>NW_024526266.1:2651773-3299232 GCF_017590135.1 Pyrgilauda ruficollis | reverse complement strand
CCCCCACCTCCCCGGCTCCTTCCACCCCAGGACACCGGCTCACTGCCTTCCAGGGCTCCTCCTGCGCCCCAGGAACGGCCCCTGAGCCCCCCTCCCCACGGCACCGGGGCTGCCACAGCAGCCCCTGGCACTTCTGGGAAGACACACCCGATCCGTCAGGGATGCGGGCATGTGGGATGTGCGGGAGGGGAGATGGGCTCAGGTTTCCGTTCCCGGGTGGTTTGGCTTTCCAGCTCTCAACCCTTCCCAGCTGGGGCAGGGGAGAGGAGTGTCCCTAACCTTCAGGGACTTCAGATCGGCTGGATTCCTCTAGCATGCTACATCCTGGCACTCCCTTTTTGCGTCTTTCAGAGATGAAGTTTGCCAGCACATGCAGGGGGTCCAAATTATCCATGGGTAGGGAAGGGAAAGGAAGGGAAGGGGAGGGTGGAAAAAGTGCAGAAGGAAAGAGAAAAGGGCAACCAAGGCAGGTTAGACACGCCATGCTCCTTCCCCACCCTGGCAAGGCGGGGTGCAAACCGAAGTGACCAGATCCACTTTCCAGAGAGTATATTTTGCTTTGTGAATACCTTGGGTCAGCCCTTCCCTGCCCATTCCTTTTCACCCAGCTTCTCACGTCCCTTTCCTGCCTTCAAGCCTCCCTTTTTCCCCTGGAAAAGTGTGATGGTGGATGTATGCTTGTGTGAACAAACACACGAGAGCCTGAGAGGGTGGAAGCATCTTTGGGAGTGTGCAGGAATCCCTTTGTGCTATCCCTGCTAAAAGGCTGAGAAAAACCTTAATTTCCTCCTCAACAACAGATCCTCCTGTAGCTCTGGGCCTTGTCCTGGCAGCTGCTGCCCTCAGAAAGCCACACAGCTCCCACTGCACATCCTCCATGGCTTCCCATGCTCCTGATCCGTGCCTATGCAGCTGGAACCTGACTGACAGCCACCATTCCAGGTGGGACAACTCAGAGCTGCCTTTGGAAGGCCCCTGGCTTTGCCTTGCTCAAGCAAGGGAAAGTGCTTGGATAGCCCCTGCTGATGGTCCTGGCTCCTCATGCACAGCAGGCCTGCTCCTGTGGGATTTGGGATTTGTCCCCACTGCCCACCTGCTTCCCATCTCCATGGGCTTCTGCACCAGATGGGATGAGGATGGTTCCAAGCCCCTGGGCACGAACTCCCGAGGACATCTCGCTCTCCTAACTGTGCTACAGGGCTGTTCCTCACCTCACCTCCTGCAGCCCTCCCACTTCCACACTCCTGCTGACCCTGCCCCTCCTTTTCCCCTCGGAGCTGCGGGCGAGCACGGCAGCGTCACGTGCGTGGGGACCAGCCAGCGTGGCCAGGGCTCTTGTGGGCACCCCGGGCTCCCCAGGAGTGAGCCAAACACACGTTGGACACCCCAACAACTCCCCAGCTTCCCACCTCCCGCAGGTGCCCCGGCTCCTGCTGGGCTCTAACCCCCAGAGAAGGAAGGGTTGATCTACCTTATAGGCCACTTTGGAAGGACATCTCTTGCCGAGGCCTAGCGGTGGTGACATAAGAGTCAGCATTTCATACATCTCAGTGTAATGGATTCGGCCACTGCTCATGGAGGGGGAAGGGGAGGGAGGGAGATGCAGAGAGAGGAGGCATTCCCAGAGAGCGGAAAAAAACGTACGAACGGAAAATAGTACAGGAAAAAACAGGAGAGAAAAAAACAAAACAAAACAAAACAAAAAAAAACAAACGGACAAACAGGAAAAGAACAGGAAACCCGTTAATCAAGGCAAATCATACATGAGAGACTGTCCTGATGTGGATTTATAGCACTGCTCACACAGACCCAGGAATGCCGGCAGAAAGCGACTCACCCCTCTCCTCTCTGCTGCTGGCCTCAAGCGCCTGTCTCGCTACCAGCCTGGGACGACTCCTCTGCTCTCAACCCCTCTCCTAAAGCCCTCCAGCAGCCCCCACCTCGTCCCACAGGTTCCAGGGCTGTGTGCGAGTGGTATAAATCAGATACACGGCACTCGAGCCATGGGTTATTTGATACAAGGGTGGTTTGCACCACGGTGCTCTGTGGCCTCCGGAGCGTCTTCCCTCCCGGGGGGTGCCTGGTATTGCTTGGCATGGCCACCTAACCCATAGCCAAAGGCTGTGTATCCCCAGCTGGTGGGGTCTATGCAATTGGGAGGCAGCATCTTGCATAGAAGGCAGTGGGCCAGGGTCACTTGTCAAAGGAAGATGCCCAGTTGCTTCCGTCTGGCTCTGCGGATGGACCACTTTCCCACCATGCACCAGTGCAAAAAAGGCATGCTGAATCGGCTGGAAAAAAAAAAAAAACGGGAGGAAAAGTTGGGCATGCCATGCTCCCGCCCTGGCTCTCTCCCACATGCGGCTGCAAGTTCCACCAGGTTGGAGTTTAAAGAGTCTCAGCAGAGGCAGCTGTTTGGGCCTTCCAACATTGGGGTTTGTTTGGGTTTCCCACGGGAGCAGTTAGGGCAGGACCCCCCACTCCCTGCCTTGCACTCCTCTGCTCCATAAGGACCTGCCTGGGATTGCTGAGCAAGGAATGCCACCAAAAATGAGCCACCCCAGGCTGCCCTCTGCCAGGCTGAGGTAGCTGGGCTGTGCCTCCCTCTCTCTGCACATCCACATCTCCCAGGGATCCTGGGCTTGCTCCCTCTTCTTGCCCTCATGCCAGGACCCCAGCCTGCCACTGCAAGGCTCAGGATGGTTGATGGGCTGGGGCAACCTTGTGACACCAAAGGCATCGACCCTCAATGCTGGACAGGAGCCCATCTCAGCTGGGGTGCCCTGTGAGAGAGGGCACTGCCAAAAAATTAAGCATGCCCACGGGATCTTGGCTTCTTCCCTAGAACGTGCTGAGAGCAGTGTGGAAAGGGGAGATGAGATCTCTTCTCAGGGTTTGGAAGCAGCCCCCTGGTCAAAAAGGCTCCTACCAAGATAAGTCCTGACATTTCAGGTGTGAACAGAACTGGTGACAGGAGCTGTTTGGGGCACAGCACAGAAGTCACACCCAAAAGATGGTTGATAAGAACTCTGGAGAATGACGAGCAGGATGATCAACAGGAAATATCCAGGAGTCCACAAGCAGCACCTTGGCAGGGCTGGATGAGCACCAGCTCAGGGTGAGATGACTAAAATTTTCATGCATTAATTCAGTGCAAAAAAGGAAAGAAGACAGTGATCTTCCAGCCATCCTTCCTGGCAGGGGGAATTTTGGGGAACCCAGCATAAAACAGGCACTGCCTTTCAGACTGAGATTCTCCACACAACGAAGGAGGAATGGAGTCCATGAAAGGAAGAGTTTGCCTCAGTGACCAAGAGGGATCCCATGAGAATTGCACACTTTGCTGCTCCTCAGAGCAGAGATCTTGAAGGTTTCTGAGCAGCACAGCTGTGCCCAGACATCACTTCCCCACAGAGTGAAACACAGGCAGGCACATGGAATGACATCCATCTGAGCAGGATTGATGCCTTGTGAAGGCTGATCTGCAACAGAGACCAGACAGAGCTAAAGAATAAAGTAGGGATTTATTAGGAGGCCTCAATGGATCCACCTTGGGCAGCACAAGAGCCCAGCCAGGGCTGCTCCCAAGATGAGCCAAAATGGTCACAAAAAATGGACAGCTGGTCACGGGTTCTCACACTTTTATAAGTTCTGCTCCATTTGCATATTGGAGTTAATTGTCCAATTCCAGCTTTAGTCCATGAAGTCCCATCCTTCTTGTTTTTCTCTCTTCAGTCCACACTGTTTGTGCTCTTGGGCCTGAGATTTGGATCATTTGTCCTTGGTCCCCAGCTGGAGAAGGAATTGTTTTGTCTCCCTGCTCTGTGCAGAGAGCTCACCATCCCCTCATAGGAAGCCCAGACCCACACACTAAAGCAGCACAGAATCTGAAAAATATAAAAGCTAAACCTGAGGCATCAAGATGACTCCCAAGAGCTGGCCCAAGCACAGGCACACCCAGGATGGGGGATCTGACCCATCTATCCGTGTCTGGACAGAGATGTGACCCACAGCTACAGCACAAGGTGGCCACCAGGGATTAAACCCCATAAAACCACCAGGCATTAATGGCTTGGCCCTGAGAGAAGCCTGTGAGTGGCAGGGGAGGAAATGTGGGAGACAGGACATCTGTCCTTCTGTGGTTAGGAAATAAGTGCTGTGCCACACAGCCATTAGGAAGGGAGCAGCAGGAGCACCGTGAGAGTAGATTCAGGAAGAGGTGAAGTCCACAGGGATAATTTCTGTGGAGCATTCACCTGGCAGGCAGGGCAGGCTCACTGAACTGAAAGGTGGCTGCAAGCTGACTTGGCATTTTGGGATCTAGCAAGATGCAACAACCACGTGGATTTTTTTTTTCATCTTTTGGGAATTGTTCCAGGGCAATAGGAACTCCTGAAAATCTCCTGTTCTTGAAATATCTCCTGCACAGGGAGGAGGAGACTGAGGTAACACAAGGTAGAGATGGGGATGTCTCCCCCACATGACAACAGAAGCTGTTCTCAGTACTCTTTGCTTCTTCCTCTCCCTGAGTTTATCTGCCTTCACTGCTCTGCCCATCCACAGTCAGCAGAAATCCGATTGCTCTGAGACTCCCACTTCCAAGGAAGCATTGCAGGTACCCCTCTGAACCCCAGGTGATCCAGCTTGGGAGAGCAGCATCTGACAGTGGAGCCCTGTTGAGAAGGGCTCAGCGCTCCTCCAAAGGTGTCTTCTGCCTGCAGGGACCTGAGCAAGTGTCCTCAGCCACGCTCAGTCCTTCTGCCAGGGATGCAGCAGCAGAGAAGAGTGGAAAGACTCCAAGAAGCCTTTCCTGGAACAGATGACCCCATGTGAGATTCTTGCAATAAATCCTCTGTTCCTAAATCCATCTTCCTAAGTGAGGTGACCAATCATCTGGGCCTGGTCTTCTTTGTGCTGCTTTGCCTCTGGCAAAACCGTCCCCATGTCCAGCTGTGGAGGCTGACAGAGCTGTTCCAGGGGTGGCATCTGGAAGGAAAGCCTTTCTGATGTTTCCAGAAGGATGTGGTGACTACACCACACTGCAGCAAGGAACCCTCCTCCTCTGCAGAGGCAAGAGCAAGGGCTGGGGTTGTCTGAGTTCCCCTGTGCACCTCAGAAGCCGTGAGGGATGCAGAAGGAAGAGCAAGCTCTGTGATTCATCCTTTCATGCCATAGGCACAGATAAAGGTGTCATGGCACTTCAGAGAATGCGGCAGATGCGGGATTTTGCTCAAGTGTCACCCCCAAAATAAAATTTTTAAAAAACCCCTTCAAGTCAGAGAGACACGAGGAGACCAAATCGCTGCCCTGGACTCACAGCCAGCAGCCAGGAGCTGAGCTCAAGGGAGAGGAGCTGCCAAGCTCCAGAGGTGTGTCCTGGTGTCACCATCTCCAAGGCAGATCCAGCACGCTATGTGCAAGACTAGCAGGAGACCTGCTCCTCAGAGACGTGATTGTTTGTCCTGCAAAGTGCCCCACTTGAGGACAGGGCTGTTGGGTACAGCACAGCATCCCCCAGGGACAGGGGTCACCCTGGCCTCCTCGTCCTCCCCCAGCCCTCACTGTCCAAAACAACAGCAAAGTCCCCAACATCCTCCAGCCTTTCCTCCCTCCTTCCCTCCTGAAGAGCAAACCCTCCCAAAAACCTCGCTGTCCCCGTGAGGTGCTTTGAGAAGTCGAGCAGGGACAGTGGCATTTGGCCTGGCGCCCCTCGGGGCTCTCTGCACCGGTGGAACGGGGGCGGGGGGCTTGCTGGGGGGCACAATTTGTCACAACCCACCCCGGGAGGCTCTGAGCCCCCTTGCCCCACTGATGCCTCCCCTGGAGGGGAACAGCTGCTGGCTCTGGGAGGCAGTGGACCTCTTTAAACTCGAAGGAAAGCAACGTCAGGGTTCCCTGGGGAGGCGCGGTGGCAGTGGAGCGGGGAAGGAGGGGTGGATGGTGTGTCCCGTGGCCAGGTTGTGGCGGAGGACTGGGAGGCAAACCTTGCACGCCACCCTGTAGGGGCAGTTCTCTCCTAGGCCCAGAGGAGGCGAGATCACCCGTACTAATTTGTACATATCCTTATACGAGATCCTGCCGCTGCAAAGGAAGCACAGGTGGGTTAATAGGACACTGAGAGGGTGGAGGGGAGGATGGAG
The DNA here is from genome assembly GCF_017590135.1 of Pyrgilauda ruficollis. Classification (NCBI taxonomy): domain Eukaryota; kingdom Metazoa; phylum Chordata; class Aves; order Passeriformes; family Passeridae; genus Pyrgilauda; species Pyrgilauda ruficollis. The sequence continues at coordinate 3,293,092 of NW_024526266.1, read as the reverse complement.
AGCTTAACGGGGGGATGCTGGGGCCATCTGTGGGGCAAGAGCCCCAGCAGAGCACAGCTCTTCTCCTTCTGGCTCTGTCAGGTCCAGAGAGGAGAAAAAGCTGTGAGCATCAGCTACTGCCTTTCCACCATGAGAGCTGGCTCGTATCGCCTCACACTGTCCCATCTTCACCCTGGAGAAGGACAGCTTTGGTGGTGCACACCATCCCATGACCCTTCCTCATCGTGCCCCTGACCCCTGCGCCTGGTGGGAGAGGGCTGGGATTTTACACAGGGTGAGCCTGCAGCTTGGTGGAGTTCTAACCCATGGAGTTGTGCCCCATCACATCACCAGAGCCCCTGTCCTCACACAGCCAACCCTCTGAGACCCACGAGGTCCCAGTGAGGTTGGCAGCTGAGCCACTCGTGCCTCCAAGATCTGGGGAACCTGAGACAGGGAGGGATAATGTGACCAGCTGGTGGCTGTGGCACCTGGTGCCTCTCCAGCCCAGTCCTGTGCCCTGACCACCAGCCCAGCTCTGCCAAGGGTGCACATTATTAGAAGCAAACCTCCCCAAACACACACCCCCCTTTCCTCCCACGGAAGCACATCTGCCCAGAGCCGGTGCAGCCATCCCAGGATACGGCCGTATCCTCCGGCACCACGGGAACGAGGAAGCAGCCGAGGCAAAGAGCTGGCAGGAGGGGGTGCAGGATGCTGAGCTCCCCACTCTGCTCCAGCCCAGAGCCCTTGGGGAAGCGTGGGGTGGAAGTGCTGAGGTGCAGCTGCTGCAGCCTCCTGGGCATCCTTGGACAAGCTGGGAGGGAAACCACGCGGGGAGGCAAAGAGCGGCGTCACCGTCCTACCCGGCGCCTTTGCCTCTGGTTTCTGTCTCCTTGCTCCTCTCCCATCCCCTCTCCATTGCTGGCCAGAGATGAAGAACCAACCAGACCCCAACCATGAGGACAAAACCCATCCCTGCTCCCCCCAGTGCTGGATGTTCCCCCCAGGAGAGCTCCGTGTGCTTCTGTCGGGATGTGCTGGGAGCTGTTGGGATGTACTCACCCATTCCTGGCCCGGCACTGGGGCCAGGGCTGCCACCACTGTCTCCCGTGTCCCCTAACCACTGGCTACAAGCATGGCTTGCTCAGGAATCAGAGGGGCACACGGCATGGACAGGAGCTCAGGCTTGTTTCACCGTGGCTCCTGGACACTGAGGCCACCATCAAGTGTCCGGTGTGAAGAAACCCTTCCCAAGAGCCACCCCACAGCTAGCAGCTGGGTGTTTCACTGCTCCACCTCCTCTCCTTTCTCTGGCTGGAGCTGGTATTTGGCATAAAAAAATACCTTGGCTGGGGCTGCTCTCCTGAGGGCAGGACATGGAGGCAATGAGTCTCCAAAGGGAGTGTGTGGGGGTGCCAAGGCCGAGAGTTAAGATGGCACAGGCTCCCTGGCAGTGGTGAAACACAGCCCCAAGGAGTCCCTGGGCTCTGGGAGGGGCCACACAAGGCACCCTGGTGGGGCTGAGTGAAGGGCAAACAGGTTCCCAGAGTTTCCAAAGGTCTCCCATCACTATAGGGATGCTTGGGGCCATCCGAGGAGGAGGCGCAGTGGAGAGCAAGGCCTCTGCAGCAGCAGCAGGAGGAGCAGAGCCAAAATCTGGCCGCCCAGGGTGTGTATGGGCACTGAGAGCCCATTCCACTGCTGGGAACAGGCTGATGCATCCAAACAGGAGCCCTGTTCTCCAAGGTCCTCATCAGCAAGGGCAGGAGTGCAGCAGCCAAAGCACTCCCACCTCCAGAGGGGTGAGTGGGCTGGCGAGCAGAGAACACAGCTCCCCAAACATGCCCCAGACAAGGTCCTGTGCAGGTGGTTTGGCAGGAACCCAGCAGATCCCCACAGTGGGAACAAGCCCTGCTCAGCCCTGCTCTTATCAGGGGCTGTGGGTGCTGGGGAACAAGGGATGGAGCCAGTCTCAGGGCAAAGGCTCCCAGCTGGTGCATGGGGACAGGAAAGGAGGCTGAGAGGGATCTGCCTGCTGGGCAGGGAGGAGAGGGAGAGCAGGAATGTCCAGCACTCAGGATGAACACCCCATGGCAAACTGAACATCACCCAAGACGCCTGTGCCACCAACCAGTACAAGAACCAGCTGCTGCCCTTGTAATGACCACAGGTGACAGCAGCACGTCCCTGACTGTCCAGACATCACTGAGAACTACACTTCCAGTAGGAGAACACAGAGACCCTGGTTTAAAACCAGCTCTGAGAGGTTGCTTGGAAGAGAAGGAGCTGGCTACATACCACGCTGCTCGGTCATACTCTGCCCAAATCCGGACAAACTCATCCAGATGGTGAGGGCCCAGGATGGAGGAATCCCGTGTCAGGTACTCAAAGTTGTCCATGATGACTGCCACAAACAGGTTGAGCATCTAAATCAAGGGGGGGAAAGGCAGAGAGAAAGGGAGGTGAGGGGAGAGGAAGCAGAGAAGGGAAGGGAGAGAGTGGGGGAAAAGTGGGGGAGAGGGAGCAGAGAAGGGAAGAGAAGAAAGAGTGATTGTGGGAAGGTGATGAAGATGACCTGATGGCTGGGGTGCTGACAAGGGGGATCCCCAGAGCCCTCAGAGGAGGTAACTCACCAGGAAGGAGCAGAAGAAGATGAAGGACACGAAGTAAACATAGGCTAGGTCAGTGCCGCAGCGCTCGTTCTCGTTCTGCCCGGACGTCGCCGTGGTGTCCGGCTCGCAGCCTTTGCCCTCCAGGCAGGACAGCATGATCTCCTGCCACGCCTCTCCAGTGGCACTCCTGTTCCCAACACAGCCCTGTCAGCGGCTCCAGGTGGCATGGGACAGAGCCAGGATGCCCCCAGGAGAAATCTCACCACCCCCTGCCCAAATGACACACATCTCTGGCACGCAGAGGAACGTTTTCCACGGCTGCTCACCTGAAGAGGAGCATGAGGGAGCCCAGGAAGCTGCGGAAGTTGTTGTGCCGGTTAATGTGGCTTTCCTCATCTAGTTTGATATTGCCAAAAACCTGCAGAAGGGAGAAAAAGGGCTCAGCTCTTCAGGCAAGAGCTCGTTAGCCAGGGAAGCAGCCACACGTTTGCATTCCCGTCCTTGAGAACATTCCAGGTTGGGCTGGACAGGGCTCTGAGCAACCTGATCTAGCTGAAGATGTCCCTGCCCTGGGGCTGGACAAGGTGGCCTTTAAAGTCTCTTCCAACCCAAAGCATTCTCTGAGCTGTGATTGCACAAAAAGTGCCCCAGCAAACACAGGCTGGTGCACAGCCAGCGTGCCAAGGAGCTGGTGCCAGGCAGCCATCGGGGAAGGAGACTCTCCTCTCCTTGGCAGGGATTTGCTGTGGGTGGCAAAGGCTGCGAGAGGCTGAGCTACCATGGAAACAGGAGCATGGAGGGCCTGGGATCAGCTGAGTCCATCCATTCCACATCCATCCCTCGATGCCATCTGAGCACCACACGGCATCCAGCAACTCCAACTATGCTGAAGGTGCAGGGACAAAGTCCCACTGTCCTGGGTGGGTGCTGGGTCACACTCCTGGACACTCCCAGGAGCTTTTGCCTTGGTGGAGAAATGGTCTGTGGTGCTGGGGACAGGAACAGCTCTGCAAACTGGGTGGGGAAGGGCTCAGGGAGGGAGGGACAGACCCCGCCATCCCCAGGGCCAAGAGAGGCAGCAAAGATCAAACTGTGGGCAATATTCTAACAACAACCCTCAGCCAAGGCTGTGGTAAGACATACCGAACATTCGTAAAGTGCCTCAAATTGGAAATATGTGCTGTTATTACTGTTAAATATTTATTCCCCTTTCCCTGAACCTAAAAATACACTAACTGCAGAGTATTTTTTCCCTGTACAGGTTTTTTGGAATGTGTAATTGTAGAATATTTTCTGCCTCCAGCTATTTTGCTCAAATAACGCCCACAGACTTTACTGCTTGGGGATTTGTTCACAATGGTGTTAAAAAAAAATAAAAAAATAAAATCTAATACTACCACCCGGCAGGGAGCGGGGCTGAGTCAGATGGCGGCTGTTTAGGAGAACACCTGGAGCCAATGCCGAGGTGAGTAGGACAGGGTGGCAAAAATCAGCCACTGGGAGACCCTAAACAGCAGAGCTGCCAAGCAGCACAAGCCAGGGGCCTCTGTCACCCCAAAATCAGGCACTGGGTACTGTGGCAGCTCATTGGGCAGCTGCACATCCCCAGTGCTCGCCGTCGAGGATGCTCTGTCACATCTCCAGCGTGGGATTTAGTCACAGCAGAGGCGAGCCAGCCCTGCGGCACGTGCGGGGCTGAGGGCTGGTGTTGTATTGCGCTAAATCAAAGGCTCACGTGCCTCTTATTCACCAGCTGGAGCCCGTGAAGCTGATGCCTCCCCGTGCTCTGCAGACCCCCAGCAGCTGGGAGATCACAGCAGGGCCCCAAATGTGAGCACCCAAACAGACTGACAGCAGCACAGCTACAGGGACAAGATGGATGGCTGTCACCGCCATATTTTCTGGAAAAATCTCCTTGCCCAGAATTCCTCTCCTGGGAAACTGAGAAGCCTCAGAGAAAAAGGAAAACAATATTATCTGATTTGCTTCTCCTGTGTTTTGCTGCTTTGGGATGTGGTTGGTGATTGTTTACCAACAGGTGATTGTTTCATTGGTTTCATGTGAGTTGTTTTCACTCTTTGGCCAATTGGGGCCAAGTTGTGTCAGACTCTGGAGAGAGTCACGAGTTTTCATTATTATCTTTTAGCCTTCTGTCTGTATCCTTTCTGTATTCTTTAGTATAGTTTAGTACTCTTTAATATAATATAGTATCATAAAATAATAAATTACCCTTCTAAGAACATGAAGTCAGATTCATAGTTTCCTTCCTTTGTCTGGGAACCCCACAAATACAAGAGATGGCAGGCGCCCAGCTGAGTCCCCAGGGCCACATCTCCAAAGGTACCAGTTGGGAAGGAAGTTGTGGAGCTTGACTGAACAAGCCCATGGCAGTTTCTCCAGTGCCCTGCAGCTCCCAGAGAAGCTGTTCCACCCTCAGCACCCTCCTGGCACTGCGACTGGGTGCAGCAATGACAGGCAGGCACAGGGCTGGCTCCTGTGTGCAATACTGGGGACACACTGGTGTCACTGTCTGTGCCACAGGGACGCACGGACACATCTGTCTCACCTGCATCCCAATGATGGCGTAGATGAAGAAGAGCATGGCAATCAGCAGGCAGACGTAGGGGAGTGCCTGCAAGAGAAGCAGATGAGTCATCTCATCCGTCACAGGCCCAGCCCCAGAGGAGTACAGAACACACAGGTGAGCTGTGCTGGTCCATCTCTCCTACAAAGCCTTGGGAACATCCCGTATTTGGGAGCAGCACCACATCCCTGTGGCCTGGGGAGAGGCCAGGGCACACGAGACTGACCTTGAAGGACTGCACAAACGTCCAGAGCAGGATGCGGATGGTGTAACCCTGGCGGAGCAGCTTGATGAGCCGAGCAGCCCGGAAAAGCTTCAGGAAGCTCATGTTGAAGCTGCTGGTGTTCACCAGCTGGGAGGAGATGAGAGGGTCAGAGGGAGCTGGGAGGTCTCACCACCACCCCACAGCCCGCTGCTCCCAGCCCCTGCTTCACCTTGGTGTCCGTCAGGATGATCTCCGTAATGCTGCCGATGACCGTGATGAAGTCAAAGATGTTCCAGGTGTCCCGGAAATAATTCTGCAAAAGAAAGAGGGAGAGAGGGAACGTGGATTTGAGCTCAGGGATGGCAGGTCTGAAGGGTGCTGGGCCACAGGCCAAAGCTGCTCATGGCCAGTGGTGGAGACCTCGCAGCCCATTTGTATGCAGCCACAGCCTGGAACCTCGTCCTGTGTCTGAGACAGGGGCAGACCTGAGCATGCCTGCAGCAAGCAGCTTTTCCTGGGAGATGATTCATGCCTCCAACAGACCACCTTGGCAAATGGCAGCAGGAAAAGTAGCCACAGCCTAGGTCAGGCTACAACAGCTTGCCACATTGACCCTCACGGCCAAGAGGCTGCTTTGGCCTCCTCTTCGCAGACACCTGGACACATCTCAGCTCCTGCTATTTGTGCAGCAGTGTGGGAAACAGTAAAGGTAAGAAGATTTTCAGAAAGCTGTAAAAGCAGGCCTTAGAAAGAGAAAGAACAGAGGAATTAGAACTAGCTACAGCTGCAAAGTCTGAAAGTAGAAAAAGTTAAAATAGTACAGCAAGCAAGGACAGGAAACAATAGCTTGAGCTTTAGGCTTGACCGAGACAAACCTTAAGACTACAGAAAAATATGCTTTGCAAGATAGTAGAAGGTTTTAAGCTTAATAATGAAGTATTGTGTATTGTTAATAGAGAACAGACAAGCAAGCATTGTGTGAAGCAGGTGTATGTGTGCTTTTAGTGATTGGATAGAACAACTGTCTGTAAGCTTTAGCAATGTGCTATTGGCTATAAAGTTTTTTAAATGCTCTGTAACAAAGAAATCTTTGGCTGTTGTTGGCAAGATGTGAGCTTTTAACATCTTTTTATTGTCTCAACCATGTAATGAGGCTGTTGCTGCAATAAAACCCAAGGAATGTATCCCAGCAGTCCTGTCCCATTCGTGGAAAACTCCAAACACACAGCAGCGGGCACAAGCCAAACGTGACCATGACTGGTGCTACTGGGAGCAAGGAGGGTGACTAGAAACCCTCCTGACAGTGGGTTTTGTCTCCCATAAGCAGCAAAGAATAGCTGAAGAAAAAGAAATCCATGGTTTCGGATCCCAAATGAGCAGCTGGGAGCTTGAGGACTGTGAATCAATCAGGGCGGTCTCACTGCTGCTCAGGTACAGCCCAAGGACAGAAGTGCACCAGCACCTCCTGACCTGTGGGGACAAGGGAGCACAGCCACCAGCCTGTGCAGCAGCACTGGGCTCTAACAGCAGCAGCACAGAACAAGGCAAGAAGCAGCACAAGCCACAAGCAGTGTGGCTTCTTCCACCAGCAGCATCCCGCACTGGGAAGTGCAATAAGAACCAAAGGACTCCAGCCCAAAACAGCTCTCAGGCCAGGATCTAAAATAAGTAGCAGAAAACTCACGTTATTAACACCTTCCCTCTGTGATCTGTGCACTGCCAAAGTGCAAATTAACACCCTCATAAAGAACAGGAGCAGGCACTCACCAGGAAGCCGAAGGCAATGATCTTGAGGACGCACTCCAAGGAGAACACCATGGTGAAGGCAATGTTCAGGTACTTCAGGGCCAGCTCATAGGTGTATGGAGCAGAATAGTACTGATGGAAACAGAGACAGCACTAGCCAGAAGAGGGTCTGCCAGCCTCATGGCTGATGATTGTCCCAGCACAGACCTGACATGGCCTGTGTTTGCTGCCCTGGCTGCCTCCAGAATTCCTTCCTTTCCTCACCCCTCCCTCAGGACAGGCCTGTGGTGGTCCGTGTTCCTTGCCTTGGGGGCATCAAGAACATCTCCTCCTTACTCTCTCCACCCCTCTCCCAGGACAGATGCCACTTCTTCTAAGAAGGGAGCAGAGAGGAAATCCAGATCTGCCTGCAGCACTTAAGAGGTCTAAATAATTTGGGTAATTTCTTTTAGAAAAGGTGCCACTCCAGTTTGGGTCCTGTGTTGTTTCACAGGGATGTGCCCAGGGAATTCACACAGTGTCTCAAAGCATCTCCACAACGAAAATTCCCTCTGCTCCCATCCTGACTGACCCTACTGCTCCAGACAAAGAGGACAGCCTCCCTCTGACCCCCAGCTCACCTTCATCATGAGCACCACGGTGTTGAGGGCTATCATGGCCATGATGGTGTACTCGAAGGACGGGGACACCACGAAGTGCCACACGCGGTACTGGAAGGTGTGTCTGTTCTGGGGCATGTACCGCGTCAGGGGCTTGGCGCTGATGGCAAAGTCAATGCAGGCCCTCTGCAACAAAACAACGCCCATCAGACCCCCATGGACACCTGGGAAGGGCTGGTGGCTGCCACAATTCTTTCCTTCATGATCTGGGAAGGCAGCTGGCTCATGGGTTTCTCTCCTTTTCGATAGCAAGGGAGTTCCAAGCTCCCAAACTGCTAAAAACCCCATGGAAATATCCTTGTTCCCCCTCCCCAGACCATACCTCGTTCTTCTCCAGGCTGCACTCCTCCATCATTTTGTCTCCTTGCTCTTGGAAGGTGATGATGATGAGAGCCACGAAAATGTTGACAAAGAAGAAAGGGAAGACCACGAAGTAGACAACATAAAAAATGGACATCTCCATGCGGTTGCTGCGGCTGGGCCCGCGGTCCTCCTCCGTCACATCCACTGAGTGCTGCAGCACCCTGTGGGCAGAGAGATGAAGAAAAGCAACCAGGGATACATCCATCACTTCCAATGGGACCCTGCTCTGTCCACGCTTGTGTAATGACAAGGTAAAGCTCTGTCCTAATCTGCTTTCAAGGATGACCCTTTTAAATGGCTACAGCTTGTTTTACGGTGCTTTGCCACGTCCCTGATGGAAAATGGATTTCCCCATGCTCTGCACACAGAGAAAAAAATATTGCCTGAGCTCACATGAGCATTTAGAGAGGTCCAGTCCTACCATTATCCCTAATATTGACTTAAAATGTATCTCCAGGCCACACAGAAAAGGCATTATCCATCATTCATTCCCTGAGGAAGAAGCTAACCCCAGCCACGGCTCCAGCCTCATAGCTGGGCTAAAACCTCTTTTGTGCTGGTACAATTTGTTATTCTCTGTGCCTCCCTGCCCAGCAGCCCCTCTCTCAGTCTCACTGGGTGTAACCTGACCACTCCAAGAGGGTGACCACCCCTGTGCAAGGGGACAGACGGAGGAGAATACTCACTGGGGCCACCCCTCGCCGGTGGACACCGTGAACAGGGTGAGCAGAGCCCAGATGATATTGTCATAGTGAAACTCGTGCCGCTTCCACTCCCGGCATTTCACCTCCATCTTGTTCTTCTCATGGTCCACGTAGTTCCCTCTGCAAGGTGGAGAGGGAGCAGTGACCTTGAGTTTTTGGGCTGCCAGAGTAGGGGATGGTGGGTTTGAACGCTGGGGGCAGCGTGGGTGTGTGCGGGGGTCACCTCTCCTCCCGCAGGGAGAAGCTGGATAACAACAATGAGGAAGGGGAGGGAGAAGGGGAAACTAAAAGAGAAGAGAAAAGGAGGAAAGAACAGGTGCAAATTAAAGGCTCTGCACCCCACAGAAGGATGGGCCACAGCACTGGGGATGGGGCTCAGCCCATGCTGTCCCCAGGAGCAAGTCAAGCCAAGGGCTTAACAGGGACCCACAGCAGACATGACCCAGCACCCTGCCCTTGCCAGAGGGGTCAGAAGCACCAGAGCTACTCCACAGGGCACCTACATGCAGTCCTTCTGCGTGTCCTTGGAGCTGTCAGTGCAGTAGAAGAACTTCCCCTTGAAGAGCTGCACGGCGATGACAGCGAAGATGAACATGAAGAGCTTGTAGACAATGAGGATGTTGAAGACGTTCTTGAGAGACGTCACGACACAGTCAAAAACCGCCTGGAAGAGAGGGCAGAGCTCACCCTGGGGAACCCACAACCCTGGACCAAGACCAGGTTACTTGCTGGGAAAAGAAGGAAAGAGCTGGGCCTTCTCCAAGGCCAAAAGCTATTTAGTGAATGAGGTTAACACCCAGAGCACCCACAGCACACGTGTAGGCACCACACAGCCCCTGAGACAGCACCAGGGATGCATATTTGTGTCCTCAGAGTTCTCTGCAACCAGGGAAGCAGATGGGGGACCATCCTAATGATGCAATTAGCAGCACTCAAGACTAATTAGCAAACACTTCATCATTTTGCATCACCCCGAATAACAGGGCAGAGCAAATACCTCTGCCTGCCACAGCAGCACGTTCCTTAGTGCTCTCAGCCCTGGCTCTCACAGCACTTCAAGTGGGGATTGTCCTTATCCCTGTTTCATGATGGAGGCAGGCACTTCCAGAAAGGAACTGACAGGGGCTGGCTCCATCCACGGATCAGGAAGAAAAGCTGGGGTCAACCCCCATGCTTCTGGGGTGCCACCCTGGGTCTCATTAATCACCTAAACCACTTACAAGTTTAAAAAAAGGGCTTCCTCAGTCTCATACTCTTTTTTGGCTCTGTACCCCATCAGCTAAGGTAGGGAAATTTATAATCCTACCTGTGATGCAGAAATAATCCCATTATTGAGGTGGGAAATCCCTCTCTAGTGCAACACCATGACAGCACAGCACACAAAACCCCGAGCTGTTTGCAGCCTGCTCTGGTGGGAAAGATGAAAAACTTTCCAAAGAGATTTGAGCTCTCCAAAACCAGGGCAGCCTATTTTTCAGGAGAACATCCGGGCTTTGCTCCATTTTATCCACTCAAGCCCCACTTTCCCTGTCAGAACTACTTCTGGACACCTTGCAGTGGTCCAGGTTTGCTTTTAAAAACTCATTGCACTTCCAGACACGAAGCAGCCTGAAGGGTTTCAAGCCTCACTTTCCCTGTCAGAAGAACTACTTCTGGACACCTTGCAGTGGTCCAGGTTTGCTTTTAAAAACTCATTGCACTTCCAGACACGAAGCAGCCTGAAGGGTGTGGTGGTTGCAGATGGGGCTCCTAGAACACCCCAAAAGCTTTGAAAACAACTTGTTTATTGCTCACAAACAAAGCACTGTGGTGGTCCCTGCTCCCAGGGAAGAGGAGAAGAGGATATAAGGCAGGAGATGGAGCTTGTTACCTTCAGCTTGGGCAGTCTCTTGATGGTTTTCAGGGGCCTCAAGACCCGCAGCACACGGAGAGACTTGATGGTCTTGATATCCCGGCCCTTGTTGGTCCTGCCACGTTGGAGGGAGGCACACACACCCAAAAATGGAACAGAGAGACAATAACCTTGTAGATCTGGGTGCCCTGGGGAGGTGAACTGCTGACAACACCCTCCCAGCACGTGTGCAGATAGGAACAGGAGGGGCACAAACGCTGCTGAGCTCTCAGCCCACCTAAACGCGGCTCCTCCAACACACGCTGACAGCCGGCAGAGATGGAAAACAAGGCAATCCTCTCTTTCCTGGGATTAGCACCCTTCCAGTGACCTCAACAAACCCCTTGCTGGGGTGGGAAGCAGTGCCAGGGCTGGGGCAGGCAGTGCCAGGAGGTTTGCAGGGCTTCCCCCCTTCAGGCACACGCTGTTTGCAAATGGGGCTTGCGCAGGGTCACTGCCACTGCAAATTGTTTCCTTCCCATTGCAAGAAATGCAGAATAAAACGAGGGAGGTTTGCTCAATGGGGTCTACGTTGCCACGGAAATTGTGCGTGACTCATCCCTGGAAGTGTTCTAGGCAAAGTTAGATGGGGTCCTGAACAGCCTGGTCTAGTGGAAGGTGTCCCTGACCAAGGCACAGGGGTTGGATCCGTGGGAGGGTCTCAAAGGTCTCTCCAGATCAGGGCTACTCTTGCCTTCACCCCAAGGGAGGGAGGCAGAGCTTACCAGGAGATTTCTTTAGAAAAGCCCCCTCATGACCCTCATTTCTTGCATATGATGATTATTCCCCAACCACAATACCAGGTGTGGTTTTTTTCTTGTCTTTTAACTAAAGACTGGGTCTCGAGGTCCTGGTGAAGGTGGCAGAGCTTGGATCCACCAGGCACCCTTGAAAAACGTCAAGGAAATTACTTGCAACAACAGATGCTCCCAATTACACAGCTCCTTGGCGAGGGTTAATGCAACAGGGAGTACAATAATGGGCTTAATCATTACGAGATGTAAACAAAACCACTAATTAATAGCCCTCCCTAGGAGCACAGCCCTCACATGCATGGGAAGCAACTGTACAGATGGACCTAGGACTCACTTTTCTCCTGTTTTGCTCAGAAAGAGGGCCTGGATAAAGGCCTGGGACATCTGACTGAGGGCTGGGGTGGGGGTTTGAGGGCAGCACTCAGCTGGTGCAAGTTGTCACCAAGGACGCCCCAACTGCAGTGTCTGACACCTGCTGAGGGGGGACCCCTTCAGCCCTCAGGAATCTTGCAAAGCAGCATGCTGCAGCCCCTGAAAACACAGCTGAAGGTCAGCCCAGGTGTGGGACAGACTGACGTCCACCTGCACCCACCCCCCTGCATTCCCAGGAGCAGCATCCCACAAGATCTCGAGCACCATAGTTACCCCAAAGCATTCCTGTCGGCGATCCAGCCCAGCAGCCACCGAGCAGCACCAGCAGAGAGATGGAAAAAGAAAGAGAGGAGGAAAGTAAGAAGAGGGTCAGGGGAGCTGCAAGGGGACCCTGCAGCAGCTGCCCACCACCCTAGACCTCAGGAGAAAGGCAGTGTGTAGACCATGCTGTACCCTTCAGCACGGGGCACATCTCCAGGGAGAGACTCATCCAGAAGCCCCTCCTGCCCTCCCTGCTGGAGATTTTGGGTGGGGGGGCATGTGGTGAAAGCTCTGCTGCAAGAGGAACCTGCATGGAGTGGGCAACAGCAGGAAGGCACACAGTCCTCCTCAGCCAGGAGTTGTGGGGTCAGTGAGTCAAAGGCAGGTACCTCCAAGGGAACCTACCTGAAAGCCACAATAGTTCCCATCCAAATTCTGCTAAATCACCTCTGCTGAGAGCTCCACTGAGCCTGAGCTGCAGTAAAGGATCTCCTGCAAGCCAGCAGGATGCTCAATTGGACAAGCCAAGGTGGGCTCCAAGGTCCCTGGTTGTAACCAAGCCTCTGTCCCTGTCTGAGCCGAGTCCCTGCCATGGGCACACAGAGTGCTCAGCACTGGGGGAAAAGCCTGTAAGTAAAACTTCTCCTAAACCACATAAGATAACTCCAGCCCCTGGCTGTGCCTCAGTCCAACATACGAGAGGTGTGCTGAAAAGGTGACAATTTAACCTTGCAGCACTTCTGTGGTGGGACCTCTGCCCTGACCTGCCTCACACCAGGTTATTTTACAGTACCTAGGGGTCCTTCCCTCTTCCAAGCCCTGGTGCCAATGGGCACAAGGAGATGCTGCAAGGAAAGAGGCCCCTCTGCTGGGCAATCAACCCCTGCACACCAAGGGCTCCATACTGGACACTCAACCTCTCCACCAACCTTTCCACCAGCCCTGGACAGCTCTGCAAAACTGCTGTGAACTGCAGCCTCGGAGGGAGGCAAAGGCGAGCAGGGTCTTTAGTTGTGGTTCTGGTTATTTCAGTTAATTTAATTTGAACTCTTTGGAGATTTACAGCTTTTTATTTAGGCTCTGTATGGATTGATGTATTAGCTTTCCACATGGAGAGCTACGGGTGAATGGAGACAGCCTCTCTCAGGATTTGTGGCCTCTGAGGGAGCAGTGGACAAGCCACAATGGCACAAAAAGAGATGGCTTTGTGGGCGGACACTTGGTGTCAGGGATTTGGATGTGGCACAGACAGCCTGTGGGTGATGGTGGCACTGCTTAACCAGCTCACAGACCTCCTGCTGTGCCCACAGCCACCCCTGTGGGAAAACCAGAGTGCAGAGGGGAGGCAAGAGGGGCAGGAAACCTGCATGGCACATCCCAGCGTTCCTACTGGGAAGTGCTGGACTCGGGCACCAGCTGCTCTCATCCCGGTAATTGCTACAGCCACTCCACGGCACTGCTGTTCCCACCCAGCACCGTGGAGAAGGAGAAGGAGAAGGAGAAGGAGAAGGAGGAGAACACTGCCCCTGCCCTGGCCCCACATCAAAGGAGAAGAAAAGGAGAGAATTGGAACATCACCACCAGAGTTTTCCCCTGGAGATCAGAAGGGAGGGTGGCAGGCTGGGACATGGAGAGCTGGTGAATATCCTGCAGCTCCCGCGGCTGCGGCGGTGCTGGGCTGCTGAGGGGAGAGGCAGGTGTTCTTATAAATGCTTTATAATGCATGAACCCATCGGAAATCACCGTGGTGCCTTTGTTCCCTCACTGCCGAAGCCATGAGCTCATCTCCTCCAGCAGGAGCCAAGCTGGAGGCGGGGCAGACGGACAATCCTGCAGGTTTACATGACAAAAAGCCCCGTCGGTGGCACCAGCAGCTCAGTATCCCCCCAGCTACAGCTGCAGGAGAGCGCAGGAGACACCAGTGCTTGCTGCAAACGTGTGTGGAGATGCCGAGGCCTTCTCCACGGGAAGGGCTTCGGTGCCACGGCCCATGGGGGGCTCACCCTCGAGAATTCAGCTGCCCCATGCCCAGAGGGAACGTGCTTCCCTCAGGAGGAGGGGTGGAGGCAGGCGGCGAGCAGGGCTGGAAGGTGGCGGGCAGCTTCCCCACAGGCCCGCTGCTGGGCCCGGCCCGCAGCAGGGCCGCCGCAGGAATTGTGCCACCCTCGTAGGGTGAGGGCAAGGGGACAGTAAGCAATTCCTGTGCGTTGGTGACACCCCTCCACCCAGGAGCAGGCTGAGCCAACATCCTCTGCTCCTTCAGCCGTCAAAATTCTTGATGGAAGTCGCCTTGGAAGGAAAAGGCTCCCTTGCCCTCCTCCTCCTCAAAACACCCAGTGCATCTTCAGGCTGCTGATGCCCTTGAGTCCTGCCAGACACACTCTGAGGGGCTGTCCTGGCAGAGCAGGGATCAGCCAGACCCTGGAGATGCTCCATCTACCCTCTTGGTGGCCTGTGTGGCCTCCCAGAGGCTCAGAGCATTGTCCCCAGGCAGCAAACCTGCCCCAAGCCCCTTCCCCATGCCAGGGTCTGTGGTCAGCCCCCTGCCCTGCCCAGGGGCTGCTTCATCCCTGTGCTGGGCGAGCTGAATTCTCCCGTGCTCTTCCCAAGGAGAGAGCAGGGGCTGGAAGCACCGGGCGAGGAATGGGGTGAGGAGGGTGAGGAAGGCACAAGCAACGAGCCAGTGGGGCACAAGTGGGTGAGAACCAGGAGAAGGAGCAGCTGCCCAGTCCGGGGTGAGGTGGGAGGGATGGATTACGGGCTGTAATCCATCCAGGGACCTCGTGGGCACCCCGAGAGCCCCGCACGGTACCTGAGCTGTGGACAAGGCCAAGGCTCCCGTCTGCGTGGCTGCCAGGCCCTCCCCTGTCACCAGCCACTGCTGCCAGTGTCACAGGCACAAAGAGAGAACAACAGCGTGACAAAGGAGCCTGAACCTCTCCTCTCTGCTCCTCTTCCTCCTCGGGCACCAATGGGGCAGCACAGCCCTGGGGACCAGGGGATGCCCCTTCCCTGCAAGCACCACCTTGGCACCACACATCCCTCCTGAGCCCACTGCACCCCCTGCCCCAGCCAGCAGCACAGGGCACATCAGAACAGCAGGAAACTCATCCCTGTGTGCTTCTGCCCTCCATGGCACATCCCAGCACCCACAGGTGCCACAAGCTCAGTGCCAGGGCCCAGTCTCCAAGCAATGCTCAGTGGGGACGCAGCAGGGCAAGCACACAGCCCTCTCTGTGATACCTCAGAGGATGCTGGCACAAACCCCACCAGCCTCATCCCCATTCCTGCAGGGCTCCAGAGCAATGTCCCCCTCAGACCAGAGGAAAAGTCACCAGCCAGGGCTACCATTTCCAGCACAAATGTGTTCACAGGGCAGCTCCACCTGGCAGGCTGCTGCTTTTGCTGTCTCTGTGCACCCCAAGATGCATAGCAGGTGCATAACTCCAGCTCTGGCACCTTTAGGCCATTTCTCCCTCTCTAACAGCTCCTTCTGCTCTGTTTCAAATCCACTTGCACCACCAACTTCTTCCTAGCATCTCCAGCTTGCCTTGCCTTGCTCCCTGCCTGCTTTCTCACCAGCTTCTGCCAAACAAGGAGAAACACATCTCTGGGGCAGCCACACATCACTGCCAGGAGCCATACCAGAAGGGTGCAGAGAAATAAAATACAAAACAAAATCAGAGTCTAGTAGCCATAACACAGAGTTTCATCCTTCTCCCAGCCCAGCCCAGGGGAGGCAGGGAGCTGAAAAGGACAAAGGCCACTTACGCCAAGGCAAAAGCCACCAGCGCTCCCACCACCACGATGAAATCCAGGATGTTCCAGAGGTCTCGGAAGTAGGAGCCATCCTGCAGGATCAAGCCCTGATCAATCATCTGGAGGGAAGACACAGAGAGAAAAACAGGCAGGGAATGAGCAGCTCAGACACCAAGCTGTGGCACAGGGGCACTGCAGACACATCCCAGTGTCCTGGGTGCAGGACTTGCTATTTTGTGGAAGCCTCGAGGCTGATAAAGGAGCGGCTGAGCACACTGGACCAGCACTGCTGAGAAACAGACTTAAAGGTCTCCACCATCTAAATTTAGGACCAGAACTGCAAAACTGAGCTATTTCCCAGGGCTGCTGCATCCTGTCAGGGTTCTTACCTTGATCACCATCTCGAAGGTGAAGACACCAGTGAAGACGTAGTCAAAGTACCTCAGCACCTGCAGAGAGGACACAGGTGCTCTGCAGCTGCTGCTGAGCAAAGCATGCCCACCCAGACACCCAGCTGCAGCAGCTTGCCTGGCTCAGGGACAAAATAGGGTTGGTTTGCTTGTCCCAAACCCAGCCTCATCTCTGAGAGTTCAGGACAGCCCCGAACCCAGCCTGTGCAGGCAGGAGGGAATCATTCCCCATGCAAATGGCTTGGAAATGATGCTGCTAGCCAGGGTCACCTGCCCCACACCAGTACTAGCATCTCCTCAGTCCAAGCCACTTTACAGCTGACCAGGCATCCTGGTCTCTCCCCAGGCTCCAAACCCCATGTGTGGGAAGCTGGGAGTGACTCCCACAGTTCACAACAGAAGGTGATGGGGGAGAAGTCAGATTCCACAGCACGGTGCAAGTGCCACCACCGGCTGCCCTGATCCTACAGATCCTACAGAGCTAAAATCCTGCAGGAGCTCTGCCTGCACTGGTGGGGAGGGGGTTGCAATCACTTTGTTGCGGTCGGAGTTGGTGAGGACAGGATCCTCGGCGGCGAGGGCGATGCTACTGGCAGCGATCACCAGGAGGATGCACATCTCGAAGTAGCGCAGGTTCACGATGTAGTGGCAGGCCCTCCTCACCCTGCAGGGACACAGCCCACACCCCACCTGTGAGACCCTGGCAGGCCACAGCCACAGCCCTTGTGCAAAGCCCACCCCATAATGCCACCTTCCAGGGTGGGGAGATGGGCAGCAAAGACTGAGGAGCAGAAGAAGGGAGCCCAAGAGGTGTTTGGGCTTGTTGATCCCTCTTCTCAGCAGTCTCAGCCCCACAGCCAGGCAGGGAGAGTCCCTAAGAAATTGGGGTGCTTACTCTTCCAGGCTGCTGGATCTAGGGAAGAGCTACAGAGCAGCAGAAAACTGCAGGTAAATATGACAAACAATGAATAAAAATCCCAGCTTAGCAATCAGCAGCTGGGAGAGCGAGCCATGAGCCATGCCACAGAAAGAGAGCTATGTGGGACTTGGGGACTCTGTGGCTGCTTATTAAGCCTGTTTGGGAGACATTCAGCTCTCTTCTGACAGGGATTCCCTGGTTTTGGTGGTCTGGGGTCCTTCCCCTTGCAGCCCTCCCCAGCCCCAGCATGAAACACAGCTCACGGGTTGGTGGTGCTGAAGATGAACATGGAGCTGTGCGGCACCATGGCTTTGCCCGTCTCGCTCTTTTCCTTCTTCCTCTTCTTCTTCTCCATTTCTTCCTCATCCTCTTTGGTCTCTGCCTCCTTTAAGGGGCTGGCTTCGCCATCTGTCTTGTTGCTAACTGCAGGAAAGCGAGAGCCTTTGCCCGACCTTGCACCCAGACAACACCCTGGGGTGTACCCGGGCAACCCCCCTCTGAATTCCTGCTCTGAATCCCTGTGCCGTCACAGGGAGAGGGACTAGGCAGGGAGAAAATACACCAGCTGCTGGGATAGCAGATGAAATGGGTTTAACAAGGCCAGTTTTCACCTTGCTGCTTAATTAATAACACTGTTTAAAGCAGCTCACCTTGACAGCTAGGATGCCGCTAAGGGGTTTGAGTGACAGTGAGCTGCCGGAGGCTACAGATGTTCCAGGAAAAACAGGGAATGCTAGAGTTTTGCCCAGGCAGAGAGGAAGGGGAAATGATGGATCAGATGAAGGGGTGGTGGGAAATGATGGATCAGATGAAGGGGTGGATGGGAAGAGGTGAGAAAGGGACACAGACCCCAGGGGATGCTGGCGCATCAGCGCTTGGTCTCCCCTGCAAAACTGGGGTGAGGTGCTGCAAGGAGCAGCACGGAGATCCCCCTAGCTGATGGATGCAGACAGGAAAAGCCATGCAAGCAGCTTTCCGCCCCCACAGGATCCCCTAGGGCTGGGAGAGGGGCTCAGGAAAGAGAGACGGGTCCTCACTCTGTACCACAGCGGAGTCGTGGACATCGATCATGATGGCGGTGCTCTCGGTGGCCTTCTCGGTGTTGGGGGTGATGGAGGAGAGGTCGGGCTCGCTGCGGCTCACGCTGCGGCTGTGCTCCAGCAGCGCCTGCTCGCTCGTGTCCGGGCTGCTGCAGTCCTGCTCCGTCAGGGTGCCCGTCTTCCCCTGGGAGAGCTCGGGCGCGACGTGCGGGGGGCTGCCCTTCTTGGTGGTCCCAATCAGATCGGCGTCGCCAGCAGGGACCCCGTTTGTCCTGCAGTAGGGACGGGGGAGAAAAGGAGGTGTGAGAAGATACCGGGATGGGAGTAGAAGAGAATACAAGGAGCTGTGGGGACGGCAAGATGCCCTCTGCAGGTACCAACCTGATGGACTCCCCGCTCGCCTCTGGCTCCCCCGGAATCAGCGCCTCTGCCGCAGCCACGTCCCCACGCCGGTCCCCATCCTGTGTCCCCTCTGCGGCGCTGGCCTCCTCCAGCCCCATCTCCTGGCTGGCCGAGCGGCTCCCCAAGATGCCAGCCGTGTCCTTCCCCTCCACGCGGGCTCTGCGGTGCCGGCTGCGCCGCTGGCTCTGCCTCATCCTCGCCCTGTCCTCGATGCTGCCTCCTGCCCCGTCCTGTTCTCCTGGCTCACAGTTCCCATGGCAAGACTTCTGCTGCCACACGTCCCGCTTGGCCCGGGGCGATGTCCTGTCCTCCCCACCGCCGGGGTTGGCCCCTGGGACCGGCTGCTCGGGTCCCTCGCGCTCTCCCTTGCCCTGCTCCTCAGCGCACTTCTCCAGGGTGACGCCCTCCCCGGGTCTCTTCCTGCGGAAGATGCTGGCGTGGGGGTTGATGAGGGGCGGCTCGTCCTTGTTGATGCCCTCCTGGCTGGACATCTGCATGTGCCGGCGCAGCTGGCTGGTGCGCTGCTCCCACACCGACATGTGGTGCCGCCGGCGACGCTCCCGCCTGCAACGGGGTGGGGACAGCGAGGGGTCACCATCCCGGCTGCCACAGCATCCCCCCGGTGAAGCTCCCACCCTGTATTTAATCTGGGAATCCCAGGCAGAAGGCAGTGCCACCGCCAGGGTTACAGGCTGTGCTAAGGCTTCGTCAGTGTCCCTCTGGTGCTGGAAATGGGGCTGGGAGTGCGCTTGTGTCCCTCCAGAAAGCATCAGGCTGATGGATGACCAGCCCCAGCAGCCTCGCTGCTGCCCTGAAGCTTTCAGGCAGCACGTCCAGCTTCTGGGAGCAGCCAGCATCCTGGTTTGCCCTATCCCAGACAGGCAGAGACCACCTTCCTCTTGTGTGACTGCCAGGGGACACCTTAAATACGGATGGCCAAGCCCTCTTGCTGCATCAGGGACCTCTCCTCGCCTCTCTCCCAGCACATCCCGGGTAGAAAGCCTGCCCTGAGGCTTGAGGAGCAGCGACTTTGAGGGGAAGGAGCTGCACTGGGCTTCTGGGCCACGCCACGAAACCTTTGCAGCGTGGTAAAACAACACTTTGGAGAAGACAAGACGTGCCCTTCCCGACACCCCCGCGGCACAGGGAAACACCCAGGAGCACACAGGGGCACGGGCACTGCTCACGCCCCACCGCACACCCACGGGCAGCGAGCGGCGCGCCGGCACCGCGGCACCGCGCACGGGGATCGCGCACAGCGAGGGGAGCACGGGGCACACGGATACAGCACACACACACACACAATGAATTCCCACTCCCGTCCCTGCCGGCCAGGCCGGAGAGGAGCGGGGCGTGCCCGGCCCCGCGGACGGACGCACAGACAGCACAGGAGGCACAGACGGACACGCGCCCCCGCCGCCCACATACAGGTGGCTGCTGCGTGGCTCCCACATCGACATGTGGTGTCTCCTCCGCCTGTCTCTTCTGCGGAGGAAAAACAAACGGGTTCAATCCCCTCCTTCCACTCGTGTGGGCAGCGCACAGAGCTGTCCCCCCTCCCTGAGCAGGGCTCATCCTGGCCCTGTGCTTCCACAGCAAACCCCCACGGGAACGCTGGTCACGGGCTGCCCACACTCACGCTGGCACTCTGTTCCCTGGGAGCCTTCCCCACGCCGTGCACTGGGAGAGCACTGCAGGCTCCAGTCCTTCAGAACCTCCGAGACATCCTTGGATATTTAACCGCTGTCTCAAACTGCTCCAAATTCACTTCTCCCAAGAAACACGTGGCAATTGGAAAGAGGAAGCGATGCATCAGGCCAGCCCTGAGCTGCTCAGAGCCACCACCATGAGCTGATGCTGCCCTGGGAGCACAGAGGGGAACGTGAACTTCCCCAGCAAACACAAGGCACAAGGCCAGGTTGAGATGCCACAGAGCTGCTGTCACCTGAGCAGCCCCCACACAGAGCAAATTAACAGGGCTGACAGGGTGAGATTCCAGGCTTTAACCTTTGCCTCAGCATAGAAAAGATTCGGATAGACACAGCTCCAAGAACACTGCCCTGAGAATGTGCAATCATAGAAACACAGGACATCCTGAGTTCGAAGGGACCCACAAGAATCACTGCATCCCGCTCCTGGCCCTGCACAGGACAACCCCAAGAATGCCACCGTGTGCCTGAGAGCACTGTCCAAATGCTTCTCGAGCTCTGGCAGGCTCGCTGTCATGACCACTTCCCAACAGTTTGAAGGCATTCCCCCTTGTCCTATCATTTATCAAAAAAACACCTTGTCAGAAGTCCCTCTTCAGCTCTCTCAAGGTGCTCCAAGGTCTCCAGGCTTAACAGCCTCAATCCTCCCAGCTCACGGGAGAGGCGCTCTATTCATGCTGGTCCTTATGGTCTCCATGGATCCCCATGCATGGGGAGGCCTCAGTGCCACGCTGGAGGCAGGGCTGGAGCTGCCAGCACCCACAGCATTCCCACAGTCCCAGGATCTGCTGATCCTGCAGACGCATCCATGCAGCGCGTCCGGCACCAATGCATGCTGGTGCATTGCTCAACACGTGCCCGCAGCGCCCGCCTGGCAGCCCCGAGCCATCTGCACCCAGGTGCAAACACAGAGCTCCCACGGGCACCAGGGCCACCCACGCCCCCCTGGCCAAGTGGGAACACCCGTCCATGCCCACGCTGCCGGCGGGAATGCCCGTGCCAGCCTGCATGCACCAAGTACCCGCGGGGAAATGGAGCCACCAAAGGCAGGGCCCGGCTCTGAGCTCCCTTCTGGGCCAGCTCTGCTCTGCCTTGGCCACCACTGTGCTGTCCCTCCACAAGCTCAGCACCACCAAAAGCACACCAGACCTCAGGCTGACCATACCATCAAGCCTAACCCATGGCATCTACTGCCTGGGCCTGACCCCAATCCATCCTGGTGAGTGGGAGGATCTGGAAAAAAGCCCCATGAATATCAATACCTCCCCTTTCAATGCCGCCAGAACAACAAGGAAAAGTTGAAAAGATCTGTTTTCCTAATCAGCTCTATCTGGTAGTGACTAGAGAGCTCTATCAGGGATGTGCAGTGTGGGCAAATCCTTCACTGCGCTAATATATTCCATCTCCCCCTCTTCCTCTCTCCTATCTGTCCATTCCTCAGCCTCTCCCGCAGCCTAAAGCTCTCTATTGCCTCACTTTATCCAACACATTCCCACTGGTATCCAGAAACAGAGCCAACATACAGACTCCACCACCTCTGCCCTAAACCCCCCTCGTATTCGGGCAGACAGATTTATTACAAACACCCCATCAGCCCCAATCCAGGGTAAAATCTGTGGCTGCTGGGGGGATCACGCAGGCCTTACAAGCACACCCCGTTCCTGCTGGCCCTAAAACCACACAGGGTGCAGGACCACAGCTTCCCACCACTGCCAAACCAGGGAGGGGGCCATTCCCAAGGCTGCCTCTGACCCCCCCAGATCAGCACTCGCCTGAAGACAGCAGTTTCTCTCAGCAAATCTGCAAGAGATTCTGCCGTGTACAAGCTTGGCTGGGTTTCAAAGCATAACAAAACCTAAAATTCCCTGGGAAGGGATTCTATTTAAAAAAAAAAAAAAAAAAGAGGGGAAAAAAATAAAATAATCCCTTCAGCTGTACTGAAATGTACTGTTTTGGGAAACAAATCAAAACGCCTCGTTCCAATGTTGACTTTGAAAGTTTTATGTGATTTAGACCATATGACACCGCAAAATAAAGAGAAAAAAGGCAGCTAGGAAGGAAAAAACAGAAATTTCTCCTGCTGAAATGCAGAGACAAGGCTTCTTAACACCATGCTGGAGGTTTATGCGGTTTGGGGCTTTTTTTTTCTCACTCAAATCAAATTTTTGAACAATCAAACATGGTTTCACAAACCCGCTCCATCTTTCCTAACTGCATTCGCTCCCAAGGAAGGAGCCCGAGGGAGATTTGTGACACCACAGCTCCCTTCTCCCCCAGCCCTGGCTGCTCTCCTGCAGCTCTGCCATGAAGAAACACTCCCCAGGAACAAATATCACCCCTCCTCAAGAATAACTTGAGATACCTTCCTCCTCCCCAGCCTCCTACCATCAGCCCTGAGTGCTTGAGCTCTATATTTGGGGCAGAAAGCCTCTTTTAGCATATTTTTGCCATGCCCAAGCACTGAGACTGCAGCTTGGTGTAGAGGTTGGCAATTTCAGGAGCTCCCTGGAGAGCTGTCACCTCTCCAAAAGCACTGCTTCTCATGGGGAGCACACTCCTAGACCTCCATCCATCTTCAGGAAGCTGCCCAGAGAGGGAGTCCCCCCATGTGGGGACCCCTTTTTTCTTGTTGGCATCCCCCCCCAACCAGCGTGGCCAGGCTCTGCTGCAGCTCTGTGCCCTTCTAAGCCTGGCTGGGCTCGGGGGGTCACCAGGGTGGTGTTGGGGAGTCACTCACTCGATAGCAGGCATGTTTGGGGCAGACATGGGGCTGACTTCTTTGGCTTTCTGAAGGGCGTGCTTCTGGTTAAAGGCCTCCTCTTCCTCCTGCTCGTCCTGCAGAGAAAAGAGGGCATTGCTCAGTGGGGTGTTGGGGCTCTGAGGGAAAGCTCAGCCATTGGGAGCAGTGAGGGATGTGCAGGACAACCCTAGATGCCAAGGCTCGAGGGATAGAGGGGGACCTGCTCTTCTGATGCCTTGGAGTGGCTGCCTAGAACAGAGGCTACACAAGGTTAAGAGGATAAAGTGGGTATTTATTGAAGGCCTTCAGCAGGCACACCTTGGGCAGTCAAAAGCCTCACAGAGGGGCTACACCTAAGATGAACAATGGTGATGAGTTTTTCAGACAATTATAAGTTTGGTCCATTTACATGTCGGGGTTAATCCTCCAATTACAGCTTCAGGTAATGAAGTCATACACCCCCAGTTTGCTCCTCCCCAATTCACTTTTGTTTACACTCTTTGGGGTCTGGAGCTGTAGGGTGTCCTTGAGTTTCAGGCCCAGAGGGATTGTTTTGTCTGACCAAAATGTGAAGACAGCAGCCAACACTGTATGGAGTTCAGAGTTATACACTAAAGCAGTACAGGATTTGAAAAAATATAAAATTTTAAGGCATCACTTCCAGAGACACTATTCCTTTGTGCTGTGGGGATGCAGGTTCCCCATCACACCAGATCTTCCCCAAGGCATCAGTGCTGCTCAAATAAGTGAACCCAGCCCACTCCAGGCAAGAGCTGGGCTGAGCACGGTGGGACAACCCCAGACAGCGCAGACCAGCTCAGCCCTCCCTTCTTCACAGCCACAGGGGCTAGACAGGCATCCCCCAAACCGAGTGGGAGGTAAGGCATCCATGAATGACCCCGGTAGAGACCGGGTTGCTTTAATGAGTATGGTTGTGTCTCCGGAGCAAAGAATGTCATTAGGAGTCATTAGCGAGCATTCAGCCTTTTCAAAAACTCAGCGCTCTCTTAATTGATGCTGCCGATACCCGTGGGGCTCTCCCATCCCTCGCACCCCAGCGGCAGCCGGCAGCCCCTGGAAGTGCCTTCTGCACCCTCCCAGCGTGGGAGGACCCCTGCACACATCCCTCAGGCAAACCAGCACCGTGCCCTGCTTCGGGGCAGATTTACACCGCTGTGGAAGCCTCTCAGTGAGTCCCAGGGATGTGAGTAATAGCACGGGCTCCACAAAAATCTGGGCACCACAGGATCACTGGTCTACTCCAAAGAGTGTCACTGACCCTTGCAGCTCTCTCCTGGTCACCGTTATGCAGATGGTGCCCCGACAATTTCGAGTTCCCCAAATATTCCCCAGCATGGTCTTAAAAGCAGCTGAGCACCAGCCTAAATTGCATCCTAAATCACATGTGCTGCCCTATAGGCAGATGGGGAATAAATATTGACACCACTGGAAAATGCTTCCCACTCCACATCTCCAGAGTGCTCGGGCAGATAAGAGTCCCCACATCAGGTCCTACCCAACAGATGAGGGTTGTCTCCATCTGACTGATGGCAAACAGGACTGGGAAGTTTACATGGAGAAATAAAGTCATACTTGAAGTGTGGGTGTTCCTGGAAAGAGCAGCAGGTTTAAGCGTTTTCCTAAATCAAAGCCTAAATGGCTTTGCCCCCACTCTCTCCACGGGAGAAGGAAAAGGAGCAGCAGGAACGTACCTTGGTGAGCTCCTGAGCGTTGGCCAGGTTGTCCACAGCAATGGCCAAGAAGACATTCAGCAGAGTATCTGAGAGCAGCTAAGGATGCACAAGCCGTGTGTTAAGGACATGTGTATCTGCAGCTCCCAAGGAGCCCAGCCAAAGGCACAAACTCCTCACCCACCCCACAGCCCTCAGTGCACCTCCCCACAGCTCCTTCTCTGCCTTTGGGACACCCACAGGTGTGTGGTGGGTGTCCCTCAGCTGGGAGGGGAAGAAGGGATGCCCCCAGAGAGGCTGGGGAGGTGTCAGCCCTGAAAGCACGGCAGCCCAGTGGATACAGTTCCCAAACAAGGTGAGGACGATGAAGTAGATGGAGGACCACATCCCTGAGCGCACGCCTCCCTGGGAGCGGATGCCGTTGTACATCACCTCGTTCCAGTCCTCGCCTGTCAGGATCTGCGGGGACACGGGGCAGCAGCTCTGTCACCTGCACTGCCCATCTGTGCCACCAACATGCAGGCACCATGTACAGGGACCCCGTGCAGTGGATAAGCCAGCTCTGCAACACCTGAGGGAGATCTCACTGCACACTGATGAGGATTTAAAGCCTCCTCAGAAGAGTTTTGAAACTCTTCATCTTCTGTAACAGAGGTGGAAGAGTTTCCACCTCCTTCCATCCACTTTGTTGTGTAGGAGAGGGAGGATTCAACAGCTGATAGAGGGGAACTTGTGTGGTGTAAAGAGCCCCTCCCAGCCATGGGGGAGAAACCAGGTGGTGCCAAGTCCCTTTGTTTAGGTCTCCTGGCAGCCCAGCTCCTACCTGAAACACCGTCATGATGGCTGCAGGGAAGGTGTCAAAGTTGGCCGAGGGAGTCCCATCCATGAAGTTAAACCTGGAAAGGGAACCAGGAGGGTGAAATACCAAGGTCACCAAACCCCTGACTGCTGTGCTACCAGTTCTCTTGTGTTTAGGAGGACCTTTCCCCACTCTAGAAAAGGTCTCCTGAGCATTTGGTGCCAGAAACCAGAAGGTCTCCTGGCTGGAAGGACCCACACAGCCCAAAGGCAGCCCTCGAGCAGGGATTTTTGTCTGGGAGGAGACTGAGGGGGAAGGTACAGTTTTGCTGGGCCCCTGAAGAGCGTGTCATCACTTGGCTTTAATGCCAAGAAACTCCGGTTCCTCAGCCTTGAAATGACATACCTGCCTCCAAACAGCTGCATTCCCAGCAGGGCAAAGACTACAATGAAGAGGAAGAGGAGGAAGAGCAGACTGATAATAGATTTCATGGAGCTCATCAGCGAGACCACCAAATTCCTCAGGGATGCCCAGTACCTAGAAAATAGAGATATTTCTGGAGCACTGCCAGTGATGCTGGAGAGCAGGAGTGACTGGATCTGGGCTGCAGCCACAGACGGAGGGTAACAGGCGTTGATGATGGGTACGCACTTGGTTATTTTAAATATCCGCAGGAGACGAAGAGCTCGTAGGACACTGATCCCAAAAGAGGTTCCTGGCCTGAATATAGCCCAAACCACTTCGAAGATGCTTCCCACTGTGACCTGAGAAGCAGACAGAGCCACAAATCAAAGACAGGCTCAAGATGAGCTGCTGCAGGGAATCTTAACATCCCCGAAGACGAGGCACCCACCACCTCATCCAGGACCTGGTGTCTCAGGCTGTCCTGGCAGAAAGTGCTCCCTGCCCACTGTGACGGCCATCCTGATCCCCCCCTTGGTGCCTTGCATTGCAGAGCCCTGCCAAGCATCTCCCCCCACACCCACAGCATCCCTGGGGCCGCTCACCCCACAGTCGAAGCAGTTGAAGGAAGAGTGGAAGTAAAGACGTGGCCCCATCCCGTACATCTTTAAGGACATCTCCAGAAGGAAGAGCCCAAGAAACAGGAACTCTGCATAGTCTGGAAGACAAAACCCAAACGTGCTTGAGGCACTGAGCTGTGTGGAGCACACTGCTTGCACGCACCAGCTGAGCATCCAGAACACCACAAAGATGGGACAAGTCAAGGACCACACTGCATCCCCAAACTCTCAGGGTTTGGGATGAGGGAATTTGATCTGTGAGGAGCAAAACTGTATGTAATAGAGCATCAGGCCCATGAGTTAATCATTCAGGGGAGATGCACCAGTGTCCCAGGGGATTGAGAGGACCAGACATGGCCAGCACGGAGCGGAGCAGCTCTTTGGCATTAAACCACAGTGGCTGAGGAGCCTACAAAGGCATTAACCACACAGCACTGTAGGGGAATACTATCAACCTGGATTAAAATCATTGCATGGCTGGAATTTGGCCAGGGAAACAGAGCCAAACAGCCAAGAGCCAGTGAAAAGCCTTTCCAGCTATTTGATGAACATTTAGCAGGCAAGAGCCTGGCTCTTCACCTTTCCCAGAAGATGCTTCTCACCACGACCAGCTGCCACACCACGCTGCAGCGTGCTGGGAGCTCAGCAGGCCTGAGCCTACTACTGCAGATTTGGGTAGAGCTGGGGCTTGACAGGGACATTTTCAAGGTGAGGAAGAATAACGCGTCTGAGAAAGCAGCACTGTCCCCACTGCAGCAGCTCAGGAGTGACACACGTGGGGCTGACCACGCTGCTCTGCAGTAGCCCACACTGCAGTGCTTCCAAGACCTGACCTTGTGCCCTCGCCAATGCTGGGCTCAGGGAGGCTCCATAACTGGGAACCTCCAAGCCTGGGATTCCCTCACCATGCTCTGCACAAGTATTTTAACCAGGGTGTTCTGCCATGACCAGTCCCATCCCTGCAAATTTACACCTTTCCATCAATGGCTTGTGCACATTCAGAGGTGGTTCTCCAGCAAGCTTTCCATCACCACTGTTCATAATTTTGGGATAAACTCCACTGAGACTGGCAGTGTTTTTCTCTCATGACTAACACATCAGACCTGAAGGACACAGAGCCTCCGTGTTTGCTCACAAGGCTGAGACGGCCCTCAGTGGCCATGAGGCCAAGGGCAAAGCTGAATTAAACACCTCTACATGATCTTTTGCTATCAACAATGGATGGAGCTGAGGTTATTCCCCACCCATCTCCACACCAGCACAACTGTGGCAGGACTCATCCCTGTGCGCCTCGAGGCAAGCAGTGAGGGTGTGCTGCAACACTCTCCCACCTACACCAAGCCCAGGGACTCACAGAGGAAGTGGGTGAGCCAGGCTGGCTGGTTGTGATGGACGATGGCCACGCAGGCAGTGTTGAGAGCCACCAGGCTCAGGACAATCCAGTAGAAGACCTGGGATTTGACCATGTGGCGGACGGAGATGCGCAGGAGTCGCTCCTTGTGCCTTAAATAGGAGGCACCGTCCACCCTGGCACCTTTGAGGCCAGAGTGACTCGAGGGGTTACCTAAAGGAAAAAGAAGGGGAACAAGGAGTTGGATGCTCCAGCCTCTCCTGTGATATGAGACAGGAAAGATGGCTCACGGACATTGCTCTTATGGGGCACAAGTCATCCAGAGAATTTTTGTGTGGCAGAAGGAGGTTTGCTGCTAAACTAGCAGAGATGTCTGGTTTGTGACGCTCTCCACGTGATGGGTGGGACTCTGGGAACCCAACCTGCTGGCAGAGGTTTGGGGGAAGCAAGCTGCAGACTGCACTTACCCAAGGTTGGATGGAGAGGTCTCCTCTGTGCCAGCCTCCGCTCGCCCACGGAGGAGATGTCGACACAGTGCTCGTCACCCGACATGGCATCCGTGCGGTTCCGCTTGATGGTGGCTCGCCTGAGCACTGGGAAGACAAGAGGAACAGCTGTTGGAGTCTCAGTGGCCCAACTCTGCCAGTAGCCAGCGCACTGGATCAGGACCTGGTGGTCAGTACTCAGGTCTGGTAACAGGATGAAGACACCCAGGTGATCCTAGTCCAGAGCTATCCCTTGTGTGGGATCAGACACCTCCCAGCCTCCACGCTCTCTCAGGAGTTACAGTGCCAATCCACCTCCCCTCACCCCTCTCTTGGGCTGCAGACCCCACTGGGGCCTCCCCACCACAGCTGGAGGGTCTGAGCCTCCAGCTCCAGGCAGGCAGAAGGAAGGGCAGGCAGATTTTAAGGGCATTGCTGGTCTTACCGTCTAAGGCTGAGGTCCCCGAATTTTTGTTCTCTTCAGCCAGCATGACTTCCTCTACGCAAAACACACAGTTCAGCATCAGGAGACAAGGCACTGTCACGTGTCACTGCCTGGTACTTAAGAACTTCCCCCAGCCCAGAGGTTGGCTCTAGATTGCAAACTCTTACCAAGGGAGTTTGGTTAAGGGCCCAAAAGCAAATTCTGGAGGGTGACAAGTGGCAGCTACCAAACATCACATCAGAAAGAAGGATTACTTGTGATCAGCCCTTCTCCCTTCACTGTCATTAAGCTCATTAAAGAAGTAGAAAACTGTAAGCAGGTCTGGGGCTCAAGCAACCCAGCCCAGGGCTAAAACTGAGGTCTGGTGCTCAGGACTCATTTGAAGACACCCATCTTTTACAAGTCTGAATGTTGGATGAAAGTGTAAATCTTCCCTTCCCAGAGCTGAATGCACTGGCCTCATTCCTAGGAGGAGCAAGCAAGGACATGGGCTGTGGCAGTTTGGGAACCAACACCCACGGGCTGTCATGCCTGGTGTCAGGAGGAAGCCTGGAACCTCCACCACCCCCAGCCCAGGTCCAGGAGTCCCGAGGTAGGAACCAGTAAGTTCATCCCCTCCAGATGGCTCCAGGAGCAAATTTAACTGGACAACCCTTTTCCCTATTGACTGCTCTTCTTTCCCACTGCCCACCACAGCAGGGGACTCCAGCAAACGCCAGGAGAGAGGAAACCATGGCAGAGCACAGCTGACAGCCGTGTTGCTCACAGCCTCCCTGGAGATGTGGCGTGCTTTGTGCACAGAATGTGACAATTTCATGCCACAGAACACGAGGACACACCGGAGGTTGGTGATGTCCTTGCCTGCAGCCTGGTGGGACCAAGCTCACCCATTCACTTAACATCACCACGTGAGCACCTTGGACACTTCAGGACTCAGGGATTCCTTTCTCTCCCCACCACCCCACACGACCAGCAGTGTGTTGTCCCCCCAGATGTCCCCTGGCCACCATCCTTTACCCGCTTTGTCTATCCATGCCCGGTAGCCGTTGAGCTCCCGCTCGATCTGCTGCTGCCGCCGCAGCTTCATGAAGGCTCGGCGGTTCTCCACACGCTCTCTCTCTTTGGCAAACTCCCTGGGGAAGGGCAGAAGGGAGGGCTGAGAGCAGGCCCAAGGGGCAGCAGGATGCCCAGGGGGCTGGGGAACCATGGCACAGAAAGCAGGGACCAAGGTGGTTGTTGGGGATGTGCACGGCTGCCCCCAGGCAAAGTGTGGCCAGAGGATGGGTGAACGATCAGGGAGGAGAAAAGCAGGACTGGATGGATGTGAGCAAACACCCTGCTTGATTGCTCAGTCCTGCATGCTCCAGGTGGGAGCTGCTGCCAGTCAGGGAGGATGATCCCAGTGCCATCCAACTCCAGAGCCCGCTCAGCTTCTGTGTGTCCCTTCAGGGAATAAAAGCTGGGCACTGTGAGGAAGCACTGAGGGAATGGAGGAGGGAAGGTCCTGTCCCTTGCCTTCACCTCCTCCTCTTAATCCTTTTCCTTTCCAGCCTCTCCTTGGAGTATTTTCCCAGAACTTGAGACATGGCTGTCCTCCTCTGGATCTCAGGGTCTCACAAGAGCTGTCCAGGTGTGATGACCAGCACAGAAACTCCCTGCACCTACAGAACTCCAGCCCACACCCTCAGCCCCCTCCCAGTCCCAGGATGCTCCGAGGGAAGCGTGATTACAAAGAGCAAAAGGCACTGCTCTCTCCGTGAGAGGAACATCTCTCTCCCCAGAGACCAGCAGCAATCTCAGGCCTCAGAAAAATAAAAACTATTCCAAAGAACGGAAAGAGCTGGTCTGTCTGCTGCAGAGAGCGTTCAAGTGCATTACCCCAGCTGAGCTATTACACCCTGATGCTGTGTGGGCTTTTGCATGTGTGTGTGTGAGTGTGTTTGTGTGGAAAGCCCGGAATGTTCCCTGCATCTCTTGTTTAAGATCCCCAGACAATTCAAGTGCTTTTAATTCCACCCCAGGAAGGTGAAGTTTCCTGCCGCTGTGGCATTAAGTGTCAAATGACTCCCCCTCCAGCACTGGCTTTCAGACTGAAATGAGACTTTCTTCCTGGGGCAGGGAAGCGGGGCGGGGAAACAAAAGGAAAGGAAGAGAAAAGCAGCCTAAGTGAAGGGAAGGAGGGTGGGAGGAGATGGGGGAGAAGGAAGGACCTCCCCAGCCAAGAGTGAAATGCGCTCGCAGTTTTGGGCATGCCATGCCAAAGCACCTCCTTGCTATAGCTGGAGGAAAGGCAGAAGCATTTTGGCTGTGCAATCACCCCTCACCACCCTTTGTCTGGAAATTTGGGATGTCAAAGAATGAGAAAATGCTATCTGGAGTCAGAGTTGGAGGAGAAGTTTCCTGTCTTCTGGTCCCCCTGCCATAATTATGTCCTCTTCCCCACAGGCCATAATTCCACGGCAGCCTTGGCAGCACTTTTCCCAGATTCCATAGATACCAACTCCTGGAATGATTTGGGTTGGAAGGGACTGTAAAGACCACCTCATTCCTTGCCATGGACAGGGACACCTTCCACTACCCCAGGCCGCTGAGAGTCCCATCCAAACTGGCCTTGAACACTCCCAGGATGGGGAAGCCACAACTACTCCGGGCACCCTGTGCCAGGGCCCCACCCCCCTCACAGGGAAGAATTTGTCCCTAATATCTAATCCAACCCTGCTCTCTGTCAGTGAGTAGCCATTCCCCCTTGTCTTATAACTACATGGCCTCGTCCAAAGTCCCTCTCCAGCTCTCTTGAAGCCTCTTTAGGCACTGGAAGTGGCTCTAAGGTCTCCCCAGAGCCTTCTGCACTCCAGGTTGAACAACCCCAGCTCTCTCAGCTTGTGGGCAACTGGGAGAACTTGGGAAGAACCTCCTGATGTGTATCAGCTGGGAACCTGGCCACTCTCTGCTGCCTCCTGCTTGCCCATCCCTCTGTCCTCCAGCTCTTTTGCTGCATGGCAAGATAAACCATCATCATGTGCCCACTGTGGAAGCCACCCAGAAGGACCAGCAGAGCCTCAAGCACCTCTTCCTGCAGAGGGGAATGGGGGCATTGGAAAAGGTGCTCATCAAGCAACGCTTTCCCCCTTTTCCTAAGGCAGCCCTTTTGCTCATGGAGCACTAATTTACAGGAGGCTGGTGCCACACACACTCAGGGACAAGGTCTGTGCAGCTGCGGCAGCGTCTCTGAGGGAGCCACTTCCCACTCACTTGATCCCTAATGGAGCTTAATTGCTTTTGTCCATTAGAAGGAGGAAAGGGTGGCAGAAAGGGGAGGGGGGAAATAAAAAAAAGTTAATCTGAACTTAATGAATTATTACATTTCAGAGAGACACGTTCCCAAGCAGGGCAGCAGCGGGGGCTGGTGACATCTGAGAGTGGGTAGGCGATGCTGACAGATCAAGGATTGCTCAGAGCCAATTTGCAGCAGCGGGTAGAGATAATACTGTGTGTGAGTGAGAACAGGGCCAGCCATGGTGACTGACAACGCTTGGGAAGGCTCCAAGTCACAGGCAGGGCAGCCTGGCATCGCCCAGAGAGCAGGTGCTGTCTCCCATTGAAGGGCTCTGCTCCTGCTCTCTTGGGGTTACATCACCGGGGATGGCCAAATTCTGCCCTGCAAAGAGCCCAGGGCAGTGCTGCCCCGTGGGGTCCCTGCAAGGGGGCTCAGAGCATCCCAGCAGATTGCACAGTTTCCACCAGCAACACCTCTGCTTGTCCACCTGGGTCTTCTGGCCCCAAATCCCGATGGCTCCAGCTCAAAAACATCCACCCCGACAGCCAAGATCCGTGATGCCAACCTTGTGTCACTGCAGCCCCTCTCTGCCCAGCCTCATGAAGCCAAAGACACCCAGAGAGCTCTAGAGGTGACTGCTGAAGGCCCTGGTGGGGTTTGGGGATCAATGTGCCATCTGTCCTCCTGCTCCCAAGGGCACCATTCCCCCACAGCCCGTGCCCAGCCTGCTGGGGCAATGGAAGCACAGATGCTTCGCTCCTCCTCTGCCTGCAAATTCTCCTCCACAACCTTGGCATTTCCCTCATGTGGCCTGAGAGCATCTCTGCTCCTGGCAGGAGACCCTTGGGACACCACCATGCTCAGCCACATTCCTCTCCAGACCCCTCAGCCACCCTCACACCAAGAAAGAGATGGTTTTAGTCCAATGTTATCTGCTCTAAGGACTGGAAAGCCCAGGCCTGGTTTCAATGGGAAAACCACTTGTGGAAGCATCCAGCTTGAAAATGGGTCCCCTCTTGAAAAAAACAAAAACAAAACACAAGAAAACAGGAAAAAAACCCATACAACCCAATTGCAAGAAAACCAAAAACAAGTTAAGAGAAAAGAGTATCACAGCCACTGCAATCCATTTTTTTCTACATTTTAGACTATTTTTGAGTTCAAAGCAGGTAAATAGTGCTGGTCACATCAATGTTGTGGCCTCCATGCTTTGAAACAACAAACCATCTATCTTCAAAGCCATCAATTCATCACCTCTTGCCTCTATTATAAAGATGATTCCAGCAAACCAGTTATCAAATCAGCCCTAAAACAGCTTGAGGCAGCAGAAAGGATAGGATGGAAATCAGAGAAATACTGGATTACACACTGAGGATGTGGCAGCAGCACCACTCTGCTATGAAAAAAACCCAAACATAATGGGATGCATAACAAGAGAGACCATCTGTAAGACATCAGGTAACACTACTGCTCTCCTCAGGTCTTGGCTCGTGGCTCCACTTCAGGTCTG
Organism: Pyrgilauda ruficollis; assembly: GCF_017590135.1. NCBI lineage: Eukaryota > Metazoa > Chordata > Aves > Passeriformes > Passeridae > Pyrgilauda > Pyrgilauda ruficollis. Next base: position 3,259,399 of record NW_024526266.1, on the reverse strand, counting down.
AGCACCACAATCTGAGAAAAACTGCCTCTGAGCCTCCAGGAGGGTGTCAGAGGTGGTTATGGGACAGAACTGACAACAGACGGTGTGGCAAACACAGCTGAGACAGTTGCAAACAGGGGGATCAGATGGTATTTACCCAAGAGGTGCACAGGAACTGAAGTGAGAGTGTTGCACTGACTGAGCAGTCTGTAACCTGGAGCCTCAGCTTAAACAGACGGTGACAGCAGAACTGGCACTGCAGACTGGGATTATTGCCCTGAACCCACGGCAGAGGCAGCAGCAGGGTGTCCAAAAGGTGCCAAAACCTCTGCAGGGGTTAGGTGCCTGCTTTGAAGGAGACCACAAGTTTTCCAGTGAGGGTAATTGCCTGATTTAAGTTCACTTGAACTGCCAGAGTCAGAGAAGATCCAAGGCCAGGCTGGATGGAGCTCTGAGCAACGTGGTCTAGTTGAAGATGTCCCTGCTCATTGCAGGGGGTTAGACCAGATGGCCTTTAAAGGTCCCTTCCAACCCAAACCATTCTGTGATTCCTTAACAAGGCTGTGCTGTCTCAAGTCTTCTCTGAACTCGAAGGACAAGGAACACAAAAAGAAAGACAAACAGCAGCACCCCGTTTCTTGTACTGCCTGTCCACCAGCTTTGATCAGCCCCATGCACTTGGGCAGGAGCTCTGTGTCACCACATGTCACCGTGATATTTTCTGGAAAATCCCTTTGCCAAGATTCTTCTCCTGGGAAGCTGAGAAGCCTCAGAGAAAAAGGAAAACAATAACTATCTGATTTGCTTCTGTGTTTTGCTGCTTTGGAATGTGGTTTGGACCTTGTTTACCAACAGGTGCATGTTTCACTGGTTTCATGTGAATTGTTTTTTACTTATTGGCCAATTATGGCCAGCTGTGTCGAGGCTCTGGCGAGAGTCACGGGTTTTTCATCAGTATCTTTCTAGTTTTCTGTCTGTATCCTTTCTGTATTCTTTAGTATAGCTTAGTATAGCATAATATAATATAATATAATATAATATAATATAATATAATAGCCTTCTAAGAACATGGAATCAGATTAATCTTTCCTCCCTTTGACGGGGGACCCTGAAAATACCAGAGCCACGGTGTGACAGAGCTGCAGTGGGAGCGCACAGCTGACGCTGCTGAGGAGAGCACATTTATAGAGCGCTGGCAGTCACACGAGCTGGGGAAGGGAAAGCTGACAAGCTGTTGGTGACATGGAAGGGTAAAACGGGAAGGAGCTGGGAGATACCAGCCCTGAGATGACCCATTACATCACTGTCCCAGTTAAGAAGGGGCAGATGTTGATGGGCCTTCTACCTTGCGGAAAGTTTGTGGCTGTCCACCTGGATTTCTCCAAGGCCAAGTGTGTTGATACCAAACTGAGTGGGGAAGTGGAGACTTCAGAAGGGAGAACAATCCTGCAGGAAGATCTGGGCAGGCTGGAAGAGTTGACTAATGAGAATCTTATGAAGAGAAGCTGTGGCTGCCCCATCCCTGAAGTGTTCAAGGCTGGATGGGGCTTGGAATAACCTAGTCTAGGGGAAGTGTCCCTCTCCATGGCAGGAGGGTTGGATTGAGATGATCTTCACAAGGTCCTTTCAAACCCAGGCCATTCTCTGATTCAATTGTAAGGTCTTGGACATGGGAAAACAAAATCCAGGAGGGCAGCACAGGCTGGGATCTACCCAGGTGGGGAGCAGCTGTGTGGAAAGGGACCTGCAGGTCCCGGGGACGAGTTCAGTATGAGTGAGCAGTGTTCTGCTGCAGCAAAGAAAGCCAGCAGGGTTCTGGGCTGCAGCAACCATGGCAGAGAAGAGAGCCACAAACATTCTAGCCGTAGACTCTCAATTTCATCATTTTTCCAAGGATAACACCACTGAGGTTTGCATCGCTGTCCCACTGCCCAGAGAACTCTGTCTGCAATGCTGCACCAAAGGCAGCAACAGCAAGCTCAGCCCACGCTGCAAAGAAGCTGCAGAAGGGTGGCAGAGGGTCTGGCAGCCCCAGCAGCAAGGAGCAGAGATGGGAGCTCGAGATTGTGCTTCACTCTTATCAGGCAGGTCTGGCATAAGCAGCACAGCTTCAATGCTTCAAGAGCCCCGGGCTTTGTTCGCAATCACTCCCACTGGCTCATGCAGTGCTGGGAAAATGTCACTCCTCCCTTTCCCTCCTATGCTCCAGTTTTTATCCCCTCTGTAAGCAGAGAACATCTCTATAGTCTCCTTTTGCATGTGACAGCAATCCGCAGATGAAAGGTGTGTGGTCAGTACTTCAGGTGAGATGTAGTACGGAAAGAAAACCCCACTTCAATTTCCAGCCTTTCATCACATTAACTTCCCAGGAGCTTCCAGCACGCCAGTCAACACCTTCTTCACCCAACAGCAGTGCCCAGCACCCCCTTGCCAGGGTGGAGCTGCTCCTGGAGGAACTGGGCATCTCCAAAGCCATCCACTGGCTCAGATCGCTGGAGCCACGGGATTGCTGCCATCAACCAGGAGGACAGAAATTACCATAATCTGGAACAAACAACTCCAAAAGCAATCTGTAAGCAAGCACTATCTGCTGAGTGCCTTGTTGAGAGGATCAAAACGGAGCCTTTTCACCCACAGCCCGCAGACCGCAGGCAGTCCACGGAGCAGATTTGCAAGGAGGCAGGATTAAGAGCAATTTTGAAGCAGCGGAGACATGCTGGCAAATAATTTGCCAGGAGAAATCAAAGGGGAAAGTCAGCGAGTCATCTTTTTGTTGTGGATTTTTTTTTTCCCTTCTCACCCAGCTGGCTGTAAGAGGAGTCATTATTCCCTGTAACAGCAGAGGAACCAGCACAGCAGCCACGCACGCCTCTTGTCAGGCAGCTTGTTTGCACGGGGCTTGGAGCCCTTGGCAGAAAGGTGGCCCAGCAGAGCACGGCAGAGAGACATGAATATGGATGCCCACCTGCCTGCTGAATAGAGATGAAGGTCCCCAAGACTGCTCTGCCTGGCCTGTGCTCAAAGACCACGGCGATGTCAAGGAGCTTCCCCAGAACCAAGTGACAAGCGTGGCGTTGCTCATGGTGGTGCTGGGGGGCCTGGGAGGGGCACCACTGCCCCTCCCTGTGACACCCACTCCTCCCTTCAACAGGGGTCTCAGCTGCTGAGTTCCCAAGCACAAAACAAGCGCAGACTTCTCACATCTCATCCCAGCCACACCCTGAGATCCTACAACCATTCCAGGAAAAAGCCAACGTGATGCTTCCAAGCTTTCGTACTTCCAACTCCGTATTTCTTGGGCGTAGAAACACCGAGTCATTCAAGTCGGAAAAGCTGCAGATCCTAAAATCCACCACGTTCACCACTCAGAATGTCCCTAAAAGTCACATCCACATGTTTTTTGAACACTTCCAAGGATGGTGATCCCACTACTTCCCTGGGCAGCCTGGTCCAATGCCTGACCATTCTGACGGCATAGAATTTTGTTTGTTGACATCTTGCTGGGAATTTATGGTCTCCCCACAAGCTTTCTTGCATTCCCTGCATGTCTCCCACTTCTCCCTCCAGGAATCTTTGAGACATTGATCCTCTTCCCAATGCTTTTGGCTTCAAAGCACCAGATCCCAGTCGACCGTGTGGGGCCCAGATTTCTGTGTGGAGCCGGCAAAAAGAACCCTCTCTCCATTGAAAATGTACACTTGTTCCCTTAACACCCTTATTATTAATTGCTACAAAACTTAATTTTATTCATCGTTTGTTATGCATCCAAATTGGATGGGGAAAAAAATTCAAATTAACTGAAGTGAAAAGATTTCAGAAGATGGTACAGAAGGCTCCTGAAGGAACTGAAGAAAACTCTCCGGAGACTGGGAACGCAGTGCTAACCCAACCTGAAAGAAAGATCTTAAGACAAAGAAATCTTGCCAATTTGATCCTTTAATTATAACATTAGTCGTTTCTTTCAAAGGCTTAGTGTAAGAGCTGGGGGTGGGGGGCAGAAAAGACTTAACAGGAGAAAAGACTTAACATCACCAGGATGAGTGGAAGCAATTAGGAGGATTTAAATTACTCTCTTGTTTGGTACAAGGCAGATAGATTTCATTTTTCTTGCCATCGTGCTCAATTTCTTGCTCTGCCATTAGCTTCCAGAGATCTTCTCCTTGGCTGGCCTGAGGGCCCAGTCTTCCCAGGTCAGGCAGCATCTCCTTCCACTCTGCACCCACTCTGCTATTTCTGCGGACCAGTGACTAGAACAGCTCTGACACCCTGGAAAGGGGCTGGATGCACAAGATTGGGGATGGGGATGAAGTCTCCCAGCTCTCAGCAGAAGGATGATGCTGCAATGAATGGAGGAGGGTGATTGCAAACCAAATTTTTTCTGCAGAGGCTGTGGAAAGGGAGGTGGGAAAGAGTCAGAACGCAGCCTGTTCGGTACTGAAGCTCTGTATGAGTCCTCAGGCTGTGGCCACTCCTGGCGTGGCACTGCTGCCACTGGCACATGACACCAGCAGCAGGGACAGGGCATTGTGGCTCTCGTCAGGTCTTTGCTGCTCCAGAGACAGAGCCCAAACACACACTTTCAAATTGTTTTATGTGAGAAACAGCTGAGGGAAAAAAAAATCCAAAACTTAACAATTTCACAAAAAAAAAGGGAGAGCAGATCTTTGCAAATCTCCAGCACATGCAATTCCTCAGGCCACAAGGCAGCTTCAGGTAGAAAATGGCATTTCAATGGATGCTCCATCCTCACTGAGTCTCCTCTGCCAGGATTATCTCAGTAGCTCATGTAGCTTTAAAAGCTGAGCAGTCATATCTCCTTGGGCTCCATACCTGCTCCTGAGGAGGAACGGGGCCAATTTTTTTATCTTTTCCTGCTTTCAGTCAGAATTAATTGATCCATAATTGCACCCAGAGAGGGGGGAAGTTAATAGACACGGTAATAAATGCCAAAGCCACAGCAGAACTGGCTCTCCAAGACCCTGCCTGGAGGAGCTCCATCTCCTCTTAATAGAGTCTGCATGCGATTCCAGTGCGTGTGTGCCTGTTCGTATTTAGGGAGAAAAACTGAGGAGCCTGCTTATGATGAAAATCATTTCTTTCCCTCTCCCACATACTTTGTGCTTAAGGAGCAGATGGATCCAGGCTGTTTACATCACAGAGGTCATGCCTCAGCTTAACAGTTGGGGAACTGACTGTTGGGAGAGATGCTCATCGCAACCAGGAGACTGCTAAATCTGGGCTCCAGCAAACTTCTGCTGGTGGCAAGTGAAACACACAAATGTCCTCCTGCAGCCTCTTCTCGTTGGGGACCCACCCCGGCTGTTGGGCTGTTTCACCAAACGGAGCCTCTGCTGAGACGAGGCGAGGGCAGAGGTAGATCCTGAGCATGAACCTTGAGGAGAAGGCTGGAAATCCTGAGCAGACCTTGTTATGCACCGATGCAGATGGTGCAGTTTGCAAGCTACATGGGACCAGCTTTCTGCAAGGAGGCTCCCAGTGGCCATGATTGCAGCTGAGCACGGCCTGGCTTCCCCAAAAGCACTGGTGTAACTGCCAAGGAAAGAATTCCTTCGGTGGAGGTGTTTCCATGGAGCTCACTCCCAAAGTGACCATCTCTTCTCAGTTCAGCACAGCCACAGGTGGGGGTATCTGGCCAGGCCCTGCCTGTTCATTCAGCTGAGAGCTGGGCAATGGAAAGGTCACACCTCCCATCCCCCAGTCGAGCCTCTTCCAGCACAAAAGGATTGTGGTGACTGCTAAAAACAAGAAGAGCTCAGCAAACAGAGCAAGGAGCGAGGCCCTTCCTGCTGCACTCAAGGACACACAGCATCGGTGTCCACAAGCACCTTCTCCTGCCCTTAGGTCCTGCTCCTCCACGGCTCCAGCAGCACCTTTGGATGATTCACCCAGCCAAGGTGCTGCATCCACTGAGCCACAAGGATGTGGCCGTGCCCAGGCAGGGGGACACTCACAGTGGCCTTGCCGTGGAGTGGCAGAGCCCAGCTGGCCACCTGAGCTCACCTCCCTCAGCCCTCCGGGGAGCTGAGCAGTCCTGCTTTACCCTGGATATCTGCCACGCCACAAGAGCATCTCTGTTGCCAATTAGGCCACCCACCCACTTGCATCTTTCCCCAGTACAAACCCTACTAGCAATAAACAAACAGTGGAGATGCCAGCCGGTGCCTGGGAAGAGTCCTAGGCGGTGCATCCAACCCAGCGGGCATGGGAGTGCCTGCCTCAGGCAGCCCTGCTGCAGGGAAGCACCAAGGTGGGCCAGGGCATGGCCAGGCATTCCACCAGCTCCGCTGTGGTCCTCTGGCCAGTGTCTGGCTGGTGTCCCCAAGCTGCTTCCAGCACAAAAAGCCTCAGTGTCCACACAACACACGACACTGACACCATCCAATGTTGTAATAACGTTGTTCCCATCTTCCTAACTTTCCTTCTCCAGGCTTTTCCAGGAAAGCTCCTGCTTGACATCGACACCCAGCTGGACTTTGCCCAAATGCCCAAGCTGGGTGTGGCATAAGAAGTACAAATTCCACCCAAGGCTGCTTGGATGTCTTCATCCCCCATAAGAATTCCCTCTCTGCAAGGCAAAGTGAGGCCCTTCCTGCAGCCTGTCCCCAGAGTCCCTGGACCCAGTCAGGCCTCAGAATGAGAGCTTTGAAAATTCAGCTCAATAATAGACTCCAACTTGCCATTCTAGAAACTCCTGAAACCACCACCATCACACTGGGACTTCCAGAGACACTCAGGAAAGGGACAGAGATGACCAAGGCCATTCTCCACCCTGACCCTTGCACCTAAGGGATTTCCATCTGGCCAGACCAGTGCTAAGATGAATTTTGCATTTTGCCATGATGTAACTAGCTAGAAAATGACCTGCTTCAGTCAGAACAGAGGAGCCCACATCTTCCCCCAGTGCAGGAGAGGGCACACTCTCACCATTCACCAGCCCCTGCCAGCAGCTGAGGATGTGCTGGTGCAACCACAGTTCATTGTCATGGAGACAAGAAGAGATTTTGTCTCCAAACCCAGCTTAATGGCTTGGATTAAAACTGCCTTCCCCTTGGGAAGTGCAGGACAGGGACAGCTGCTTTGTCCCTACTTCCTTATCTTCTGGGCTTATCCACGTGCACCCCCAGCATCCCTGTCCTCACCAGCTTGCACCCCAGCAGTGCAGGGCACATCCTCCTGGTCACAGCACAGAGATGCTCTGTACCACTCCCAAACCCATCCCAACCCATGCACACCCCACCACCAACAGCCTGGACTCAATCACATTTTCACAGACCCCCTCATGTCTCTCCCCTCTTGCAGAAGCCAAGCAGCCAGAAGATCCCCCGTGACCATTTCTCGCACAGGAACCGAAAGAAGATCTTCAGCAAGGTGACATGAGAGTAATAATAAATATCTTCAAGGCTGTCCCTTTCCCAGCTCCCCAGGTTGAGGAAGAACCGAGCACAGCCAGGGAGCAATCCCCTGCTGTGGGGCAGGCAGTTATGGAGAGGATGGAGGGACACAGGGACCAGCCTTAGGTGCCAGGAATGTGTGACAGGCACAGCTCGGAGGGAATGACCACTCTGCTTACCCTGACAGCACTCCCAGGACAAGGTTGAGGACGAAGAAGGATCCAATGATGATGAGGGGGATGAAGTACAGCCAGTTCCAGGTGGCTCCTAAGGCATCATTGGTCTGGAGGAGAAAGAAAAAACCATGTGTGACATCACCTCCAACACCAGCGGCGGGGCAGAGGGAGGGTGTGTTAACTTCAGTGCTCCAGGCTGACCACACCAGGCTCCTCAGAGTGACATGGCCATGCCTGCCAAGTCTTGGTGGGCACCCTTCCCCACCACAAGAGCCCTGGCACCCCTCAGCACCCTGCCCCAGCCACACTCTCCAGTCTCCAGCCCTCATCAGGCAGGACCACACTCCTCCGCCCCCTCCAACCATCCCTGCAGAGACTGTAAGGGGTGGGTATAGCTGGAGGTGCAGGGTCCTGCAGCCCAAAACCGGGGTGCTGAGGGCAAGGGGTCACCGTGAGCATGGTTTCCCCAGAATTTTGGTTCAGGGCTCCCATGCACATCCACTAGGATGGGGCAAAGCAGCCCCACGGCAGCAGGGCCTGCTGAGCACAGATTTATAGGGTGCCTTAAGACCAGGGAAGGTGGCATCTAAAGAAGAGGCAGCCAGTGTTTGTCCCTTCATGCAGGGTGGGAAACTTCCAAAGAGGCATTTTGCTGCTGGCATCATCACTGACACCTTGCAGACAGCCTCCCACCACAGGCACATCCCCCAAAGCCACAGAGCTGAGACCAGACGGGAGCTCTGAGCGCAGGGCACGGCCCGACAGCTGCAAAGGCTCCTGGTGAGCCCTGCTCAATCCCTCCAGACATTAATTCACCAGAGGTTTTAATAAAGCAGTGCCCCTCTGTCCCTCCCAGGCCCCATTTGTCCTCTGGTGTCAGGCACGGTGCGCATGACGCCGGGCTGAGGGTGATGCGGCAGAACGTGACTGTCTGGGGGAGGTGGTATCAATCTTCTTGCAATGAAAGACTCTTTCTCTTTTCTCTCTCTTCCCCCCTCTCCCTGTGCTAATTAAGCCCTCATCTTCATCTGAGTCATTGGCACCACATCTCCTGGTCGGCCAGTGCAGGAGCTGAGGCGAGGCTCTGCCACGGGAGAAGCGCGGTTCCCAGGAGCAAAGAAAGCGTGTGCTGGAGCCTTCCTCCAGTGGGAACTTCAGCTGGGTGTCCCCGTCACCCTGACACCGAGCCCAAGGCAGGAAGGGTGACCCCAGCCCAGCCCAGCCCAGGCATTGCCCACAGCAGCACCGGCCAGGGGATGTGGGCAGCGGTCTCAGTGACACGGCATGCAGCAGCCGTAAGGGCTCTGAAAGCAGCTGGAAGGACTCACTGCTCTCCCCCTTTGGCCCTAGGGAAACCACACATATCCTCTCAAGATCCTGCTCTTTCAAGATCCCCAGTTCACCTCCAGCCCCATTCTTTAGGGCCATGGGAGTAGCAGGGACAGGGAGGAAGGAACGATGCACGGGAAATCCTGACATCCAATGTTCACCACAGCCCTGCAGAGACCCCAGGGCACTGTGCTCTGCTCTGGCAGCACCATCTCCCATGGCATCAGTCTTCAAGGCATTGTGCAACCCTCAGCTCAAGCTTGGCAGGGCTTCAGCTTGCTGCCAAGATGCCACTGGGTACCTGCCACTCATGTCAGGATTGCTTGCCTTTGAAACTGGCTCCTGCCCAAAAAACACAGGCTTTCCCCGAGGTCTTTGTCACAGGGAATACAAAACAGAGGAGCTCCTTTCCTACACAAGAACAAGACATCTTCCCCCAGAACTGGGCTATCACCATCCCTTCTGTAGCCATCTCAGCAGGAGAGAGAGGGGGAAATAGGCAAATAGACAGTTTTCCCAGGGTTATCAGTGCCCAGATGTCTTCCCTCTCCATTTTTCAGGCATAGCAAAGAAGGGACAGCTGGGGCAGGGGCTTGGCAGGACTCCGGTGGCGTGGGCTGACTGTGATCCCAACCTCTGTGCTCCCTACAAACCCAGAAACTGGTGATGCCAGTGGCTCCAGACCATCATCTGGTACTTGCTCAGCCATTCAGGTTGCCAAAAACTCACTATACCCACTGGAAGCCTCCTCAAGCAGATGCTCCAATGGCTACTGTAATTTCCAGCCTAAATTTATTTGTGGTCATTTTCTACACTGCTCCTTCTTTTGCCAGCACTGGCCTTTGGCTGAAATAGCTCTTTTCCTTCCTCTTTCCATCCTGATCTATTTCTGGACAGCAATCGCAGCCATCTCCAGCCTCTGCTTTGCTGGCCAAAGCAAGATTCTTCCCGGTCTCTCTTGCCCAACTGGCTCTCCTGCCCTATTTTATCCAGTAGCCCCTTCCCTGCTCCAGCCCAGGCTCAGTTCATCCTGGACACAGGAGACCTGAGTGAGCAATTTGATAGGTCACACTCCATCCCTGCATGATGCCACAGAGACTTCACCACCTCCCCTGCATCCCACCATCCTCCCTCCTCCTTTGTGCCACCCCTGCCCTGCAGCCACCTCGTGGCCACCCCGATGTCACCGTTCACCCTCTCCTCCTCCATGCCGCTGCTTCCCAGCCAACAAGACCTGAGCTGCTTGGATTTCCACTTCTCACTGCATCCAAAGGCCTCCCAGCCCAGGATGGCAGCCTCTGTCCCTCCAGCTCTGGAAGCCAGTGGATGCTGGAGGCAGGAAAGCCCATGATGGATCCCCAAGGACTCCACGAGTCAATGACATCCCCTTTGTCCCCTCAACACCATCCCAGCACTGCTCACTTCCCCACCAGCCCCACAGAGCCCCTCATGGGGCAGTGTGTCTTTTCTGGACTCAGATGTTTATTAGTTCTTATCTATGTCACAGTCTCACAAACCCTGAGTTCTACAGCACTTCACTCTTACAAACTAAAAATGGAGCCCTGTCTCTCTCTCTCTACAAGACCTTTTAAGGATAAACTATCCAATTAAGAAATGACACCTAAATTATTTCTACTTTTAACTCAATAACCAACCACCCGTGCCCCGCAATGTGGACTTTTTTATCCAATTACACAAAACCACCCAAACCCATGGAGAAGAAGGTGAAGAAGAAGAACCAGCCACGGCCCTAAAACCTCCACTTTGCTTTATAGATATTACTATATTCTAAAACCTTAAACTGTAAGTTTTCCACCCTGTGATATCACACACTTCTATTCAAACTCCACACCCACAATCCCAGTTCTATCATTCCATTTTGGAAGCTTCTCCACAGCCTCAGGTCAAATGCAGTGCTCTCTTGGGGGTCAGTGCCTGTCAGCACAGAAAGTCTAAAATTCTCAGCAGCCAGGGTTCCAACACATCCTCTTCCCCTCTTCCCCTCCCCATTTCCACTCTCCCACAGCAAACCCTTTACTACAAGGAGCAGCCCTAGGACGTCTCCAGGCCTGCGATGCCAGGTTAGCCCGGCGTGACCTACCTTTGACAAACCCATGATTCACTTTCCTCTCCTGCCTCCCAAACCTGTTCTGAAATGCCATGAGATCGAGGTCAGCCTCACAGTCCTATTCCTGCCTGCCTTACTTTTCCTCCCCTCCTCCCCCCGATTTTAAATATAGGCACCGCATTCGCTATTCTCCAGTCAGATGGTGCCTCCCCCAACTCCATGGAGCTGTTAAAAATACTTGTTACCAGACCTGCCATTTCATGTGCCAGCTCCCTCCGAGCTCGGGGGGAAGCCATCCCAAGCACCCAGGCTGGTGGGCACGGTGGTCTCAGCGCTGGGCTTCCATGGCTTCCACCTTGGCCAAGCCCCCGTTGCCGGTGTCGCGCCTTTTGCTCCTTTGTGTTGACCAAAAGTGGGGCTGAAATGTCCATCCGTGCCCAAAGCTCTCCAGGTGTCATTTCACTGGGCCTTGCTTCCGTCTGCAGAGGTGGGGAACTGCTCACTGCTCCTCCAGGAGGTCTGTGTCAACACAACTTTGCCTTGGCCCTCATAGCACTTCCCAGCTTTTTTGGCACAAAGATGTCGTCTTGACTGAGCAGCCTCTTTTCCCATTCCTTTGGGGCATCATTTCTTCTTGATATACCTCTGTAGTTCATCATCATGGTCCACTGTGCCTTCCCATAGATTTTTTTTTCCCTTTGTTGAAGGTATCAGGAGGTTGTTGTTTGCAGAATTCAGGGTAGACGCAGGAATTTTAATCCCTAAATTACACCAACTCCTTTAATGAAGAAATTCCAGGTTGCTGCCGTGCTCCCTGCACAGCTGAGCAGGTCCCATCACTCACCCAAGCACTCTGGGAGAGGCTTTTTATATTTCCTTTGGGAAACGGAGGAGCTGCTTGGTGCCAAATCTTTGCTGCTTCTTCCCTTCCCTTTGAGGGATCCCACCATCCTCCAAACTCTCCTGTGGCCACCAGACCAAGAACCACCACGCTCACATCTTGGCATGACCCATCCTGCTGCCAGGAAAGCCCTCTGAGCCTACAAATGACACCACCAAGGCGTGGGAGCAGGACCCTGCTGAGGGAAAGAGTCCCCACCAGCTCCTGCTTCTCAATCCCCAGGCACAAGGTTATTCTTTAGGCAGCTCTTGTGGTGTTTGTTTGGGGGTTTTTTTGGCTTTTCTTTTTTTTTTTTTTTTCCCCAAAGGGCAGGAAAAGGCGCGGGAAGCTGCAAAAGCAGGTCTCACTCGGGGGGCCAGAAATCTAAAGAAATCTAAATATATCCTCAAGTTGAATGCACAGCACAAGCTCACAGCCCACACGTCCCCTCCCTCGGGCTGCGGCGCATGGGAACCTTCAGGATTTCTTTGCTATAGGGGAAGAGAGGGGGGAAAACCTCAATAAACCCCTCAAACTCAGTCTGTCCTGGCTAAAAATAAACAGAGAGCAGGTTCAGTCTTGTGCAGGGAGCCTTCATGGCCACTCCATTGCTTGCCAGGGAGCAGTTTCCTCACTGGGGAGGGGAACTGGGGACCTGTGGGCACCCAAAGCTTTCAGGAAGCAGCAGGGTGTGGATTTCATTCACAGAGACGTTTGGGGATGATGGGGATGATGGGAAAAGCCATGGATCTCAAGGATCTTTGCCCTGGGAGCTGTGCCTGCCTTCCCCAGCACTTCTCAGGTGCTTGCAGAGCAGGACAGCAGGTGCAAAACCACCACAGCTTTCATGGTTTGCGCTCCAAATCCTTGGCTTGGCAACTTCCAATGGTCTTTTCCTGGTGGTGACACCCATCGTGGCCCTGCCATGGCTGATGGTGCATCACCTCCCCAGCATCACCTCCCCAGCCCCTGACCTGCCCTTCCCTGCAAACCACAGCTGCATCCAGCTGAGAATCACACGCAGGCCAGCAGCCACAGCCTCACAGCCCAGCAAAAGGGGGAGAAAATGAATTATAAAAATACCTCTCAGCAGATTCCCTGGCCTAAGCAGCTCCCTGCAGCCCCTGACACCCGCTGCTGCTCTCCCCAGCACAGTAACAGATCTCCTTGTTCCCTTTAATGGCAGTAATTGAATCTCCTGCATGCAGGGCCATGCTTCACTCCCTGCCTGGGATCCATCAGTGACCCTGGCACTGGACAAGATCTGAATGGAAATGCTTTGCTTTCCCAAATCAGGTTAATGAGGAAATGGGTGCATTTCCTCTGCAAGGCCAGGACTGGCCTGGGGTGGGACACATCCTGCCTTGGCCAAGCGTCAGGGTCTCCAGGCAGGGTGGGCACCTCCTGCCCCATTGCCTCCCTCCAGCACTGCCCTCCACTGGCCCTGGGAAGCTCTGGGGTGCCAGGGACAGGCAGGAATAATGCCAGAGGAGGACACCAAAGCTCAGCATAATCTTCTCTCTGAGTGCGTGCAGGGAGGGAGAGAGTGGGGAAACAGGAAAAGGACACGATGCATTTCATTTTTCTGTTTCCTAAATGGAATGCAAAAAATGCGCTGCTAGAAGCATTACTAAAAATCAAACATTTTCAAAATATTTGAAATAGGCACTGAGACCAACTTTGGTGCTGTTCTCCTCCAACCCACCAAGAAATTGCACCCAGATGCCCCAGCATCGATGCACAAACCCAGTCCTCATGTGTGCCTCCTGCTCTGCCTCTCCCCACATCATCCCTCACTGGGATCCCTCCACTTTTGCTCCCAAACTTTCACTTTCCCCCCTGCCCAGACCACTCCTGCACCTTCCCCAGCACCCCCCTAACCACTCCTTAGGCAGGATGAACTTTTCCTGATGGAGCATTTGCAAAGCTTCACAGTTGTCTCCAGAGCAGACCGATGTGCCAGCACCGCTGCCTCTCCAGCTGGACACTGCAGCAGGGCATGGCTTCCACAGGATCAGCTTTAAGGCTGTTTCCTCATGGGGCCTGGATCCCTGCTTTGTTTTGGGCATGCTGCAAGCCCAGAGAGGCAGCTTGGGCCCCACGATATGATTTTCATTGTTGTATTACGTTCCTACATGGAGGAACATCCCCAGCTTCAGCTGTGCTGCTCTGGGGAAACAGACCCCTTCAGAACCTCACTCACAGACCCCAAGAGCCCCACAAGCCAGCCCTGGAGCACATCCACCAAGAGGTCTGGAACCAGCTTTCCAACACCTCACTGTCACATTCATAGTTTCTGAAAAATCCCTTTGCCCAGGATTCACTCCTGGGAAGCTCAGAAGCCCCAGAGAGAAAGGAAAACAATAATTATCTGATTTGCTTCTCCTGTGTTTTGCTGCTTTGGAATGTGGTTGGAGATTGTTTATCCAACAGGTGATTGTTTCATTGGATTCTGGTGTGAGTTGTTTTGACTCTTTGTCCAGTCAGGGTCAAGCTGTGTTGAGACTGGCAAGAGAGCCATGAGTTTTCATTAGCTTTTAGCCTTCTGTAAGTATCCTTTAGTATAGCTTAGTATAATATTCTTTAATATAATACAGTATCATAAAATAATAAATTAGCCTTCTGAGGACATGGAGTCAGATTCATCCTTCCCTCCTGCCACGAGGGACCCCACAAATACAATACCTCACCAACACCAGCACCAAACCTGCTAATGGAATTATAAATCCTGGGCTTATCAAAGATGAGCAAGGCAGCACTGAGACCCCCTGCCTTGAGCCTGGAGCTGCTGGGTGATGCCAGAGCACCCGTGGTACCCCCAGCAGCTCCCCTCAGCTCCCCCAGTGCTTCCAGACTTCCCCGTGCAGGCAGGGAGGAGGGTGTGGGCAGGCAGCTTTTGCTAGAACATGCCTGGAAGATGGGATCCAGCAGACACAGTTTGTTTCTTGCTGTGTCATTTCATTGCATACACACACACACACACACACAGAGGGAAAAAGGGGAAGAAGGGGAAAAAAAAAAATAAGGCAGGAACATTTGGCAAGCTGGTGAGGGTCTGGCTTTGCTGAGTGTGGGGAAAGAAAGTGCTCTGTTTTTCCAAAGGGAGGAGAGGGGAGAGCAGGCTGGCTGCCACACACGTGCCTGGCAGCACTCACGGCTGGCAGCACGGGCACCAACTGGAGCCATTTGGGGGAAAACAGCTCATTTTTTGAGTTCGGAAGGGTTTGAACCATTGGGGTGAGACCTGCAGCCTCCTTTGTGAATCTGCTCTGAGCGTGTTTAAAGCAGCATTTCGGAGGAGGGAGGAGGAAAGGGCTCTGTCCCGCGGTGTCACAAGCGCTGGGGACTTTTTGGCAGCCTCCATTCCCGCAGCCGAGCCCATCCCGCCAGGAATAGCTGCAGAGGCATCGCGGGCTCTGCTCGCTGCCGAGCTGCTCGGAGCTCTGGGTGCTGATTAAATTTTCATACCTGCCCGCCAGGATATTCTCTGTGTGCGTTGTGCCTTAATTTCTAACACATAAGAAGGGACTCCTGTTCCCCTCGCTGGCCGGAGACCCTGGTGCCGCCCCAAAGCACAGAGAGTTAAAGAGCTGTCACCATGATATTTTTATGAAAAATCCCTGTTTTGCTACTTTGGAATGTGATTTGGAGAATTGTTTATGCCAGCACTTGAATTGTTTTTACTTAGTGACCAATCCCAGTCCAGGGATTGGGACCATGGTCTGTCACAGGTTTTTATTATTCATTCCTTTCCAGCCTTCTGATGTGTTCCTTTCTCTCTATAGTTTAGTATAGTTTTAGTGTAGCACTTTTTAATATAATATCCTAACACAATAAATCAGCCCTCTAAGGAATATGGAGTCAGATTCGTCTCTTCCTTCGTCCTGGGGCCTACAATCACATCGACAAAGAGCAAGGTGGTTTCCCTCTTTTTGCCATCCCTCCCACCTCTCTCTCCTCCTCCTCCTCCTCTCCTCCTCTTCCCAGCTCCTTGCTGGGAGCCAGTGTTATGCATCACACTCGCAGCTTCCTGCTGTGCCGAGCTCCTCCAGCCCGTCACTGCGGTGTCAGGGCTGGTTCTGGGATCTTTGCACCACCAGCAGAGCTCCCACAACCCTTGGTGCGTGGCTGGCACTGCTGCAGCTCTCCCAGGAGACAGACAGCAGTGTCCAGAGGACCTGCAGCAGCTCCTGGAGGTACTGGGGCTCAGGGGAGGTTTCCAAGATCATCTCAGGTCTGAGCAAATCCTCCAAAAAGAGGAAAACCCTCTCTGGTCAAGGCAATTTTGCTGCCTCTATGGAAAGCCAGGCACTGTCCTCACTCTCCAAAAGGCTGAGGAGGAATCCCCCCAGAGCTGCTCCACGCTCAGGTCTCACTCACACTGCTCACACAAGGGTGCTTCAGGCAGGGCAGGTAGGGCTGAGCATCCCAAGGGATGGCTGTGAAACCCCAGGAATCAATGCCAACATGCAATGAGCAATTTTGTACTCACACACGTGGAAAAACAACTGTTCTGCAACAGATTCCTCCTTTGACCCCCTCCAAGGGTGGCTGGGGCAAATGGGGCAAGAAGCAGAAGAGCCAAGCCTTGCTCACATCTCTGACCCATGTGCTCTGGCATGACCAGTGATACCAACACACCTCCCTTCCCCAGCATCCCAAATCTGGCTGGCCTGAGCAGCCCCTGATTCAAAAAGGAGGGATGTGCTACTGCATTTCAAAGGCAGCCTCCAGCAGAAGACCTTCAGTACTTTAATTGTAAGGAAGGTGAGGACAAACATTTTATCAGGGCTTGTTGTCACAGGACAAAGGGTAGTGGTTTCAGTGTGAAAGAGGGTTGATTAAATTAGATATAGGGAAGAATTTAAAGTTCTGGAATGGCTGCCCGGGGAGGTGGTGCAGTCACCATCCCTGGGTGTGTTTAACAAAGCCTGGATGTGGCACTGGGTGCCAGGGTTTAGTTGAGGTGCTGGGGCTGGGTTGGACTTGATGATCTTTAAGGCCTCTTCCAACCCAGTCATTCTGTGAATTTCTTTCCAAGGAGGCTGGTCACACACTGGCACAGGTTGCCCAGATAGGTGTTGGATGCCCCATCCCTGGAAGTGCTCAAGGCCAGGTTGGATGGGGCTCTGAGAAACCTGGACTAGGGGAAGGTGTCCCTGTCCGTGGCAGAGGAGTTGGACTGGATGATGTTTAAAAGGCTCCTTCCAACCCAAACCATTCTGTGAACCTGTGATCTCGAGTTTGGTGCCTCACACACAGAACCAGTCCGAGCAACTTGTGCAAACCCAGCACAAAATGCACACGGATTCACCAAAACCCTTCTGCACCCCTCTTCCAACCCAGTCATTCTGTGAATTTCTTTCCAAGGAGGCTGGTCACACACTGGCACAGGTTGCCCAGATAGGTGTTGGATGCCCCATCCCTGGAAGTGCTCAAGGCCAGGTTGGATGGGGCTGTGAGAAACCTGGACTAGGGGAAGGTGTCCCTGTCCGTGGCAGAGGAGTTGGACTGGATGATGTTTAAAAGGCTCCTTCCAACCCAAACCATTCTGTGAACCTGTGATCTCGAGTTTGGTGCCTCACACACAGAACCAGTCCGAGCAACTTGTGCAAACCCAGCACAAAATGCACACGGATTCACCAAAACCCTTCTGCACCCCACACCTAGAGGAGATCCCAGACACTGAAGGGATCCTCCCCTGCTGGCCCCAGCCCCTCCAGCATGCTGGAAGCACATGGGGGTTGAGTCACACATGCTGCAAACCCCCGTCCTTGCCGCAGCTCCTGCTCCCAGCCACTCCTGCAGCGTGCCCGCACACACAGCTCACACTTGGCACCCAACCCACGGCCCTGCAGCCTCCTGGCTCTCTGCTGCAGCTGCCCAGCTCTGCATGGGGCTGCAAGACCCAGACCCACCTCCCCCGAGGCCATGGACACAGCTCTGCCCGCCACCGCTGCATTTTGGGAGGTGTTTTTGGAAGCCACCAGCAGCTTGGTGTTCTTTCCCCCAGCAAACGCTCCCCTCCTGCTGCAGAAGCACCCAGAAGGCTCTTAACACTCAGCCTGGCATCTCCTAAGGCTCCCTGTGCTGTTGGGCCCTCCTGCTTCCCGGTGGTCCCAATCCCTGGCGCGAGGAGAGGATGAGGAGCTCAGCCTGAGAGGCAGATCCATGCAGGGAAGCACGCAGCAGGCTCAGAGCCTGTGAGCAGCGCCAGCAGCAACCACAGCAGTGTTTGGGCTGGGGGAGCCCCAAGGGTCATCCAGCCCAACCATCAACCCAGCAGTGCCAGCAGCAACCACAGCAGCGTTTGGGCTGGAGGAGCCCCAAGGGTCATCCAGCCCAACCATCAACCCAGCAGCGCCAAGGCCACCACTCATCCATGTCCCCAAATCTGCCCATCTTTTAAATCCCTCCAGTGCTTCCCTGGGCAGCCCGTGCCAGGGCTTGACAACCCTTTTAGAGAAGTTTGTCCTGATATCCAATCCTGGACCTCGCCTGGTGCAACTTGAGGGCAATTTTTCTCACCCTGTTGCCTGGGAGAAGACACCAAACCCCATCTGGTCACAACCTCCCATCAGGGAGTTGCAGACGTGGTGGTTTTAGTTTGAAATTGGCTGGAAATGTTAATTTTATGTAGTGGTTTTGGGTTGTTAATTTTAGATTTTCTTAATTTTGAGATTTTTTAATTGACGTCTTGATGAGTGTGGTGGGTTCTAGTGTTGGTTAATTATTAGTGTATTTATTTTTTGTTGTGAGATAGGATTAGGAGAAAGGTAAAGTAGGTTTAAAAATTTTAAAGGGTATAAAGAAAATTTTATTAATAGTAATTAAAAGGGTGAAAGTAGTAAGAATCAAAATAAACTCTTTAGATTACTTCTTTTTTTCCTTCTATTTTTTTCTTTTCTATTGGTAATGTAAAGAAATAAAACTTAAAAATTTTAGTTAGTTTATATTTTAAATAGTTTAGTTAGGGAGAAAAACTTTTTTGTTAAGGTTATGGAGATTTTTTTATAAGAGGAAAAAACCAGTTCCCTACCATGACAGTAGGGAAGTGAGGAAATCCCCCCTAGGCCTCCTTTTCTCCAAGGTGAGCCCTCCCAGCTGCCTCAGGAAATTAAGATTTCACAGGACAGATCGACAGGGGACACAGATCCCCTTGGCTTCCCGGCATGGTGGGAGCTGGGCTGAGCATCCGAAGCCACCAGTGTCACCTGTGCCCCCCTGCTGCAGCCCTGCCATCCCCCCAGGCCCCAGCAGCACTGTTTGATGACAAATGCATCCCTGCCCCAGGCCGGCACAGAGGCAGAGAAGCAGGACAGTGAGTCCCTGTACTTCCCTCTGGTCCCTACAGAAATCAGGCTGGGTCTGGAACCAGCCCAGGGAAGAGGCCTCTGCTCCAGGAGAAGAAAACCAAAATACTTCTTAGCCCTTGTTTCAGACCACAGAGGCAGTCCCAAAGCCAAACTCCCCCCCAAAACAAATCAAATCACTCCAGGCTCCCAGGGACAGGAGTTGGAAAAGCAACAACACCCCACAATTCTTTTATTTCAACCCATACTGTGATTTCTATTTCGTGAAGGCAAAGCTGACACAAAGAAAGCAAAAAGCAAGCACAAGGATGAAATAATCCATGTGGAAATTAGCTTGTTGTAATGCTGCCTGCAAATTCCAGGAGCCACACTGGTAGACCTGGTAGAATGGTGGGAAAACAGATCTTAAAATCATGATAATAGTCACACAGGGGAATTCTGCAGTAAGCAATTTCTTTGAGAGATTGCTAAAGTGGTTTTCCTGCCATCTCCCTCTCCCCTGCAGCGTTAATCCACAAGGACACAGCCCCCCATCACTTTATGCCAGTGGGAAAGTGGAGCCCCCCAAAGCTGGGGCATGGCCTGGACATGGTTAGCAGCAGGAGCCTGCTCTGCCTCGCTGCCCCAAGTGATGAAGGTGATGGCAGAGCACCCCTGTGGTTTCCCAACCCTCCTCCTGCATCCCCCAGAGACTGCATCCCTCATCTTCTTATTAAAACAAAAGAGACAAAAATCCATTTTTCTGTCTCCAGGTAGCAAAAGGACCAAGCACCTCCAACCTTTGCAGCACGAGGCCCCCTGAGAGTCCTGGGGAGGACGGGAGGTGCAGCCCAGCAGTGCTGGGAACTCCAGCTCTGGCCACCCCCCGAGGTGAATCAGCAGCATTTAATGCTACCAAGGCCACAAACTCTCATTCAATTAAAAGCCAAGGAAGGTCCCTGCTCCTTTCCATAACTGGTCAGTAACAGCTGGTTCTTTGCAGAGGGACAGGGAAGGGAGGCACCTTATGGTCCTGGCTGTTGAGAATGTGGTGACAGAGCGTGACAGTGACAGAGCACCTCTGCCCAGCTTTGCTGATCGGGCTGGCAAGATGATTTGGATCCCCACAGGGGTCCCAGAGAGCCCTCAGTTCAGCAGCTAGGGTAGTGAAAAGGGGTTCCTGCAGGGGAGGCACAGCTTTCAGAGCTCCCAGATCCTGGGGTTTCAGACCCAGGTGATGAATCAGCAAATCCCAGACACTGAAGGGATCACCTCCAGCCTTCCCAGCAAGGACACCCCGAGCAGCAGGAGACCAGACTCACTCAAACAAACCCCCGAGGTCCATCAGAACATGAATTTCCCATCTGTTCCCCATCCCCTCACACCCCACCAGCAGGACTCCAGCACGGGCAGCACTGCTGCTGATTGCTGCCGGCTCCAAAGGCTGGGAAGAGGGAGACATGGGGAGCACTGATGGAAGAAGGTTTTGCAGGGAGACAGCCATCAACACAGGAGCAAGGCTCAGGGCAGGTGGCTGGCACCAGCCCCAGGCATGCACAGGCTGCACATGATACTCTGGCAAACCACCTTCCCTGATATACTCAATTAAACCTGGGCAACAGGTGCTGTGGGTGAGTCTCCAGTCCCACTGACACACCAGAAACAGACACAAAATTGAAGATTTTTGGTCTGAACTCCCAGGTGGTTTAATCCCGATTCATTCCCCCACTGACACAGCAAGATCCTGACACTGCTGTCTCCTTCAGGAAGAGGAAAACCAAATCCTCGTGGAAAGGTCAAGCCTTTGCAATGAACTCTCCCCTTTCTACTCCAGTCTAGGTTTCACAATCCATCTGTCCACACACACCATCCTGCACCCCCAGAGGGACCCTGTGACAGACTCAGCAAGGAAGGGGGCCCCAATGCTGACAGCCTGGGGTTTCAAAACAGCCTTTCCCCCGATGCCAGCGTCCCTCCTGCAGCAGTTTCCCCACCACATGCCATCCAATTTGCCTCCTGCAGAGCAATGCTACTCTGCAAATCCCCGGGCGTTATGGGAACCAGGGTATAAAAACATTCCCGGTGCAGTGACGCCAAAATTGATGCTGAAATTAGGCTGGGAACAGAACAGGCACGGTTGCTTCTAGCCCACAAACTCAAACATGCCTATATGGCCAGTCGCCCACAGCGATATGGCACTCTGGGATAACCTGGAGCTTTTTATCCAGCTTTGCCCTCACGTTGCTCTCTGGGCACCCCAAGGGCTTGGGCATCAGCAACTTCCAGCAGCTGCAAAGCACAAGAACTCAGCCCAGCCGTTCCCTGCTCCATCAGCACAAAGATCCCAGCTCCCTGCTGGATGCTGAAATGCTGTCCCTGCCCCAGAGAAGGGATCTGAGCCCAGCTCTGAGGTTTTCCCAGGGCACCAGACATCCTCTGCCCGCTCTGCAATGCCCAGAAAACGTGTCCACTCTCACAGAGCAGCCCTGGGGAGCACAGGAGGAGCAGGCAAGGCAGGAAGCCTCCCCAGGCACAACCTTCAAGCAGGAGGATTACTGCAGGACATGCCCACGAGGTTTTGCTCTCTGAAGTGAGTCAGAGATGGGGACCAGGCCCTTAGAGCTCCCTTTGCCTGGAGGCACAGAACACACCCAAATTCTGGAAAGATTAACCCCATTTCCATGTCATAGATAGGGACCAGGCCCTTAGAGCTCCCTTTGCCTTGAGTCACGGAACACACCCAGATTCTGCAAAGATTAAGCCCATTTCCATGTCATAGATAGGTACCAGGCCCTTAGAGCTCCCTTTGCCTGGAGGCACGGAACACACCCAGACTCTGCAAAGATTAACCCCATTTCCATCACGAAGGGAACTCTGAATCTTCCGAGCTTCCAGCACACAGAAACAGCCCCCAGCTGCCCACCCGGGGCAGCCCTACTCACGTTGTACAGGACTGTGGTCCACCCTTCCATGGTGATGCACTGGAAGACGGTCAGCACAGCAAAGAGGATGTTGTCGAACTGCGTGATCCCATCGTTGGGACCAATCCACTCCCGGCACTCGTAGCCCGGGGGGCAGCCCTGCACCCCGCAGGGATGGGGAGGGTCCAGCTCCTCTAGTTCACCTGCAGCACACAGCAGAGAGCCAAAGGAAGCAGAGGTGAGGGACAGCTCATCCCAGCTCTTTTCCATTCGTGGGATGTGGAGAGGGTGCCTGTCACATTTACATTTTCTGGAAAATCCCTTTGCCCAGGATTCCTCTCCTGGGAAGCTCAGAAGCCTCAGAGAAAAAGGAAAACAATATTATCTGATTTGCTTCTCCTGTGTTTTGCTGCTTTGGAATGTGGTTGGAGATTGTTTATCCAACAGGTGATTGTTTCATTGGTTTCATGTGAATTGGTTTGACTTATTGGCCAATCAGTGCCAAGCTGTGTCGGAGCTCTGGAAAGACTCACGAGTTTTATTATTATCTTTTTAGCCTTCTGTAACTATCCTTTCTGCATTCTTTAGTATTCTTTAGTATAGTTTAGTTTAGTATTCTTTAATATAATTTAGTATCCTAAAATAACTAATTCATCTTCTGAGAACGTGGAGTCAGATTCATCATTCCTTCCTGCCACGAGGGCACCCCACAAGTACAACAGGTGCCCAGCCCTCGTCCTCACCTGAATTGTTTGTGTAGCAGGCTCGGTGCAGCTTCCCGCTGTAGAACTCCAGGCCGATGATGGCAAACATGAGAATAGCAAAAAAGAGCAGCAGGCCGATCTGCAGGAGAGGCACCATGGCCTTCATGATGGATTTCAGGACAATCTGCAAGCCTGGGAGAGGAGAGGAGGGAAAGGGCACAGCTCAGAGCAGCAATGCAAACCCCTTTCCAGGGACACATCCATCCCAAATCTGGCAGGAGGAAGATGGGGAGCAGAGAGGATGGACAGCCAACAGAGAGGTGCAAGAGGCCAGCACAGCCTGGAGGAGCCCTCTGGGCAGGAGGATGCTGGAGGAAAGCACCATTGCAGGGGAGGGAAAGCCAAGCTACAGAGCAACCTCCAGCAGAGGTTGTTTCTGGCCCCCACTCCAAAGTCCTGCCTGTCCCTGCCCCAGCTGGACTTGGTGGGTCATGGCTTGTGCATCTCTGTCCCCCTGGTTGCCCCCAGGGCATGGATCCAGCCCTGCCAGTGCCCAGGGCAGGAGGGACAGGAGGACTGGTGCCAGCAGCAGCCTAGTTTCTTTATTTATGCCTGTGCCAACAGATGAAATCTTGCAACAAAAAGAAAAAAGAAAAAAAACACTACCAAAAAATCTCCCCTGAACAAACCCCAGTCCTGAAAGGGTCCACCCACTGCCTTCTGGCCAGGAAAGGGGAGCTGCCAGCGGGCTCTGCAGGGGACAGTGCCACCCGGGGACACCAAGTGCTGCCACCTTTGAGTTCCCACTAGATGGAAAGGTGGGATTGATGCCTCAGGTTTGAGCTTTTATGTTTTCAGATTCTGTGCTGCTTTAGTGTGTGGATCTGGGCTTCGTATGAGGGGATGGTGAGCTCTCTGCACAGAGTAGGGAGACAAAACAATTCCTTCTCCAGCTGGGGACCAAGGACAAATGATCCAAATCTCAGCCCAAGAGCACAAACAGTGTGGATTGAAGAGAGAAAAACAAGCAGGATGGGACTGCATGGGATGAAGCTGGAATTGGACAATTAACTCCAATACGCAAATGGAGCCGAACTGATAAAAGTGAAAGACTTTGTGACCGAGTGTCCATTTTGTGACCATTTTGGTTCATCTTGGGTGCAGCCCTGGCTGGGCTCTTGTGCTGCCCAAGGTGGATCCATTGAGGGTTCTAATAAATCCCTACTTTATTCTTTAACTCTGTCCAGCCTCTGTTCTAGCTCAGCCTTGACAGGGCACCAAGATAAGGTGGCACAAGGACCCCTCTCCCCCCAGGGACATCAGGGACAGATGCAGACACCCAGGGAGGAAGATCAGGAGCATCCAACTTACTGGGAATGCCCGAGACGAGCTTCAGTGGCCTGAGCACGCGCACGGCCCGCAGCGTCCGCAGGTCCACGTGGGTGTTGAAGTGTGTCCCGGCCGTGGCCAGGATGCTGTGGGCACACAGGGACAGAGCAGAGTTAGCCCAGGGAAAGCCCTTGGCCACGTCAGTGCCATGTTGTCAAAGCAGGCCACAAGCCTGAGATAAGAGTGCCATGCTCTGCTGGCTGAGCTAGCCGGGCTACAGCCCACCAAGGGGACTTTCTGAGTTTGTCACCTCTTGGGAGCAGCAAGAGGTTTTATTGTTTGATATTGTTCATTTTTTGTGCTTGTGCCTGTTAAATAAACAGTTTTTTCCCCGCTTTTCTCCAAGGAAATCTTTTCCTGAACCAGTTGGGGAAGCCATGAAGCTTCTCAAGCCATGTCCCTGAGCAGGGACAGAGATTAACTCCTCCCAAAGGTCAGCAAGCCTCCTTTGATGCTCACACCCAAGTTCACGGGCAGCTATGACCAGACAAAGGCACACAGGGACCCCCGAGCCCCAGCAGCCCCCCATCAGTGCCCCCCACACCCAGGATGGCTGGGAACAGTCCCACATCACCCACGGATCCCAGCTGGGGTCTCAAGGATCGTGCAGGATCCCTCCCAGGAAGGTGGCACGTGGCCCAGGAGCAGCACCTCGGGGATGTGAGTCCCTCCCCTCCGTGCTCCTGTGGCAGCACCTCCAGCCATCAGCTGCCCTGGCTTTTTCCACACACGGAGCTTCCTCAGAGTCCCACCTCTGGGACTGCTGAGAAGGAGCCCAGAACCTCGCACACATTCCAAAATCTATAGTAATGAAAGTTTGATGACCTTGGAAGGCAACCAGCAGGCACAGGAAGGACTCCAGAGGTTTTCTTTTAAAACACAAAGGTTTTTTGTTTTTTTTTCCCAAGCCCGTCTCTGGAAAACAAATTGGAGCAAGGAGGGAGCTGGTGCACACCGAGTCCAGCAGTGGAAACACTCAGGGACCCTGCACCTGCTCTGGGAACGCTGGGAACAGGGATGCTGCACCTCAGGGATGCTGGCAGAATCCTCTCCCATCCAGGTGCTGGGTGAGGAGCAGAGGAGTTGCACTAGAGCAGCAGGGGGTGGGAGAGGAGGGGATGGGGAGGAGAACAGGACAGGGGGAGGCAGCAACCTCAGGGTTGTTTGCAGTAATCCAAAAACTGAGGGAAATTGGGTCATTGTTCCACTAATTCATCTAATTACAGGCCAGAGCAGCTCTCTGGCGTGCTGAGCAATTAGCACTCTTTCTCTCACCCTCTCCCTGAGGTACAGCAGGTACCAACCTGTCCCTCCAGAAAGGCAGCTGGGTTTCCTAGGATACCCTGGCAGCTCTCACATCTGCAAACCGGGTTCTTTCAGCTCCTTTCCCCAGCCTCCTCTTCCTCCCTGCCCCAGTGCAAGCCTCAGCAGCAGTGGGATGCATCACCCACAACACCCTGTGTATCACACTGCTCATCCCTGATATTTACAGGGATCTTTTACCCTTGCTGGCACTTTCCCTTTCCACACCCAGTCTCCATGCCCCAGCCCGTGCCCAGCCCCTGCTGCCCACAGGACTGACAGGAGAGCAGAAAAGGGACTTAATTAAGTCAGAAGCAGCCAGAGCTGTGCTGTTGAATTGGTTGTAAGATCAAAATCAATAAGTATGATAAAGCACGGCCACTCGGCAGCACGAGGGAGGCAGAAGAGTCACTTCCCACCCCTTCACCCACCAAGCCAGCGAGAGGAAGGTACCCCAGTGCTCCCCAAAATGCCAGCACAGGGGACACACTGTGCCAACACCGTGCTGGAAACCTTCCTTCAGCTTTTGCTCCTGCTGTCCCAGCCCCTGGAGAGCCACCAGCCTCCCAAAGGGGCAGGAACAGCCCCAGCCAGGACTGAGCAGCTCCGGGGGGCCGGGGATGCTCTGGGGCAGGATGCAGGCTCCAGCCAGCCCAGCCCAGCTGGAAAGGTCCGGCAGCAGAGCAGCACTGGGATGGGCAGCTCTCTGCTCTCCCCTCGCAGCCCCGGCTCTCCGCCGCTCCCCGGGCAGGAGCAGCGCCGGGCTGCAGAGTCCTCGGCTAACCCAGATTTGTGTGAAGGGCTCCGGAGCGCCGTGCTGAGCCTCCAGGCAAGGCTCGGGCGGTTCCAGGACACTCCTTCCCCGCGCTCTAGATTAGCTGCTAAGAATGGGACTCCTCTGTGGCAAGGTGACGTGCTCCTTGTCCTCTCCGGGGGACAGGGGACATCACGAGCTCTTTGGGAAGGAGGTTTGGACAGATCACCAGACCGAGGCGGTGGCACTCGGAGCTGTCACCGGAGCGGTGACAAGAGGCTGACCCGCTGCCGTGACACAGGGGCTGCACATCCTGCTGCAGGCAGCGAGGGCAGAGGCACCGGCACACACGGCAGCTGCTCCCTGCCAGCCCAGAGCCTCCGGGCACGGGCTGAGCAGCCCTACATCACCCTTACACCTAATAAAGCGGCTGGGAAAAGCAAACCAAGCTTCCAGGCACGCCAGCCTGGCTGCTGGCTGCTTTTCCCAAGCCTTTCTGTGGCTGGAAGTTACACACATCTCCTCTCCTGGATAGCCAGGCTTCACTGGTAGCACGGTTAATTATAAATCCAATGCTACAAACACACCGTGCTGCTTTGGGCTTCAGTATACCTCACCTGGCAATTGTTTATTAACCCTCCAACTATGCCTTTTATTTTTTTTTTTTTAATATATAGACTCTTATCAGCCAGAACTTTCTGAATTCAGGTTTCTCACAGCTCCTGAGATGGGACTTGGGCTGTGACAGACCTTTGTGCTGCCACAGGGCAGCAGCCCTGGTATCTGTAGAACAATTTAAACCCTTTTTGATCACTTACAATATCCACGTCTGATGTGCTAATAATTATTCTTTATTTTTAGGCAAGGACCCAAACTAAAATTACATCTCACCATCCAAGTTATTTGAAAAAAGCTGCCAGATTTAGGCTATAAAAATCCCAATGATCTCATGCTTTTCATCATATGTACTGGAGGAAAAAAAGAAGGGGAAAAAAAAAAAGTGAAGGCGTTTTTATAGGTCACCCAGGCAAAGGGGTTAGTTTTACTTCAGAGGAAAGGGGGAAGAGAGACTTCAGGTGGAGAAAAGAGCAGAGGGGAGCTTTTGGAAGGATGCAAATGAGAGAGGAGGCAGGATGGGAAATATATGCTAATCCCCCGAAGTATAATTGAATAGTGAGCAATCACCAGCAGACAAAAACACTCTTTCAGGAGAGGAAAAAAATAATAATCCATCGCTTTGTGTTTGCAACCAGGATGATTATTTGATTTTATTTATTTGGAGGCTCCGGGGAGGAGGGCGAGCTCCCGCTGGGGCCGCCACACCTGCGGGCTCTGGGGCTCGGCAGAGCCGGGCTCAGCAGAGCCGGGCTCAGCCCCCGGCGCAGCCCCAGCTCGCAGCAGCTGAGCAGAGCACACGCCCTCGCCTCCAGCTGAAGACCTGCACCTTTAGATCTCTTCCCGCAGGGGTCAAAAGAAGGGAAAAAAAACCAAAAAAAAAACCCCAAGAATAATCTCATTTTAAAGGATTCCTGCTCTTTGGGACCGTGAAGAATAAAGCACGAGTGGTGCTCGACAGCGGTGCCCACAAAACATCAACGCTGAATTCGGGCAGCATCCCACTCGACAGCAGCCAGCGTGGCCCCTGTGCATTGCTGGGCTCCCATGCCTATCAACATCCCATCCCATCCCATCCCATCCCATCCCATCCCATCCCATCCCCATCATCATCCCATCCCCAGCTCTCAGCCCTAAGGAACAGCACACACAGCTCAGAGCTTCACATCAGAGACTCCAAGCAAAGGCTGAACCTCAAATTATCAGATTGACCCTCGATTCATCCCCCCGACCCCAAAGTGAGCCCCCCTGAAGCATTCCCCTCGGGGAGCGCTGCTGAAGCTCGCACAGACACACTGTCCCAGCAAAGGGTGTGCTGGGTGGGGAGAGGCATAGGCTGAGACAGACTAATCTCAGCCCAAAATCTGGGGCAGGCAGGGTGCTGGCTGGCATGCAAATTAATATTTATAATTAAGTGGAAAGGCCCCTGAAGGCTTGCACTACCACCTGACTCTATGAGGGAGACTAGTTCATAATTAATACACTGGTCAAAGGGCTCACAGAAAGTGAGTTACCTGATGAACTCACCCCATTCCTGCCCTGTTTGGGGCTGAATCAAGGGGGTGAATCCATCCCTGCCCTCTCTGCAGGCAGCATCACATGCAGCAGGATGTTCTCACATTTCTTTGGTGCCACCCTGGCTCGAGGCAGGGCCGGCAGGGTCAGGTCACGCACTCTGAGGATGCCACAGCAGAGCACAGCCTTGGGGACACCAAGGGACAGGGACACCAGGGCCAAGTCCCGCCCTTGGCACAGTTCAGAGCAGCGTCAAAGCCTCCACCACCCTGGCTCGCTCTTTCTGGGTTTCGGGGCTGTGACCCAGGTGGATTGAGCTGCTGCACAGCTCCTGCTCCTGCCCCTCCCAGCAGCTTGGAGAGGTCTGGATGGGCACAAGTGACTCCCTGAGCGGTGTGATGAGGCTGAAGGACAAAATCTGCCTTTATCAGCCTTTGATCTGGGGGCTGAGATGATCCCCCAAGGCCACCCCTTCCCGGAGAAGCCCCCAGGATTTGGGGCATGAAGGAGCATCTCCTGTCCTGCACCCTGCAGGTTGGCCGAACATCTCCCTCCTGCCTCCATCCCCACGCTGCCTCTCAGCAGATACAGGATTTGCTGATAAAACTGCGTTTGCACACACAGGAGCTGGTGGAAACCTAAAGCCACTGACAGCAGAGAGGAGAGCTGGCCCCACAGGAGAAGCAGAGATCGGGAAGGGCCGATCACAGCAGGGCCTGTCTGAGCTCGTGCCAAAGGAGGGGTAGGAGGCCCCAGAGCAGCCAGCTGTGTGAGCCCACCTTCTCACCGAGGATGAGGAGGAAACAACCCCCTTTCCTCAGGCCATGCCCCCCACCCCATCTCCCAGAGCAGTGCACTGACTGTGCAAAGAAGGCTTTACCCCCAGAGGACAGTGAGGGCATCCCCCCAGAGCAGGAGCTCTGCCGGGGTGTTGGGGTGCAGCAGGAGCCCCTGGGGACCACAGGGGTGCCTGGCAGGGGAGGCAGTGCCCCCAGGGACCAGCAGCCACGTGGGAGGGACTGACTCACTCTGCGGCTTCAGGAAACCAGCGGGTGGGGAAGGATGGAGCCGGGATCGCGTGAGCGGCACGCAGGCTGGATCCTGCGCTGGGGAAGGGGGTGCCTGGCTCCCCCAGAGCCAGAGCCAGAGCTCTGCCTGCCCAGGTGATGCCTCAGGTTTGAGCTTTTGTATTTTCCAGATTCTGTGCTGCTTTAGTGTGTGGGTCTGGGCTTCTTGTTAGGGGAGGGTGAGCTCTCTGCACAGAGCAGGGAGACAAAACAATTCCTGCTCCAGCTGGGGACCAAGGACAAATGATCCAAATCTCAGCCCAAGAGCACAAACACCGTAGGCTGAAGAGAGAAAAACAAGAAGGATGGGACTGCATGGGCTAAAGCTGTAATTGGACAGTTAATTCCAATATGCAAATGGACCAAAACTTATAAAAGTGAGAGACCCCGTGACCAGTTGTCCATTTTGTGACCATTTTGGGTTGTGCTGCCCAAGGTGGTTCCATTGAAGGCTCCTGATAAATCCCTACTTTATTCTTTATCTCCACCTAGTCCCTGTTCTAAGTCAACCTTCACAAGGCATCACAGGGATCTCCACACCCCATCCCCAGCAAGGGGAAGCCTTTTCCCTCACCACCAGCCTGTCCCCTGGCCCAGCCAGGGAAGTGGTGCTGCCCTTTGTGTGAGGTGCTGGTCCCAGGGCTGTGGCATATGGCATATGAATCATTCACCAAGCTGGGAAATTAATTATTCATCCAAACGAAAGACAAAACATTTTGCTAATTGTCCTGAAAGGAAAGAGCTGGGAAAGGGGGCAGGCACCAGGTTGGATACTTCCAACATTCATGAAACAAAAAATAGGAAAGAGGGGGGGAAAAGTCTTGTCTGGTGTGATCAAAGTATTGCTGGGCTTTTGGGCTTGGGGTTGTCTCTTTGCTGCTTTATCCCCATAGCACAGCACTCCTTGCAGCGGCTCAGGCTCCAGCAGGACAGCCACGTCAGGATGCTGCACTCGTGTTCTGGTTCCACACTTGCTCTCCAAACCTCTTACCCACTCGCCCGAGCTTCCTCGCCTGGGTGTGCACTGCACTCCCTGGGTTAGGGAAATGCAGGTGTGGCACTGTGGGAAGAGCCTGTTCCCAGCCCACGTGTGCTCCCACACCTGTGGGGTCAGCACCCCAAACCACCAGGGCATGCAGCACCTCAATATTCCCTGCTGCCAGCGCCTGTTCAAGGATCCCCCTTCCGTCTATGGAACTCTGAGACTGAAAAGAGCATCCAAACACACAGAACTGGGCTTGTGCGAGGTGCACTAAATTCCTGAGGGCAAAACATCCCTGCCTCTCCCACGAGGGAGCTCAGGGGGAACTGTGAAAAGGGAACTTCCCAGGACAGTCATCTCAAAATCCAGGCAGCATCAAAACCAGCAAAACAGCCAAGCTGCCCTCCTCGTCCCTGGGCTCACCTTGCAGCCCTGCAGCACAGCAGGGAACACCTTCCTTGGAATGATTCCATCCTGCTTCCCACCAGCCACAGCAGGAAATCAGGGCACAAACGTGCAGAGGATTTCCCTGGCAGGTCAGAGAGAGAGACCAGGCTCACAGCTGCTGCTTGGATTTTTGGAGAGCCAGGCTTTCCTGCTCTGGCTTTGCTAAGGGTATGGCAGGCAGTGCCAGCAATCCTTCACTCCCGCTTTCCCTTGGCCACGCTCCACCCCACAAAACCCTTTAATGAAAACCACCGTGCCCAAGGGCTTCACAAAAGGCACCCAGGTGTAGAGGGTTATTAAACCCTCCCAAAAACCCTGACAGCAGCGCTTCCTTTTAGTGACCCTGGTGTTTTTATCCAGCTTTTACAGCGGCTGCTTCCCCAGCTGCTGAGCAGAACAACTTCACAAGGGCCTTTTGATTCCCGTTTGGATTTTTTTCCCCATTGTGAGCAGTGTTCCCCCACCCCTTCACCTCTCACGTGTTATTGTATTACTGCTATAAAAAAAATAAAAAAGCCAATGGTGCTTTGATAATGCTCAGGCACCGGAGTGTGTGAAGCACACACCCACCTGGATATTTGCAGAGGGAGTTTAACCCTTCCTGTTCCATCTGGTAGGGTGTAGGACAAAGCAAGCAGATGTAGGGTTCCTGTGCCCTATTCCCAATGGCATCCAGGGAGCTTCTGCTCCAGTTGCTGGTGGCTGAAGCTCTTTCAGCCTCACTTTCTCAGAAGCATCAGTTAAGAGGTCACCAACCTTCCCCTGCCCTTTCTGAGCCATTTCTGAGCCATTCTCCCTTTTGGTCCAGGTCACACTGCATCAAGCAGCTCCCAAATCCAGCCCAAATCAGCACCCAGCTGGCTCTGGTTCTCACAGAGACAAGGTGAGTATCCCCAAACCCCAGGGGAAATGCAGATGTTCCCCTCGCTGGTTTTGCCTCAGAACGAGTAAAGGTATTTTATGCACACTTTCATATAAAATTATTTTTAGCTGGGGGAGAACAGGCTGTTTTTTCAGGCAGCAATGATGATTTGGAAACCACAGGTTACAAAGAGAGCAGGTTTACAAATGTGACTATTAGTTCCTCAGTGGAAGCTTTAGCATCAGGGAGTTTTAGGTGGGTGTTGATTTCCACTGAGATGGAAAAAAAAAAAAAAATGATTTATTGACAGAAGAAGCAAACACCAGTTGAACTCTAGTCAGTGCCATCCACTCCTGCACAAGGTCCCAGGAGGCCACTCATGGGAGAAATCCCTCATTAGGCTTATTTACAGCAGGGAGAGGGTGACAAAAATCCCACTGCTGACAGAAATCCCAGCATGGTGTCTGCAACCATGATGCCACCTGCACTAAGGACCTCTCCCATGAGACACATGACAAAAAATGATTCCACCTGCACTAAGGACCTCTCCCATGAGACACATGACAAAAAATTATTCCACCTGCACTAAGGACCTCTCCCATGAGATACACAGCAAAAAAATAAGTCCAGAAAGGAGCAGTAACACCTGTGTCACAGCTGGAGGGACGAGGGTCAGTGAGTGTGACACTGGCTCCCTCTGGGTCGGATCCTGGGATGGGTCCTGCTCACATGGATGTTTTCTCTGGCCCATCATGGGATGCCATGTATCCAAACCCAGGAAGCACACCCTGAGGCAAGCGCCACCCTGCACTTCTGATCACAACATCCCCTCCACGACAGCCACCACCTTTCAGTAAGCCACAACAAGATCCCCACGGCCACCAAATCTCCATCCAGACACTTTTACATTCGCCAGGCAGAAAGTTGGAGCCGCAGAGGCGATCCCGAAGCTCCGCCGCCCGCCTTACGCAACCGACACAGAACGAGCCGCCAAGTGCAAACCTTCTCCCACAAGCTGTTTGCAAGTCATTTGCCAGCCAAGGATTATTTGCTGCGGGAATTTGCCAATAATTCAGCAGATTAAACAGGCTGAGCGTTTCCTGCATGGGAGGCGCAGCCGTGGCTCCGAGGAACAGCAGATTTGGCAGCACCGCAGGGCAAAGGCAAGAGATGAGCAGTGAGAAGGAGCCCGTGGCCTGGTGCAGCTGATCCCAGTGACCGCAAAGCCAGCCCAGGCTGAAAATCCATGGGTTGCCTCCTCCACCCACCACAATATAGAATTTGCCCCAGCAGGTCGGTGAGGCAGGCAGTGCTGGGGCAAAGCCAGCAGGTGAAGGGGCATTCCTTGGGTTCCACTCTGCTGGGCAAACATCAGGATTCCAGGGCAGGCAGTGGTGGGGAAGCAGACACTGGAGAGCTGCGCCCTGTGACTGGCAGTCCTGGGGGGGATGTGGGTACCTCCTGTCGGGGTGGGCAGCACGGTGCTCGCAGCCCTTCATGGACATTGATTCCCTGGCACGGGGCCCGGCTCAGCGCGGCACCGAGAGGAGCTGGCGAGGCTTCTGCCAGTGAGTAATTGCTGAGCGCTGACTCAGCACCAGCTCGGGTACAGCAGCGAGCCCAGAGCCGTGGGGAGGGCAGCAAGAGGGCCCTGGTGAACCCCTCCTCCCAGCCCAGTGCTGCCCCTTGGCCCACGCCCCAAAGGATGCCCAGGTCAGGATGCAGGTGATGGGAATTTCCCAGCCCCCCGGCTGCTTCACACACACTCAGCCCAGCGAGGCCAAGAGCCCCTCTTGTTGCTACCAGCGTGTGTCCCATGCTGTCCCCAGAGGTGTGAGCACCTGTCCCCAGGGATGTAAGCACCTTTGCCCAGCCCGGGAGCCACAGAACCCTCTCCATGAGTCACTCTGCAGATGTGGGAGAGCAGCAGCCTCCCATGTGAGAGCTGCACCTCCCACAGGCCGCCTGTTTGCTGCCCGTCAGAAGCGTCACCCAGCACCAGCACACCCTCCATTCCCAGGTGACGTGGTCCCACTCCCCAGCAAGGCCATCCAGGTCCCCACTGGACCAAGGGAGTCAAAATGTCCCCAGCCATGCTCTCCTCGAGCCTCCTCCAGTGCACAGTCCCAATCTGCACCCACCACCACACCCCAGCAGAAGCAGGCTCTGCATTCCCCCTCCTCCTCCAAACACCCAACCAGGTGTCACATCCCACATGATGCCACCAGCCTGCAAGCCAAGAGTCAGGACTGTGCAGCAGGAAACTCTGTAGAGACCCCAGGCATCACGCCTCAGTTTCCCAGCCAGCCCTGCAGCTGCTCTGTGGCCAGCAAAGCTCATGGAGCACTCAGACCCCGAGGCTCCAACTGTTTGTACACATCAAACCAGCTCCTCTGAGCATGACATTTCCATCAGCAGGCAAAAAGAAATATTTTTCCTGGCCTCCACAGAGAGAGGGGCCCACGGGGTCACCTTGGATGGGCTTCTGCTCAAGCTGACTTCCAGTGCTGGCTAACACAAGCCCAAATGCCCCTGCCTGTTTCTGTGTCACCAGGACAGCCCAGCACACGGCAAGCAGGACTCAAATCTGGGCCATGTCCCTGGCAGGTGACACCACCAGCAGCACACGTGAAGCTCTGTGTGCTACCACCCCCAGCACCCCTGCTGCACACTGGGATGATGAGCAGCATCACCCGGGAACGTGACCCCACCCAGACCTCATTCCCAAACCTCCAGCACCAGGGCGAGCCTGGAAAGTGCTTGGGAAGGCAAGAGGAGACGAGACTTCCCCCTCCCCATGAGGGTTTGACCAGAATCTCTCCCAGACCACATCCAGTTGCTTATCAGGTCATGCCAGCACCTTGTCCTCACCTTGCCTTGTACTCAGGTGGCTGACAGGCCACCACCAAGTGAGGAAAGCTAGACGTGGTGGCCTCAGAGCCAGCCCTACTGCCCCCACCGGGAACCTCATCCCACCATCACTGCCCACAGCACCTCCAGCACAGGCAACCATCCTCCCCTCCCTCATCAGGACAACAAAACACCAGTGACAACAGCAAACCAGGGGCCTTCCCCATGTCCTGGAGCTTGTGTCCTCACCAAGATGAGCCCCCAAGCCCAAGGCAGCCCACCAGTGGCACCCACTCACCCGCTGAGGACCACGATGAAGTCCATGACGTTCCAGCCGTTGCGCAGGTACGAGCCCTTGTGGAAAACGAAGCCCAGGGCCACGATCTTAATCCCAGCCTCGAAGCAGAAAATCCCAATGAAGTAGGGCTCTGTCTTCTCCTGCCAGAGTGAAATCAGTGACCCAGTGAGAGGGGGAGACTGAGCAAACACAGCACCAGGCATTTCACACTGACCCACCTCCCCCAGACCCATCATCTCCTCTGGGAGCTTTCCCAGCCCTTTCTCAGCCAGCAGCAGCCTCACACATAAACAGAAGATGGCTATGACATGCTCAGGTTGCCCAGTCCTTCCCTACCCATTTTTAAGGGGCTTAAACCTTCCTGAACCCTTTCCATGGAGAAGGAATACATTACAGCAGCCCCAGGAAGGCTGGAGGAGCCAGTCCCAGAGGAAACCTCCCATCCGGCCACCCCAAAATCAGAAGAAATTGCCTAGTAGGACTGGGTGGCTGCCCTTGGCTCAGCCCCCAGCCCAGCAGAGAGGGATGGACACGGGGTACTCACTAATCTCCGTGACATGGGCGTCTTGTCATCCTCGGGGAGGTGCTGCTCCAGGGCCAGCACGATGCAGTTGGCAATGATGGTCGCCAGGATCATGTACTCGAAGGGAGTGGAGGGGAGTTAAGGAGCAGAGAAGAGCTGGGTGACACCCCCAACCCTCCAGCCCACCCTTGGTTTCACCTCTCAGCCACTCCTGCTGCTTTCCCCACAGGAAATCCAGGTGTTGTTTGGAAAAGAGAGGGGTGAGAGCCCCCCAAGGCATTCCTCCCTGCAGACCTGCTGGGCCCCATCACCTCCTCTCCAAGCTCAGGAGACATCTTTGTTGGGATGAAAACTCCCATGGGAGAGATGCTACTTGTGCAAGGAGCCCAGAGGGTGGGCACAAGGTTTGAAGTGGGACAACCAGGCTGGGCTTTGCCTGGAAGAAGGTTTGGCATGGTCCTTGGCAGGTCCAGGGAGGCTCTCCCTGGCATGGCACACTGCTGGCCAGGGCTGGCATGTCCCTGTTTTCCTGCTCTTTTCCACCACCCATCAGCAGGAGATGGGGCTCAGAAAGGGGAGGTGCCACAAGGTATGGGCAGCCCTTGTCCTAAAACATCCCCACAGGATGCACCTGCACAGCCTGAGGAGGATGGAGCATCCCTTGGAAGTCCTGGGGATCTGACCTGGGTCAGTCCACCTTGCGCCCTTGCCAAGCACCCTGTGGGCAGCAGGATGAGCCCAGGTGGCACTGGGAGCTGCAGAGCACTTGGCTGAGCACTCCCAGCTCCAGGCACTGGTGGCACCTGGCTCTGAGCTTCAGCTCAGGCAGGATGGAAACTCCCTGTGGAGATATCCCAGCTCAGCCACACCCCAGCAAGACCCCGAGGGGCAGCAGCACCTGGTCAATAGGACCTGGTTGGACCCTTATGAGCAATCCTAAATCCTACATCCACAACTAGGTCTTACACAACCCTTCTCCAGCAGCCACCCTGAGAAGTGGCAGCAGGGCTGGTGTCTGAGGAGCTGAGGAAGGAAAGGGCAGGTTGATGCCCTGGAAAGCACCCCAAACTCAGCTTCCTCCTGCCTTTTGATTCATGGGATTGAGCGAGGGACACGGAGCTCTCTCCTGCCTGGCCCAGGGCCGAGCTCTGAAAACAAAGCACTTCCAAATGACAGGATGGCCATATCTTTCCAACTTCCCATCCATCTTTCCCAATTCTCCACAATAAAAGCCCCATTGTCCTCAATAACTGAATGTGGAGCGATACAGCAGCAGGCAGCACACCCCTGATTCTGCTCCCTCCTTGCCAAAACAGCTCTATTACTGTCACCACTGGCACCAGCAGCCACCCAGGGAGAGGACTGCCACCTTCCCTTGTGGAAGTGGGATGTGATCCCAGCTGGGATGGACCTGCCCATGAAGGAATCATCCACACTCCCACCATCCCAAGGTGGCTAAGCCCTTCCCCACCACACCACGCTTGTCCATACACAACACCCTCAGGCTGACATATTTCAGGAAGGAGGTGTCCAACACCCATCCCATCAGCTCTGGGAAAAGGGGTGATCTTCTTTTCCAACCTCATCTTTTGGCCACTAACTACAGTGAAATGCTTTCAACCAGTGGCCCTGAGCCCACAGGCAAGAGAAGAGACCTCAGTGCGAGCCATGAGCATGGGAAAAGGGAAAGCATGAAGTGACCCCAGCCCAGTGACGCTGGGCACGCTGGCACGGTAGGAGCAGGGATGGGCACAGAAACAGGTCCCCAGAGAGACAGCCAGGAGAGGCAGCCAGAGAGAGCCTGTGGGAGCTGGGATGTATTTAACCCAGGCAGGAAGAAGAGCCAGGAAAGATGCATCCAAGGCATTTAAAAAGCCACTCAGTGAAATTAATGGTTGCTACGTTAGAGGCAAACCCAAAGGGAGAGGCTGCAGAGCTCCCTGCTGCTGGCTCAGACCTCGCTGCCAGCCAGGCACGGGGCAGGAGCAGCTCCCTGTGCTTGGGGAGGGGGGCCAGACTCCAAAAGTTTTCCTCTGAGGCTCAACACAAGTGAATATTTCCCTGCATGGCTCCAGCAAAGTCCTCTCCCTGCATCCCACCTCTGGCGGCCCGCTCCAGCCGACCGCGACCGCGGCGCTTGGCCCTGCGCCACCAGCCTATTTGGGATCTTTTTGTATCATTTTCCTGAAAGTCTGCGAGCAATTAGCACCGGCTTAAGAGACAAACAGCGTGTTAGTGGGGCGGGGCAGCAGCTCCCCAGGCACCAGGCACATTTGCCTAGATGAGAAGTGCGGGAGCAGCGCGGAGTGTCCGTCTGTCCGCCCTGGCGCAGCCCAGCATCCCGCACTGCTCCCTGTTCCCGTGGGAGAGACACCCAGGTGGGAAAAACCCAACTGCAGCAGCGTGGGAGCCCAGCTCAGAAGGGCCTGGGGGGCTCAGGAGCACCTGGCCACAACATCTGGTTGAAAGCACGAGGTCAAGGCACATCTGTCACACCCTGCACAGGACCACGCTCCTGCTGCACCTCCAGCAGGTGGGGGAACAGATCTCACCAAGTCAAGGAATGAGTTGGGAGGGACCTTAAAGACCATCTCATTCCCACCTCTCATGGGCAGGGATGCTTCCCACTATGCCAGGGTGCTCAGAGCCCTGTCCAACCTGGCTGAGCCTAAAAGGGCAATCGCTCCCCGAAGCACTGACCTAAGCATGAGGTCACTGCCAAAAGTGATTCCCCAAACCCCACTGGCCCAGCTCCAGGAGCTGAGCCTGGGTTATCACATCCAGAGCTGTGTGAGACATCAACCCCATGGAAACCGGCCCTCATAGCTCCAGCTGTGCCAGGTTTTGAGTTCCAAGAGGAAAAGAACCTCCCAAGGGACAGCAGGAACATCTGGCTGAACTGAGGGATATTTTACCCCCGCTCTTTACTTCTGCCAAGCCAAGCATCCTCCCAGTCGGGGCCACTGGACAACCCTCTATCAGTGCTTTGTTTTCTCCCACATCAGATGAAGAACTACAAAACCTCTCAGCCACCCAAAATGCAGAGTAGCCCTCGCCTCCCTCCAGGCCAAGTAATGAGAGCCCATCTCCCTCCAGCCTTCTCTTCCTCCTCCTCTTCCGTCTGGCTTCTCCTGGAGGATCATTAGGGAGCCGATAAAAATAGGTTTTCTTATTGATTTATCTCCTTTACCCAATGCTCTCTCCCCTGCACCGTTGACTTGTTTCCTTAGCAACTGGGCTGATCCCTGTGCACGCCACACCTGCAGCTCCACGCTTCCCTCCCGGTGCCTTTGAGGTGGGGACAGTGACCCCAGGCCATGGGGGCATCCCCCAGACCACCTGGAGCAGGGCTAACCCCATGCCTGGAGCTGGAGCTCCTTGGTGGGTCCGTCAGGAAGATCTTCCAGCTGTGACCTTCCTCTTCACCTTCCTCGCCAGCCAGAAGCCCAAACCAGCCCAGCCAGAGCACCCACCTGGCTAAGGCAGGGAGTGAGCCCAGCTCCAGCCCCTGGAGGGGTTTATGGTGCTGGGTTTATGGGTTTATGGTGCTGGGTTTATGGTGCTGAGTTTACATCAAGAAATCTCAGCAGGAGGCTGGGTACAAGATAAATCCCTCCTCATATGCAGGCAAGGACAGGAGCTATGGAGAGATCCCCTCCATCCCATCCCTTCCCAGTCCCTTCTCTCCACTCCTGGGCAGGCAGGTGGGGAAGGAGCAGAGGAGCCAGAGGAATGAGGCCTTGGGGAATCCTACCTTCCAGTGCCACCAAAAGAGCAGGAGCAACTTAAGCCCTGTCCATGCCTGCATCATCCAGGTTTTCCAACATCTAGAAAGTCATGTCCCACCTCTCCCCACACCTCTCTGGGGACCTGCTGCTCCGAGGGGCTTGCCCTGCTCCGAGATGTCAGGGAGAAAAAGCCTCAGTTCCTACACCTGTGGACTTCATCTTGCTGGTCCCAATCCCAGCACTGCTGCCTGTCCCACACAGACATGGCACAACAGGACCAAAGATCCACATCTTCAGCACCCACCCTTAGGATGCCCCAGTCCTCCTTCTCTCAGCTCCACACCCCAGCAGGAAAGAGCACCTTCTCTCCAAGGCTGTTTTCACAAAATCACAGAGTGGTTTGGGTTGGAAGGGCATTAAAGTCACCTGGTTCCAATCCCCTGCCACAGGCAGGGACACCTTCCACTAGACCAGGTTTCTCAGAGCCCCATCCCATTAGACCTTGAACAATTCCAGGGAGTCCACAACCCCCTCTGGGCAAGTGAGGTTTTTGGTTTCCAAGAAAAAAATGAAAGTGCCAAGTAGAGCAAAGTCTGTGAGTGGCCCTAATTCAACTCTGGGATTCCCCATCCCCACAGTACCTCCCTGGCTTGTCCCTGAGGACACAAGGGATTTCCCTCCACTGATAAGACCATCCAGAGAGCTGTGGCCCCTCCTGGCTCTCTCTGTCCCTGTGTCCTGCCACCCAGTGCTCCCAGCCCATCCATGCTGGAGGGGGATTGACAGAAAACAACATCCAGACCCCAAATCCTCCCACTTGGAACACGAGCCAGCTGCTGTGTGCCTGCTACACAGAGGCTCAGGAGAGTGAACACAGATTGCGCTTGTGTCCTGGAGGATCCAGCCTGCCTCAATCCCACTGCACGGACACAGGAGACCACCGTCCCTCTCTGCAGTCACAGCTTTTATGGCTCCAAAAGGCAGTGGTGTGGTTTCCATCAAGGGTTAAACCGAAGGCAGTGACAGCCAGGAGTCCAACGGGGCAGAGCTGCCCACACTGCTGCCGCTCCCGTAGGGATGCAGGATGCAGGATGTGGGATGCCTGCCTGCCACGTGCAAACAGCTCCATGGAGAAGCGTCTCCTTCTCCCCCACCTCACCCTGGAAATCAAATCTCTCTCCTCTCCTCCTCCTTTTTTTTTTTTTTTTTTAAACAAAAAAGGACCACATCATGTGATTTTCCTGCCTTAACATCAGTTTTTTAACTTTGGTTGCCACAGCAACAGGATGCAACTTGGCATCACCATGACAACAGCTGCCTCTGTTTAAATTCACCATCTGACAGGCAGCCTCGCTCTCCCCGGCTGTCAAAAAGATGGACCTGCCATTACACCTACTCGCCCCTCCCAAAAAAAAACCTTCTAAAATCTGATGAATGGAGGGCACAGAAAACAGGCTGGGAGCAGGGGGAGGGGGAAATGCTCTTGGGGAGGGCAAGGATGGAGCTGCCCAAGGACGGCACGACATGGCGCAGGCTCTTCCCTTGGGAAGGCGAGACCTGCTGGAATTTTGGCTGGGGAAAAGCCAAGGTGCAGGAGGTGCTTAGCCAGGTGGGGTGTGACATCACCAGGGTCCCCAAGGGGCACTGCCCACGCAGCACCAGGTCACAGGGAGAGTCATGGTGAGCAAAACAGCTCAGCCACTCACGGGTGTGCTTCCCATGGAGCAAAATCCTCCTGACTGTTGGGATGGGGCTCTGAGGGCACTCCAGCTGCTCCAGGCCAGCCCAACACCAGATTTGGCACCCAAAGGGGACGAGATAGGTGAAATCCCTCAGCACAGGGAACATGGACACCCTCTTCCCCTGCCACACTGGGGGTAGGTGCAGTGGACAGCCTGCAGCCAGAAGCTGTCCTTGGGGACACAGCCAGAGCCACACAATGTCATCTGGCCTTCCTGGGGCGGGAGAGGGATCTTATCCAGGTCAAATGTGATTAAGCGGATGAGGAACGGAGCAGATATAGATGAGCTGCAGCCCATCTCGTATACTAACTGAATTGGAGCCTTCCAGGCAGCCAAACAAATGAAATCAGGGTGAAAGGCCTGGCCATCAGCAGGAGGAGAGCAGGCAAGAGGACAAGGCTGCGTTTCCCAAGGAGAAGAGAAGGAGATGTTCCCTACAGCCGAAACAGCAGCTGCCCCGTGGTTTGGGCAGGACCACTTTTAAAAGAGCAGCTCCAGTGGAGGTTTCCAGTGAGCTTTCCAGCGAGGAACTCGGCAAAGGCTTGCCTCCCGTGGAGCTGCATCCCAATCCCAGTTGCTCGTATTTCTCCTCCTTCTCCTCCATGCATCATCCCTATTTACACTGGGAAGCCAAACTGCAGAGGCTGCTGGTTATAATTACACAGTTACCCAGCAGATATCCAGGCCTGAATCACCAGATATTTTTAGCCCTATTACCTAGTCAACCAGAGCTGGATGAAGAAGAGCCTCCACTCGGCCCTGAGCTCCTCTCCAGCCCCTTTGGCTTTCCTCAGTGCTGTGCCCACCCTGACCCACAGCACCAGGACTGGCCCATCTCCCTCCCAGGGCCAGCAGCTCCTACTGACCATGGCCAAGATCCAACGCTCTCCTCCCCAAAATGCCCTCGCCCAGGAGCGATGCCATGGGCTCCAGGCCAGGCAGCTGAGGTGCTCACATGGTTTTCCTGGCCCTACCAAAGGCACCAGCTGCCTGTGCCAGGCTACAACTACAAGGATGGGAAGAACTGGCCAGGCCAGCCTGACCAAACTCATCATCAAAAGGCCTTGCCCATTCCCAAACCCTCAAAACTCCAGTGGTGCAGAGAAACATCCAGGGTGGATGCGTTTTTCTGGGAAAGAGATGGCAGCGGGGCGGGGGATAGGCAGGAACACTGAGCTCCCGCGCCTGGAGCACGCCTGTTCCCAGCACTCACATGGGAATATGTCACTTACTTCTGGAAAAAAAAAAACCACAAAATGAGCCCATCTCCCTCATGCATTGCAAATTCCAGGGGAGAATAATGCTGGGGAGTTCTGTTCATGTGGTGGTGGTGGTGGAGCTCCAGTCTCTAGGAGACAGCGGCTGCCTGGAGATGAGACATCACGCCGGCACGGGACCCCAGCCCACGCCGCGAGTGCCGGGCCGGTGGCAGCACCCCAGCTCCTTCTGGCTCCCAACAAAAGCTGGAGGGGAGAGAGCCCTCCCACACCGTGCTGGAAAAGCACATGAATAATTTGGCATATTCTGGAAAAGCAGGCAGCCAGCCTGGCCGCTGCCCTGCAGGGCTCTGCGCTGAGCCGCCACGGCCCCGAGCTCGCCACCGCACCGGCGCTCCTGCACCCACCCACCCCGTGGGCGCTGCCAGGAGGGGCAGATCTGGGGATGCCAAGGGGAATTCAGCCCCTCCAAGCCGTCCCTTCACGCCCAGGTCACCCCCTGGAGCCTGGAGATGTCACAGCTCCCCAGGCAGGACCGGTTCCTGCTTGGCAGAGGCTTGACCTGACGTGTCGGAGCTGCAAAGGGACAATTCCCCAGCCATGATCTGCAGGGAGGGTGACCTGTCCTGCATCCCTGGGCATCACCAGAGGCTTTCCCCCGAGGTACCTGTTGCACCAACCCAAGGCATTGCTGCCTGGCACCAGGGAAA
The DNA here is from genome assembly GCF_017590135.1 of Pyrgilauda ruficollis. Classification (NCBI taxonomy): domain Eukaryota; kingdom Metazoa; phylum Chordata; class Aves; order Passeriformes; family Passeridae; genus Pyrgilauda; species Pyrgilauda ruficollis. The sequence goes on along the minus strand of NW_024526266.1, from coordinate 3,216,637 downwards.
GCTCTCCCGTGCCCACCAGAGGAGCCAGGAACTCCACCAACAAGTTGCAGGGAGAGAAAGCGGCAGCAGCAGGAGCTGCATGGAATCACTGCTGCAGAACACGGCATGGGGAGGCTCCTACAGCCACAGCGTGGCCACGCTGAAGTTTTCAGGCTCAGATCCTCCGTGGGGGCAAAGCCCTGGAGGTATCTCGGGGCACTGAGCCCAGGCTGGTGTGGAGCTGAGGGCTGTGGTGCTGGGCAGCAGCCAAGGCGCTCGGGGGCACCCACAGGGAGGGTGGGAGGAGAGAGAGGTGCGTGGGGACGTATGAAAGGATGGAGGAACAGGGCAAGGAGTGGGAGAGATCTGCACCCTCCACCCTGCGCTAGGAGAGGGGTCCCTGGGATAAAATCGTGGCTCCCCCTGTCAGCCTCCCCAAAAAAAAAGGCCACGGGGCAGAGCCAGAGGCTTCCAACATCCTTCCCTCTGCCGCAGGGAGGGGGCAGCCAGTTCCCAGAGCCACCATGGGGGGCCGGGGGCTGCAGGGCGAGGACGGCTGTGCCCCTGCCAGGCACGATCTGCAGCAAAGAGGGCACACACAGGAGGGACAGAGCCACCACCCAGCAGGGACTGGAGATCCATGGGGCTGCCAGGCGGCTCAGGGTGGGGTGGGGTGACAAAACTCCACAAGGCATCGAGGCACAGAGAAAAGGCCACTACCTCCCACCTCCCCAGGCACACACACAGAGCATCCCAAAGCACGCAGGGATCAGAGCACCCGTCCCTATTAGCACGGGGAGCTAATAAATCCAAGCCTCGGGAGGGGCTGGGGGACTCCCGGGAGGGGGGAGAAAGGGCTCAGCTCCTGTCAGGAGCAGGCAGGGAGCCGAGGACAGGAGGGGGAGCAGCAACAGGGAGAGGAGAGCATCCCCAGGGGCCGGGGCACCCCTCTCGGCACACCTTACCTGCCCGAGAGTGCCACACACACGTGTCCTGGGCAGCCACCGAGGCAAATCCGGGCAGCACAGCTGGGGGCTCCCGGGGGCTGCAGAAAGGATATGGCCAGTCGATGAGCTTCTTGGCGTATTTCCTGACTATGTTCTCTTCCCCAAAGAGGAAGAGCGATCTGTTGACGGTGAAGCAGTTCTGCCGGACGGGGATGGGGTTGTACAGAGCCATAGTCCGGGCTCTCTGCGCTTTGGTTTGCTTGAAGGCTCCCGGGCTCCCTCCCGCAGGGGCAGGAGCTCCTTGCCGGCTCCGGTTCTGGTCGGAGCCCCCATCTCCGGAGCCCAGCCTGCCGGCCACTGCCTCCCCAAAGCGAGCCATCCTGGAAGAAAACACACAGGTGAGCCAAAGCAGCAGCACCGAGGCGGCGGGGTGGGGGGAGGGTGGGAGAGAAGAGGGAGGGGGTTGCGGGGCGCAGTCCCAACCACAGCCCCCTCCTCCTCGCCGGGTGATGCTCAGCTCCGTCTCTCCTCCATCCCCCCGGGGGAGCGGGGACCCGCGTGGAGGAGAGGCGGCAGCGTGCGGCACCGGCTCGGCACGGGGGGCAGCCGAGCCTCCGGCCCCCCAGAACGGCCACCCGGGCAGCGGGGCGGGCAGCGAGCCCTCCTCCTCCTCCTCCTCCTCCTCCTCCTCCTCCGTGCCCAGCGGAGGCCGCAGCCGCTCAGTCCCTAAGCGCCTTCCCCCTCGAAGCGAGGGTTTAAAGCCAGCCACATCCTCCCCATGGCTGTGCCCGAGAGCCCAAAGCAGCCCCTCTGACCCCCCCAGCCCCGCCGCAAGGCGAGCAGAGAGCTCGGCAAGGGCAGGGAGCCGAGTCCTTGCGGCCACCCCGCGGCAAAGGAAGCCACAATTGGGAACAGCACCCAGCGCAGCAGCCGCGGCCGGGGGAACAGGTTGCAGCGTGGTCCAGCCTAGTTGGAGCCAAGAGTCCAACTCCTTCCTCCCGACTCCATCTTCAGCATCCTGCGGGAGCCCGGCCGCCCATCTGCCGGCTCGCAGGGGCAGCGGGCAGGGTTGGAGGGCTGAGCCCCCGGGCGGGCACCTGCGGCGGGCAGGGATGCCCAGCCCTTCGCTGCCAGGGCAGGAGCACGCTTCCTGCAGCGGCGGCGGCGGCGGCTTCCCGCAGGAGCCGGGCCACAAAATTAAAGGCTGCCGCGCCTCTGCAGCTCGAGGACAGCTCGCTTTAATGAAGTCAGTGGCAACACAGGCGCACACCAGCGCGCACACACGCGCAACACGCCCGGCTCGCTCCCTCGCTCCATCCAGCGCGTTCTTTTGGCAAGCACGGGAGCTGCCGCAAAGGAAAATCAGAGGCGAGGGGTGGGTCTGAAGGGAACAAAGGCAATGGGGAAGCCCCCACCCTGCCAGGAGCGCTCACACACTCCCCCCCCCCGCCCTGGCTGCAGAGGGCTTTCCAGCACACGGGTGCTCCTAGGTGAGTGGCTAAATTGGGGAGAAGGGGGGGGGGCTCCCCTCCCTGCATCTCCCCCAGCCCACCTCCGCCCGCAGCGAGCATCTCTCTGTGGCCACACGCATCACACTCCCTCCATCCCCGGGACACTTCGGGGCTGCCGGAGCCGCCCGAGGGCAGCGGGTGCCCGGGGAGTGCCCTCCTGCTCCCTCGCATACAGATGAGCCTCCACGCCTCGGTGTTTTCCTCCTTTTGACACACGATGCTGTCTGGAAGGAACAGCGGCTCATCCAAGAGGTGTAAACAGCCCGGGCTGGATGTGCCCCTGCAGGGGTGGGGGGTGACCCTGCTCCCCCCCTCCAGGCACCCCACTGAGGGCAGGGGAGTGGGGACGCTGCTGGTGCTGCAGCCACGCGTGTGCCAAGGTCACCCGGGGTCCCCTGGGGCTGTGCTGGGCCGTGTCTCGGTGTGGGGGCTGCCTGCCCACCCACTCACCTTTGGGGAACCCACCCTGCCCTCCTGTCACACACAGGGTACCCCCAGACCCCCAGGGACATCCCCAAGTCCCCTTGGCACAGCAGGGCACAGCACACAACACACCCTGCGAGCAGCTCACACGCAGGGTCCCCCACCCCTCCTGCTGAACCCCGAGGCCACAGAGCTCCCCAGGGCCTGTGACACTCCCCACCTGCATTTCCCACAGCCATGGCTCCAGCCAGCAGCACAAGACACCCCATGTCCCTGTCATGCTCTTCCCTCGTCCACCCCAGCAACAACCTGCTCTGCAAACACAGTGCCCTGTCCCTCACACCTGCTGGGGGGCAGCCAGGACTGCTTGAGGCATTTACATTTTAATAAATAAATAAATAAACCAATCAAGACCCTAATCACATAAATCATTGACTCATTTGGGCCAGGGCTTCTCCCTCTGTGCAGCCTGGCAACACCTGACCAGGGACTTCCCCACCATGCAGGCTGAGAGTGGCTGAAGGGCCCCAGCGTTTGTTTTTTGGCCCAGGCTGTCATGGGTGCACTGCCAGGAGCCCTTGGGCTGGCTGGGTGAGAAAGAGGAAGGGCCAGATCCTCCTCAGCAAGACAACACAGGAGTGTTTGCAAAAGGGGCTGTGGGATCACTGCCCCAACCTCAGCCAGGCACCGAGAGCCCACCAGCTCTCCGTGACACCCAGCCCTTCTTCCAATGATCTTTATAACCCAGCTCTCTCCTTCCAATGATCTTTATAACCCAACTCTCTCCTTCCAATGATCTTTAAAACCAAAGTGGGTTATCTGGGGGGTTTTCAAAAAGCCCCTGGTCGCCTCCCTACCACCCTGCAGCACAGAGTGGAGCAGAGGTCCTCAGATCCCTCCCGAAACACTTCCCAGGTCACCAGCCAGCCAGAGTGACCCTGGCTTTTCATTCTACTAACATCAGGAAAGGAGATGGCCACAGCAGCTATAGATAATTACAGTCCCTTCGATCCAGCCCAGGCAAGACACTGCCCTGAACGAACCAATTATTATTTGGGGCTCACCCCACCTCCTCCTCCTCCTCTTCTTCGTCCCCCCCACCACCAACGCTGCTCTTGCCACCTCTGAGCCCTTTGAGGCACTGTGAATTAAGCCCGAGGCTGGGCTGATTGCCAGGAGCAGATCCTCAGTGGTGCAGAGCTCCTGCTCCTGCTGCCCCCAGCCCTCTCCCATCCCTGCCTGCACAGCAAGGCCTCACCCAGCCAAAATTCAGCTCTGTGTGGTACCCAGGGCTCGAGGAGGATGGGGAGGGCTGCCACTGCATCCCCTGCCTGGCTCAGAGCAAGGGCTGAGGGGGAGGAAGGCAGCCTTCCTCCTCCATTCCCTGAAAGCAGGGATGCAGCCCTTACCTGGACACTTCTGCAGGGGCTCTGGGCTGTCCCTTGAACCCAGAGCTGGCTCTCACCTCTGCTCTACACTCACTGCTGCAGAGCAGAGCTCAGGATAACCCTGCTGGGAGCCTCTCTCCTGCTCACACAGTGCTAAAGGATGGGATATTTATGAGAAAGCAGCTCCTTAAGAGAAGACTGAGAGCCAAAAGGAAATAAAAAAAAGAAGTCTCTGGCTATGCCAAGAGATGCAGGCTCTGTTTCCCAGGATGTTTATTGCCATCCTCATCTTGACCCTCACCCAGCACGCTGGGATTTGTGAGTCAGGGAGGAGTGTGGCTGATGCCCACATGATTCAACATGGCACAGGGATTCGGAGCCAGCTCTGTGGGGCTGTTTGGGTTCTTGTCAGGGGAGGAAACATGAGAAGACAGGGAACAGCAGGTGCCAGGACAGGAAGGCGCTGGGGATGCGCTGGGTTTTTACGGAGACAGGCTAACCCTCCTCCGGTCTCCAGCAAGCTCCGAGGGGCAGCAGTGAGGGAGCTGAGGGGGGGCTCAGCCTGGAGAAAAGGAGGCCCAGGGGAGACCTTCTTGCTCCTGAAAGGAGGCTGCAGCAAGGTGAGGGCTGGCCTCTTCTGCCGGGCAACAAGTGACAGGAAAGGGGAAACAGCTTCCAGTCACAGCAGGGGATGTTCAGGCTGGATTTTAGGGAAGGTGCCTCCTCCAAAAGCGCTGTCTAACCCTGGAGCTGGCAGCCCAGGGAAGTGCTGGAGTCACCAAGCCCAGGAGGATTTGAAAGACACGCACGTGTGGCACTTGGGGACACGGCTGAGCGGCGGCCTCGGCAGCGCGGGGTGAATGGCTGGACGCGATGAGTTCAAAAACCTAAATCATCCCACCGTTCTGTGATCCTCACACCAACACTGCCATTCTATCCCCTCCTTGCTCTTCCCGCACCTCTCCCGCCAGCCCAGCACGGCCGGGCGCGGCGGGGACACGGCGCTGTCCCCTCCCGGGACCCCGAGCCGCGGTGTCACATCGCCGCCTCCCGAGCGCGGCCGCCGCTCCGGCATTGCCATCTAGTGGCAGCTGTCCCCTCGCTGTCCCCTGCCAGGCCGCCCGGGCTGGGCTCCCCCGGCAGGGCCCTTCCCCAGGGATGCTCGGATGGGATGCGAAGCCCCCGAGCAGTTCCCGCATCCCTCTGTGCGGCCATCGGAGCGCCAAGGAATCTCCTGTCCGTGCACTGCTGGGCACAGGCACCCCAAAAAAAAACCAAAACTAAACTAAACCAAACCAAAACAAACAAACAAAAAAAAAACCCCACCAAAACAAAAAAAACAACAACAAAAAAAACTTAAAAAAAACAAAACACACAAAAGAAAAAAAACCCACAAAAAAATCCCCACCAAAACAAAAAACAACAAAAAAACCTAAAAAACAAAACACACCAAAAAACCCACAAAAAAAAAAGCCAACAAAAAAAATCCCTCCAAAGCAACAACGAAAAAAAAAATCCCAAAAAGCAAAACACAAAAAAAAACAACAAAAAACCCCAAAAAACAAGACAAAAAAACCCCCACAAAAAATAACAACAAAAAAGACAATAAAAAGAAAAAAAAAAAAACACAAAGAAAATCAAACAGAAAAAAACCCCCAAAAAAAAACAAAAAAAAAAAAAAGAAAAGAAAAACACCAAAAAACCCACAACCAAACCAACCAAAAACACCCCAAACAAAAAAAACCAAGCAAACAAACAAAAAAGCAAACAAACAAACCCCAGGAAAAAGCCTCCTCTGTCAAGCCCCAGGCTGCTCAGACAGCCAGAGCTGCTCCTCAGCTTGGGGGGAGCACCAGGCAGGGAAGAAGTCCCTGAGGAAAAGCTGAGAGTTTGGGGTTGTTCAGCCTGGAGAAGGTTCCAGGGAGAGTTTAGAGCCCCTTCCAGTGCCTAAAGGGATTCATGGGAGCTGGAGAAGGGCTTGGACAAGGGTCTGGAGTGACAGGAAAAGGGGGAATGGCTTCACACTGACAGAGGGCAGGGTGAAATGGGATATTGGGAAGAAATTCTTGGCTGTGAGGATGGGCACAGGGTGCCCAGAGAAGCTGTGGCTGCCTCATCCCTGGAAATGCTCAAGGCAGGTTGGACGGGGCTTGGAATAACCTGGTCTAGGGGAAGGTGTCCCTGCCCATGGCAGAGGGGTTGGAGCAAATGGTCTTTAAGGTGCCCTCAATCCTAGACATTCCATAATTCTAATACAGGGCCTGGAGAAGGAGGACAGGCTCCCCTTCCATGAATGATATTCCCAGGAGATGTGATGGACTGCACTCATCTTAGAAAGTGGCTTTTGGCATCCTGATTTATTTTTTTAAATATGGCTGTGCTGAGATGAAAAAAATAAAATTAGGGGGGGAAAAAAAAATCAAATGAGAACCATCTCCAGTATGCTCTGGCCAAATTTCAAATTGGGACTGAGTAGCTGTGACTCAGAAGGGTGTTTATAACCATGCAGGAATGCAAGGTTTTTTTCCAGGAACAGTTTCATTACCTGCTGGATTAGAAGGAGGATGAGGATGCAAAGGAGAAGTCCTGCTGAGCCCAGCACCTCTGCAGCAGCAGGGACACAGAATCCCTGGGCTGGAGCACACCAGCCTGTGTCTGGTGCTCCTCTGTGCAGATGTTGGCAGCTGTGGCACAGGCCAGGATAGCCCTGATGGCATTTCTTGTGCCAGCAAAGCCCTGCAGAGGCTCTGCAGCACCTCGGAGCAAGGCAGCTCTCAGCAAAGCAGGGAAAGAGGTTCCTCTCTGCCACCTGCTCCCTCTTCCTTCCAACAGCCCCAGCAGGACGTGCCTTCTCCAGCCCTGACAGAGGTGGGCACCACCATCCTCACAACCACCAGACGTTCCCAAGACCAATCCAAAGAGCCGGAATTCTCTGGGATTTATCCACTAAGGGGTCAGAGGGCTGGGAGAGAAGGGAGAGGCAGCAAATCTCACACCAGGCTGTGAATTCTGCACTCCCTCACCTGCCCTGGGCTGCTCTGGGTGTCACACAGCAGCTGTGGCAGGAGAACCTGGACGTGTGGGGCTGGAAGTGGAATTATCTGCCATAAAACATCCCCAGGCTCACAGACACTGCTGCTTTAATCACCAGGACCCACAAGTCCAGTCTTGGCAACTTCCAAATCAACGGGAAAACAATCTTGTAAAGCTCTCTTTTGCTGGGATAAGGGGATTATTCTCTGGGAAAGGAGATTTTGGTGGCTGTATCTCCCCCCGGACAAGCTTTTGCAGCTGATGGAGACACAGAAGAAGCAGTGCCAGAACAGCTCTCGCCCAGGCTCCCCCCTGCAGCCCTTCCCAAGACCCCAGCTGCAGCACACCTTGCATTTCCACCCTTTTCCTGACCTCTCTGCAAGTGTCTGCCTGAGACAATCCAGCCCAGAGCATCTCTGGTCCCACCTCTTAAAATGCCTGCCAGTTCTCAGCTGCTGAACAAAACACAACACAACACACAAACCTGAAGCAAAATGCCACAAAACCACGAGTGTAGCAGGTCCCACTGAAGGTTCCCAAACCCACAACATCCCACCAGAACCCAGCAGGGCCTCCAGCTTCCCTCGGGGTGAGAGGCCAGGGCTGATTAGCCCTGGGAGCATCCATCCCTGCCCCTCCTCCCCTGCATGCAGATGCTTCCCAGTGATCTGTGGTGACATCTTTCTGTGCAAGCAAAGGGGAGACACATTAACTATCATGATAATTTTTAATTTTTAAAAAAATTTTAAATATTTTTAGTGGTTTTAACATGCATATTTGTAATTTTTTAAGTTTAATCATTGAGCATAATTTCCTATTTTGTTAAGCTAAAAAACCAAACATCTTAAAAACTTTGCAGCTAGAAGCTAAAAAGTCTCATGTTACTTGGAAAAACTAAAGTTTCTTTTAAAGTCCATCTTATAAATTAAGATTAAACTCATTTAGGGGAGATGTGGCCCCACACTGCACTGCTGTGGGAGAGGGGCAGTTCATGCATCAGAGCTACTGATGCAGCAGAACGCTGTTGCACCTTGAATTAAAGGTGGATTCAGCAACCAAATGGTGGGATCACAGAATGATTTGGGTTGGGAGGGACCTTTAAAGGCCATTTAGTCCAATTCCCCATCTTCAACTAGACCTTCACATGATGGCAGGCTTGCTAAAGGACAGCAAAGGAGACTTCAGTCCTTATGGGGCACTTATGGGACAGAGCAGGGATGTGCATGCAGCCCCGCACAACCCACAGGAGCTGATTTTGGTGTCCCCCTGTCCCTGTGAGGCTCAGTGCCTGCACCAACCCACCCCCAGAGGCTGCTCAGCACTTGGTACTCCCCAAAAACACCCGACCAAAACCCAGAGCCACCTTTGTGGGTGCATGGCAGCACCCAAACAAGCTCAGGGGGGCTCAAGCAGAGGCAGGTGAGACCCCATCACCCCAAAACTGCTGAAAAAAGGCACAGCATTGCAGGGATGCTTCCCCCAGCCTGACACTGCCCGCTCTCCCCTTTCCTACCCAAACACCCCACCCTGAGAGCTCCTGGCAATGCAGAGCTCCTCGGGCTAACCCTGCCTTAGCCCTGGAGGCTTTGTGGCTCAACCGAAGGGCCCTGCAATAATCAGCCATTAATAAATTGCCTGGAGTGCCCTGCTGCTTTATTTAGCGTTGCCAGCCCGGGCTCTCATTAGCGTTCGCAGTCACATCCTGGCTGCTCTGGGCAGGCACGCAGCAATCCCCCCTCTCAGGGAGCAGCTGTCCACCCTCCCCTCTTTGCCATCACATTAAAGAGAATTTCCATCCCTGCTTCCAACCCCCAAATCCCTGCACACAAGCTGTCCCCTCAGCCAAAAGCCGTGGAGCATCCCAGGCTCAGTGTGGCAGGAGGCAAGATCACAGCTCTGCACCCTCCTCACACAGGTCCAGCTTTGGGCAAGGCACTTCCAGAGAGTGAGAAGATCCAGCGGGGGAAAAATAAGGATATTTCAGGATGGCCCTGCCCAAAATATTGGGACTGGGCAGCATGGAGAAAGGGAGAGCAAAGAGATGAGGAAGGGATGGAGCAGATACCCGGGGGATATTCCCCTTCTTGCCTCCAAAGAGCCAGACACCAAGCTGCCAAACTTTACATGTGTGTGGGAACAAGCTCAGAAAATGCGTCCTCAGAGCCATCCATAGACAGCCAACAGCACAAAACTTATTTCTAGCTTGTCAAAGTGTTGGAGAGGGATTTCTAAAAGTGTTTTTTCAACTGCTGCACTACCCAAAGCAAAAGGAAGCCCCCAGCATCCTCATGACCCCTCTGGCACAGCAGTGCTAGCTCCTGCCCAAGCCAGCAGGAGATTTTCTTCTCCCTTAGACCCTTTTTCTTCTCCTCTTCACCCCTCCAAGAGGCAGGTCCATGCCTGAGGAGCATCCAGTGCTTCCTCTGATCTCTGCCCACCCTGCAAGGCTCAAGCTGGACAAACCCAGCAGAGCACCCACTGCCAGGGGGTGGGATGGCAGGGGAGTCTCCTTCCTGCCCTCGGACTGCCTGCAATAAAAAGAAAGCTGGACCAGAACTCCACCAACTCCACCTCCAACCTAATGCTACCAAACTCCCAGGCTCAGCTTTCTCCAAAGCACCCTGCTAGCAAACAGGGGTGGCTTTGACAAAACCACGTTGTCAGGACAAGCGCCAGGAGAAGACAGAGCTGTCGAAAAAAAATATTTTTTTCCAGCAGGTCTGAACTTGCACTGAGCAGCTGATGCTCAAGACAGCCAGAGAAGCCCCATCCCTGGCGTGCAGCCAGGAAGGAGATGCTGCTTCCCTCTCCCAAACCTGTGAAAGAGAAAAGGCCATGGAGCAAAACCTCTCTCTGAGAGCTCCTCAGTGCTGGGAGGTGTGAAAAAACGTCCCCCTTGCTGCAGTGACAGGCAGGCAGCTCAGCAGCCTCCCTGAAGGCAAACACCCTCAGCAGCCAAGGCTGAGCACGGCTCTGAGACTCCTCAATGGGAAAAAAAAGTTCATTGAGGAATTTTTAGGCTTAATTCCACCAGGGAAAATGCAAGGGAAAGGAACTTACAGCATATCAGGTGCTGTCTCACGAGTTGTGGAGGGGTGGGGGAAAAGTAACTCCTGTGAGGCTCCTCTGGTGACAAATGAAGGAGCTGGGATTTCTAGCAGAGCTCGTGGAGATGTCACAGGTTCCATCACAGCATCATCCACCGTGGTGGGGCGTTCTGAGCTGGCAGGAAAGCTCCTTCCCACCAAAAAAGCTGGTTGGCATCGCCCAGGGAAGATGGGACAACACCAGCTGGGATTTCAGGTGGGTTTTGGGAAGGACAATGTCCCACTGACCTCCTTCCCCACAGCTGGGATAAGCACCAGAACATTTGAAAGCTGCTTTAGTACAACTCCAGGGACCTCCCTGAAGCTTTAAAGAATCATGGAATGGTTTGTGTTGCAAGGAACCTTAAAGATCATCCCATTCCAACCCTTTCCATGGGCAGGGACACCTTCCACCAGACCACACTGCTCCAAGCCCCATCCAGCCTGGCTTCCAGGGATGGGACATCCACAGCTTCTCTGAGCAACCTGTGCCAAGGCCTCCCCACCCTCAGTTAAGAAAATGCCATTTTGGGAGTGCCCAGTGAACCATCTGCTGTATTTTTAAATGGAAAATGTCGAGTTAAATGAAAAATAAGTGATTGTCTGATCAAACTAGATACCTGCTGAGGTCTCTGAATTAACCTATTACAATGTCATCCCTGAAATTCAAACAGTGGGTGAGGGTGGGAGGGGCAAGGCAGGTACTACACTCATTGAAATTGATAGTAAATAACATTAACCCTACAAACTGGAGAGGCTGGAAAACACCTCTGTCACAAACAGCAGCCAGCCTCCCATTAGAATCACACAGGGACAGCTGGGGGCTGCCTGGGAGAGGGGAAGAGGTTGAATTATTCCAGGGGAGGGAAAGGAGGAGGATGCAAACGAGCAGGAAATGTCAGAAGTTTGGGTGCTGCACGGAATCACGCTCTGCCAGTGCAGGGAGATGCTGGAAACCAGGCAGTGCTGAAGCAGAGGGCTGTGCTGCCATCCAGAGGGACTCAGCAGCCTGGAGGAACAGCAGAGGAGCAGCATGGAAACACCAAACCCTGCACTTGGGGAGGAACGAACCCATCCGTGCTGGCTGGGAAGGGGCTGGGCAGGGAGAGCCCCACAGAATCATAGAATTCACAGAACCCCAGAATCACTGGGCTGGAAGAGACCTTCAAGATCATCGAGTCCAACCCAGCCCCAGCACCTCAACTAAACCCTGGCACCCAGTGCCACATCCAGGCTTTGTTAAACACACCCAGGGATGGTGACTGCACCACCTCCCCAGGCAGCCATTCCAGAGCTTTATCACTCTTTCTGTAAAAAACTTTTTCCTGATATCCAGCCTGTATTCCCTTGGTGCAGCTTGAGGCTGTGTGCTCTGGTTGTGTCAGTGCTGCCTGGAGCAAGAGCCCAGCCCCAGCTGAGCACAGGCACCTTTCAGGAGCTGTGCAGAGCGATGAGGGCACCCTGAGTCTCCTTTTCTCCAGGCTGAGCACCCCCAGCTCCCTCAGTTGTTCCTCACAGCGTTTGTGTTCCCAGCCCCTCTCCAGCCTCATTGCCTCCTCTGGATGTGCTCAAGCATCTCAAGGTCCTTCCCAAATTGAAGGGCCAGGATTGGGCACGGCACTCAGGGTGTGCCCTCACCACTGCCAAGGACAGGGCCCAAGGGACCTGGTGGCCACCAGCACTGTGCTCTTAAAAAAAACGGGCCAGCAGCCCCCTGGGATGTGTTAGGCAAAGCCAGCAGGTCGAGGAGGTGGCCTGTCCCCTTCATGTAGCTCTGGTGACACATGCAGAGTGCTGTGCCCCACAGGACAGGGGACATGGGCTCCTGGAGCAACTCCAGCCAAGGTGACGAAAGGACAGGAGCTGGCAGAGCTGGGGCTGCTCAGCCTGGCTGGAGGAGGCTCACAGAGGATCTGATCCATGCACAGAGCACCTGACGGGGGGAGAGGCAGAGCTCCTCTCTGCAGCACCCAGGAATTGCACCTCAGTCATGCCAGCCCTATTTCCCAGCCCTCCCAAAGCCCTGGGGTCAAGGCAATAGGCACAAAATGCAATAAAACAAATTCTGCCTGGACAGAGGAATAAACTTTTTCACTGTGAGGGCAACTAAACATTTGGGACAAGCTACCCAGAGAGGCTGTGGACTCTCCATGTTTGGAGATACTCAAAACCCACCTGGCCGTGCTGCTGGGAGAAAGCTGGAGGACTGTGGAGCCTGCTCTAGGTGACCCTGCCTGAGGCTCTTTGCCACTTCACTGCCTCACAACAATTCTGTGTTTCTGAGCCATGGCCAGCCCCAGGCCAAGAGGGAAGCTCCTTCCAAAGGCTGGTTCCTGGAAAGCACAGAGCACAGTTTGAACACTGCTCCAAGAGGTGCTAACAAAGCTTCCCAACACCTGCAGCTGAGATTCCAGTGAGGAATCTCAGGAGCTGCCAGGATGCAGTGGCAAAACACAAGGCAGCAGCTCCTGAGTGGAGGCATCTCCTGGGAACCACCTGAGGAGCTCCCTGGAACCACTTCCGAGCCTGAATTATTTCTAAACTTAAGAACAATCAACCTTAACAGAAATCAATCTTAACAGAAAAAATGCTCTTAATTAACTCAATGTAATAATCAAACATAGCGCTACAGTGAAAATAACAACATGAGAAATTTACTGAAGAAACTAAAAAGGGTATAAAAAGCATATTATGGTTTTAGGAGATTCTGCTTTGCTTGCAACCACTTGTGGCTTCATCAAAAACAATGCAATCATTGTGTTCTCTTTTGTCCATATTGGTCTATATTAGTCTAAAACTGTCTTTTTCCATTCCATATTTAATGATTTTGTCCTGCTGGCAGTACTCCTGTCTCCCCCACTCTGTAGAAATAATAAATAATGCCTCCTGGGAGGCATCTCCTGGGAACCACCTTGTCCTTCCATGCTCAGCTCCTGAGGAGCTCCCTGGAACCACTTCTGAACCTGCACTGGCTCAGCCTGTCCCACCCCTCTGGCAGCCCTCGGGAGGCTCTGCAGTCGCTGGAATTAACTCAGGGAATTCCTGCAGGGTGTGCCAGAAACCCAGCCTTTGAGGAAACTGGGTGAAGGATGCTGCTATTTCCATGCTGTTGCCAGGATATTCAGTGGAACTCGAGTTCGTGCCGGGTCAGGCAAACAAATTCCTCCCCAGGATGCAAACCTTGGTCTGCCCCAGAGGGAAGCAGGGGCAGCACAGGCAGGTACCTTTTGGAGAGATGTTTCCCTGCTGCTCAAGGCCGGGTGCCGTGGCAAAAGCCACATTTCAGTGCACCCATTGCCAGGTTTAGCACAGCCAGAGTCCTTCTCCACTGCCTGCACTGCTCCTCAGGCAGGGTGAAACACAGGCACAGCCCCGTTAACAAAGAGACGCTCGTTAGGCTCCGAGAAGTTAATTGCTTTGCAGGGGGTTGTAGAAGACTTGGAAACAAGGGTGGATCTACAGGAGGGATCCTCCCAGGTATGGCATTCTCAGCATCACCTGCCACCAAGATCTCAGGGCTTTGGCCTGCAGAGCCCACAGAGCTCCTGCCTCAGCTGCCCCAACCTTAATTCCCAGCCCTCCCAAAGCCCTGGGGTGATGGCAACAGACATCTGAAGAGGAGCCCGTGGTGGGGAAGGACAGACCCAGATGGTGCTGTGTTGGAACCCTGGCTACTGAGAATTTTAGATTTTCTGTGCTGTCAGGCTCTGACCCCCACGAGAACACTGCATTTGACCTGAGGCCGTGGAGAAGGATTCCAAAATGGAATGATAGAACTGAGATTATGGATGTGTAGTTTAAATAGAAGTGTGTAATATCACTGGGTGGAAAACTTACAGTTTAAGGTTCTAGAATATACTGATATCTATAAAGCAAGGTGGAGGTTTTAGGGCCGTGGCTGGTTCTTCTTCACCTTCTTCTCCATGGGTCTGGGTGGTTTTGTGTAATTGGATAAAAAAGTCCACATTGCAGGCACGGGTGGTTGGCTATTGGGTTAAAAGTAAAAATAATTTAGGTGTCATTTCTTAATTGGACAATTTATCCTTAAAAGGTCTTGGAGAGGGAGAGGCAGGGCTCCATTTTTACCTTGTTAAGGTACTGTAGAACTCACAGTTTGTGAGGCTGTGACATAGATAAGAACTAATAAACCTCTGAGTCTGTACAAGAAATACCGTCTCATGCATTTAATCCCAGCCTTGGCAGAAAAAAGAAGCAAAAGAATCAACAGTGCTGGGGAATATGCTCGGAGACAGCGATGGAACTGGCAGCCCAGCACACACCAAAGGGCCCTTTGTCTCTTTCAGCACCAGTAAGAAGAATTAAAAAAAAAAAAAAAAAAAGGATGTAGGGGAAAAACCCCTCAGCTTCATTTGTAATCTGGGATGCAGAGCGTGCACATAACCAGACAGAGGCTGCCAAGTCATAAAAAGCCAGTGAGATCTGTGAGCAGCACCCTGAGGGTCTGCAGCCTGTTCTGCTCTCTCCTGCACAGGCTGAGAGAGGCAGAGCTGCAGAACGCCCCAGCCCCACGGGAGCACAAAGCTCCCTGGAGCAGGGATTTGCTGGGTCTCCTCTTCCTGGGAGCTCCCTAGGCTCCCAAGAAAACAGACCTTGCAAATTCACAGCACAGAGACAGGAAAGGAGGTGCTGCAAGACAGGACATCACTTTTATTTACATTACCCTTTGGGTCACTACACTGTGGGCAGAGTGCTTTGCTTCCCACAGCACACTCAGACCCTCCACCCATCACTCAGGGTTGGGATATTGGGACACACAGGACACACGATGGACTTTGGGCCTGGCTAGCTTAAGAGATTGGGTAACAGGATGCCTTGGCAAGAGCAAACAGAACTTAGAGGATTAAATCAAGATGACAAGAAGATTCAATCAGACTGATTTACTGGAAAAAGAAAATGACATCAGACTTCTGCAAGCAAGAGATGTTTAAAATGTATAAGTTTGTTTATGTGATTTTTAACCCAATCACTGTAGTAAAACATTACTAGCCTTCCTAGAATAAATATATAAGCAGTTGTATTCCACAGTAAAATTGGATTCTTTGGCCACCTCAAAGTCTTCCCCGTCTCTCCTCATCACCAATACCTCAGGTGCTCAAAGGCTGAATTACAGCATCCCACCTTCACAGTGCCACAGGTCTGCTGCTTTCCCCCCAGCCTCCTCCATTCCCTGCCCAACACCTGCCTGGAGTGAGGCTTTTCCATACAGCCTGGCTGTAAATATCATCCCAAAAGGAGGGCACAGCTTGCATTCCCCAAACTGCACAAGCCAAGCTTAACAGATCCCCATGCACGCGTGGGTTTCAGCCATGCAAAGCAGGGTCGGGTCCTGTGGGCTTCAAATTCAGCCTGAAGCTTTTCTGGGATGTGCTCCCTGCGTGGCTCTGCCTGTCCTTACCATCAGCTAAGGAAGCAGCTGCTCCTTCTGGAGAAGCCACAGGAGGTTCCCTGTTTGCTTATTTTGATGAGGAGCTTTCCTTCTGAGCTGTCTCTAAGCTCCACACTATCCAAAGGATGCTGCCAGGCATCCGGAGCAAAGACAGCAGTAATTCTACCTTGGAGCACTGCAGATCTCTCCAGGTACCTCCATCCCTGATCCCGGTGTGTGAGCACAGGGATGGAGGGCAGGGCATCAGGCTGGCACTCTGGAAAAATGGGGTTTAGTGTCTGCCCTGGCTGAAGCCCCTCAGGCATGAACAAGGGGGGCTGGTATATTCATTTTTCACCACTGCCCCACAGGCACTTTGTGTTTTCTGTTCTCTGCCTTGGTTTTCTCTTGGAAAAAAACCCCAAAAAAACAGGGGGAAACAGCATTTTACCCTTCCTATTCTTGTTCTACCTGTGGAATTGTTTCCCTGGCAAAAGGCAGCAGAGATGGATGTTTAGTGAGGGTCAGACCTGCCAACAGTGGTGAGCACAAGAAAAGAGCCCTTCTTCACTACCTCAGAGCAGCCCAGATCGAGAGCAGCTAAACCACATCTGGCTACACCTCTGCAAGGACAGGGGAGCAGGGAGCTCATGCAGCAGAACAGAGGCACATGCAGGATCTTTGGCTGTGCCCAGCACCCTGCAGACCACCCAGCCACAGCCTGCAGCGACTCAGACATTTTCCATGTTTCCCAGGTCCCATTTAATGCCCTCCACCATGCTGGAGCTATGGGAGAATACCCCCCTCACTGCTAACCAGAGCCAGACTGCTCCAGTGAAAGCCCCCAAGGCATGTGAGATGGGCCCTTTGGAAAATGAAATCACAGGGAAATTGCATTTTTACTAATAAAATTACACATAAGGAAATTAATTTGCTTTTTCTCACCCATAGGGTATCCATCTACTCCCAGAAAACATCTCTGCTGCTGGGGTTGCTGGTTCTGCACACCTGCCTGGGCTTTGGCAAAGCTCTTGGGATGAACATTGATGGCTTGTCCCAGAAGAATGGAATGGTTTGGATTGGAAAGGACCTTCAGGATCATCTTGTTTCAGCCTCCCTGCCACAGGCAGGGCCACCTTCCACCTGACCAGGGTGCTCCAAGCTCTGTCCAACCTGGCCTTGAACACTTCCAGGGATGGGGCAGCCACAGCTTCTCTGGGCACCCTGTGCCAGGGCCTCACCACGCTCACAGTCAAGAATTCTTAACTTTAAACCCACTCACTTCCAGCTTAAAGCCATTCTCCCCCATCCTGCCACTGCATTCCCTCACCAAAAGTCCCTCTCCTCCTGATGTCTGATGTTAAAGCAGGACCCTCTGGCGCGTGGTTTTTGTGGGTTGATGGGGTAGCAGGGCACAGAAGTCTGGGAAGGGAACAGACCAAGCCCCTTGGTGCTCACCAACATCCCAGGAAGGAGCCTGGCAGAGGCACTGGGGCTCTCTGGTCCTCAGTGGGACATGGGGTCTGCAAAGCCCATTGTCCTGCCCAGACTTCCAGAAAACCATCACAAAGTGGGATGAAATCACAAACCCAATCACACAGGAGCTGGGAAATGCAAAGACAGGACCCTTCCAGCCTGGGGAAACATCCTCTTAAACCACATTGGGATGGCAGCACCCGGCACTGCTGTCTGAGCATTCCCACTGTGTTAAAAACAGAAATATTGGACTTTTGGGCTTTTTTTCTAAATATTGGGTTGCTGGATGGAGCAACTGAGGGCAGCCAAAGGTGGGCACACCCCACCAGCGGGAGCAGGAAGAGCTCCAGCTCCATGTCCCTGCCACCAAGCAGAGCTGGGGAGCTGCAGGCCGCTAATTAGAGAGCCAACAATTAACGAGGCCACCCCTCAGCTTCCTGCCCCGCCGTGATTTATTCATCTGGCACCCCCAGGGGGCTGCAAAAGATAACGAGGCACCGAGCCCCTGCCGAGCCCATATGGCAATTTATTATTTCCCCTGCCAGGAGGTTCCCCGGGCACAAAGGGATGGGCAGGGCCAGGAGAGCCCAGCCTCAGCGATGGGCTGCTCTCCAAAAACAGCAGCCTCAGCCTGATCACAGGTGGTTTTATCATGGAAACCACCCCAAAGAAAGCCTACCAGCCTCACACGAGCTGACCTAGATCTTGCCAAAGCAACGTGCCACATCTAATTAATTCGGGGGCTCCCGTCTCCTTTGGGTGTTTTGTTAAACGTTATTCCCCAAATCAGGTTCTGGAGGCAGGGAACTGCTCCAGACCAGTGATAGTGGAGTAGGATGTGCTGCAACAGCTTATCCCAGGCTGATTACTGGGCAGGCACAGGGAGGGGAAGTTTTATTAATTATTACTAATTCTAATATAAATAATTGTTTTATTAATATATCATTAATATTGATGTTATTATAATTAATAATACTTATTTTTGTTAATCTTATGTTATTTCAATGTGGGACTGAAGCACATCTTGTCACACAGTGAGCGTGGGGTGAGAGAGGCTAATCCAGGAGCTGGAGCTGGGCTTTTCTCACAGCACCAAGGCAAACCATGAGAATAAGTTGATTAAAGGAAAATAATAAATAAAATCTGTGGGTCCTAGCTCTTGTTTTCTCAAGCTTGTTAATGTCCCAGCTTGCCCTGATTCAGGAAGGCTTGAGTGCTTTTCAGAATTGAACACAAATCATGGAAAAAACCTCTAAGATCAAGTCCAACCATTAGCTCAGCACTTCCAAATCCTACAATAAATGTCCCCAACCACCATATCTACAGATAATCCCCTCTCAGCTGGGTCAAGCCACAGCAAAAGCAGAAAGGCAACAGCCCCAGAAGTTATCTAAATACCCAGACACAACCAAGGGAAACTGCCTGGAGGACTTCCAAAACAGAGAGCTTCCAACTTTTGCCTACCACCCCCCAATTTGAGGACACGCTGTTCCCATGGGATGTCACCCTCCAGCTCAGAGCCAGGAGATGGAGCACAGCTGGCCCTGGCTGCCCACAGGGAGCCAAGAGGACACCCCCAGTCCCTCCCAGCAGCCCCACACAGGAAGGGAATGCTCCCACTCCCCCCAGCTGCCCACCTGGGCTGGGGGCTATTCTATTTGTAGGGATGCCCCGACGAAGGCAGGAATGATGCATCTGACTTTATGTTTTTGGAAGGTTAATTTATTATTTATTTAATTAAACTATATTATATTAAAGAATTCTATACTAACTATACTAAAGAATGCAGAAAGGATTCTTACTGAATGCTAAAAAGATAATAATGAAAACTCGTGACTCTCTCCAGAGTCCCGACACAGCTTGGCACTGATTGGCTAAAGAGTCACGCTGGAGTCCAACCAGGCAATCACCTTTGGATAAACAATCTCTAAACACACTCTAGATAAGCACAACACAGGAGAAGCAAATGAGATAAGAATTGTTTTCCTTTTCTCTGAGGCCTCTCAGCTTCCCAGGGGAAAAATCCTGGGCAAAAGAATTTTTTTCAGCGAACACCGCAGGGCGCTCTCCAGTACTTACTCCCACTCCTTCCTCCGTGCCTGAGGCGTGCTCTGCATCTTGTGCGCCTCGTGCGCCTTGATGATGTCCCTCTGCTCGATGAGCCCTCCCCGCCGGCGCTTGATCACCTCGGGGCTCACGGCCACCAGCTGGGCCAGCCCCAGCTCCACGGCGCCGCCCGCCTCGCCGTCGCGGCAGCGGGAATCGCACAGGGCGTCGAAGGAGGCGGCGCGGGACACCAGCGCCTGGGCCAGGCTCTGGGGCTCCAGCAGGTTGCAGGACTGGGTGTTCTGCATCAGGCCCAGGCGGTGCTGGCGCCACGTCTCCTCCTCGGGCAGGGCCAGGATGCAGCGGGACGAGGCGGCGTCCAGCTCAGCCGCCCTCGCCGGGGCGCCCATGGAGCACGTCCCGAATCCCAGCATGGCTGCTGCTGCTGGGGCTCATCACTCTGGAAGGGAACAGGACAGAGGGAGGCTCAGGGGTTTGCTGGTTTTGCCCCACGATTCCATCCATTCCTCCCACATCAACCAAAAAGTCCCATTTCTCCTTGGTTTGTCAGGCTGGGGTTTGCTGGTTTTGCCCCACAATTCCCTCCATTCCTCCCACATCAACCAAAAGTCCCGTTTCTCCTTGGTTTGTCGGGCTGGACCCTCTCACAGCAGGACACACATCACTGGATCCCCAAGGTTAGGGCAAGGGGCAGCACCTCCTGCCTCCCTCATCCTTCCCAACTGAACCTCTTGAACCTGCAGCTCCCTGAACCTTTAGCCAGCCCTCCCTGAAGCAGCACAGCTCGATGAGATGGGAAAAAGGATTTGGGACACATGGATCAAGCTCCTTCCATTGGTTGGTTTTTCTCTACGGGGCACCCCTGGCTGGAGCATCCCGATCCCCCTCCAGCCCCACACTCAAGGCAGCACTTGAGGGGGAAATACCAGCGTGGCTTTCAGCTGGGAGCTGCACAAGGGAGCCAAAGGCAAGGGAACAGTGCCAGGAACACCACATGGAGCAGTGCTCCTTGGCCAAGCAAAGCCAAGGTGATGATGCCCTACAAACCCACAAACCACTGAGAAAAGGAGATGCTCGTGGCCAAGACTACACCCAAAGCCATGGTGAAATGCTTTATTTTCATGTTGGAAAAGTTCTGTTCAACCTGTTATTGGTGCAGGAAAGGCTTTGATTTGGCAGTCCCAGAAATTCCCCATCCAGCGTTTGCCCATGATGAAGGTGGAAAAGGGGATGAGAGAAAACAGCAGGCAGCCAAGGCCATTGTTCCCTTCCTAACTCCATCCCTAATGCAGGAGAAAGCAACCCAGCAAGGAAAAGGAGGATTTAAATCCCTCAGTCATGCAGCAAGCTAAGCACATCATCATTTTAACCCCTTCCCAGGGCATCGTTTGGAGATACCTCCAGAACAAACAGGGAGGTGAGAAGAGAGGATGGGATAAAGGCTGGGGAGCACCACACCAGCAGCAAAAATAAATTAAATATAGGGGGGAAAAAATTACAATAACTGAGGGGACAACATGGCCACAATCCTTGTCAAAATAAGCCTGCCATTCCTCACAAGGGGAAGGGATGGAGGGCCCTGGGGAATATCCCATTTCCTTCAGGTGATGCCCTGTAAATAGAAAGCATCCAAAGTCACCCTCAGATTTAAACTAGTCCAGCCCAAGGGGCACTCAGCCCTTGGCAAGCTCTCCGGAAAGAAGAAGGCAACTGCCAGCAAGAGCCTCAGCAAATTAATTAGCACATTGATAAGAGGAGTTTGGCTGCTCCCACTGAGAGCTATAAACGGATCCTCCACTCCACTACTTTGCTTACCCATGCGACTTTTTTTAGGAGCATTAATTACTTCTTCAAGTCAGCTCTGGACACCTTCATCATATCTCATTTCCACCAGCTTCTGCTTTTCCTTTTCATATTGCTCTGCTCATTCTCAACCCTCCCCTTTTAAAGTTTAACTCCAGGTTTCCTTGGATTTTGGGGGCTTTTTTTGGTTTTGGTTTTCTATTTCCTGTGGTTGGTGAGCTTTTTGGTTTGGTTTTTTGTTTGCTTAGGTTTTGTTCAGCTTCTGTTTGTTTTGGGGTTTTTTTATGTTTTCTTTTAAACAGCCATTAGCCCTGTTCCTTTCCTAAACATTTCCCTGGCAAGGACAGGAGGATTCCATGCACACCAAGCGTGAACACTCCAGGTTTCAGCCATGCCTGAGGACAATTAGCCAAGAGCAAATGAGGATAAATCCCAAGGGCAGGTCCAGCATCCCCACAGACCCTGGCTCTGCTGATGCCTCCCAGGGCATCTCCCACTCCAGCTGACTCCCAGGCTTGGGGGCAAGAGGGAAAGCTCAGGAAGAGCCCTCAAACAAAACGCTGAGAAAGTTTGAGGAAATAAACAGAAATAATTAGCTCTGCCTCCGCCCAAGCAAACAGGGCTCACGCTGCCAGCAGAACGAGCCACGTTCCCTCTGGAGAAGTGACAAGGAGAGAAGGGAGGATGCCAGAACATTTTGTTAAGGAAAGCTGACGAGGTTTCACGCTAACAAGAGATGCCACATGCCAGGTACAGAGCATCTGGCACCAGGGCACCTGCCCCTCCTTCTGGCCTTTGGACCCCTCCTCACACACTGAAAACAAACGCTTTATTTTTACCCAAAATCTGAATTAATGGGAAAAACACCACATTGGCTCACATAATTTGGTTTCTGCTGTTTAAATGCCAGCCCTGCCCCTGTTGGTGGGGACCCACAGCATGGCCAGAGCCAGGACCATGGAGCCAGCCAGCAGCCCTGCCTCGAGCCTGTCATTATTTTCTTAATAACACAGAACAAAAAAAATGGCCTGGGTTGGGAAAAAAACTTTAAATTCATCGTGTTCCAACTCCCCTGACAAAGGCAGAGGCACCTTCCACTAGACCAGATGTTTCCAGGCCCCATCCAACCTGGCTTTGGACACTTCCAGGGATCCAGGGGCAGCCACAGCTTCTCTGGGCACCCTGTGCCAGTGCTTCACAGGCAGAATTTTCTCCTAATATCTAACCTAAACCTTCTCTGTCAGTGTAAAGCCACTCCCCTTTGTCCTGTCACTCCAGGCCCTCAGAAATAATTCCTCTCCATTTTTCTTGTAGGCTCCCTTCAGGTTTCAGTGCCTCTGAGCCCTTCCAGCTGCAGACCAGCCCTTTCCTGGGGATAAACCCCGATTGCCACACAGCTCCTTGTTAACAGCCGGGCAGAAAATCACCTCACACCTCCACTAATGACAATTAGGCGTTAAGAACAGCACAGGACAACAGCATATCCATCTGTATTGACATTCCTGTGGTCCCACATGTGGTTTCCCAGCCCCTGCCACAGGAACAGGGATGTCACTGCCCAGCTGGTCTGTGTTTGATACAGGAGACCCAAGGAACCGCCGCACTGTGACACAAAGCAGCTTCCAATACATTAAAATGAAGCCTCTAGAAGCTCTCACCTCCCAAACTTCCTTCTAAAACCAATAAAAGTCGGGAAAATCACTGTTAGCTCCCACTGCGGAGAAATCATCTGGATAAAACCATGGCCACAGGGCACTGAGAATGGGCAAACCAAATTAGAGAGGGGATATTCAGCTACAAAAACATCGGCACTTGTGCTTTTCCTCTCCTTCCTCTCCTTCCTTCCTTCCTGGAGCCCTTCCTTCCTTCCTTGGAATTTCCACAGCCAAACACTGAGCAGCCCTGGCCCCGTGACCTGTCCATCAGTGTGTCCCATCAGGGCTGAGATGGGACACAAAAGCGGCATGCCCACCCCACAAACCACTGAGAAAAGGCTTTCCAAGCACAGGAGCACAAGTGAGGGAAGAAGAAGCACACACAGATCCTCTCTACAGCATCCTCAAGAGACCCAGCCCTGTTATCTCGACCACAGCCACGTGCCACAGCCCCAGTAGGCAGGAGAAGACCCAGAGATCTCACACCACGCTTCATTTTTCTGCCCCTCTGGCAGCTGATTAACTAATAAAGAGCCGCAGGGAGGAGCAGGTTCACAGCAGCAGCGCTGCCCTCCGAGGAGGAAATTCAAATTCCTTTTAGGGGTTTTCTGTGCGTGTGTTTGTGTTCCAGTGGCAGCAATCAAGGCTTCAGCCAAGTGGAAGGTGTATTACCATAATAACTACGCTAGGCACTTAAGGCGCTGGGTGAGCTCTTTGCTTCCATTAGCTGAACAACTTTTACCAAAACCCCTGGAGTTAAAGCAAAAGGTTTGAATGCTCTGCTGGTCCACAGGGCTCAGCTTCCCCAGCTGAGCCTCCGGAGAGCAGGGGAGCAGAAATCCCTTCCCAGAGAGGGCAGGATGGACAAACCCTGGCCATGGTGTATTCCACAGGCAGCCAAGCTGCTAGAGCCCTCCAAACGTGGCTCAGCAGCCTTCCCTGGGGATTTGGAGGATGATTTTGACAGCAGCATCAGAGCAAGAAGCTGTTAAATATATGTATGTATGAAAAACGTGTATGATACTAGCTATATATACACATCATAGAAATCTGTATGAGAGCATCTAGGACGCTGCTCCCAAGCACCCTGGGGACACCTCAAGTCAGGAAATTCTCCATTTCACAGGAGCTTGGCTGCTCTCCCTGGGAGCTCACGTGCTGGGACATCTTGGCCTGGTTCCACCTTCCCGAGGCACAGGGATGCTGCCCTGCTTCTCCCCAGGTCAGGGCTTGGTTTCCAGGACAATCAAGAGCCTCCCTCCACCCAGCCATGCTTGCCCTGAGCTGCTAATTACCAGTCCCTGCTAATTACCAGCCCCTGCTCCAAGGGGGAAGGGGAGCTGAGGCAGTGTGGAAAAGCAGAGCACCGAAGCTCCGAGTGCTCAGAAGAATTTCAGCGTGGGGCCCTTCCAAACAGAGACAGATGGGCTGCGAGAGAGGCTGATTCATCCTCGTGGCCTTTTCCTCCCCTGCCACGTGCACGTCCCCTGGCAGTGACATGGATGCTGGGGTGGGTAAGCCCTGCCTGGGTCAGCTCTGGGCCCCCCTGGGTGCCCCAGCCCATCTGGGGCTCTGCAGAGCAGTGCCAGCTGGTGAGTGGGTTATTTTTAGTCATTTGATGCTGGGTGAAGGTTTGTGGGATTAAACCCCCCTCCCAAAGCCCCCAGCACTGGCAGATTTGCAGTGGTTCTGCTGGGAAGAAGTGCTCCCAGCATCCCTGGGACCCAGTGGGAGCTGGGGCTGCATTCCAGGCTTGGGAGATTTGTACACCAGTAACGGAGGGAAGGGAAGGGAAGGGAAGGGAAGGGAAGGGAAGGGAAGGGAAGGGGGAAGGAGGAAGGAGAAAGGAGGAAGGAGGTTTACAGGCAGAGGTTTCTTGCACAGATTTAGTCCTACACACAGCAAAAGGTGTGGATGAAAGGATCAGGTCAAATGCACCGAACTGGGAGAGTCAGGAAAGGCAGGATCACTTGTGCCAGTGTGTTGAGGGCAGAGAGACATGGTAGAATCAAAGAAAGGCCACTTGGCTCAAAAAGCATCATTCTCTCATCACCTACTTGTATATTACAAACTATTTTCTGGGCCATAGCAACGCCAAAACAACACAACAAAGACCCCTGGAACACCTGAAACATCAGATGGAGGAAAGAGCAGAGCTCAGAACACCCAGGAGCTGCTCCAGGCTGGGAGAAGCTTCAGCAGCAGACCTTTTGTCTGGGAAACAGCTTTTGTTCTGCCATGCCAGCGTTGTCACAGCTGGAGTGATGCTCCAG
Source organism: Pyrgilauda ruficollis (assembly GCF_017590135.1). Taxonomy (NCBI): domain Eukaryota; kingdom Metazoa; phylum Chordata; class Aves; order Passeriformes; family Passeridae; genus Pyrgilauda; species Pyrgilauda ruficollis. Next base: position 3,191,610 of record NW_024526266.1, on the reverse strand, counting down.
AGTCCACTCCCCAGGGCTCAGCACCACTTCTGCTTCCCAGGAGAAGCTGAGCTGAGCCTGGATGGAGCTCAGGCCCCATCCCAGGCAGGAGGCATCTCCAAGGCCAGCGAGCCCCCAGCAGGTTTGAGGGCTCCCCTTGGGTGGCACAGCCCCGAGCACAGGAGCCCTCCTACAGAGCACCACTCCCAGGGGATCAGCTCCAGGAGTACCACAACATGAAATCATCTCATCTCTCCTTTAAGAGCAACTGTTAAACAACACCACTAACTATTTATATAAATGCACGTCAAAGAACTCAGCACAGAGAGCCAGGAGAGGCAGAGACTGCTGGGGAGCAGGACCCTGTCCCCAGGAAACAGCAAACCCCAGCCCCAAGGATGCTTTCAGAGCATGGGCAGGCACATCCCTGCTGCAGTGGCAGGGAAAGACAGGGTTGTCTGGCCTGGCACAGGGGTAGAACCCGGCACAGAGATTGGGAACACCCATCCTGATAGCCCAAACCTCTTCCAGCACCACCTTTGAGACAGTCTCATCTCAACCCCTCTGCCTGCAGGGCAGGCAGCTCTCTGCAGCTCATCACACATCCCCCACACCTACAACCTGCCAGCCCCAATTCCAGCTCCACAGCAGCATCCCAAACCCCCAGGAGAGCAGAGCAGAGGCAGACAGACAGACAGACAGACCTGAGGGGGTGTGTGCCATCCGCCGTGGGCAGGAACGGGGAAGACGGGACGAGCCTGGCACAGCTCAGCGTTCCATGTACGAGCTCTTCCACCAGCAGAGGAGGGGGATTGCTCCAGTGGGAGCAGCTCTGCAAACAGCAGGGACCAAGCTTGGCAACAGGAATAACCCAGGATGGGAAAGCCAGAGGGATCTGTGCAGCAGCAGTGTCCAGAGCCCAGCAGCACTGAGCACAGGCAGAGAGCGCGCCCTTGGGAGCTGGCTTTCCAAAGAAGGGCACAGCCAGGACTCCTTAAGAGAATTTCCAGGCCACCCTCCAGGAATTAGCTCTGCTCCTGCATCAGAGTACAGGCTGTCACCCCTACGGAACTATGCTGCTCTTTTCCCTCTACTCCCAGCAGGAGGAGATTCCCCTTGGAGAGGCTGAGCAGCCCTCCTGGACTCCCTGTCCTGTGTGCCCCAAGGCAGGGCACAGAGCCAAGGCAAAGCACAGCTATGGAACAGCCTCAGACTGCCCCCTTGCCCAGCCACAGCCACAGGGAGAGGGGCACCTGCACGGCCCAGCCCACCATTCCATGGATATTGGGTGATCCAAGAGCCAGTGCATGCAGGTGGCCATGGGCAGAGCCCCACCATCACAAGGACAGCTCAAATCTACTTTTTTTTTTTTAGTGCACAGCAGCAGCACTGACTCTGCAGATCACACCTCGGCTGCTCCCACACCCAAGGAATGGGAATATGGAAGCAGTGCTGCCAAGCCTGGTAACTCAGCCTGAGCTGGCACATATCAAAGGGGACAAGAGAACCTGTCACTGTCATATTTGCTAGGAAAATCTCTTTGCCAGGATTTCTCTCCTGGGAAGCTGAGAAACCTCACAGAAAAAGGAAAACAATATTATCTCATTTGCCTCTCCTGTGTTTTGCTGCTTTGGAATGTGGTTTGGAGATTGTTTATCCAACAGGTGATTTCATGTGAATTGTTTTAACTTAATGACCAATCCCAGCCAAGCTGTGTTGAACTCTAGAAGAAAGAGTCATGAGTTTTCAGTAGTATCTTTCTAGCTTTCTGGCTGTATCCTTTCTGTATTCTTAATATAGCTTAGTATAGCATTCTTTTATGTAATATAATATCATAAAATAATAAATTAGTCTTCTAAAAACATGGAGTCAAATTCCTTCCTTTCCTCGCCTTCATCGCGGCTCAGACAATACAAGAAGAACCCACACAACATCAGAGCTCAGCATCAGTCCCCATCCCCCTGAGCCCTAAGGCAGCTGAAGGATTGCCAAGGTATGGAGAGGAGCAGGAGCTGCCTGCACGAGCCAGGGTGTGTTAGAAGTTGCTGTGCAACAGGGAAAGAAAATGCTTTTTAAAATAAATAGAGCAGCCTCTGGGAAGCACTGCTGGCAGAAGGCAGCCAGCCCTGGCTCACTCCACCTGGAACGAGGTAGCCTGCAGGAAGGAGCTGAGAGCAGGGCACTGCTGCTGCTGGGGGACATCAGGTCAGCTTGAAACCACAGACATAAAGAGGATTTGATGTAGATGGAGAAGGAAAAATAGAGAGCCACACGTGAAGCATTCAGTTCTCCTGTGCACTGCCCTGGGAAAAGTTTGTTTGCCCATATCGAGGCTGAACATGTGTGGTCCCAGGATCCCAGAATGATTTGGCTTGGAAGGGACCTTAAAGCCCATCTAGTTCGAAGTACCCTGCCATGGGAAGAATAATTTTTTCCAAATATCCCATCTAGCCCCACTCCCTGTCAGTGTGAAGCCATTCTCACTTCTCCTGCCGCTCTGAGCTCTTCGTGAAAGTTGCTTCTTCTTGCTCTTCTGGATGCTCTCCAGATCTCTTGTAGCCTCTCTTAGCACTGAAGGGACTCTAAGGTCTCCTGGCCTGAGCCAGGAGCTGGGATGGGGCAGGAAGGATACCCAGCTTGGATGGCAGCATCACAGGGGGTGGCATCCCATGGCCACGAAATCAATGTTTGACCTGGCAAAGGCAGGGAAAACAAGCCCTGATTTCCAACAGTGCCTTGGCTGAGGTGACTCACGAACCACAATGTGTGTCAGTGCTTAATAGACCTGCACAGGTAATTACTCCATCCTGGAAACAGCAGATTCCTGGCAAAAGGAGTCACAGCACCCCTGAGAGGGGAAAACAAAGGGATGCCACGAAGGTGAGCGACAGCAGGCTTTATTCTTCTTTGACTTCTGCTCCCATTACGCACAAAGATTTGCTGAAAAGATCTCGTTGTTTGTGCAAAAATGAAGGCAATCTCTTGCACAAATTGCATGGTGAAGAAGGGAAGGGGATAAAGGAGAAGTCTGGCCTGCCATGCTGGGGGGAAGAAATTCCTCCTGGTGAAGGTGGTGAGACTCGGGCTGCCCAGAGAAGTTGTGAATGCCCCCCCATGCCTGGAAGTGTTCAAAGCCACTTTGAGCCACCTGGTCTCATGGCAGGTGTGTCCCCATGGCAGGTGGGGCTGGACCAAGATGATCTCTAAGGTCCCTTCCAACCCAAACCATTCCTTAATTCCATGGAGAGCACGTGCTGTGCATCCTCCACTGCAGGGTCCTCACCAGCAGCCACAGCCACAAGCACTAGGACAGAGCAGAGCCCTAAATCCCTGGTAAACAGAGCAAAACCTTCCCAATTCCACCTTAAAGGAGGAAAAGCAGGCTTTCCTTTTGCTTTTGCTCTATACCACAGAGAACAGAGTGGATTTGCCTTATCCTGGCTTGAGCAGGGTTGGGACAAGTGGACAATAAAAAGTAATTTCTTGCCCTGGCAGCATCACACATGCTGAAATCAGGCCCTGAGGACCCTTCAGCAAGCAACCAGCTTCTCTACTGGCTAGGAAAGCATGTCCCAGGACATTCTGCTGCTTAGGGCCAATAGCCTGGACCAGCCCCTCCCTTCCTCATCCTTCCCTGTTCCTGCCATCCTCAGCCACTCCAAGCTGCTACACACCCCCAGAGCTCATCCTTTGAGCCCAGTTTCTCCCACACTTTGGGAGACGGGAACAAAACAAATAAATGTTATTGTGGAGCTAAAAAGAACATTTCAGCAATCCTGCTTCTTCCACCAGGACTAATAACCTGGCTCAGCAAGCACACAGTTCTCACCTCCTACTCAATGCACACACTCCCAGGAAGTCCCAGGGGCCCCTCTCCTGCTCAGGGGACACCACCAAATCCCTCAGGAAAGCCTGGCTGCTTCCTCTTGGCTGCCAAAGGCTGGACCCTGCAGAGGGTCTAAGCCAGCCTGGCCGCGAGCCCAGATGCTTTGCTAAGGTGCCAAGTGAAGGGTCTGTGCTTCTGGAAACCATCTGGGCAAGAAGACAGGCATGAAGCACAGCATTTGCAGGCACTGCTCTTTCAGATAGACCCAGCTGGACCCCAGCCACCATCAGTGGCCTCTTCCCCCTCCAGCAACACAGCTCTGCCCCAGCTCCGACGCCAGATCTGCTCCAGACCTCAGCCCCAGTGGTGCTGATCACCCCCCTCTGCCTTGCTTCCTCACAGCCAGCAGCTCCAGCACCTCCTTTTGGACCAAAGCCACTGATTTATCCTCGGGCTCCCTCTCCTCTAAATGGTTCTTTTTCCAGCAGGAGCTCACCCAGCGCTGCTTTCCCTTCTTTTATCCGCTCGCTACAATCGCTGGCGCCGAGCCGTGACTGCCTTCCCTCCTTCTCCTCTCTGTGCCATTATTTCCTCTCTGCTGTTCCATCCCTCTGAAGAACGTTTCTCAGAATAATTTCTTGCCACAGCAACCTTTCAGCCAGAGAGCTGCTTTGTGGCACACTTAAGCACGGTGCAAATGAGCTCAAATTTAGGATGAGACTAATTTGTGGAGAAGAAGAGGGCAGGCACAGCCAGGAATAACAGCCTAGCCCCAACCTCCAAGCTCAGTGCTGCTCAAAGCTGGAGCCTGGGAAGGTCCAGCAGGAAAAGAGCAATGCACATCCCATTTCTTCTTTATATAAGACATGCATCAGTCCAGCCATTCTCCACAGCCCTGGCTGTGCAGCCAGTCCAGGCATGGAGCTTTGCTCCGACCCATGCTGACTGCTGCACTCACCAGCTCCATCTCCCTGCTGAAATGATGCCCCACAGTTCCTAATCCATCAGATCAATCCTAATTCAACCGGTTCCTAAATCCACCACGGAGCTGACCCTTTTGCAGCAGCACGTGCCCTTGGAGCTTGGACTCCACCGTGTTTGTGAATATCAGCCCCTCACGCTGCACTGGCTGCTCGCTGGTGGCCCCCCATCCCTCCCTCTCCAGCTCTGGAGAGGCTCCAGACGAGGCTCCTCCACAGGCCACACACACACACGGAGCTCTTTTTACACCAGGGAGCTGCCATCTGGAACTTTTAGACATCTCCAGGACGGCAGAGGCCCGGCGGCGCGAGACCGGCGGCGTGTGTCGCCCAGCCTGCACACACCAGGGGGTTCTCCCCCAGCCTGGCACTGCCCAGCTGGCACTGCCCAGCTGTCCTGCACGGCCCCGTGCTCCCCACTGCCCCCACACTGGACACCAGCAGAGCCCCTTGGCTTGCAGCCCCTCGGCAGGGCTATTTCTGGCAGCGTCGCTCCCCCTCTCTCTCCTCTTGCCCACTCACTCCTTCCTAAATAGCTTCACACCGCTGATTTTCCCCATGCCAGCCATCCACCGTCTGCCAGCAGGATTCAGAGCACCAGCAGCATGTCTGAGCAGGGGAGAACCAAGCAATCATCCTTCGTGGCCCCCAGCCCCCACCTGCACAGCTCAAAGTGGCAGCAACCAAAATCCATCGCTCCCAGAAGGGACCAGGCTGACACATCCACCCTCCCCAGACTGGCACTGATACATGACTGCCATCCAACGTTTTGGGTTTAAACCAGGTCATTTTCTTGCTTTGAACCTTGTTTGTGTGTCAGCTGCCAACTGAACCACTTGTGAGGGCTGCGGTGTTCCTCCAGGCTCTGTGGATCTGCCTGGGGTGCATCAAAACTCCGTCACAGCACACAGCAGCACAGAACCACCACTTGGGAATACCACAGTTGTCTGGTCCTGGGTTTTGCACCCTTCCCTCTGCCTGAAATGGGCTGGACAGTCCCTAAAAACAGTCCCAAGCTGAAAACAGGGGGTGCTCAAAGCCTCTGAGCACCCAGATGGGATTCTCCATATCAGACAGTCCCTGGCTCAGGGTCCACAGGGTCAGCACTGCAGCCAGGACCAGGCACCTCCAGAGAAACCAAGGCTTCCCCTAAAGCCGTGGATGCCAGCACTGAGTTTATGGCCTCTCCAAGAGCTGCTCACAGGCTCTGCCACACAGCTCTGTCACCCTCCACAGGCAATGCTCAGGTGGTCACCACCCTGCAAGTGGCACCCAGCTCATCACTGCACTGGGGCTCATGGAATGGTCAGACCCAATAAATGGTTTGGGCTGGAAGGGACCTTAAAGATGACCTTTTCCCAGCCCCTGTGCCATGGGCAGGGCCTCCAGGGTGCTCCAAGCCCTGTCCAGCCTGGCCTTGAACACTTGAACAACTCCAACATGCCAGCAGGGAGGAAGCAGGCCTTGTGTCCAGAACCTTGCTCTTCCCTCCTGCCCTGCTTGTGAATGCCCTGGAGCCCCTGGAAGTGTTCAAAACCACTTTGAGCAACCTGGTGTCATGGAAGGTGTGCCCCCATGGCAGGGAGTGCCAGACCAAGATGATCTCTAAGGTCCCTTCCAACCCAAACCATCCCAGAATTTATTGAGGATAACCAACTGGACACAAAGACATAAATCTGCCACATCTCCCCCCAAAACACCCTTGAGCCAAAGCACTGATGCCTTCAAGCTAAAACCACTCCTCCACATGAGCCAACCCACTACAGAGCAGAGCAGATCCCTCACGTTTTTCCCACTCCCACAGCCCCTCGGGATGGATCCCCTCGGGATGGATCCCTTGCACACTCAGGCTGCACCTTGGCTCATTCCTACCACGCCCAGGTTTATTTTGCAGAGAAAACCTGGCCCCAGAAGCGCAGCAGGGAAGATTTTCAGCACCAAGGAGTGCCCAGGGAAGGTGTGGAGCCACCTGCAAAGAGCTCCCCGAGCTGTCAGCATCCCTGCAGTGCCGGGAGGCACAAGACTCAACAAAGCCTTGGCACCTACGGGACCCTTCTGGAGAAGCTTTTGGGAAGCAAGGATAATCCACAGTGGTTTAAGGCTCTTTGCAGCCACCTTGGATCTCCAGCAATCACCCAGAGCCTGGTGGGGATCCAAGAGCAAGCCCAGGTACTCAGCTCACTTCCAAGGGTGTCCAGGAGCTGAGCCAGCACCTCTGGCCAAGATCCCTTCACTTCCAGGCTTTGCCAGCCCACGTGGAAAGCAAAGCACCACAGCACAGACCCCACCACCCAGCCTAAACCCCAAACAAGCCTTGGCTGAGGATGCTACACACCAAGCAATGCATCTCTAAAAGAGCTTTGGGTGCTTTCCACATCCCACAGGAGCTGTAACACGAGGCCAGCACTGAGTGTTTCTAAAAATCTCAGCCTGCTGAGAGACGTGGAGCCCCGTGGATGCAGAGCCTGCTTGAAACGGCTAACGGATTGCATTTTTCCCAAGCTTGCTATTTCCATATGCCAGGAGGAAAAAAATAATAATAGAAAAAAAAAAAAAAAGGCCTAAATCAGAGCAGTGATAAATTTATAAAGCTGCTATAGAAAAGGAAGAAAAAAAAAAAAAAACACCAAACCTGTAGTAGAAGCAGCCTCCCAGAAATTCCCCTGTGCTGCAAATGGCAAATTAAGTCAAAAGGAAGAGGAGGGGAAATCCACTTCCATAACAACATATTGTGGACAAAAGGACAACAGCAACCACGGTCTGTCACTGCTGCCATCGAACTCCGCATCCACTGCAGCAGCTCGCTATTTAAGAAGTAAAACCTGCACTTTCACCCCAGGTCCAAAGCAGGGCATGGAAACACAGGCTGGCCCCACACTGCCTTGGGAGAGTAAGAAGCATGCAGCCACCAGGCTGTCACCTAATGGGACTTAGGGAGGAGTGGCAGGGATGAGAGTTCACCCTAAATGTTAATTAAAACATTAATTCAGGTTACAGCAGGTGGCAGGGATGAGAGTTCACCCAGCAGAACTGACCTGATTGCTGCTGGTTGAGCAGCACCCTGAGCCCCAGCAGGCTGGCTGGAGCCCCTGCTGGCATGTTGGAGTTGTTCAAGTGTTCAAGGCCAGGCTGGAGAGGGCTTGGAGCACCCTGGAATCCCTGCACAGCACATCTCCTGTGCACAGCAGGGAACAAGGGGCTCAACCCCCCAGCCAAACCTGCACGGAGCTCCCCAGCATCCCCAGGGTCGGCTCTGACCCAGCTGGAGGTTTGCCATCCAGGAAAGTCTCAGGCAGTGAGATTTCATTCCCAGCATGACCCAAGCTCAGCCCCCATGTCCCACCATGGAGCTAAAATCACCATTTTTAGTGATTGGTGTCACCTCAATCCACCAGAGTGGACCCTGCAAACCTCAGGATGCTTTGGTTATTTATGGGGTCTGCAGGCAGGAAATCAGGGAAAATTCAGCTCACTCGAGGGGAAAGGCTGGCCCAGCCCAAGGTGCTGTGCCATGGAGATGCAATCCTGGCTCAGAGCTAGAGGAACAGCAGTGCCTGGCAATTCCCAAAGCAGCCCCAGCTTGCTGATTTACTGAAGAGTCTAGAAAAGAAGCATGATGTGGAAAAACAGGAGTTTGGGGAAGAGATGAGAAATGCAGTTATTTGGCATTCACAAGATGAATTAGAGGCAACAGCCCCCTCAACTCCACCAAGCATCACTGAGAGGCCACCAGAGTAAAATGTTCCACAACCGAAATAGGGCTGGAGCAGAAGTCCCTCCCAGCCCTCCCTCCTTGTGCCCAGTTCCAGAAAACAGAGAGACCTGAAAAAGTCAATACAAGAAGCCAAGAGTTAATACAAGAAGCCAAGAGTTAATACAAGAAGCTAGTGTTTTTCAGCTAATTTTTTTTTAGTTGACAAACTAAAAGCCTCACACATTTCTATATCCCAGTGCAATGTTTACATTTCTCGGCTGAAGGAAGCAGCAGGAGCAGCCCAGAGCCTGCAGCACTCAACCTTTGAATCCAAAAAGCTACAGATCCGCCCTAAAACAAGGGGAGAAAAGGGATTAAAAAGCCAAACAAAGACATTTAATGCGACCAGCACACAAGGAGACCTTTTCAAGTCACCCACAGCCTCCAGCCCTTTGGACACACATTAAGCACTCCAAGACAGATTTTCTATATTGTGCTGGGAACCATGCATGGCCCGAGGGAGGTGATTTGTCTTCTCCCCACAGTGCTGCACAGCCACAGCCACTGCAGCCAGGGTGATTTGAGGGGTGCAGAACGTGCCCCAAGGCACAAGAATCACGCAGGCAGCGCCTCTTTCTGTGGCCACATCCACCCAGCCCAGCTTCAGAGAAGCCCCTGAAGTTGAGGCAGGGGATGGGGAGGTTATTCCCACCCCAACATGCCAGTTTGAGTTAGCCCATCACACCTGGGCAGATGGAAACATTTCCCAGTGCAATCCCATAATAATAATAATAATAATAATAATAATAATAATAATAATGTGCTGCAAGACAGGGTGATCAATTCCTGGTGTAGGGTACTTGTGTTTTCCGACAGCAAGGATCCAATATCACCCAGAAGGGAGAACTGTCAAGGCTCAGTACTTACTCTGTAGCTCCAGGAGCCACATTCCTCTCATTTGCCAAGTCTGGTCTGTTTAATATAGAAAAAACCCCACCTGAATTATTAAAGGAACTGAGGAATAACAGAGGGAGATGAAAACACCATCAGTTGCTCGCTCTCCGATCTGATTTTTTTCAAGCATTTAAATCCTCGCTTTGACTCTGCTCCTGCTGCTGGGCACTTCATTCACAGAGGAAGCCTTTATTAGTAAAATACATATTTGAGCCATCAGAGCAGCTCCAGCTTTTCTTTTCATCACCTCACCCCAGCTCATCCTGGAAAGAGCTGCACGGTGAGGAGAGCAGGGAAAAATGCATGCAAGAGCTTAACAAATTCAAAACAAAGAGAACAGCCCTTGGGGAACGGAGCAGCATAATTAAAACATTAATTCAGGTTACAGCTTTTGCTCTGGGCGAGCTCCAGTCACCCAAAAATCCCAGCAAGGGACAGAGCCAGGTCAGAGCCCAGCTCTGAGGCTCAGCCACAGCCCCAGGCACAGCAAAGCCCTCTCCATCACCCCCTCTCCGAGGCAGAAGCTGAAAAACCACCTCCCTTCAGAGAGAATCATAGGGAAAACAAGCTCCAGCTCTCAAGAAGCAAATTAAATACCTGGAATAACAAGTAGGAAATAGGTGACGGCTTCAAGGCTAATAAACGCTCTGAGCAGCACTAACTGCTCCCTGCATGAGCAACACAGCCAAAGTGACTAAAACAAAGCCATGACAGTCACAAGTGAGCCCAGGGAGATGTGGCAGCCACAGAGTGAGGTTTGGCAGGTGGCTGGAAGCAGGCACTGGAACAGGAGGCAGGCAGGGCACACCGCAGCATCCCCGGCCACGCAGTGCTGGGAGAAGGGAGACACCACCCCGAAGGTCCAGATCAAGAGCTGGACCACAACTCAGTGGGAGAAGGGAAAAATCCTGCAGCAGAGTGAGAAATTCTCCCTGCAAGATCTTTAGTAGCACACACAGGTGCTGCCTGCCCAGGGTGTGGGGTGGTAGCCAGGCGCAGAGCAGGAGAGATCTGCTGCGGGCAAAAGTGCCAAGATGGGGGGACAAGAAAGGAAAAAAAGTAATTTTATCTGGTGGAAAGTGTCTACTCCAACACAGCAGACACATTCACTTCAGTTTTGCTTTTTATATCACATCCACCACAGGAAAAACAGCACCAGATTTAAAAGATGGTTTTCAAACCTGCAGCCTCCAAACCTTCAGCTTCCTATTGCCCTTCCTTATTGCATACACCATCAAATTTGGATGCTTTTACAACTTCTACCCTCTTCTCACCCTTTTTACTGGCTCTCACGATTTTGCCTGGTGCAAACCAGCTTCACACCACAGAAGCACTTCAATTTCAACCAAACTGCTGTTTCCAAGGCTGTGGGGACATCCCTGTCCATGGTGTGCTGGTTTTGCACCCTGGTCCAACACACAGAATTCCCTGGATCACCCTGAGGAGCTGATTTCCTCCCTCCTTGCTCAGCATCACCCCAACCTGCAAAGCATTTAAGGGCATTCCTCACCCCCTGTGACACTGCAAAGTGCTCCAAGACCCAGCAGCACTTCTGATGCTCCAGGATCTGCAGAGGGCATGGCCCTGGGACAGCTCCAGCGGTGACAGCTCCGGGATAAGAAGGGCTGGAAGGGGAAGGAGCCTCTCCCAGAGCTCAGGATGCAGAGAGAGGGAGCAGGAGAGGGTTTCCAGGACAGCAGGCTGACGTACAGGGTGCAAGACTGGTGGCTTTCCAGCTTGGATCAGAAGCAGGCTGGAAGGAGAGGGAGGGGCTCCACAGACAGGTGTGAAGGTGAACCCGGATAAAGCCAAGCTCTCCTGGCAGGACCAGCTTCCCACAGCTCCAGACCAGCTGCCATCCAGCCCGTTCCTGCTGCCTGTCCATCCCAACCAACCTTGGACACAGGGCAGCTGCTCCTGGGCAAGGAAGAGGGCTGGAAGGACAGGCAGGGAGACCAGCAAGCCAGAGCAGCCTCCAAAGATGGAACAGGGAGGCAGCAACACCACTGAACACAGAGCAAGGAGGACCAAAAGAAAGGACAAGTAGAGAGGCACAGGAAGGATCCAAAAATCCCCAAGCAGATGTGGAAAAGCCACGTAGCAGAGGACACTGGTGAAGCAGCAGCCACCACACAGTGGCACAGAGCAAGAGATCAACCCAATCCCCTCTTCCTCCTCCTCCTCCTCCTCCCAGGAATCTGGCACCTTGGAAAAACCTGCCCAGCCTTTGCATTCTGCAAACCTCAGCTCTAAAAATAACGCTGGGTGCAAGTGACACATTTTGCTGGGAGCCGGCGAGCGCAGCCCACGGAGCCAGACATCAGGGACAGGTTTTGTAAACAGGGCTTTTTTGAGGTTTAGGAAGCCAGAACCAAACATCCAAAGCCAGCCTTGGGTGGGGTAGAACTGAAGGAGGGACCCTATCACAGGGAAAAATCCCACAGGGGAAAACAGGGAGGGGAAAACTCAAGGGCTGCCCCTGTTTCCCAACACGTCCCGTACGTCTCAACTCACACTCGTAAGATTTTAGGATGGAGTTTCTCATCCTGTATCGCACCACAAGAAGGGTCCCAGCTCCAGCCATGCCCACAGCAACAATACTCCCCTCACAAGCTGCTTCCAGAGAGAAAATCTCCTATGTTTAGGGAAAGCAGAGGCTCAGAGATGGCCAGACAGACTGCCCCACCTCCCAGTCCCCCAAATGAGCAGGGTGTGATCCTTCCCTGGCCGCTGCAGCCACTCACTCCCCAGGGGCCAGGATGAGAGGCAGAGCAGGAGGAAGAGTAGCCCAAAGAGTTGCTCACAGTTAATCACAGTAATTAGCCACCATCTTGAGCGACTCCCATTCGGTACAGCCTGATTTGCTCCGGCACAGCCAGCACACGAGGCTTCAATTAAAACTCATCTCAAAACCAACGTGGAAGTACCACCCTGACCCACCACGGGGCTCATCCAGGACATGGGAACATGATTTCACATGAGCACAAGAAGTGCTCTTTTGCTTGAAGGGCCCAGTTTAATTAATTTTAAACCAGGTTATGATTTCCCAGCCCTGCTTGGGAAGCCTCAGCACCTTCTGCCTGCAGCTTGGACAAACAAGGCAAGGGGAATGCAAATGCTCTTGGCTGCACCAGAAAACTTCACAAAAATATTAGCCACAGCTTAATGAGCTCTCTCCAGGGATGTGCTGTCAGGGGTAAGGCTCAGGCCTGCCCACACCTCTGTGCTTTGAGGCACCTTTCCAGCTGGTTTGTGCTTATTTATAGGCAGCAGTCCTTGCAGAACCACGGGATCTGAGCCCCTTCCCCCTGATAATTTTGAGCTTTCTGCTGCCTTTCCTGCAGAGATCAGGCTCAGACCTCTCCAGTGCTGGGTGGCAGGGGCTCCACACCATCAGCTTGGGGTGTTTTTAATGGGATACTCCATTCCCTGCTTCTTAAGTGAGAGGAAATCGAGTGTTTTGGCACTAAAGAAATAGAATAACCCAGAACCAGGCAGGGAAGCACAGATGCCTGTGGAAGGCAAACTGCAGGAGCGGGTGTTTTGGTGCCCATGCTGGTTCCTTTAAACAACTGCCTGGAAAACCCAATATCAGATTTAAATCCACAACAGGCAGCCTCTGAAGCAGGGAGCACAGATCCCAACAGATCTCTGCCAAAGAAGAGGAAAAACAACCCTTCTGAGCCGATAAATAGCACGAGGGGAGGGTCGCCTTGACGTGGGATTTTTGGGGGGACAATCCCACTGCCCTCACTTTGCAGATGCCACATCCCAGCATCGCAGGGGAATTGTGGAACAACTGCTGCCAGGGAGCACCTGAGCCAACCTGCTGGCTCAGAGCAAAGTCAGGATGATGCCAGAGGTGCCAGAAAGGGAGAAAGCCCAAAGCCTTCACCCCGAGCGCCTGGGCTCCCGCCTGCCCTGATCATTTCTCAGCCTGACAGAGAGCTCAGCAGCCTCTCCCCAGGCACGAGGCCTCACGCCCGTGACTAATGGTATGTTTTGACATCCCTGAAATACTCCAGCACTTCATTTCAGCCGCAGGGAGCAGGAAGGAAGGAGGGGACATGCTGGTGGGGAGCCGGCACCGGGAGGGGAGGGAAGAAAGAGCTTTCGCAAGAGCAACAGGCAGGGATAAAGCAAAGCAGCACGGAAAAGTCTCGGGAGATGGATGAGGGGCAGGTTGAGACCTGGAAGGTACCTGGGGAGCCTCTCTGGTCTCCTCTGCTCCTTGGCTGTGCCTTCCCTGGAGCTCTGTGGAGCTGCAAGGCACTGGATTTATTTATCTATCATCTCCTCCTAAACACACTCCTGGAGTGGGGACACAGGGATGCTCCACTAACCCCCAGCAAGCTGTAGGTCGTTGGGGAGGGATGCAGGATGGCTGGAACCCCTGTCTGTGGTTGGGGAGGGATACAGGATGGCTGGAATCTCTGTCTGTGGCTGGGGAGGGATGCAGGATGGCTGGAATCCTTGTCTGTGGCTGGGGAGGGATGCAGGGTCACTGGAATCCCTGCCCGTGGCTGGGTCACTGGAATCCCTGCCCGGCGAGGCAGGAGAAGGCAGCGTGTCCCCAGGCTGCTCCTTTGGACTGTCTCCAGCAGCGGCAGGAAGGTGACAGCCAGCGGTCCCCGGGGAGGTTAATTAGCGAGTCTCTTTTGAGTTCCAACAGGCTCCTCCGGCCGCGGGGGAGCGAGCGGAGCCAGGGCAGCAAAGAGCAGCGCAGCCACCAGCCGAGCTGCCGGCCACCACCATCTGCCAGCCGCCCAGAGGAGCAGCCGGAGCCATGGGGGGATCTGGCGCTTTTCCTGACAGCTCTTGCTCATCACCAGCTGCTCAGCTGGGGCTCAGGCAGTGCTGCTGCACCCAGGGGCTGGGGAGAGCCCAGAGCAGGGGGTCTGCCTGGGGCTCCACACCACCACAGGCGGTGCCCAGAGAGGCAGAGGGGAAAAGGGAACGGTGCTGGGAGAACCGACCCAAAGGCACCCCTGGCCTGAGGGAAGTGGCTCAGAACAACACCAGAGTCACCCCAATCTAGCAAGCAGAGCACGAGAGTCACCCCCTGACTGCATCAGCCCAGTGTCCACCCATAAATTGCAGCCATGAGCATCTTCAGTGGCATCATGGACCCACTCAGCCACGGGATGCAGGAATGAGCAGAAACTCCGGCTGCCATCACCAGAGTGCCACTCACAGGAGTTTCCTTGGGTCACCAGGAGCCAGGAGCCCATCTGGCAGCAGCAGAGGTGCTGGGGGAGTGCTGGGGGGACCGGTTTCTCTTCTCAGCTGTCACTAAAGTCATCGGTGTGGCTGTGAGTGATTCACAGCAGTGCATGAAAAGCTGTGAGTCACACGCTGGATGCAGTGGGTGGGTGCATTGACTCAGCCACACCGGGGATGGGGCACGGGGGGCTGCAGCCTCACATGGCCCAGGGGACAGGGCTGCTTGCACGGAGTTACAGCACAGCTGTGACCTCACACACGTGCTCAGGGCCCCATTAGTGCCCTCAGCAGGGTGGGTGAGCCACAGGGAGGCTCTGCCTCAGCATCGGCCTGTCACCTGCCCCAAAAAAGGTGCCAGGGTGCCAAGGGCCGTGCCCTCACTCAGCCTGTCAGTGGCAAAAGGTTTGCACTGCCCTGCGTGGCAGCAGAGGAGGAGGAACCCCCCAGTACTCAAGGGATGCAAATGCTTCCCAAACTAGAGCGAACAAACTTTCCAGGTATTCCAGGACTAATAAGGAGCGAAGCAACTCTGCCAGGCAGCAGCAGAGACCAGAGGGGAGCTCAGTGCCAGGGCCTGATGCCACCGCCACCACCTGTAGCCCTGTAGTGCCCCATCCAGGGGAGCTCAGCCCACCTGCTTTGGGCAGAGGGGGCTGCAGGAAACCCTCCGAAATGCTCACATTTGGTGGCACTCGGTCTCTCCTGTCACTCAGAGGGTGGTGGCTATGCCCCAGCCTTGCCAGCGCTGCCGGCAGCAGCAGCCGAGGCTGGAGCGCCCGGCTCATCCCGTTGGCAGCGCCTTCCGTGCCGCTCTGCCTCCTCTGCCAGAGCAGCCCGGCCGTGGATCGGGAGCAGCCCGGAGCATCACCTCACCCCAGGGCACGCTGAGCAGCACGGACCGAGCCCGGAGAGCAGGCGGAGATCACCCGGGGGAGATCTCAGGAGGTGTGACCCGGGGGACACGGCGCGGGGAGGCTCCAGGCGGCACTTGTCAGTCCGGGATCGCGGGGATGTGTTATCCCCGGCCCCGCTCCAGCCGCTGGAGCCACGAGCACCCAAACACGCGCTCGGCAATGCAAGGGGAGCTGGCAGAGCTGGAACAAGGAGGCAAACAAGCCCTGATTTAGGACCCCACTCGTTCACCACTGTCACCAGCGGCACCCAGGCGCTCGGGAGCAGCCGCTGACCCACAGAAAGCAGGGACTGGGCACAGGGAGACAACACGAGACAGAGCCCTGGTGCCGAGGGCAGGAAGAGGAGCAGAGAGATCCCGCACATTTTGGGAGCCCTGGGCTGGCAGGGGAGGTGGGCTGGAGCCGGAGCAGCCCAGAGCATCCCAGCCAGGGCTCCCCGGGGCACCCGAGGCAGGGGAGCAGAGGGGGTGACACCTCAATCCGGCTTCACCCGCTGGGGCATGCACTAACACACGATCCTTCCCGAGGGTGCCGGGTCCCCCGGGACCCCCAGCCCCCCCAAAGCACCCTGAGCAGAGAGCCGAGCCTCCCTTAGTACAAACTTTGCGAGAGCCGATCCCCGCACCTCAAAAACCTCGGGAATGGGCAAAACCGGGAGCCGGGCTTCAAACTTGGGGTGTCGTCCCAAAGCGCTGCTGGAGCCCCCCGAGGTCGCCGGGCGGAACCCACCTGTGGCCGCTGCCTGCCGCCGGCTCCTTCCCCAGCGCTCCATGCCCGGAGCCCCGCGCATCCCGGAGAGCGGAGACAGAAGGGAGGGGAGGAGGTGTCCACCGGGAATCGCTCAGAGAGAGGAGGAGGAGGAGGAGGAGGATGGAGACAGCCCCAACTGGCGGCTCCCGACCGTCCCCAACAGGTAGCAGCGAGCGGGGGGGGCGGACACACGATGTCTCCGGGGACTTTGGGAGAGCGAGAGGGAGCTGGCCCAGGGCCACCATCCCGCTGGGCATGGCTTACCTGGGCACAGAGGCATGGATCCGGCCGGGGGCTGTTCCAGAGGCATGGTTTGTAATGGAAAAGGGAGGGAAACAGCCGTGGGGAAGGGAGGGAAAAAGGGAGGGAGGGGAGAGGAAGGGGGGAGGGAGAGACCAGAGGAGCAGGGAAGGAAGGAAAGGGGGAGGGGGGGATAAAACGAAATTTAAAAAAAAAGAAAAAAAAAAAAGGAAGAAAATAGAGACAGTTAAAATCTGTCTCCTGCCCACGCAGTGAAAAAGAAATTTCTGACAATCGGAGGAAGGGAACTCGCACATAAACCAGAGGGGGCAGACGGGGGATAACAAAGGAGAGAAGGAGCCGAGACAACACACGGCGGCAACTGTCCGGGCACACAGCCCCTGGCACGGCCCCGGGGCCAGGACGGGGCACACAGCCTCCCCTCTGCCCAGCCAGGCCACGCCGGGCTCAGCACGGCCCGGCAGCAGCGCCCCCAAACCTGGCAAGGGCCCCCCATTGCCCCCCAGCCCGTGTCAGCGCTCCCCAGTCCCTCCTCCTCCTCCTCTCTGGTCACCAGAGCATGGTGACTGTGACACCCAGCCAAAACAAGGGCAGCTGTGGGAACAAGGGACACGGATGCATATCCCCCACCCCGCTCCCGATCAGCCAGAAATTGCTGCCGGGAAGGGGTTGTGCATTCCGGGCTCCCTCTTCAACCCCGTCTGCAGAGGTGCCTCTCCTCTCCTTCTGCTTGGGCTCTGCTTGCCATTCCCGGGCTGGACCTGGAGGTGACACAGCCGCTCTGTGTCGCTCCAGGAGCCCCCCAGCACTGCCACCGGTGCTGCTGCTCCAAGGCAGCACACAGATTTCTTCTGTTCCCATGGCACAGCTCAGCACCAGCCCAGCTGCTGGGCACAGCAGCCCCAAAATCTCATCATTCCTCTGGGAGGCCACACCCTGCAGGCTCCTTTGGGGGGCCCACACCACCCTGTCCCTTTGCTGGGCTTTTTCCTTCCACCACACTGCGAAGTATCCCAGGAAACCTGCGTGCCTTGGCAACACCCAGCAGCATCCTGGACTTTGAAGCTTCCAGGGCTGGCCACAAAGGCTGCCCCAAAGCTGCCCCTGAGCCTGGGCAGGTGCTGCTCCGTGACACACAACCCCTGCCCTGGCACACATCCCAGAGCTGGGGCAGCACTTCTGTTCCCCGTGCTTTGCCAGGACACCGTGCGGCTCTGCGGCATCTCTGCCCCCCCCTGACAGGGACACTGTGCCACCCAGCCTGGCTGCTGTCTCTTTAAAGCCTTCATCCCCAAATCTGAATGAGGAGAATCTCGGAGATGAGTACTTCATCTAAACATCTCATCCAGCACTCCCTTCGTTCATTCATTCATGCTCCTGCCCCCAGCACGCTCCTGCCAGCACCTCTCGGAGGTTCTCTTTGGGATGGATAGAAATCCCTCAAACAACTCCCAGGACCCTGCACACCAAAATCCAGCCCAAGCAAGGCTGTTCTGGCACATACAGAAGGGTGCAAATGCTGCCACAGGGTCCACTCCTGTCAGTAATTCTCCCACTCATTCTCCCACAAGCTGGCACTGATAGGGATGAGACATTCCCTGTTAGAGGGCATCCCTCCAGCTCCCCAGAGGAGGGGCTTTGCCACCATCTCACACCCAGCCCTGCCTGCATGGTGCTCCCGAATCCTGCTTTCCATGGCCTCTCTGCAGCTGGGACTTACCCCGGTGGGAGCCAGCTCGAAGGCTCCCAGAGCACTTCCCCGGGGACAAGGCCAGGGTGTGTTTATTTAAACACACGCGTGCTGTTCCTCGGGGAGCAGGCGTGCCTTGCATTCAGATGTCTCCATGGTTACCTGCTCACGCTGGGAGCTGGGGGTGATTGAACTCTGGGCAGGTCACCATCCAGCGCCCATCTCCCTGTCCCCCTTCCCCAGAGCTCTTCCCTTCTCCCAGCTCCAGTGCAGCACGAGGGGGAGGAGAAGCCAGGTTCTCCCCAAGAACTCGTTACGTGAATAATTCTGCCGGCTCCGTGGATGACTGAGCACGAATGCAGATCAGCTTCCTCATCCCGAAAGAAAAGACATTCCTGATCAGCACCGAGACAAAGCTGAGCATCTCCTCCCACCACCCAGAGCCAGACAGAAGTGAAATGTGCAGCGACAGCATCAGGAGCAGCACCGACATCCCAGCGCCGAGCTGCTGCGGTCCCTGGGGGGAGCAGCGGCACTGCCGGCACTCCCGGGGAGCTGCAGGAGCTTCCCCCAGCCCTGCAGGGTGAGAGTCCAAGGAAAAGAGGAAAAAAAAAATGCAGGGCTGCAAAGCCCAGCTAGGCTGGAATGAGCATTTGTACATCCAGGGATGTCCGACTTTGAGCAAAGCCTGAGGTTTGTGGAAGCACCTGCAGACACCTGAGGCTGTTGTCCAGAGCTCTTGGACCTGATCTGTTGTATTTCTTACAGTGGTCCATGGGCTCTGCTGACCCTTTATCCCCACCCAGCAGCACTGTGCAGAGCAACCTCAAGGACCTCCAAGGTTCTAACCCACAGCACAGCACAAAACCCTGGCTGGTTTTCCTCCTCCTCCTCCTCCTCCTCCCCACACCTACAGCCACAATCATTCCAGGTGCAGACTAACAGGGGGCAGTTCAGAGGGCAGCAAAACAAAACTTTCCAGGGGAAAAATTGGCCTGGAAGAATTGGATTTGTCTAGTCTGGAAATCAGAAGAGATTTGGTAGCAGTCTTCAATTATGTAGTGGGTTGCTGCAAAGGCTGTGGGAATAAATTGTTCTGCATCCCCACAGGGAACAGGACGAGGCTGTAAATTGTAGATTAGTCTGGGAAAAAAAAAAAAAAAAAAAAAAACACCTCTTCAGTGGCATGGATTATTAAAGCTGTGGGATAGACAACAGGGAAGCTGCTGGGATTTGAGAGCAGGTGAGACAAACACCAGTGAGGTGGGCTGGAGGAAGAAGCTTGAGACTGGGAAGGGACCCCCATGCAAGGTTTGCTCTTGCCCAGGCATTGTAGCACTCAGTGCCTACTTCAAGCTGACTTTTCACTGCTTTCTGCCAAGCAGGAGTGGACCAAGAGCTCTTTAGGGGGTGATGCATCCACCTTCTGCAGTGTCCATGCTCTGTCCTGTGCTTAGGACCCACAGCACATCAGGGAACACCACTCAGGGAGCACCTTCCCTCCCAGGGAAGCTGCAGCAGGATGGCATCACCCACCCTCCACTTCCCAGCAGGAATTAGGGGTGGGGTCCATCTCCTCACCCTCTCTGGGGCCATCAGGACCTGTAAAGCTGACCAGTCTGGATCAGAAACTTCAGCTCCTTGTGCCTCTTTGGAGTACCACACTCATGCCTTTCAAGCTGATCTGTGTGGTTTTTCTACCAAATAAACCTGTGGGGGTTTTAAACAGAGCTACAGAGACAGGAGGTGAAGCCCAGGGCCAGCTGAAAGCATCTTTAAAAACAAAGAAGCCCAGTGTATTCAGCAAAATCTCCAGCCAAAATCGTCTGCTGGTCCCATCAGGTGCTGAGAGCAGGAGAGACCCAGATATTCACAGATTTCCTGGAGAGAGGAAGCTACAATTGCCACAGGGAAGGGAAATTGGGCAAGGGGTGCTGTGTGCCTTCCACAACTGGCAAATACTCGGAATTCTACCTTGGGGTGAAAAAAAGCACTTTTCAGTAAATGCCACACGCTCACACTAAGGTTTGTTCCCAAGGAGCTGCCTGTGCCAAACTACAGACTTCTGTTTAACAACAGGAGAGCCCATGGAACTTGAAACATCTTTAATAATATTTACTCTCTCACAATAATATCAGCGCTAACAAGGCCAGAGGAGGAAAAAAAAAAATCGTCCTACATCTCAGGATGTTTATGTAAAGTGAGACTAAACTTTCCTGAAGTAGGAACTTTTCCAAAACCAGACAATCCTCCCTGGAAAATTAAAAAAAAAATAATAAAACTTTTCAGTAATAAATTTATGAGATGAGGTTGCAAAAGAAAAATACCAGAGTGCTGCGGGAGACAGACAAAAACATGGATCTTTCTCTTTTGGGACCTTACTTCTGGCCAGCTGAATCACAAGGAAGCTGTATCCTGAATGGGATGATCCAGAAGCACTAAACTTGTCTGAAAAAATCCTCCTAAAAATCTCACTTACCCATCAGCTACTGAAGAAAAGTACCAGCAAATAAAAATATCAGCAAATAAAAATATCAGCAAATAAAAATATCAGCAAATAAAAATATTAGTAAATAAAAATATCAGCAAATTTCCCCCTAAATGCTCTGGCTGAATTTTGTCAGCTGGGTTATGACCAAACAGGCTCCAGCCTGTCACTGAAACCTGAGCACAAAGGAGATGCCTTTGCCCTGCCTGCTGCTCCACCTCAGACCCTCAGTTTATATTCCATTTCTGAAACAAGTGCTGTTCTCCACTTCCCAAATCCTACCTTTCAGCTGGAGCACAGATTTTCCTGGCGCTTGTTCTGCTTCAGTACCCAGCCTCCTGTGTTTAAAATGTCTCTGCCATGTGGGAAGCACACAGGGACCTGTGCTCTTCCCCTGCTCCTCTGCACAGAGACATTTTTATCCACTTCCCCACCCTCCCCATCCCTGCCTGGGCTGTTTGACTCAAATCTGAGCCATTTCTCAGGGTCTGTCTCACAGCCCAGTCAACACAGAGGAAACTGGTGCCAAAAACCCATTTCTTTCTGATCTGATTGTTTGTTTTCCTGCCTTTCCAGTTTGGGATTTTTGACAGGGAGCCATGTGAAACCAACTGCTCATTGTTTACTGGGAAGCCTGCAGCAGCGTTTCAGTCATTTCGCTCGCCAGAGGACCCGAGGAGATGATGGAAAGTCAATTAGCTCCCTGCAAAAACCTCTTTGGCAAAGCTCTTCAGTGTCCACACATGCTGAAAATCCAACCCAAACGAGTGGCCAGGCAGGACCAGGGCAAAGCTGCTCCTGCTGTGCTGCCCAGTTTCTTCCTCCCCTGCTCCTTAGAGGGTTTGGAGAGATGCACAGCAGGGCACAATCCTGTCTCTTTAAAACCTCCATCCCTAAATCTGAATGAGGAGAATCCTGGAGATGAGTGCTTCATCTAAACATCTCATCCAGCACTCCCTTTGTTCATTCATTCATGCTCCTGCTGCTCCAGCCTCCAGCTCCAGCATCTTCCCAGCTCCTCCAAAAAGCTCCTCGTGCTCGGGCAGGATGGGCAGGACCTCACCCTAAAGCTCTGGTGGCAATCCAAGAGACAGATCCAGCCAGCTCCTCCCTGAGACAGCCCAAACACACCACCAGATACCTTGGCTGTGTGGCACTTCTCCCCACAAACCTTCAGCAGTCTTTCTTTGAATCTGCTCCAAGACAACTTCTCAGCATCCTCCTGACTGCAAAGCAGAACAGGGTGTTATCCCAAGAGAATAAATAAAAACAGTAGATTTAAAATGCCTGTATTTTTAACATGTTCCTTGGCACCTGCTGGCAGCTCCTCCCCAGCCCCAGGGCTCATCCAGGTGGTTTTAAGCCAGGCTTTGATGGATTTTTCAAAGCCCCTACTCCTCTCCAGCCACTCTTTTCCAGCCAAGTAGTGCAACAGAGTGCTCCAGATTACCAAACACCCAACAGCAGCAGCATTTTGTCCTCTTCAGCTCCTCCACCCAGCTGCAGACCTCACCAGCAGCTTTGTTGTTTTTCACATTATTAAAATATTAGTGAATTATTAAAAATATTTTTAACTAGCACAGCTTAGGGCTGGGTCCCAAATGGTTCCAGAAACAAACATTTTGTAATGTTCCTGCACTTACAGTAACACTGAAACGGACCAGAAAATGTTTTATTCACTACAAGTTCTGATTTCATTCCTATCCAAGGCAAGCATTGCTCCAAAATCACTGCTTTTGTCTATTATATTTGTGATGTTATCAGTTGTATGCCCTTCCCTCATAAAACATGTACCTTCACCAGATGAAGGGAGGGTTCAGCACCTCCAGCTGCAGTAGGCAGCCAGTTTGTCACAATCTGTTCTAAAGGCTCCAAAAAAAGTCAAAATTTAACAGTTTTGCCTTTTCCGTGCTGTCTGTAGATGCCAGAGGATGAACAGGGCTTTTTGAGAGCCCTGTCAAGAGCAGCACAGAAATCCTGCAGGTTGCCAGTGGGAAAAATATTTTAAAGACAAGAAAACTTTTAGAAAGTTGAAAAAGTTTTAGAAACACAAAGAGCAGCGAAACTTAGAATTAGTTGTAATTGTAAAGTCTGAAGGTAGAAAAAGTTATAATAGTACAGCAAGCAAAGATATGAAATAATAGTTTGAGTTTTAAGCTTAGCTAAGATAGACCTTAAGACTACAGAAAGATATGCCTGGCAAGATAGTAGAAAGTTTTAAGCTTAAAAGTGGAGAATTGTGTAATGTTAATAGAGAGCAGACAAGCAAGCATTGTGTGAAGCAGGTGTATGTGTGCTTTTAGTGACTGGCTAAAACAATTGTCTGTAAGCTTTAGCAATGTGCTGTTGGCTGGAAAGTTTTTAAAATGCTCAGTGACAAAGAAATCTTTGGCTGCTACTGACAAAACCTGAGCTGTTGCCACCTTTCAATTGTCTCAACCATGTCATGAGGCTGATGGCACAACAAAGTTCCAGAAAAGTCTCCCAGCAGTCCTGTCCCAGCCGTGCAATCTCCAGCACAGGTGCTCAATCTGCCTTCATCCCCCCCATCTTTTCCAGCTCTGGCCTGGGCAGAAGCAGAGTCAGGCACAGTTTTATCCTCACCCCAGCTCCCAGAGTAGGGAAGCCCAGGAAGCTCCAAAGCCACCTGATATTCCTGTTCCAAACACACTGAGCCAACAGCAGCCCCAGGAATTCTCACAGGCTGGGCCTAATCCACTCATTTGGGATGTCCTGGGCCTTGGCAGCTCCAGCCTCATTCACCTGCTTGGATCAAGAGGAATTTAGCACAAAACATATGGAATAGAATCACTTAGGTTGCAAAATACCCACAAGATCATCAAGTCCAAAGGAATTTGTCCTTTCAACGCACTTTGATCTCCAGAAACAAAGAGGATTTCATTCCCCAAGCCTTCAACCAACGGATTTACGAAGAGAGTGGTTCCCCCAGTGGGATCTGACCCACAGATTTGATGCCAGAGGGCTGCACAATGACCTCAGCACTGCAGAGGGGGTCACTGCACGGCCACCAGGCCAGGCCCAGCCACGCTGCCAGCCTGCCCCAGGTTCATCTGAACACACCAAAGAGCTCAAGACCCCCTGAGCAGAGCTGAGAGCTGGGATGGGCATCCCCAGGGAGCCCCAGCGCTGTTTCCATGGGGGTGATGCTGCCCAGGGAACAGGGAGGCACACAGTGAGGCAGCCAGAATCCCCAGGGCTGCTCAGGCTTGCAGGCACAGCTCCAACACACAATAAACAACAATATTAGTGAAATAATGTCTAAACAGAGCCAAACAGGGTCCTCTTGCCAGCAGGCAGGGAGGGAGCCTCACTGCAGGAGGCACCCAGAGAGATATATACAAGGGAAACTTAATCCTGAAGAGCTTCTTTTTGGCACCTCTCTCCTCCTGGTGCAGTTTTTCCCTCAATCCCAGTCTCTGAGCAGTCTCTTCCCTACACCAGAGTTTTTTCCTTGCCCCATGGCACTCCTGGTGGGCCACTCAGGACTTGTATGGATGCAGAGTCACATCCTTAGAGTGATGTCTGCATCCCCCTCCAGACAAGTGGCCTGCAGAGCCCCTATTCTATGGAATGCTTTATTCCATCCCTGCAAGGGCTCCAGGCCACACTGGAGAGGGTTTGGAGCAACCTGATCTAGTGGAAGGTGTTGGCAATGGGGTGGAATTGGATGGCCTTTAAGGTCCCTCACAAGCCAAACTGGTCTGTGACTGCCACGCCTGCCCAGAGGGAAATCCCACTCTTAGCCCCAGGGATCCCAGCTTTAGGCAAACCAGGCCCAGAAAGACAAATCCTGAATGCCTCCCCTCTCCTGGGCATGATGCCTTGTGCAGGCTGACCTAGAACAGAGACTAGACAGAGCTAAAAAATAAAGTAGGGATTTATTAGGAGGCCTCAATGGATCCACCTTGGGCAGCACAACCCAAAATGGCCACAAAATGGACAACTGGTCACAGGGTCTTGTACTTTTATAAGTTTTGGTCTATTAGTGTATTGGAATTAATTGTCCAATTCCAGCTTTAGCCCATGCAGTCCCATCCTTCTTGTTTTTCTCTCTTCAGCCCACATTGTTTGTGCTCTTGGGCTGAGATTTGGATCATTTGTCCTTGGTCCCCAGCTGGAGAAGGAATTGTTTTGTCTCCCTGCTCTGTGCAGAGAGCTCACCATCTCTTTACATGAAGTCCAGACCCACACACTAAAGCAGCACAGAATCTGGAAAAATACAAAAACTCAAACCTGAGGCATCAGGCATGCAGCACTGCTCAGGGAGAGGTGGCTGGAGCAGGGTGAGGATCTGCAGCAGCCATAGCTCAATGCTCCAGTGCTCCCATCTAATCCTCAGGCTGCTCACCTGGAACCAGCACATATCCTGAGCCCTCCTGCCCTGCTCTCATCCCTCTGCTTGCTGCAGCCATTGGCAATGGGCGTTAAAGCCTTACAGGAGCAGCTGTATTTGTGAAAGCTGGGAGCTCTGAGCCAGCTCTTATCAGCTTTAGTACAGCTTTCCCCACGTGTCTGCCAGGAAAAACGAGGTTTCAAGGGGTCTTTGAGGAAATTTGGATCCAGGTAATTCAGCTCAGTCCAGGGGAAACTGGTAACCCCAGAGGAAAAACATCACCTGCAGCACACAGAAAGGCACCACAGCTTTCCTCAGCTGAAGGCCAGTGTCCCAGGCATTCCCCAGGGGCCAGCAGGATGCTGGAATGTCACAGCCCAGCTGTGAATTCCTCCAGGACAAACCTGGAGTGATGAAGTTGCCTGTGCCAAGGAGAACCTGCAGCCCCAAAAGCCTGTGAAAAATGAAGATTCTAAGGAGGCAGGGGAACACAGAAACGAGGCCTACATGTACCAGCTTTGGGCACAGCCTGTTACACCCAGCTGATGTGGAACAGAAGCTACTGCACTATTTTTAAAATCTGGAAAAGCAGACCTGGATTGAGCAATGGAATAAGGGGGGAAGGAAATTGTTCTCATGAGCTGAGGCTGAGTCTCTCTGCTCTCACCTCCCTTCCTTGTGCAGGAGCTGCTGGGCTCCCCTGACCCACCTCACCTGGGCAGCCCTTCAGAAAGCTTCTCCCTCTTTCAGGATTTCACCTCAGGGATGCCCAGGGCTGCCTGATGGAAACGGTGCTCCAAAACAAGAGCTGCAGCTTGGCTCTGAGGAGAGCAAGGAGAAGATTTCAGCTTCTCAGCCCAGGATTAGAACAGATTCAGCTGCAGTGTCTCCCCCCTCACCTTCCCCAGAGCTCACATTTGGGCAGCTCCAGCTGAAGGCAGCCAGGAGCTCAGGGAATTGTTGCTGGGAAACTGTTCTGGAGCCCTGGCTGGAGCAGCACCTCCAGCACAGGGCACAGACAGCACAGGCTGGTCCCTGGATCTGGGCACTCACTCCCAGCCCAGGAAGCTGCACATCAGACCCTTATTTAGGATTAATGATGGGATCAAATCAGACCCTTATTTAGGATGCTGATGGGATCAAATCAGACCCCTATTTAGGATGCTGATCACAAGAGCTAAGCAAGCAGGATGGGGTGTGTGGCCTGCTGGATCCCATTAAAGGGTTGGTGGGGTTTGTTTTTTCCCCTCAAACCTCTCCAGGGCTGGGGTGAAGTTGCTCCTCCCTTGGTCTCCAGGTGCCTGGACCAGCTTCTCCCCTCTGGCTCTTTTCCAGGGTGGATCCACGAGCACTGCATCCCTCTGCCTGGGCACAGCTCACTGCCACCAGGGACATCATCCTGTGTCAATCTGCAGGCTGGAGATGAATCCACCACCCTGGAAAGCCCATCTTTGTCCTGCCTGGACCATGTCAGAGCCTGTAAAGAGCTTTGCTCTTCTGCCACTGCAGGCCTTGGGGATTTGGCTGGCTGCTTCCAGCCTCACAGAGGGACCCACAGCAACCCAGGGGATGCAGGAGGCAGTTCCCTACAATAAAAAATACTCTTTCCAACATTAAAAAATATTATTTCCTACATGAAGAAAGCCTCTCCTTGCGCTGTCTTGCTGAGTAAACTGTACTATCTAACACTCCCAGGCACGTGGTGTGAATTTTGGGACTGTGCAGGGCCAGCAGTTGGGCTCGATGATCCTTGTGGGTCCCTTCCAAGTCAGGATATTCTGTGACTATAAAATCTGTATTTTGCACAAGATGGATCTCTTCCATTTCATTATAAGCACACACAGAGCCCTACTGTAAACCTGCCTGCTGAGCCCCACCAGCCCCCAAGCATTAAAGCTGCCCCATGGAGGACACCCCCAGCGTTTCACCCTCCCTCCAGGGTGGGTTTCTGCCTGCCCTGACCCCAACAGGACCCACCACCAGCCTGCTGCCACACGAGACAAATTTCTTACACTCCTGCTCCAGCTCTGCTCGCTGCCAAACTCACCCAGCACAGACAGCAGATGGTTAAATAAATGTTTGCTGCACTGCCTTGAGGTGCTCTTTTGAGTTCCAGCCCTTTCCCCAGTGCCCAGCATGGGGATTATGGAGAGCAGATCCCTCCTTCCTCTTGCTCTGAAGCTGGGGTGCAGCTGCCCCCCTGCTGCCAGCCCAGGGGGACCTTGGCTCCAACAGCTGCAGCTCCCAAATCCAAACCTGGGAGGTTTAGGGCAGCAGATGACCCAGCTGTTCGTCACAGGCCCAGCAGATGTGGTGGAAAGAGCCAAGCACAGCCCCAGATGCAGCAGGAGCGTGCAGGGATGGAGAGTGATTCATAGAAAGCTGTTTGTGCCTCCCCAGGGAATCACCTCTGCTCCTCACTGCCCGTTTCTGGGCAGGATTCAGGAGGAAAGCTCAGAGCAGCAGAGCTGCTCCCCCACGCCCTGATCTGCTTTTCCTGCAGGTGAAGGATGCTCCTGGCCCTCCTCAGTGCCCCTGCCAGCCCAGGCTGGGCACGTGTGGGACACAGCTCTCAGCTGGGCCCCGAGCTCTAATAAAGTGGGATAATAGCAACTGGAGGGTGAATTAAACATATGAATCACTTCCTCTCCTGGCTTTTCCTGCTCCTGTTGTTTCTCTTATCCCCTTGGTTGGAGCTCAGTGAGAACATCCATTTCCTGTCCCCCCCTCTCTGCAGTGAACGCCAAGGGGGGTGATTTTTGGCTCATCGTTTCCAGCTGGCAACCAGGGAGCTGTGCCAACGCTCCCAAGGCCATTTCTCCATCACAGGGCAAAGCAGAACCCTCAGCCTGCCCATGGCCCTGCCATCCAAACCTCACCTGCCTGTCCTGATGCATCCT
The DNA here is from genome assembly GCF_017590135.1 of Pyrgilauda ruficollis. Classification (NCBI taxonomy): domain Eukaryota; kingdom Metazoa; phylum Chordata; class Aves; order Passeriformes; family Passeridae; genus Pyrgilauda; species Pyrgilauda ruficollis. The sequence continues at coordinate 3,163,597 of NW_024526266.1, read as the reverse complement.
GGGGCTCTCTCCACGTGCTGGGCACAGCCCATGCTCTTTGTGCAGCCTCCACGTTCCTGCAGGATGGGTGCACAAGCACCCCCAGACCTCTCAGCACCTTACAGCCCCCCTGGATGAGGCTGGGCACAGCTGCCACCAGCCTTCAAGGCTACCAGACAGCCCACTCCCTTTGGGGAAAAAAAAAACCCAGAAGAGCATTTCCCCCCAAAAAATGCCATTTCTCCCCACCAGCTCAGCCCCAGCCTGGCACCAGGGCATCAGTGGCACAGCAAAGGACAGCCCCAGAGCCCTGGGGTGGCTCATTTGCAGAGGACACTGTGCTCTGCTGCCATCTCCCCACCCTGGCAGCAATCCTGCCAGCCCAGCCTGTCATTAGGAGCAGCAGAGAGCTCGGGGGGGGGTCTGGTCCCCCCCACCCCGGTGGCACATGGCAGCACCAAGGTCCCCTCCCCTTTATCTCAGCTGCAACACGGAGTGCTCCAGCTCCCAGCTAATTACTGCCTGCAAGGAGCTGCTGCCAGAGAAACCAGCCAAGAGGGACACCCCGAGCCAGCAGAAAGCCTGGCAGGCACAGATGGGGACAGGACATCTTGCTGCAGCTGAAAGGCAGATGGATGCAGGCACCGCCACGCAGAGTGCCCATTAAAAGCCTCTGCCCACAGACTGGGGAAGCAGCACAGCAGGGAAAGGCTTTGGATCCAGCTCTTCCTCCCACTCTGGGACTCCTGGGCTGTCCCTCCTCGCCTGGCTGCCAAGGGAAAGGATGCAGAGCAAAGCAGAGCTTGCAGAATCCCTGAGCCAGGCTCTGGTGGGACCAGGAGGCTGCAAAGTCCTTTTGGGTCATCAGGGAGCCACGGCCACTGCAAAGGTGCAGGAGGCCAGCAGAGACAGAGCCCTCCTCGTCTCAGCACCAGGAGCTGCCTCAGGGACATTTGCTGCGTGTCTGGGGCTCTTCAGTGCACACCTAGGAGGGCACTGGGGGTTTGGGGTGGCAAATGAAGCTGCAGGTCCCTGTCCCAGCAGGCAGAGAACAAGGACAAGGCTCCAGATCAACCTCTCTCGCCGTGATGGTGCTGAGGGGAGAGATGCAGCTCAGGTCAAACACCTCAGGGCACCAAGGTTTTCAACCCTGGGAGCACTCCAGAGCCCAACTCTGAATTCCCGTGCTGAATAATCACCTTTTCTTTGCTGTCTGAGACAGCTGAGCACTGAAGCACTGCAATTTCCTAGTGGGGAAAACTGTTTTGTCAGCTGAAGGAAGACTAAATTGGTGCAGTCACAATTTTCATCCACCTCCCCTCAACGTGAGCTCCTCCTGTCCCCCACACAAGGCAGTCTGAAGGCTTCCAGCACCTCAGGTGCCAAACACAACAGTTCCTGCCATGATCCATAAATAGCTACGGGAAAAATTCCCAAATTCTCAGCTGCAAAGAGGGGGTCACACCACAGTGCCAAGAAGATGCTGCCCCAGCAGACATCACCTGCACCTCTAAGAAAGGTCAAAGCAACAGCAGAATGGTTCCATTACAGCAGCAAAAGCAGATTTAACCATAAAAGGATGATTTTAGGAGTCCCTGGGAGATCCCACAAGACACACACCCCTGCTTCTGTGTTGCAAACACTTCCCAAGCTGCAGGGAGTTTGCAACAAGAATTCCAAGGAAGAATTCCAGCTCCATGGGAGACAGGGAGGAACAGACCAGGACATCAGGGTGTCTGCAGAGATCCCAGGCACGGTGAGACTGAGAAGAGCAGGGACTCAGGAGAGAGCAGCACGGGGATGAGAGGTGGGAGCTCAGAGTGGTTCATTACAACCAAAACCAACAGAAACAGCCCTGAACTCATCCCGAAGCACAATGAATTTAGAACAACAGACAGATCATCTCCTTAGTGTTTGGTTTGTTTTGTTTTTTTTTCCTTTATACACAAAAGCAATTAACCTGTGGGATTCATCAGCACACAGCTAACTGAGAGTGGGTTTGTTTTGGAGCTACACACAGAGCTACACACAGAGCAAGCAAAGAGCACCCATGCTGCCTGGGGATGGGATAAAATGTCCCTCAGGGTGGTGCTCTGGCTTGGTTTGAAAAGACAGGTGTCTGCTAAGGAAGGCAGGAGCCTCCCTTGAAATGGAAAATGTGAACCCTCACGCTCTGAATTATTATAATTTTGAAATTAAGGAGCAAAAATATGGGAGTAGAAATAACAGTTCTTTCCTAGGAAAACTAAAAATACAAATGCAATAGTACAAACAAACAAAAAAACCCACTGACAGAGTCAGAACAAGACCTGACACCCTGTGGGTCAGGGTGTTGGTGGCAGTCCTGTTAAAAGCTGCTCTCAGAGGAGCAGCATTCTTCTCCACTGCATTCCCAGAGGAGCAGCTTTCTCCTGCCCTGCATTCCCAGAGGAAGAGCAGGCCCATCTCCAGCAGCCCTGGAGCTTCAGAGGAAAACTGCAGCCTTGTGCAGGATCCCTGCTCCAGCAGAAGCACAGCTGGCACTGCAGGAGGGCTGAGCCCCCCTGGGATGGGACTGTGCCACCACCCTGACCCACAGGGGGTCAGCTCCTGTTCTCACTCTGACACTGGCTTCTTTTCTTTTCTTTTTTTTGTTTTTTTGTTTTTTGTTTTTTTTTTTGTTTTTTTTTTTTTGGTACTACTGCATTCGTATTTTTAGCTTTCCTAATAAAGAACTTATTCATACTCCCATATATTTTCCTGAGAGCCTCTTACTTTCAAAACTATAATAATTTAGAGGGAGGGGGTTTACATTTTCCATTTCTAGGGAGGTTCCTGCCTTCCTTAGCAGACACCTGTCTTTTCAAACCAAGACATTCAGTCAGATCAGAGAGAAATCAAGGAGATGTGAGTCCATCTCAGCCAGGGGAGGTTATGGTGGCTTTGGAGAGGGCTGGCACAAGGAAGGGGCTTGCCTTTCCTGGGCAAGCACTGGCCATCTCCAGGGGCAGACAGGAGGGCTGGATTCCCTCAAAGCCCACATTTGGGGCTCAGGGATCCACCCAGCCCTTCTCAGCCCCTCTTTGTACACAAGGGGATCACCAGGCAAACCCCAAACCTCCCCGCGTTCCTGAGGAGCTCCTTGAGCTGCCTGTCCCACCCCAGACCCTGAGCACTGCCAGGGATGAGGATGAGGAAAGCAAACCTTCCCAGAGATTTCTGGAGGGAAGTTCACTCTGCCCAGCAGCCAGGAAAAGTCACTGCTCAAATCCACTGCAGCTGCTGCCAGAGAGGAGAATTGTTCAGAGGGGAAAAGGGATGGGGTAGTGACCCACTGCCTCACCACCTCCCCTTCCCTGTGCTCCAGAAAGGCACAAACCTCCCCAGTTTGCCTAATCACATCCTATGTCACCACCAGAGGCCTTAAACCCCACTAATGAAAACGAGTTGCTTCTACTTGCAGCACCATTGAGACAGTCCCCAGCTCCATGTGGGGCAATGCCATCACCTCTGGTGACCCTGCCAGCTCTCAGAGCCTGCCAACGTGGTGGCAGAGCACAGACAAACTCATTTTTATTCCATAGTTCCATAGCCCTCTGTAGTCTTCCCTTTCCAGACTTTTTCACCACCTGAGCTCAGAATTAGTTTGGTTTTTAAGCACCCACAGATCTCTTCAGCAAGCATCACACAGCTCCATGAATCTGGATCCTGCTGCTTCCAGCTGAAGCTCCTTAGACTTTACATAAAACACAAAATCCAGCCATTCCCACACCCCCTCTCTGAGTCACTGGTTATTTCACAGAGAAACAGCTCCAGGTACTCCCCAGACCTCCTCTTCCCTCACCTCAGAGGGTACCCAGCAGGGAAGCTGGTGGCAGCAGGAATCTCCAGCATCACAGCTCAGGGAGGAATGGATCTGGCAAGGAGACCTGTCCCAAACCTCCTCTGCCTGCCAGAAGGAGGCAGGATGGGGCCTGGGGCACTCCTGATCCCCTTCCAAGAGCAGGGCAGCAATGCTGACAGTCATCTCCCAGCTGGGCCAAGTGCTCCAGGCCATTCCTCAAGTCCCTTGGAGCAGAGCTGTCCCCAGGGAGATGGAAAGCAGGAGGAGAACGAGGAGCCAGGAGTGACAACGCCTGGGAGAGGATGTTTTACAGCTCGAGCCAGGCAATGAGAAAATCATTCATCTCCACCAACTCATTCGGCACCCAGGAGGTTTTTATTTTATTACTTTGGAGATGGCTGAGGGTGATTTATTGATCAGAGATGCTGCTGAACAATTAAAGTGAAAGCTGCATCTGGATGCTCACAGGACATCTGGCAGGAGAGTGCTGAAAAACAGAAAAGTTAAACCTGAGGCATCAAGAGGAGCACCCTGGAGTGCAGTGCCAGGAGACGCCTTTGGAGGCATTCAGAGCAGGGAAGAAGCCAGGGGGGACATCCCAAATGGCTGTGGGGTGCTCAGGCACAGCAGGAGCAGAGGGGACAGCACAGGACACGAGCACACACCCACAGGGTCCTCCTGACCTAAACCTCCCTCTGGTCCATCACAAGTGCCTAGCTGCAGACCACTTCTCTTTTAAAAAAGGAGAAGAAGAAGGTTCCAAACAGACAGCAAATCCATGCTCTGGTGCCAGCAGACCAGATTCTCTACTCCAGCATTGTCCTGACCTGAGCTCAGCCCCCAGCCCAGGGAAAAGGAAAAACCACACCAAGGCTTGATAACTCACTGCATAAATCCTACATTTTTGGTACAACTCCACCATAAGGATCCCTCCAAGGGGAAAGGGTCCCCCAGTGCATGGTCAGGAGCAGCTCAGAGGTGGCTTGGGGCCAGCTTGAGGATTCTTTCACCCCAGGTGTGCCCAGGTGTGTGACCAGGCTCAGCACAGCAAGGAGATGCCGAGTTCAGCTGCTGTGAGACAACGACGAGGCAAAACCAAAAAGCCTGTGCAATGAGGCAAAAACTCTCTAGGAGGGGCTGGGGTCGGCAAGCATCCCTGGGGCACCCCAGCAGTGCCTGCCCGGCTCTCCAGCTTCCTCTGGAGCAGCTCGCCGTGGGCAGGAGCCCCATCTGCCGGCTCGGCCACGGAGGATGCACATTCCAGCTCGGCAGGGCGAGGGGAAATCTCCAAGGCACACAGCTTCGAGCTAAACGGGCAGCAGGGATGCTCCAAGGCAAGCAAGCCCACACCCAGCCCTCTTCACCTCTGCATTCCCCCAGAAATCCAGGTTCACCAGGCAACCCAAAAAAAAAAAAAAAAAAAAAAAAAAAATCTGCAAAAGAAACCCAAAAAATCTGCAAAAATCACCTGCTGCCAAGCAGCCACGGCAAAGCTGGGGACTGCTTTGCTCCTCACACACACGAGCACAGAGATGCACCCACTCCCCACCAGGATGCAGCAGTAATATTGCACCCATCACCCCCAGCAGGGTGGAAGTCAGCCCCCAGAGCCCGAGGAACAAGCCCCTGCTGGCAACAGCAGAGAAGGTGGGCTGGGAAAACCAAGAGGCTGCTGCCAGGGGAGCAGAAACACTAAATATTTACACAGCCTGCCATCAGCCCCCAGGCAAGGGGGTGGCAACTCTACAATTTGAGAATTTAAAATTGCAGCCAGCATAACAATTTTTGCATCACTAAAAGTGCAAGAAAATTACTTAAGTGTACCCAACAGGGGGAGTTAAACTCAGCCAGGACAAAGGGAACCAAGTGCTTAAGCAGTGCAAAGAAAAATCCCAGCTCCTGGGGGATTGATGGGGTTTACTGGTCAGGAGGTACCAGTGCCTGCAAAACATAAAGGAACTTCTCACCCACCACCAGAACAGAGCAGGACTGGGGTGGGAAATCACCCAACACTGTCAGCAGCACCAAAGGGGTTCCCAAGGAGGAAATATCCCCTTCCCTGGGTGCTGCAGGAGAGCAAGGAGGGAGATGTGTCTTGGTTTGAAAAGCCAGGTGTCTGCTAAGGAAGGCAGGAGCCTCCCTTGAAATGGAAAATGTAAACCCCCTCCCTCTGAATTATTATAGTTTTGAAAGTAAGAGGCTCTCCTAAAGATGAGGGAATAGGAATAACAACCCCCAGCCATATCTTGCAACCCAGGACAAGATGCTTCTCCAGTCTGATCCACACCCCCTGCCTTCATGCACCAGGCAGGACCAAAGGGGAGCTTCAGAAGAACAGAACAGCCCAACCTCCCCCAAAGAGCCAAATTAGGAACTAAGAACCGTGGGCTGAGCTTCAGTGCAGCCTTTGGTACAGGGTGTGGGTGGGATGCCCAGGTGAAAGCAGCTGGGACCCAGCCTTGCAGGTGTGAGAGGTGAGAGCAATGTCCCATCACCCAGGTGCCAGTGACCACTGTGACACTCCCAGGTGAGCCAAGACACACTGCAGTAAACAAAGTGTCACCTTGGGACAGTGATGGGGGACAGGACATGGACCCTGCCAGGAGTAACACAAAGCCACCCACCATCCTGCCCACATCCACCCTCTTGCACCTCCAGGAGGAATTCTGGGCCCTCAGTTTGGGAAGGACCTTGAGATGCTTGAGCACATCCAGAGGAGGCAACAAGGCCAGAGGTTAACAAAGCCAGGATGTGGCACTGGGTTTAGTTGAGGGGTTTGGGATGGGTTGGACTCGATGGTCTCTTCTAACCTAGTTAAATAAATTTTAAAAAAACAACAAACTTGCCAATGCCTCCTGTAGGAAGGCAGGGAAGCCATTGCAAAGCAGTGTCTTCCCCATCCCAGTGTCTTCCCCTCTCCCAGCCAGCACATCTGCCCCAGCAAGGTTGGGGGTTGCTGGTGTTCATGCTGTACCTTGGCTTGGCTTCATCTCTGAGCCTCTTTTCTGTCAGGCCACCCCACAAAAAGTCGACACCCTCTGCTGCTGGCCCCAGGGAATTATCCCTGCCAAGGCTCTGGGGACGTGCACGGGGTCTGGGGCAGATCCTGGCAGCAGCAGCTCTGGAACAACCACACACTGTGCCACCCTGGCATCCCTGTGCCAAGTGCCACAGGCTGGGGGTGTCCTTACAAGTGCATAAAGAAAGCCAAAGTCACAACCATTTCCCCCACCATTTTTTATCTTTTTCTTATCTTTGAGGGTTCCAGGTGCCAAGCATCTCCTAACACAGCCAAGAGAGCAGGTTCAGCAGCTCCCTGGAAAAACCTGGGAATCCCCATGGGATGGAACACAGTCACACAGCGCTGACATGCAGATGGGCACCTCAGGGGTGGGATGGCACCTTTGGGTCTGTCCCACCTCCCTCAGGGGGACAGAGTGACAGAGAGCAGACTGCATCCCCAGGGAGCAGGCAGCACGTTGCAGCAACCAGATTTTCCCTGGCAAACTACTGCCAGCCTCCACGAGAGGGCTTTGCTGCACAAGGAAAGGAAATGAGAGGAGCTCCTGCTTCCAATTAGGTCCTGCTTTTCCCCCACATCTCAGCCAGGGCTTAGCAGGCACCAGCAGGACACAGTCACCAAGGATTACACCCACACTTGTATGGTGGTGACGGTATTGACACCTTTTTGTCACTGAAGCCTCTCTTTCCATGGTGAGCTGCATCCCAGGGTGGCCGCAGCTGAGCCCAGCTTTCCCGGGGGACTCTGGCACTGAACCTGTCCCCAAAGCAGGGACACAGCCCTCGGCACCCCCTTGCACAGGAAGCTGGCCAGCGCATTTGGAGAGGCACCGGGCTGTCACCGCAATCCCTCCCAGCGGAGCCGGGCGCTTTGAAGCCTCTGCTGATGGATGGGCAGTGCCCTTGTTCCCACGGAGATGAGCACCATTGGCCGCCACCGTGGGAACTCGCAGGGCAGAGGAGGAGCAGGAGGGAGGATGATGAGTCTCCTGCCCCCGGCACGGCCAAAAGAATTCACCCTGATTTCCGTGCACACTCACTGGTCTCGGGCAGGAGAGGTGAATCACGGCTCAGGTACGTGTAGGGACAAGCCAAAGGCCACCGGCTCCGGGAAATGACAGCGTTGCACCTGGCCTGGCCAGCCCTGGGCGTGTCCTTCCACACACCATCCCCTCATCTGAACAGATGCAGCTGGGGCTGGGTAGCGCTGCCTTAGATCTCCCAGACCCCTGAACCTCAAAAAAATCCCCAAAACGGTGCGGTCTGGGCTAGGACAGCCACTTAATCTCACGGGGGCTGAGTTCCACGAGGGCAAAGCCTGGCTCATCCCTTGCCAGGCTCTCTCCAGGCTGGCTGGAGGGCTGGAAGCACACAGCATCTCCCAAGGTCACTCCAGCCTGCTCCACCCGTGATCTAACACGAAGCGACGCGCGGCCGGCCGGGCGGGAGCCGCAGGGGATGCGCGGCTGCTTCTGCCAAACAACTGCTTCCCCCGGGGCTGTGCTGGGAACAGGGCACCGAGCGAGGCACGGCTGAGCACCCGGCCAAGCTCCCGCTGCCCCCGGCGCTCCGCAGCTCCCCCGCAGCCCGAGGAGACACGGCCAGCTCCGCACCGGGAGCTCTGCGGCTCCAGGGACCGCCAGGGGCAGCGCCAGAGGGAGCCTCGGAGGAACAGAACAGCCCAACCTGCCCCAAAGAGCAAAACTTGGAACTAAAAGCCCTGAGCTGAGCTTAAATGCAGCCTTTGGTAGAGGGTGTGGGTGGGATGCCCAGGTGAGAGCATCCCCACAGAACCGGGATTGCCGGGCTGCCGCTGGGAGCTGAGAGGGAAGGAGCGAGCTGTGGCCGGGACAACGAGGCACTGGGGTGACCTGGGAGGGGACTGACCTTGCCAGCATGGCAGGGGTGGGATCAGAGCCCGGCTCTGTGCTCTGCTCGCCGGGCAGCACAGCCACTCTCCCTTCCCTGGCGACACGAGGTGGCTCCTTGCTCCTGCCACTTGTCACCCCGTTTATTTTTAACAGCCTTCCCTCCTGCCTGGGTGTGAGCCCCCCTGAGAAGCGTCTCCCGGTGCTCTCTCGCAGCAACAGGCAGCCCTGTGGCACCGCTGTGAGCCCAGCGTGGCTGGTCCCTCCCCACCTGGCCAGCGACCAGGGACATCACGTCACACTCTGCCGAGCTGAAGGCAAACCTCGCTCCCCGGCTGTTTCCAGGAAGGGAATTTCAGCGAGCCCGGTGCAGGGAGAGCTGCCAGCACCAAAGGGAGACAAGGTCAAGCACGAGGCATGTGTCACCCTGGCCACCACCCTGCACATTGGCCCTTTAACACAAAACAATTCCTCCTGGGAAACCACAACAAGGACAAGGCGGGGAGAAATTCAAACTGCAACCGTCTCACCAGTGCTGTGCTCTAGGGACAGAGCCACGCTCCCAGAAGGGATGGCAGAACAACACCACGAATATCCAGGGGGGTTTATAGCCAGCTCCCTCCGTCCAGGCTTTACACCCTGCTGACATTTGCTTTCCACTAACAGCAAAGCCACAGGGCAGGGACACAGCAGTGCAGGAAGTGGCACAGGCTGGGTGCTGGGGGCTGCCATGGCCTTTGCCAGGTGCCACAGCTGGGAAGGCGAGTGTGGCAGGGGGAAAATCCCTGCTTGAAAACACCACACAACTCTCTCTGGCCACCCCTGCCACACCTGTGGAAGGAATCATAGAATAGTTTGGGCTGGAAGGGACTTTAAAAGATCCAATCCTCCTGCCATATCCATGACACCTTATCTCAGGTTGCTCCCATCCAGCCTGGCCTTGGACACTTCCAGGGATAGGGCATCCATTTATCTGGGAAACCTGTTCCAAAGGACAGGAAGAAAAGTCCCGGTTCCCTCCCCTGTCCGTCCTTCCGTCCCTCCTGCCTTCCCATGGGAGCTGTGCCTTCCTCCGGATGTGGTTCCTCCCAGCCTCCCCACCATGTCCAGGGCTCACGGGGTCAAACATTCCCAGCAGAGCACACAAGGCTGCAAAGTGGTCAGCTCTGCCCTCCCCACACCCTTGTCCTGAGGGTTTTCCATCCACTCAGCCCTGGGTGGGGGACAAGTTTGGGCTCCAGGGGTTTCTCTCTCACCCCACAGAGGTGAGAGTGTCTCACAAGTTGCTCATTCCCACAAGACTGTAGATGCTTGTTGACATTGCACTCTGACTGCTGTAAAGCTTCCCTGGGCCAGTTTTGGGCAAAAAAAAAAAAAAACCCCACATCAATTCCTCCTGCCTTAAAAAACAGCAGCCCCATTGCTATGGAGATAGAGCGCTGCACTGCTCCCACAGCCTCCTTTGTGGAGGCAAGGCAGGGACACTTGGTGCCCTCAGTTTTGCCCCTTGGGGGCAAATCTGCCTCCTGCCCTGGCTCCTGGCGTGGCATTTCCACCAACACACACTGCCACCGCCGTGGTGGATGGAGCAGCTGGCACGTGTTGCTATAGCACATGAAATAACACAACACGGACACGCAGCTCTCCCAAGGTAAAAAAGCACTTTTCATTTCTGACTCCAACATTTATAGATTTCCAAAAGTGACAGTGGATTGGAAGGTGAAAGTGTCACCTCTCCAATGGCACTGGGCAAACCAACAGTCCATTAAATTTCTCTTCTTCTATAAAAGAATGCAAAACAGTAAGTTATTTACATAAAGTGTGAGAAAGTTTGTTACAAGAATGTAAACATCAGAAGGCTTAGAAAAACTTATAAAATCAGGGCGACAGGCATGGAGAACCACATGTGCTGGCAAAGCCCACGTGCCTGCACTGCTCGATGCCCAAGTTAGCAGGAATAAATCTGAGAAACTGAGTGGGACACACTGAAACAGCCACTGCCTCCCTTTTTTTCCTGGTGATGCTCCCGCCACGCTCCAGCTGGGACCCCAGCTCCACGAGGGACAGCACCAGGGGGGATCTGCTGCTGCTGTGCCACACTGCCAGCATCCTCTGCTGCTTCCAGGAGGGGAGCAGACACCCACAGGGCTGCCACAGACCAAGCACTGCGGCTCCCACCTCTGCATCCCACTCCGGCCATGCTCCCTGCTTCCTGCTCTCTCTCCCCCTTCCTGCCTCTCCCAGCCCACCCTCCAGATTTCCGAGCCAGCCGTGTCCTTCCTGCCCTTCAGAGCAGGGCCGGCGTGTCCCATCCGCCCAGCCAGCCAGGCTGCTTCTCCATTTCCCTCCCTGTTCCCCATTCCCTGCTTCCCTCCGCTCCGCCTGACCCGGAGCGCAGGGCTGCGCTGGCAGGGTGGAGGCTGCGGCTTGCCAAAGCAAACAGCACACGAGGAGGATGAGGAGGAGGAGGAGGAGGGCGGCCGAGGCCGGAGCAGGCAAAGGGCAGAGTCCACCAGCGGACCCTGCTCTGTGCTGGGGAGGTTCCTTCCCCTGGCTTGGCTCCGAGCAGCCGGAGCTTGGCAGGCAATCCTTGGCTCAGCAGAGCCCGGGATGCTGAGCGGCACCTCGGGGGGCTGGGCGCCTGTGGGAAATCAGTTTGTATTATCTATTTACCTTTAAATGATCTATTTACCTTTAAATTATCTATTTATCTTTTTTTTTAATTACCTTTAATAAAACTTCACCAAATTCAAAGAATTTACACCTTGGCTCAGCAGAGCCCAGGATCCTGAGCAGCACCTCAGGGGGCTGAGCACCTGTGGGAAATGAATTTTTATTATTTATTTACCTTTAAATTATGTATTTACCTTTCTTAAAAATAAAAAAAAAAACCTTAATAAAACTTTACAAAATTCAAAGAATTTACACCTTGGCTCAGCAGAGCCTGGGATGCTGAGCAGCACCTCGGGGGGCTGAGCACCTGTGGGAAATGAATTTTTATTATCTATTTACCTTTTAAAAAAAAATTACCTTAATAAAACTTTACAAAATTCAAAGAATTTACACCTTGGCTCAGCAGAGCCTGGGATGCTGAGTGGCACCTCGGGGGGCTGAGCACCTGTGGGAAATGAATTTTTATTATCTATTTACCTTTTTTTAGTTACCTTAATAAAGCTTTACAAAATTTTTAAAAAAATTACAAAATACATGACTAAATTATTCTTAATCCGACAAGCACCCTTTGTGCCATCCCTGGCGTGGGTCTGGGGTGGAGGCTGAGCTTCAGGAGGTGCAGGAGGCCAAGGGAAAGCTGATCCCCGGCTGGAGTTCTCCTGCAAGCAATTTAAAGCAAGGTCTTTTCCTCCCGCTCTGCTCGCTGCCAGGAAAAGCAGCAGGAAAATATTTCCCTGGGAATTGTTTTTGTTCCTTCCTCTGTGTCTGTACGCATGAAGCTCTCCTCCCTCTGCCTTGGACATGCCTCAACCTGTCCCGAGGCTCAGATTAATCCCCTGCACCGCCAGGGACGACAGCTGAGGTCAGACGCTGTCAGCAGAGGCGAAGAGGAGGAGGAGGAGACCTTCCCCCTAGGAAACCACATTCGTTCCCAAGCAGAGCAGCGAGCATGAAAAAAGACAGCCCTGGCTGCTTCTCCCAAGCAGGAGGTCACCCTGCCACGCAGCAGCACACCAGAGCATCCCACAGGACGGGGACACCTCGCTGCTGGCACTGCTGCAGAGCCTAAAGCCCGGCTTAAGTGTAAGGCTGGTCTGAGCCGGGGTAGCTGCAGGCAGCAAACGCATCTGCAGCCAGGCAGGTCACAGCCTGTCACTTTTGGGGCACGCAGGTGCCTGAAAACAGGTCAGTGACAATGGGTACCTCTGCTTTTCTGCCAGCCTGGGAAAGGTCTGGCTGGGCCTCCTTGGCTGTGGCTGCAGGAGAGGGGAAAAGGATGAGGTGTCCACCCCTGGCTGCACCGGAGAAGAGAGGGCAGGGTCATGAGAGTGAGCCCAGATGCCTGCAGGCAGCTCTCAGCACCCCACTGCCTCCGAGGGAAGGGAGGAAAAGTGGGAAAACTGGGATAGAGGGAGAGGGCATCCACCTCAAAGCCGCTCCTTCGGTGTGCAAAGTGCTCAAACACCACCTCAGAGCAACTGGGAGAGCTCAGCTCCAGTAAATGATGCTCCTCAGCCCTGCCCAGGCAGTTTACCTCCCTCTCCTCCCCTTTTTCCCTTTGCCTCGCGTGAGTGCTTGGGAAATAAACGATGACTATTTGCCTGCAGCTCTAAGCCCTTCCCTCCCCCTCTCCCCAGGCTCCATCACCAATAAATCACCCCGCTGGGAGAGAGGGCCAGAGGAAACCAGAGGCACAAAACCTCGAACAGAGCCTTTTTTTTTTTTTCCCCTGCTCTCCCAAGCAGCTCTGCATTTCATTAGGCGGCCAGGCCAGCCCTCGCCCAGCTGGGGAGAAGGAGGGAGGGGAGGGGGCCCCTCAGGGTTTGCATGTCGGGAGCAGAAATCACAACCAGAAGGCCGAGAGAAGGGAGTTGTTTGTGTTTGTCGCTCATCCCGGTGCTCGCCTGGCCCTGACCCTGCCTCCAGGAACCCGTGCTGGCCTGCAATAACTCTCTTCCTTGGGTTTCCTCCTTGCCAAGGCAGCTCTGGGCACCTTCCAGCCAGCTTCTCCCCACTCCAGCCATCCCCTCACAGTGCCAACCCCTCTCTCTGCCCCGCTCCAGCCTCTCAAAGGATCTTCCTTGGAAGAAGCCCCGGAGTTTTCCATGAGCCTTAGCCCTGCCAGGAAGCTCCACCGCCTTCCCCCTCCCCTGGGCTGGACCACCCTGCCCAGGAGAACACGGAGCCCCTCCCTGCTCCCCTGCAAGAGCCCCCCAGCCCTCTGGGGACCAGGGAGGGGGGTTATATTGAGGGTGGGTCCCACCACCCACCCTAAATATATATTGGCAGAGCATCACTGGCAAGCACAGTACATTGGAGACAGATGCAAGCCCTGCAGCAGCACGGGAGATCCAGGCATGCCTCTCCCCAGCCTTTGGAACTATCATCTAAGCACGCGGCGCTGTGCCACAGCACAGCCCCACCCCTCCTTCCCCCCACAAAAAAAACTGTCCTGGGGTTTAGCCTTTGGCAAAGCTTCCTGCCAGAGCTGCTCTGGTGTCCCTGGGCTACCCAGGCAGGGAGAGACCCCAGGAGGTGCAGCCCCCAGGGATGCTCCGGTACCCTGGGGCTCCCCGCGGCTCCCCGAGCAGGGAGAGGCCCCAGCAGGCTGAGCCCCGCTGCTGGCCTGCCTCCCGCCCCTCTCCCAGCAGCCTGCCGGATTCCTGAGCGCTGACACAGGATGCTACAGCAGTGAGTGTGCACAGCCTTCCTCCTCTTCCCATGCCGCAGGAGACGGCCGGGTTGCATCAGGCCAGGAAGGAGCGAGAGCAGCCAGAGCGAAACGCGGAGCTCCTGCGAACCCCCGGCTGCCCATCGCCTCCCAGCCCCGAGGGCTCCCCCAGCCCCGAGGGTCTCCCCCCGCCCCTGCTGGCACCTGGCCCGGCCAGACACCTTTAAAGACCGGGATGATTCACACCTTTGACACTCCCTTATGGACGAGAGCCGGTTTGAAGTCATTCCCTCTCCCCAGAAGGTATCCCTGAGGAGAGCCGCAGCCAGGGATTGCTCCTGGATGATTACAGCAGGAGAAAAGTGAAAGGCTGCTGCCTGCCCTCCTTCCCAAGCATCACCCTGGCAGCCCAGCTGCCACGCTCCCTCTGCCAGCATCTATCCCACCCTCCGGCTGTGCTGGAGGATTTTCCCAGCACTTCTCCTCTCCCACGGGAGCTGACCCGAGCTGGGGGAAGGGCAGCAGCCGAGGCCAGCGCTTCCAGCAGCTCGTTGCTATTCTAGGAAGGGTAGGATCCTGCCTTCTTCCCATTAAGTCATCTCCTCCTCGACCCGGTGAGGCAGTTTCCATAGGAGTCACCCTCTGTCCCCAGTGATGGAAGTTTTTATTTTTATCTGGCTTATTTATGCGCTTCTCTTCCCTCTTTCATCATTGGCCTGGGCAGTGAGTTTGGGTCATTAGCCTCAGCTTGAGCTCGTTGCCTGTCCTTGCTCAGCTGTCCCCTCCATCAGACTCATTTCTAGCTCTGTGAGCAGACGAAAAGTCCAGGGGTAGAAGCAGCACAACAGAACAGAGATGAACAAAGGAAAAGAAACCCAGCTTAGGTAAAAGTGATTATAGGAATTGGGAGGAAAAAAAAAAAAAAAGGCACTGGATAAGTAAAAAATAAAACAGAAAAATTGATTCCAAAAGCAACACAGTGCCATTATTAGGGGTCTTTTCAATTTGAGGCTGGTTTGGTGCAGACCCTCAGCAGAGCTCACCAGCAGCTATCACATCTCTGTTGTTATTTTTTCTGTCCCCCTCAGCCACAGCAGCCAGAGGCTCCCTGGGGACACGCACGTCGCAGGGAGCAAACCCCACACGTAAAAACCCAGGCACGGATCAAACGAGGCGTGTGTCAGCACAGCAGATGGAGCTGGGCCAGGTCTTTCGGGGACACGGCTCCGTGGCCATGAGCTGGGAAGGGAGAACTCCACGGGAGGTCACACGAGCCCGAGGGAGCTGCGTGGGCATCTGTGCGCAGTCTCTGCCCTGCTGGCAGAGGCCAGCAGCAATTAAGGCGTTGCACAACTCTCCTCTGGAAGACAGAGTAGGTATGAGCGCTGCTGGGTGCTCTGTGCCAGAGGAGGTTGGGCCTTGTCTGTCTGGGGACACCAGGGCCACACCAACCAGCAGGACCAGGTGATCTTCCAGGGGTTGGATGCTAGAAAACTTGGAAATGCCAAGATCGGGAGTGCCCCCATCCCATTTTCGGGATTTGGAAGCTGGGCAAAATAATTCACTTCCATGGAGATGCTGCTGGTGGACAAGGAGCAGGACTGAAACCGTAGGAAGGAAACTGGGCTGGTGCAGGAGCAGGAGGCTGTTTCCATCCTCCAGCCCAGCTTCTGACCCTAAGAGCAGGAGAGCTGGGGGAGATAGTACTGTGCAGCCATCCTCCTTTCACTAGAGAGATCCTCCTCGCCTCCCTTGAGACAGGAGTGAGAGTGTGGGGTTCTCCTGGAGAGCACCTGTAGGAGGGAAGCAGGGACAGCACCTTCGTATCACCTGCCAGAGGTCAGTGAGTGAAAAGAAATGTCTCATCACACCCCATTTCCTTGTGTTGTCTACCAGACTGAAATTGTGTCACCATTAGGTGCAATTACCTAGAAAATTCAGATGGTAGGACTTTTGCTTTTACCTAAGAATGAGGAGCTATTAAATTGTACACCAAGTAGCAGAGCTGCCTCAAAGCCATCCCAGACCAGGCAGTTTCTCCTAATCTCTCCCATCCCCCTGCTTTGGGATGACCCAGCCCAACACCTCCAGTTTCTCACAGGTCCAAGGTGTTAAAACCCCCACATCGGTAATTTCTTATGCACCCCCCAAAACGGGCTCCCAAGCTTCAGCCAGATATCCCAGGCTGCATTTCACAGCACACAAACATCTTCAACTTGCCAGAGACGCAATCCCCAGTTGAAAAGTTCATTAATTAGGAGCAGAGAAGCCTCTAGTGAATCTTCCAGCAAGAAACAAGGAAAAAAAAAAAAATCCCCCACAATTCAGTATAATTACAATGCCTTGGGGCACTCCACTCACTGTGAAGCAGAGGCCAAACTTTTCTCCCCACCCCTAACAGCAGGAACTTTAACCCAGTTATAGTTTTACTGATAATGAAAGAGAAGGGGGAAAAAACCCTCCTGATATTTATCGGTTGAACTATTCTGCAAGTAGCAGCAAAGAAGAGGCACAGAAACACTTCTTGCAGAGCAGTAGCTGCGTTCTGCTGGGTAAAAGCCACTCACACAGCCCCAATCCAGATCTGTGAGCAGGCAATGCTGGAGGCCAGTGCTCAGCCCAGCTGTGCCACAGGCCTGGTCAGACTGCACCCAGCTGCTCCTCTGGGATTTAGCAACCGCTTCCCACCCACAGCCAGTGACTCTGCACATTAGGTACTTTCAGAGCAAGACCTCAAATGCCACGGCAGCTCCGGCCCCGAGAAGAAGCTGTAGCCAGAAGAGCAGTGGGAGCACCTGGAAGATCCCGGGAAAGACTCCAGGCACCCTGACATAAGTTTCCTTTCTTCCCCAGCTCCCAGAAGAGCTGGACTCCAACCCGCCCCAAGCCTCTGGCGAGGCTGGGTGGATCCAGCCACAGACATGCAGAACCACACCCCGGCTGCTGCCTGCCCTCCTCCCCCTCGAGCCAGTGGGGCACAAACAGGAACTAGGCTCATACAGTTGAAAATATTTAATACGTGTTGTACACGTAGAAATTACATTTTATACAAAACATGATACATCACTGAAGGAGAACACTGTACAAAATTCCCTACGGGAGCCCCAAGCCTTTATACAACAAAGACCGGGAGTTACCAAGCCTAACAAACAGGCTCAAGGACTTTCCGTCAGAGCGTCTGTAAACTTCGTTCCTCTCAATAAACACTTTTAAAAAGCACCATGTAAGAGTTCTGACCTAAACCTTTCCAAAATAGACACTTTATTTAATAAACTTAATACTTTCCAAGCTTAAAATATCACCCGCCGGGGGCGCCCCCGGGGTCGGCGGCAGCCGAGGAGCCTCCCCCGGGCGCCGGGGAGGGCGGCGGCTCTGCCGGGAAGGGGAATTCCGGGAGGGCAGGGCCGGGGGCGCTCCCAGTGGGGGTGCCGGCAGCCGGGACCCGGCGGGGAACGGGGAAGTGCTGCCGCTGCTGCCCCGCGGTCCCTCCCGTGCGGCGGCGAAGGGCGCCGGGTCTGGCCGGCGCCGGAGCCCCGCGGCGCTCGGTGGGTGTCACCTGCGGGCCCCCCGGCCCGCGGCGGGGAGCCAGTCTCTGCGGCCGGGACATCAGAAGGCCACGATGGCCGTGCTCCAGGGGTTGAGGGTCCGCAGCACCGGCTCGTCGCAGCAGATCTGTCCCGGCTCGGCCGCCGCCTCGGCGGGCGCCGTGCCCGCCGCCGCCTCGCCGCCGTCCAGAGGCGGTCGCCGCCGGCCCTTGGGCTCCTTGCTGAGCAGTCCCGAGAAGCTGGAGCCGAAGATGCTGATGAGGCTGGCCACGTTGCCCGTCTCCATGTCCTCCTGCTCGCCGGGCGGCGAGGGCGGCGGCGGTGGCGGCTCCTCTTCCTCGCGGCGGGGCTTCTTCACCGGGGAGCCCGCCTGGCCGCGCTCGCCGGCGCTCCGCTTGCGGGGGCAGTGCGGCGGCGGGGGGGCCCCGGCGCAGCCCCCGCGGTTCTCGCCGCAGCAACAGCGCCGCGGCCGGGGGCCCTGGCAGTCCCTCCCCGCCTCGTCCTGCGGGGGCGGCGGCGGCGGCTCCTCGGCCGCCCAGGCGGCGGTGCGGGGCGGTGGCTCCTCCTCGGGGTGCCCGGCGTCCGCGGGGGGCGGCTCGGGCGGGCAGCCCGGCTCGCTCAGGTAGACCTGCCGGGCGCTGCGCAGCACCAGCGACACCAGGAGGTTCTTGTGCAGCTTCAGGCCGCCGCGCTGGCCCCGCGCGCTGTAGATCTTGCCTAGCGAGATGCTGACGATGCGATGCGCCTCCAGCTTGAACTCCATGAGGAAAGCAGGTGGGCGAAGGGGGTGGGGGGTAGTAAAAAATTAAAAGAAAAAAAGAAAAGCAATTAAAACTCCGGGCCGAGCGGGGAATCCACGCCTCACCCCAGCTCCGCACACCGCCCCTTCGCGCCGCAGACTGAGCGAGCCCACGCGCCCGCCCGCCTTTTATACCGCCCCCGCCTCGGCCAATCAGGGCGCGCCGCCGGCCGCTCCAACCGCCGGCTGGCCCCCGCGCGCGCGCCCCGGCCAATGGCGGCGCAGGGCAGCGCGTTCGAAAGCTCGCCCCGCGGAGAGGGCTCTTAAAGCGGCAACGCCAGCGCGCCGCGCGGGGTGGGGCCCACCGCGGCGCCCCCGGCTCGCTGCACCCCACGCGGGCAGCGGGGGGAATTTTGGCCTTGGAGAGAGATGGAAACGTTCCTCGGGGAGAAAAAAACAAACAACAAACCGGACAAAACAAATCAAACCCACAGCAGGCTCCGTTTGGTCAGGTTGGGAATGTTCCTGCAATTTCAGCCCCTTGTTTGGGGTCTTACAGTGTTAGAGAAGGAGCTGGTGGTGCTGATGGCTGGAGGGCGAAGTGTGTCTCTGAGAATTTCACGGAAAATCTGCCCTGATGTGGAGCAGAAAGCCGTGCTTGCCCAGCTGCCAGGGGGAATTCTGCTCCAGGGGTCTGGCAGTGAAGCTCTCATGAAGCCCAGGGCAGAGAGAAGATCCACAACAGGGTTGGGAAGGGCCACGGGGAGGACAAACAGGGCATCTCCAAGGGTGATGGGGACCACGGCAACCTGGAGCACCTTGGCTGGGAGCTGGAACATCACTGGGCTGTAGCTGTGAAAGCTGGTGGAGGGTCAGCAGGGTGGCTGGGGGACACAGCGGGTGACACTGTCACCCCCAGACACAGCTCCAGGCACCAGGAAAGCCTCTGAGAAAGTTTCAGAGCTCGGAGTGCAGACTCTCCTCCTTCCACCAAGGACTAACCACCATTTGCAAGCAGAAAAGAAGTGAAAGGGCCGAAAATTAAGGAAGTTCAACGTGCTGCCCCAGAGTATCAGTTTCCACTCCCAGCTGACACACAACAACTTGCTTCCATCCCTTTTTTCCCAGGGGATGAATCCACAGACTCCCCCAAAAGAAAGCCACAGGCTGTCATGATATTTTGTTGGCCTGTAATCCTGTCCTGGCTTTCTAGAAGGACAAAAGGGTGGCTGGTCTCAGAGGTAACAAAAAAAAGGTGATGATGAGGCCACACCAACGCATAGTTGACATAGCAAGAGCCTTCTCCAAAAAAAAAAAAAACCAAAAAACAACCAACAAACCCACGCTCAGGACAAATGTATATTTTCCTCCTGGTCCAACACAGATGGAAAACCTCAAATGCCACTCTCTGGATGTCAAACACACCAGCATGTCAGCCTGGGTGTTGACATCTCAAAATGCCCAGCCCTCCTGCACCAAACCTGCAGTGACCGGACCGGGGCACGCTCAGCCACATGGCCAAAACAGCCAGGCCCAGCTTCCCCCACCGACAAAAAGTCCCAGAGGCAGGAGGTCCCAGCTTAGCCCACAGCAGGGAGAGCCTGTCCTGGCCGTAGGGAACGGGGCTGTCCCCTCCACACCCGGCGTGGGAGGCCGGAGGGACGCGAGCTCCGGCGGTGGGAACCGAGGCTCTCCCGACCTGCCAAACCTGCTCCCCGCACCTCAGGGGCCAGCAACACCCTGTCCTAAGCCCTCAGGTCAGCCTAACCAGCCAGGGCAGGTCCAGGCTTGCATGCCTGGGACTGCAGTCACAGCTCTTCACCCACATCTGCCCACCACCAGTGTCCCCTTGGTGGCACAGGGCTGGCTGTGCCCCTGGAAGATCCACCACCAGCTCCGGGACTGCTGTTTGCCAGGTCTGGGCACTTGCATCTTCAGCAGAAGGTCAGACAGTCAGATTTACACATCTCAGCTGGGCATATCCCAACTCAGGGACAAAAAGCAGCAGTGCAAAGTCACCACACCAGGTGGGAAAAGCCCAAGGCAGGTGGAGGAGGCAGAGCGTGGGAGCTCTGTGGGGTGAAGATGCCTGGATCCGAGCAGACTGACCTGTTCTGCTGCTCACCACCTCACCCTCATGGCATGAGGTGCAGGCAGTGCCTTTTGGCCGCTACCCTGCCTGGGAACAGGCGGCCCAGCAGCCCCTCCCGGCTCTGACCAGGGATTAGCAGGATGGGGATGGGGACTGAGTGACCCCTCATCCCTCTCAGTGCTCAGACAGAGCACCAGCAGGGAGGAGCAGAGGGGCAGAACGTCGGGCAGCAGAGCTGGTACCCAGCAGCACGAGTTTCACCCACCAACACCATTCCTGGTGTCAGGCTCAACCATCAGCACATTGTTCCTGGGGCACCAAAGATGTTCCTGCCTGGACATCTGCCTGCTCTCTGTGCCCTTTGCAGAGATGGAGTGATGGTTTTTCCTTTTCCACAACAACATCTCATCTCAGAATCATGGTCCAGGACATCTGCCAAAGCAAAGGTGCATGCACGCTATATTAATATGTATACCATTATCTAAAGTGGGCTGCTTCACAGACACATTTAATTCTCATCCCTGGGAATGACCCAAACACTAGACTGGCTTTATCTTGTGTGTCGTCAAAGCGATTGCTTTCATTTGTTTTCTAGCAGGCACTACCTTGAATGGCAATTATCCTGGGGGTACCCAGGGAAGGAAGAGGCGGGCGGGGGACCCCGAGCAGCAGCAGCAGCACGGCAGCCGGTTGAAGGCAGGCAGTATTTTGGTGGCAGCCCTGCCGCTCCCTCCCAGGCTGATGTCATGCTTTAGTAACTTTGAGGCAGAGTCACATGGCAGCTTCTGAGGTCAGCGCCTGGGGTGGCTTTGTCTGCCTTCCTTGTGCCTGCCCCGAGGCTGCTGCCCGCGCCCGGAGCGGCCCCGCGGGGGCTGCCCGCTGAGCTCGGCCATCTCCAGCTACCCACGGCTCCGCATCCCGGTGCTTCCCACAGCTGGGCACAGCTGGATGCACCCCCTGTCGCTCCGTGCGCCCGCGGCAGGGACATGGCCCCCAGCCCTGCGGGTCAGGGGGGGATACGGGAGAAGGAGGCGGAGGGAAAGGGTGTGACCGGCCGCTCTAATCTCCTCATGTGATCCAGCGGGCTTGGAAGGGGTTTGACGAACAATTAACAATCCTCCGGCTCAGCTGCTGTTTCCCGAAATAGCTCTGGCAGCAGCAGCAGGAGGAGGAGGAGGAGGAGGAAGGGGAGGAAGGGGGCGGCCGGGCTGGCAGGCAGACAAAGGTGGCCTCTCCGCCAGCAGAGCTGCGGCCGGCACGGTGGCCAGGAGGCAGCCCCGGTGGGCCACCTGGAAAGGAAAACAATGCGACATAAAAGCAGCTCGGGGGAGGGAGGAAGCAGCTTGTGGTACCACTAATAATCGCAGAGGGCTGCGCGCACACCACCGGCTTTTTTTGGAGGCGTTTCAATTCAGAGCGGAGGAGGTCGGCGCCGGGATGCTCGCCGTGGATTCGTGCGGTCGCATCTTGGCCGGGAGCAGTCCGGGATGCTGGGGAGCCCCGGCTCCGGCAGCACCGCGGCTCTGCCGGCCCCCGAGCCTGCCGGAGCCCCTCCTGTCCCGGCCATCTGGCTCCCAGCACGGCACCCCGCGGAATGAGGATGTGGTTAGAGAGATCCTGTTCCGACAGCGGCGCCTGACCCCCTCTCAGCCCCCGCCAGCTCCTCGCTGTCACCAAATGTGCGGCCCAGGCCCCAGGGGGAAGCCAGATGCAGTGAAGAGGTGGAAAAGCCTAGGATGGACGGTGAAATTCGGGTCTCCTCGAAGCACACGCTGAAGTCATCCACCACCGGCTGTCCCAGTGCCACTGCCGTGCTGCGCTGCCTCTCTCTTCTACTCAGGCCAGGGTTCATGAGTTAGACCCTTCCTGAGAGGAGGATGGGAACAAACCCATCAGAAGCCCTTCACCACCAGCGGTGCTGAGGCAAAAGCCTTCACACCAGCAGCTGCCTGGAGCAAAAACAGAACTTCAGGACAGCCAAAGCCCCTGGGAGATCCAGGCACGTCCCCCAGTGATTGCTGACGTAAACGAAACAGGACAGGGAGGAACATTTCCAAATGGGAATCTATCCACAGCTTGAGTTCATTTCTGGATGGGAATAAACATCTGAGTTGCAAGGCACCCATGTGGAGCTCAGGAGGAAGAGGAGGAAGGTTGTCTAGGGTTCGGTTTTTTCCCCCAGAAAAATCAATGATTCACGTGGATGTGGCCTGGACCTGCCACAATCAGATACTGGTAACTAATCCCCCAGGGTTCCCAACTGCTCTGCTTTATCCTTGCTTGGAGATAAGGTCAGAAGAGCTGGGAAACATCCCAAAACACAGCCCAGAGAGCCAAACGCTAATCGCTGATGAATGAAAGACAAACACAAGTGAAACAAATACAAACAAATCAATACAAACCTAAACCCAAAGGAGAGGAAGCAGCTCCCTTGGCTTCTGAGAGCGCTGAGAGACCCGCCCCAAAACCACAGTGAGGTGTGAGCCTGCAGCACAGCCATACACTAGAAAGCAAAGGGGTTTTCCAGGGTTAAAACCCCCTTCCCACGGCAGAGATCACAGTGCTGCTATCCCAGGCAGGCAGGACTCTCTCCTACACTTTTTTTTTTTTTTTAAATTTTCACCAGTGATCTGGGATTCCCCCTTCTCCCCGTGCACAAATGGTTTAAAATTTCCCTTCCCTCCCTCTGAGCCACTGGCTTGGGATTTCCCTCAGCTCCCCTGGAGAACAGTGACCTGTCCCTCTGCCCATCAGATATCCTGCTGCTCCTCCAGCAGCCTCTCCAAACACAAAGAGGAGGGGAAAAATCCCACTCCCAGCTATCAGCTTCTTCAGGCAGCTGTTTCCCTTGGAAAAAAAATGTGACTCCGACATGTTTCAGTGGGTTATGGTACTGGTTTGGGTTTCCTGGGGAAAAAATGCATTTATTTGTCTGGGGTTTCCTATCAGACAACCCTTCTATTGTAGTCCACCTTCCTGTATGTTTTTTGCCCTCTCTGATACGCCTGCAATGGGTCCTGTGCCACTTCCAAAGGCTGCCTTTTGTCCAGGGCATAAAGAAGCACGCCAGCCCTGCGATGCAAAGCCCGTGTTTTTCACCTGAGTGATTTTCTCCCCAGCAAACTCTGAGCTCAAGCAGGCAGCATCCTCGGTGACTGGGGCTAAACATCTCCAATTAATCACAGGAACTCCGCAGCTTTGCCTGCCCAAAGGAGGCTCTGCCTAATTATCTTTCACCCCCTCTCCCTGCATCTCAATGTCACCTTCCCCGTAGCCATGGGGCAAACGACAGCCGCATTCCCAGAGTGCAGATGTGTCCTCGGTGCCATTGCTTCCCGCTTAGGCGGGATGGGGAGGTGGCACAGGGATGCTCCCGAGCCACGGAGCTGCCTGCTCTGCTTCCCGCTTCCCTCCAGGTCCCCCAGGGCCCCCGGGGACCTTGGGACCTGCCAGAAAATCACACCACAGAGGAGCAGCCTCTGCTGAGAGCAGCAAGGGCAGAGCAGATCCTCTGCAAGGGCAGAGCAGATCCTCTCTGTGTCAAATCCCTCCTCCCACCAAGGGGAACTGCGAAATGAAACATCTGTGCCTGGCAGCAGGGGTTGGCTGCCTCAGCTCCTGCTGATCTCTGCCCCTTCCCTCTTCCTTGCACCACCTTGTCCTTCTCGTGGTTTGTGAGGAGCCTGGAGCCCACAGAGATCATCCATGGACGGGAATTACGAGGGAGTTTTTAGGGTTTAAAAGCCACCTGGGAAAAATTCCTTCTTATTTCATCCATAACAAGGACCCTGGCAGTCCAGCACTTTGCTGCTTCTGAAATTGAACTATCTCTTTTTGGATCCATGTAAGATATCAGCACCCCTGGCACCCCACGGCAGGCAATCCCAGGGATTCATCCTGCAGAAAGCAATGCTGCCTTTCCTCAACTTCATTTCCCCATTTCATTCCCCAGAACACTGAATATTTAACTCCAGACCAGCGTTTTGTATCATCATCCCTGCCTTAACCCTCTTAAAACCACCACTGACAATTTTCAACTAGCACTAAAAACGAAAATGAGGAGGAAAACCACCAAAGCATCCGAAAACCTTTATGGCTTCTTCCTTTAGCTGTACAACCTTCTCAGGGGTGGGGAGGGGAAAGTCCCCTCTACTTTTGTAGATCCAAATTCAAACCAATCCAGCTTTTCCCTGAGAAGAAAAGGCACATCTTCCACACCAAATGCACATTCTTTGCACCAAGCTAGGATGGGATCACACACCCCCCATGCGTGTAAACACATGCCACGAAGATTTTCCTGATAAAAGTTCCAGGGAGCCCAGCTCTTCCCTGCAGACAGCTGGGATTCTGATGAGTTGGCACTTTTCACGGTGCAGAAATGTTTCATCAGATCTTTCCTGACCAGTTCTGCAGCTGTGTGCTCTGCACCCAGCTCTCCTCTCCCAGCAGGAATTGCTTAGCTGAGCATGCTGAAGAGCTCCCAAAAAACTCCTCGCTGCCTCCAAGCCCCAAATCAGAGCTTCCCTTATGGAATAGCAAAAAACAGCCTGGTTCTAAAAAATATAAACCACAGCGTGGTTGGAGTGGCTTTCAGGAGAAAATGTAAATTATTTATTACATCACCTAAATTAATTTCTAGTATCAAAGACCAGGCTGTCTCTTTTATCCCTTGAAAATTTACTACTTCCCTAGATTTTGGTAAAAATCCTTATTTTCCTCAACTGCTCTGTGAAGCTTTGCACTTTTTTGCAAATGGACTCAAAAATCTTAGGTATTTTCTAACCTAAGTGATTCTGTAAAAAAAACCAAAACATTTTCAAATAAGTGAATAAAGCTTTCAAATAATTTATTGAAGGATTTCTGAAAGTAAAATTCTAGGTAATTACTCCTAGTAATTCTAAGAGGCTACAGGACACTTTCCCTTTTCCATTCCCAGTGCAGCAAAGGTTTCAGGCACAGGTGGAAGTCACAAGAGGATCATGAGGTTTTAGGGAAGCACAAGGTCTTTGAGGGACAGGGACAGACAAACTGGACCAGCGACTCCTTGGAACTCTGTTTGTTCCTGGAGGGAACCTCCCATGCTAAGCACACCTTTGGCAGGGACTCCCCAAATCCTGCCAGCGTGGGAAAGTCATCCCAAATTCAGCAAGGAAAGGCCAGCAAATGCCAGCCCTAAAGCTCCCACCTGTTGCACCACTCCTGGTGTGGGGCTGGCCAGAGCAGGAGGTGGATTTCTCAGCCCAAGAGCTGCAGAAACCAGTTCAACGTGTGCCTCAGCCTTCCCACCCCAGGGTGAGCGTGAGGAAAGCTGCTGGGATTGCAAAAGCTGGCTCTCCTGTTCCCATGCTGAGGAGGCACCTCTGCAAACAGGGTTTGTGCCTCTTCCCTGCCTTTGCTCGGGATGCTGGGCCACTGCCACCTTCGGGAAGCACAGGCCAGGATGTGCTCTTTGCTTAAAATTTGGGGGATTCACAGAATCACAGAATCACTGGGTTGGAAGAGACCTCCAAGATCATCCAGTCCAACCCAGCCCCAGCACCTCAACTAAACCCTGGCACCCAGTGCCACATCCTGGCTTTGTTAAACACAGCCAGGGATGGTGACTGCACCACCTCCCCGGGCAGCCATTCCAGAACTTTATCATTCTTTCTTCTGGCCAAGCCTCTGCAAGGTGGGAGTAAGGCAAGGATGTGCCTCTGCTGTGTGTATATGGATGGGAACATCACCCAGAGCTCTGCAGGCATCATCCCCCTCCTGCCAGCTGCTGCAAGCCCAGGGCTACCTGTGCTCAGCTCCTAAAGAGCCCGGAGATTTGAGGGAGGTGGGAGTGAGGGATCCTCACCCAGGGATGGACAACATCCAAGCCACACAGGGCTGTTCTCACCCCTCACAAGGCAGGAGGAAGGAAGCAGTGCCTGTGCCTCTGCAGGGCAGGAAGGGCAGCAGGAGCCGAGCAGACTGCCTGTCGCTCCCTCCTGCTTCCTCCCTCACTGCCTGGAACACAGCCTGCCTGAGCCACTCCTGCAGGGACACAACCCCACAGTGCCAAGGGTTTTGTGTTTTGCTCCATGCAAGCGGCTGAAGAGGGCTGGCTGGTTTATATGAGGTTTTAAACACTGCAAATCCTGTGAGAGGGAAGGAGTTTGGTCTCCTGGGTTTGGCATAAAGCACAAAATTCCTTCCCAACAGAGGAGTCTGACATGAACAACACTGCTGCTAACTGCAGGTGTGTCAGGAGATGCTGCTTGAATGCCTTGCCTCAATTCTTCTCTGCACTGACAGGTTGCTTTTAGCTCTCTAAAATAAAAAATTAGTCCACATAACCCAAGGAATGGGACACACAGCACCTTCTGCACGGTGTTGCTGGCAGCACAGTGGTGCTAAGGACTGTGGACCATTGTGGGAAAGCAAACAGCACAAAATTTCTATTGGGTTTGACATAAAGCACAAAATTCCTTCCCAACAGAGGAGTCTGACATGAACAACACTGCTGCTAACTGCAGGTGTGTCAGGAGATGCTGCTTGAATGCCTTGCCTCAATTCTTCTCTGCACTGACAGTTGCTTTGAGCTCTCTAAAATAAAAAATTAGTATCTTTAATCCACAAGGAATTAACCCAAGGAATGGGACACACAGCACCTTCTGCAGGGTGTTGCTGGTGGCACAGTGGTGCCAAGGACTGGGAAGGCTCAGCCTGGGAGGATGTAACCACCTCTGTCATGACAGGGCTGCTGAGAGCAGAGCGTGGGGTCAGCAATCCTGAGAGCACATCTGGAGTGCTGTGTGCAGCTCTGGGCTCTAAGGAAGGGGTGCCAAGGATGTGAAAAAACGCCAATCACTTGCTTTTAAAATTCTAACGTTTTAATAGTAATAAAATGGTTAAAAAAGAGCAATAAAAATTATGACAATTTGGATTAGGTCAATATGAGACAATAAAAACACATAGTTATGGACTCAGGTACCTCTTTCTGGGCAAAATAAGCCCAAAAAAGGACCCACATTAACAGAGGATTACCCCTTAAAAACAACAGCCTGTTGCATATTCATTCAGCTCACACATGATGCATAAATTCCATTCAAACAAAGGATTCTGGCTGGTCAGTGTCAACTTCTTCCTCTTAATCTTTCAGGGCCGAGTGAGGTGGGAAGAAGTTACTTTCTTCTGATAATGGAGCAATAAATTCTCTTTCTCTGAAAGATTTAGGTGTCCTGTGGCTGCTACCTGGTGCAAGTACTTAATTTCTTTTAAAAAAATATCCCACATACATAGTTTCTATTTTAACACTATAACCTGAAATTATATTTAACACACTACTAAAGAAAATTAATACAGCATAACTTTCTAATAGAACACAGATAATAATAATAAGTATTTGCGAAAAGCCAACCATAAAATACGCATTTTTCACAAAGGAGATGGAGCCAGACTCTGCTCGGGGGTGCCAGCCACCAGGAGGTGAAAGGATGGGAGGGAAAGGATGGGAACCGATGTACAGAAGTTCCAGCTGAATAGAAGGAAGAACTTTTTCTCCGTGGGAGTGACCAGGCGATGGAACAGCCTGCCCGAGAGGTCGCGGAGTGTCCCCCGCTGGCCGTGTCCCAGCCCCGTGCGGACACAGCCCTGCGCCACGTGCTCTGCCGTGACAGGGGCGGAGGCGCTCCCTCCCGACCTGACCCATCCTGTGCGTGAGAGGGACCTGCGGCTCTGCGGGAAGAGCTGCGGGAGCTTCCCTGGAAGAGCCGGGACAAGGCCGCGGTCCCGCATCCTGCCCGCAGCCCAGCCGCCGCCATGATGGGGTGACGTCACTAGGCCACGCCCCTCCCGGCGCGCGGCGGGGGCGTGGCCGGCAGAGGGCGTTGTCGGGGCGTGGCCTGATGGAGGGGGCGTGGCCTGGCGGCGGCCGTGGCGTGCGGCGGCGGCAGCGCCATGTCGATGGAGGACCCCTTCTTCGTGGTGAAGGGGTGAGCGCCGCGCTCCGCGGGCTCCGGGGCACCGCCACAGGGACGCTCAACGCGCCGGGGCCGCGTCCTGGCGCGGAAGGGGCGGGCACGGCCGCCGCGCAGCTCGGGAGGCCCGCGGAGCGGGGGGCGAGCGGCGGGCGGGGGGCTGTGTGGGGGGGAAGATGGCGGGCGGGCCCCCGTGCTGCTGAGGGGCTGGGCGCGGGCTCCGCGGCCTGTCCGGCCCTGCCGCCCGGCGAGGGACGCGTGCCGTGAGGCGGGCAGGTGCCGGGCCGCGGCCGGGCCTCCGCGGGCTCTGTGAGGGGCCCCGGCCGTGGCTGCAGGTGCGGCGTGGGGCGGTGGGCAAAGCGGGGCTGAGGGCTCGCGGCTGGACAGTGGGGAAAGGTGGAGAGGAGCAGGGAGCAAGCTGTGGGACAAACAATGGCCGTGAGAGGAAGCCTGCGGAGAACGCAGGGAAATAGCAGCTAAAGGTGGCCAAAGGAAAATTGTCATTAATAGGGTGAAAGGAGCTCTGTTGGAGCTACTGGGGAGGGTCCAGTGGAGGCCACAAAGATGATGTGGGGTCTGAGCATCTCTGGTGAGGAGAGACTGGAGGAGCCGGGCCTGTTTAGTCCAGAGAGGACAGAGGGGATCTCGTCAGTCCATGTAAACATCTCTAAGGCATGTCAGGAGGATGGTGCCAGACCCTTTGCAGCAACAGGACGAGGAGCAATGGCCATAAACTAAAACACAAGAAGTTCCACCTCAAGGTGAGGAAGAACTTCTTTATAGTGAGGGTGGCAGGGCACTGGAAAAGGCTTCCTAGGGAGGTCATGGAGTTTGCTGGTGACATTCCAAACCTGTCTGGAGGTATCGCTGTGTCCCCTACTCTAGGTGATTTGACAGGGGGTTTGGACTGGATGATCCACAGAGGTCCCTTCCAACCCCAGCAATTCTGTGAAAGCAGCTCCATCACTAAACACTGCCCTCGGGCCACCTTCAGCTTGTGCTGGGGGCTGGTCTTCTGCCCCTTGTCACAGCAAAACAGCCCTGAGGAGCAGCAGGGGGGCTCCTGGTGGGGTGTTGGGGAGAGCTTCGAGGAGAAGTGTGGGAAAGGATACTGGTGCAGCCAGGGAAAGTGAATCCCTTTACCAGGATCAACTCGTGCTTAGAGGAAAGTGTAGGAGTCGCCATGGGTGGGGAGCAAATGTCCTGTCAAACTTTCCAGAGATGTTCCTGCAGCGTGTGGGGAAGGGCAGGGAGGGGAAAGGGGATGTGCTGCCGCTCCCACAGTTAATTATTACCTGCCAGGTCGGAGGGGCTGGTGGTGCTGTAGCCACCAGAACTGCTACTAGTTTGCTTTCCTGGTGTCTGGAGCTCCTCCCATCAGAGGACATCCAGCTCTGCTTTACATTCTTGCTGCTGGGGACTTCCACAAGTGTGGAAAAAACCAAAACAACAAAAAAAACCCAACCAAACAAAACCAAAACTTGTGCTGGCAAGTAGAAGAGGGAATGAAGTTTTCCAGATGCTCAGTGCAGGCTGCTGGCTTTAGGGCACTCAGAGTGGCAGACTCGGAGCCGTAGGTGGGGGAGAAGAGCAGGGACATGCATCAGAGTGCTGAGACCCTGCAGCTCGGACAACAACTGGAGGACTTCAGGCCCTGGTGGAACTTAGAGAGCTGCAGTCCTGGCATGTCAGTTCATCTGCCCTGGGCCTGCCCTGCTTTCCTTCACTGGGGTGAAACGTCTGACTGCTGTGTGCAAGCTCATGGTGGGCACCAGCACAGTCTGATCTCGTCTCCCTTCCTAATCCCAGCTCCCTGTGAACCTGGGGCAGCAGTTCACAGCTCGGGACTGCAGGGTTTGTAAATGCAGATAACCACACTGAGAGCCTGTGACCCAAATTTACAAACCTGCTTGCCCCAAACCAAGCTGTCAGCACTGCCTTCCCCTGCTGTGAATGCACTCTTCTCTCAAAGAGCTTAGAGCAGCAGAAAAAACTTGTGCTTCCTAAGCCAGCATAGTAGGCCTGTGTATTTTTTAAAATGCTGAATTAAAATAAACAGTTCTGCACTCAACAATCTGCCTGGCTGTGGTGTGGGGCAGTTCCTGTAACTCTGTGTGCCCTTGGGGTATCTTACATGGGTAGTTAAGGGCCTGGAGAGGAAAACTGTTGGGAGAGGAATGCAAAGTGTGGATTGCCAAAGAGCTGCCTTGTTCAGACCCTCTGCCCTGGCTTGCCTGGGTGACACCCAGCAGCTTCCCCTGAAGAAATATGTCCCTTCATGAATAACTTCATGCTGCAGAGAGGTACAGGGCAAATCCTTATTTCACAAAATAAACACGAAGTTGTTGGAAGGAGACGTGTTTGGGAGGAAGCTGTGGCACCCCTGCTCGGCTGGACACGGGACTGTCCCAGTGTCACTGCTGCAGGGCAGCTGGGGATAATTCTTGGCTTCTCTTCACTTTCCTACTGGCTGCAGGGAGGTGCAGAAAGCTGTGAACACTGCCCAGGGGCTCTTCCAGAGGTGGACAGAGCTCTTGCAAGATCCCTCCATCGCCACAAGAGAAGAAATCGACTGGACCACTAATGAGCTCAGGAACAACCTGCGGAGCATCGAGTGGGACCTGGAAGACTTGGATGAAACCATTAATATCCTTTTTGTGGCCCTTTGGAGGTAGCTGCAGTTCTCAGGTTGTACTAAATAGCCAAGCCCCAGTGCTTGTCACTCTTTGCAAAAATCAGGACTGCTTTGGAATTTTGCGTTCATATTGGCTTTTCTCAAACTGCAAATGAGAAATTAAGGATTTTCCTTTTGCCTTTTTGTTCCCCTTTTTGCAAAGTATATTCTAAGATGCTTTGTTCTAGAAAGCCTCCTGTGTTGTGTGAATCTGGATTTCTGTTGGGTCAGTTCATTCTCCAGGCTGCCTTCCAGAAATACTCCTTTTCCCTTGTGTTCCTCTGAGTGTTCCTGAAAACTCTTCACAGCATCACAGAACCAAAAAACACGTGGAAAAGAGAAACCTTGCGTGTGTGCGTGCGCTGCACGGCGCATTCCTGCCGTGTCTCCTCTTCCAGGCAGCCTGCTGTTCTTTGCTAATCCCATTTTGGGAACAGGCACACCACAGTGGCCCCTGGCACCCTCAGGGTTTGTGTGTCCATGTGTGTACCCAGCCCTGCTTCCAGGGACTCCTTGACTCGGTGCCCAGGCATTGTGGAGGCAAACCCACGGAAATTCAACCTCGATGCCACGGAGCTGGGAATCCGCAAAGCCTTCATCACCAGCACACGGCAGGTGGTCAGGGTAAGGAACCTGCCCTCGGGCTCAGGGCCTGGGGAGGGCCTGGGGGGAATTGGTGGGTATAAAAGGACATCTTGGGGCTGTTCTGTGGCGGGCTGGAGAGCAGAGAGTAAACTTGCTACCTGCTGAGTCTCAGGCTTCCTCTTCTTCCCCATGCATTCCCTCCTGGAGCTGCCCAGAAGGGTTTGGGGGTGCAGGTGCCCCATGGAATTCCCTCCTTTTGTGCTGCTGACCCTTGAAGTCTTCACACTGCTCTGGCAGCAGTGAGTTGGGAGCCTGTGGTAGCAGGAGGAAGAGTGAAGACCCAGCTGCAATGTGGAGCCTCCCTTCAGAACTGAGGGAAATCTTGGCAGTCCTGACCGTTTGTAGCACTGGTTTTCAGCAACAGGGAGACCACTTTGAGCACTGACAGATGGTTAAAGCCTGTTGTTATTGACATGGTGACTTCAACTTCCTACCCCTGCAACATAGTCCAAACAACCACTGGATTTATTTATAACTTGAGGAAGATTTTTTTTTTTTTTAGTTTAAACTTACGCTTGAGAAGCAAAAAGGGGATTGTAACAACTTGGTGGTAACAAATAGAGAAGAAACATTTTTCCAAAAGCTTC
Organism: Pyrgilauda ruficollis; assembly: GCF_017590135.1. Taxonomy (NCBI): domain Eukaryota; kingdom Metazoa; phylum Chordata; class Aves; order Passeriformes; family Passeridae; genus Pyrgilauda; species Pyrgilauda ruficollis. The sequence goes on along the minus strand of NW_024526266.1, from coordinate 3,131,334 downwards.
ACTGCCTGGTAACAAGCTGCTAGTTAGGAACTTTCTGTCTATTAATAGCTACACTGAGTTTCTGCTGCCCCTCACGACTCTGATGTTCCTGCTTCACAAAATGCACTGGCTGGCAGCAAGCCTGTTACCCCACCTGCAGTCCTGTGGTCTGGATGCAGTTCCTAAGGCTTGCTGCCTGGGAACTGATCCCAAAACCACACTGCCCCCAGGTAGCAGGCATATGCTTGCTGCCTTGTCCTCAGTGTAGTCCGCTCCCTAATGGGCAGGATCAGGCAAGCCTGCTCTCTGGTCCTCTTCTCCTGGCTGAAAAATGCTGGGTAATGGCTTTTGGAGCAGTGTCTCCTGCTGGGAAATGAAATTTGTAAGTGGCCCTGTGGAGCTGGCTTCCAGTTTCCTTGGGGGAAATTTGTGATGCAGACAGTGAGGGTTAACCAGCTGTGATGTGATGGTGCTCTCCAGTGATGTGTTGCACATCTCTGAACAGTAAAACACATCTGGATCCTCTGGTGGCATCAGAACTCTGCTGGTGGATCTGCCAGATGATGTTGACTGCTCGCTAATTTATGAAAACCAGGTTATGTTACATTGTGATGGGGAGCCTTCTGTGGTTAGTGACCTTCTGCAGGAACTCCACAGCAAAAATTAATTGGTAGGAGAGAACACTGACACAGTCAGAGGGGATGGCCACAGGACAGGAAATCTACCTTCTATGGAATATAAAACCAGATGCAGTTGGGAATAAAGCACAGGAGGTTATAGGCTTCAAGACCTTGACAAACACTTCCTTACATTCTGTCAACAGGAACATTCTTTTATTATACAAATCAACGTGGTTCTGGTTGTAGTGGAGAAAAAGGAGTAGCAAATGAGGAATATTTTCAAAATACCCCAATGCTGTTGATTCCAGTATTAGTATAACAATGAAAATTTCTAGAGTATGTTTCCAGACTCTTGAAAAGTGTGGGTTTTCAAAGAAAATCTCCCTTCCGTCTTTCCCCCTTGTAGAAGCTTTGCTGGGTATAAACAGCCCTGTAGCACCCTGAATTTGCTTGTCATCTCAAATCCAATGCTCACATGCTCCTTCTTTTGTTGAATGAACAGGACATGAAGGATCAGATGTCAAACTCATCCATGCAAGCACTGGCTGAAAGAAAAAACAGGCAGGTGAGAACCAGAAACGGGCAATGTATTTCTGCTACAATGTCTACCCTGTCTGGAGTCCATCCCCTTACAAACCTTGGGTGTGGGAGGGGGCTCCCACGCTGCAGTCAAGCTGTGTTTGAGCTGTGTCCATTTGGCTGCCCTGAGAGAGCTGGTTCTCACAGGCTGCCAGCCTCTCCCAAGCCTCTCTCAGAGCAGTAAGTCAGCACTCACCATCTGTCTCTGTCTTCAGAGCTGGTTGTTTACAACTGTCAGCATTGCACCATCCCATGTAAAGGGAAATCTCCCTCCTCCTCCTCCTCGGGGGGAAGCAGCTCAGAATCCATGTCAATGAATGTAATCCTGCACTCTGCTGGATTTAGGAGCCAAGATGGTGCAATATCCTTTCATGCAGCTGCTTCTCGTAATAGCCATGTAAGAAGATGGAAGGAGCTCCAGGAGTCTGGTGTTGTCTGCACTTGTAATCTAAGGAATAGAAATAGATGCAGCTTGTGCTGCTTCCTGGCTGATGGAGAGGCTGTAAGGAGATACTGCAGCTGACTTCCAGACCCACTCCAGTAAAAGCTGGTGTGTGCTTCATACAGTTAATTGTCTGTACTGCATCAGCCTTACCACACGTGGCAAAAACAACAAACCGGGAAGCACAGAACTCATTCCTGAGCTTGTCACAGGGTTAATTGACGTGCTTGGCAAACACTCCCAGCAACAAAGTCCCTGACACCCTTGCTCAAACAAGTCTGCAGCTTTCCCTGCTATTTGCTGCTTTCCTTTGCATGAGGTTCCTGAGAGCTGCAGGAGACCATATGGCCCAGCTCACACAGCGACATCTGGTCAGGAAAACCGACTTCCCCTTGCTGCCTTCCTCTCCCTTCCCAGCCCCTCACCTTCATTCCAGACTGCAAAGCTTGTGCTGGGCTTTGTGTCTGAGGGGTTGGCTGGCAGTGACCTGACCCTCACAGCCCAGGCTGGCAAACAGGCCTTTTCTATTGAAGCTGCAGGCAAAGCTAGAGCACTGCATTAAATAAAAAGGAGTTGCCCTTGCCACAAACTGGAGGGACCAGGAGCTTGCTCAGTGTCTTGGTGGCAGAAAAAGCCAGATGTCCTGCTGGCTTCCTGCATGGTCAGTCTGTCGGCTTTCCTCAGCCCTCTGAACCTTATAAGTCAGATGAACCATAGACACCGTCTGGTTTTCAGCCTGACAGAGCAGCCTGGTCATTGTCTTGCTGTTCTTCACAAATGCTCATCCTGCCCACAACCAGGAGCTGCAGGATGGTCTCATTACAGGTCAGCCTGGCTTCCACACTGGAAGGCAGAGTCCCTAACCCTTCCCTAGTGCTGCAGGGTGCAGTTCCTCACTTGCAGGTCATGTTCATTCTCCAGCATCTGTAGCTTGGGTTATTCCCTTTTCAGACATATTTGGCTGGAAAGCACATCTCTGCAGGCTTTGCATGAGCTTATCTGTTCAGGTTGCAGGCAGGTAGCAAGAATAACTTTGTGTGCTGGCAGCTGAAGAGCCTGCTGGAGAGATAGGCAGCCTGGATCATAGAACATAAGCATACAGCACTGCTCTGGTTATATATTGCATTATTTTACTGTCAGCTCAACTGGTTAAGTACTTTATCCAGACCCTCTTAAACCCCTGTCATTAGCAGCACAGTGCTCAGATGGAGCTGTACATCTGTTAACACAATATACCCAGACACTTCCCAGCTCACATGTCCTAGCACACAGTGCTGCCTCTTGAGCAGGCCTCCGCCAGTCCTTTGTGCTGTGCAGGCCTCCTGCACACACTGCCAGTCGGCCACACTCCAGCTCTCCTGCTGCTGGAGAGGCATCTCTGCAATTCCAGGCTGCAGAGACTTCCCAGGCTGCATTTTGGCTCTGTGTTGGTCTAGTTCATGACAGCACTTTGGCTGAGTAGCAGCAGAGCAGGAGGAAAAGGATGCTGTGTGCGTGTGTACACGAGTGTTGCCTTGTCTGCCTTCCCACCTCACCCTGTAGACGGGCTGTGAGCAGACACAAGAGTGTTGCTAAGAGCTCTCTGCATCTGTTCAGGCACTCCTGGGAGAGAGTGGGAGTCAGAGTTGGAGCTCTGGACCTGACAAATACAGCCGTCTGGACCGGGAGCTGCAATTAGCAAATTCACATTTCATCGAGGAGCAGCAAGCTCAACAACAGGTAAGGCAGCTGGCATCACAGACTAAATAGCTTTGCTTCCCAGATGGGTGCCAGGGGGGCTGGTCTGGCTCCAGGAGACTGACAGTCCTCCTCTTTGCTTGTGGCATGTGTCTGTGCCTGCATTTCCTGTGCAGCACAGCTTTGGGTGATCTCGGCACAAGTTTTTAACCCTGGAGGTGTGGGGCTTCTGCTACGTTTAGGAGGCAGTTGGCACAATCTGGAAGATGTAGCACACTAGGATTTAATAGTGCAAGGATTGTTGAAATCCTTGGAAGAGCAGGAACACTGCAAGAAGAAAAGGGCCCATTTGTCTTATGGAACTTCCCCTGGTTAAAAAATGTTTGGTGTTGTTTGTGTGCATCTCCCATCAGAACAGGCTGGGAGCAGGAGCACGCGCCTGCTTCCTTTTCCTGCTTTTGTCACCGTGAGATTAGTGAGAAAGGCTGTGTGAGGCCTTGGGAGAACCCGTGGTGAGGCACTTCCCAGCTGACAGGGGAGTTTGCCTGGAGAAGTGCCCAGGCCAGGCACAGCCTGGAGAACTGCAGGGCTTTGACACAGGCAGTGACTCGGAGGTGGCAAACTCTGCTGAAGCTCCTGGCCCATGATGCCACATCAGCTTCCAGGCACGTTTTACCTACTGACTCCAGGGGGATAAATAGCTTCAGAAATAGGTAACTAGGGTAAAGCTAATCCTTAGCGTGACTGTGCCCTGAAAATGACTTAAAACAGCAGCAGACTTATTCCTTTGGCACATTCAGAGCCAGGCTGGCTATTTTTAGCTGTAGAAGCTGCAACAGCCTTCTGCTTGCATTAACCCCGTGTTAGCTGTGGCACATTCCAGGTGGCATTTCCCAGACACAGCATCAGTGTGCCTCCCTGGCCTGCTCACCTTGCCAAGGTTTTGATGACCAGCCCTTGGAGCTTTCCAAAGTCACTTTAGCTGTGCATGCAGCATGGATGAGCTGAGGCTGGATTTGCAGGGATGTCTGGAGGCTGCAGCCTGCTGTGCCATGGGGATGCCATGCCATGGAGTCTTTCCCTGATTGTCTCCTCTCCAGCATTTCTTAGGAATGCAGTCCTCATTCCTGGTGGCTTAAGTCTGAGCCCAGGTCTCACAGCTGATGTTGGCTGAGCAGCAAGTGCCTGTCCAGTGGATGGGCTGGCTCCAAGCCAGCTGCAGGCAGCAGATCTGTAATTGCCCACTTCTCTTCTGTTTGTCCCCAGCTGATTGTGGAGCAGCAGGATGAGCAGTTGGAGCTGGTCTCTGGCAGCATCGGGGTGCTGAAGAACATGTCCCAGCGCATTGGCGGGGAGCTGGAAGAGCAAGCAGTGTAAGTGTGAGACATGGGGGCAAAAACCTGGCACGGGGCTGGCTGTAACACGGCTGGATGTCATCACACACCTGTCTCTGCCTCTGGTACAGCCTGGAGTTCACTGGTCCCTCAGGCAGCCTCTCCCTGCCAGCCTGTGGGAAGCATTTTGTACTGCAGTCTGCAAGGACCCAATGGCAACCTCCTTCCTTTAGAAGCCTGCATCTAGGGCAGGCCTAGCTGCCACCTTACCTTTCCTCCTCTCCTTTTCACATGCTCCCCCTCATGCAGCCAGCAGATAAGGGAGGGAGGTCCTGTGCAGTGCAGATGCTGGCCACTTCTCCACTCTGCAGGGTTTTGTGCTGCCCCTAGACAGCTGCTGGGGCCAGGAGCTCTCAGCTGTGCCCTGAAACACACAGCACAGAGCTGCTCTTCATCACTGAAGTTAAAAATAACCCTCACCCACGCAAAGGGTTAAAGGGCAGCTCACCAAGTCATTCTGCATCCATCCATTTACATATAAATTAGATTTCTTTCCCAGTTCTTGTCCTTTGCAAACAAGTTCCCAGTTGTGCAGGCTAACAGCTATGCTACCAGAAAGGCTTGAAGGGTTCATGCCTAAAACCCCTCCTTGTTTGGCTGGTAGGAGTCTGGAGGGCCGTGTCCCTTATGGAGTGATATCATCTTGGATGGAGAGGAGGAACTTCCAGCCTCCCTGCTGTGTGTGAAGTTGTGCAGCATGAGAATCCTCTGCTCTCACAGTGGAGATTGGTGTGGTGTGTCTGTTTCTAGATCATCACACAAGCCATCAATGCTTGCACCATTAGCTCTTAACTACCACAGTGAGGTTTTCCCCACTGAATGAAGGTTTAACAAGTGCCCTGGCACTCCAAATGAAGGAGTCTGTCCTTTTAAATGCATTAAGCTTTAAAGTCCCACTGGCTGGAGACAATTGGATTAGTACCTTGACTCTGGATGCGCACTGGCATTGACAAAGCATGGATTCAGGAAGGCTTTCAGATTCATTACAGTCACTGTGTGAAGGAAGTAAAAGGGTAACTTCCATGCAGAGCTTGAAAAGCACCTTAAAAGCAACTGCAGATCTCGTTCCCACTTGATACCTGACTGAAACAAGATTTTAGTTTAAACTGCAAGCCCTGAACGAGAAAAGGGATTTAAAGTCCAAGCTGACACGTAGATGCTAATCACAGATTATAAATGAGACTTTCCTTTTGCAAGGAGGAAGCCCCTCCCCCACTCCTCACCTTGCAGATGTGTGTAGAGTTCAGCCACAAACATCCAGGGAGGATCAGTCTGGCAGGAATCCCGAGTTACTTCCCACCAAAGCAGAGCTGCTGTTTCAGCAGGTTTTTTCCCCTCCCGTGGGTGCTTCCAGGAGAGGAGGCCACATTCATTTTGTCTGCCAGGGTGTGATACTCTGCTCACATCAGTGTTTTGATCCACGTGTGTGAGCGTGGTGCAAAATCCCCAAGGGATGTGCCACGTGCTGACCAGTGCCCTGCTTCTGTGTCCTCAGGATGCTGGATGACTTCTCCCACGAGTTGGACAGCACTCAGTCGCGCCTTGATAACGTCATGAAGAAGCTCGCCAAAGTGTCTCACATGACGAGTGGTAGGTCCTGGGAAGTGGGATCCAGTCCTGGGAAGGGAGAGACAAGCCCTTGGATCTTCAGGCTGGGACACTGTGCTCCTACCCAGCCAGCCAAGGGGAGGGAGCAGCTCTCAGTTCTTGAAAGAAGGGGAAGGTTTCCAAGCCCAGCAGCTGCTCCTGCCCAGACACTGCTCTGCTGCCTGTCCCCTCCCTTTGTTTTATTTACAGGTGCCTTTCTATTTATGCTGCTGCTGCTGGGAAAATCCCCCTCTAGCTGGTGGGAGGGGAAGCTCTGCAGCCTCCTGCTCTGCTGCAGTTTCCCGGGCTGCCTGTGGAACAAAAGCTGTCAAGGTGCCATTAAACACCGGCCACGTGTGTGGCTTCTCCCGTACTAGAATGCCTGCAGCAATCCCCTTCCCAAATCCCACCTGCCCTGGGGCTGCGGGTGCCTGCAGGCTGTTGTCATTCCCATCTCACTCAGCTGGTAGAGGAAAGAGCTGAATTCTGTGCTGAACCCACAGAAAAGTCCTTATAAGGCTGTGCCTGAAGCCGGGGGGCCGGCGGGGCGCCGCGGGCAGAGCAAACAGGAAGCCCGGCCTGGCTGCCGGGAAGTCCCACGCTGCCGCTGCCTCTGAGCCTGGCACCGTGCCCAGGCAGCGCCTCCTCCAGCGCCCCTCTCCCCTGGGTGCTCAGGACCTTGGGAAAGCAGCAGCCTGTCAGGAGGAAAAGCATTCCTGCTCTGCAGGATTAGGCTGTCTGAGGGATTTATGAGGTAGTGGGAATACAGCCCTAGAGAGACCACTTGGAGTGCTGATGGTGCACTTTGGGTCAGCAGTACTCTGCAGCAGCACAAACACAGGTGAACCCTGTGTCTCTGCCCTTTCCTCTGGGAAAACCCGTGGGTCTCTGCAGAGTGTTTCTGAGTGTTGTGAAAGAGCTGGAATTTCTGTTGGTATCACCTATGCCAGGGAGACTGGGAGGGCTCTTTCTGGGGTAGCTACTGTGTCTAGGAGTTGAGGGGGTGCCAGCAGCCCTGTCCCCACTGCTGCACCATCATCTCATGGGGCAGACAGCAGCTCTCAGAGGGGATGTGGTGTTGAGCCAATGAGGTGTAGAGATGCCCAGGGAAACCTGATTCCTGGCCCTGTCCTAAGGGAAGCCGCCACAATCTCTTCCTGGCAGAGCTCCTCAGGGCAGCTTTCACTGGATCCCTTCTTGTTCCTCTGGCAAACAGATTACTCCATGAATGAACAGCAAACACAGCAGCTCTCTGCTTGTTCTCCCAATTGCTTTTGAGCCAGCTTTTCAAAGCTGTTTGAACTTGGTTGGGAAGAAGCCTCACAATTCCCACAGCTGTTCCCAAACCCCAGTGTATCCTGGAGGAGAATGCAGGAGAATTAATATTGCCTCACTGCAATATTCAGCGCCACAGCTTTTCTCCCACAGGAACTGTTGTTTTGGCTTTTTGTAGCTTAAGCTTGAATTTGGTTCCTAGCAGGACCAAATTTTCTTTCTCCACTAAAGCAGGAAGACTGATGCTTCCTTTTCTTTCCAGATCGACGGCAGTGGTGTGCAATTGTTGTCCTCTTCGTCATCTTGCTAGTGGTGCTCATCCTGTTTTTTGTCCTGTGATGACAAAAACGGAACTTCCTGGGACGCCCCCTCCCCGCCCCTCGCCCCGGCAGCGCGGGGAAATGAAATTCTCCCCATTTCCGTCCGCCCACAGAGATCCCCGGCAGGAACACCCGCACCCAGCTCTCACCATCCTCCTCCAAGGACTGCACTGGCATCTCCCCTGGCCCCGGGGAGAGGGGGTGGAGCGCTGGAGCTGCCTCCTCCCCTGCTGCGGTGCAGTCTGGACCTGGGCTCCGGGTCTGGATCCATGGAGCTGGAGGGGAACCTGACCCCTGCGCTTCCACCCGGTGCAGGTAGGAGCCGGTGAGAGATGGACACAGAGCAGCGAGCCCTGGGGAGGATGGGATTGGGGGAGGACTTACTGAATTCACTGAGCATTACAAACTGCATTGCCAGTGCCAGCCTCAGGCATTACTGGGTGAAACCCCCCAAGCCGCAGCAAGGGAGGGGAGCCCTGGCCCTGCTCCCCGTGCCCCTCCCTGCCTCCTGTGGGCGGGCTCTGTAGCACCAATTCACTGCCGAGAGCACGGTGAGTCCTGCCAGAGCTTTCCTGCCCTCTCCCTGGGCAGAGGGCAGAGCTGTAGGGTCTCATGTCCTGCCATCGGCCACCCAGGCCCCGTCAGACACCCCAGAGCTTCAAACCTGGGGTGCTGCACACCGAGCGCTGGCAATCAGCTGTGAGCCAGAGAGGGAGAGTCTTGAAGCTTTTAAACTTGCCTCCCTCATTATACAGGCCTCTAAAGCTCATTGACTGATGCTTTCTTTGCCCTTGTATAACTGAGTCACTGCTTCTGTTTAACAGCTGCTTCCCTTTGGCAAGTGATTTGCCAAGTCTAAAATAACTTATTTTTTTTAAGGAAAAAAAAACTTTAAAGATTTTTTGATGACCATTAGGGCCACGTTCTCTCTGCGGGTGCACGACACACATGATCAGAGGAACAGTGCTCAGTGATGTATTTTAAGTGTACATGAACTTGTAAATAGGATGTCTTAATTTTTCCCAACCGCTATTTTTTGGACACCTCCGTTGTAAGCAACCAAAAGGCAGGAGATTCAAAGCTAGATCATGTTTCCATATTCCTTCCCAGTCCTTTTGTCACCTCCCAGTTGTTTGTCACTCCAGTTGTCTCAGCAGTGTTGGATTCCCTACAGGGAATGTGGAGTAGCCAGGTGGGCAGTACCAAAACTGGGGTGAAAAAAGCTCACCTGGGCAGTATCACTGCAAAGGAACAGGAAGAGGAACCGTGCTGCAAGCACCAGTTGTGGGCTAGGGGGTGACTCTTGAGGAAAGCAAAAACGGTTTCTTACTCCAATCTGCTCCCATATTTTAAGTTGCAAACATGAAAAGACTCAGCACAGCCTGGCTTATGGCTCCCAGATGGGGCTGGGGGAGGAAGTTAATTGGCACTGACGCAAAGACTTCTGCTGAAATTGCAAATCACCCCCAAAATCCCCCGCCTTAGAATCTTGCCACCGCACGGCTTTACCTCCGGAACTGAACACTCCTCCCCCCACCGGCTTCGTGGCTCCCTCCGAGCTCAGCGTGGCCCCCCTGTCCCTGCCGCGGGCGCTGCACGCACAGCCGCCGGCTCGGTGCCTTCCGCAGCCGGGCGGGGCCGGACGGAGCCCCCCCGCCCGCCCGTCAGTAACGCACACGTGGTGCCTCGGCGCCCACCCGCACTCACGAGTCGAGTGGCTCCTTATCCTTGCAGAGCATCCCTGCAGGGCATAGGCGGTGTCTGCTTTCCAAGGCTGGCCGTAGCAGTGTCTGTGCCACTCCGTGGGTCTGTACCTCTCCAGGAGCAGGTTCCCAGCAGCACGGGTCTGGGCAGGGAGCAGGGCTCGCTGCTGGCTGCTGTTTGCACACCTCTGATCCCCTTGTTACTTCCAGCGTGTTTGTGCATCCTTCGGGAATGACTCCCATGTAGGAGCGCTCCTTTGGTAGTCCAGGGGGTGGCCCAGCTGCTGACATCACCACAAGCCACCCAAGTGTCTCTGGTCCCTTTCCTCGTGTACATTTGCTTTTCTGTCGCTGGTGGTGCCCTTCCCTTTAACACTAAATAAAGGTGCAGCAGCGTAGATCTCCACTCCTCCTTGCCTGACTCTTGCTCCCGGGACAAGCTCAGGGTCTCCTGGCATCAGGGAGTGGGAAAAGCTCTCCCACCAGCATTTGCCAGGCATCACCATCCTGGTTTTTGAGGCATAAGCAGCATCTGCAGTTTCTGGGGTCACCTCAGCATTGTGGGCAGCTGTGCCCAGATGTGGGGCAACACTGTGCAGAGGGCAGCCATTGCTGCCGGAAACACTCCAAGGACGTGTTTTGCCTTCCATGGCTGGAAAAAAGAACCCCTCAAAATCCCCAAGGAGCCCTGCAGGTGGCTGAGCCCCCCTGCCTACCTGCCCAGGGCCCCCGCAGCACCACAGCATGGTCAGGAGGTGGCTGGTGGAGCAGCAGGGCCATGGGGAAACAAGTAGCAAAGGCCCCACGGCCACAAGCACCACCCCAACCCCTCCATGTCACAAGCCAAGGGCACTGATTTGTTATTGCAGAGATGTATTTTTGGGTTTCAGTTTGAAATAATTTAAAAGAACCTCACCAGCCCTCCAGCACAAGGTGGCAGTGCTGGCAGGAAGCCCTCTGTCTCCTGAGGTCACGGAGATGGGGTGTCCCCATGCTGGTCACCTCAGTGCCCAGCAGGACAGACCCACCCAGCTCTGTTGGGGCCAGGCTGTCCCGTGTCCCTCACACCTGGGCAGCTCCTGGAGACTCTGGGGGGTCCTTGGTCGCACACTCTCCCAGGGGCACAAGGAAAGCCACCTTCCCCCACTGCAGTGGAGCCAGGCAGGTCCTGGCACTGCGAGGCAGCTTGGTCCGTGCCATGCCATTCTGCAGCATCCTGGGACATCACTGGGCCATCTTCCTTCTCCCATCACTGGGACATCCTCCTCCTCTTGCCGGCTCGGCAGGAGCCGTGCCAGGCTAGCGCGGTGCCGGGCGGTGCCGGAGCACGCGCAGGGCCAGGCTGTCAGCCTGCAGCAGCAGCTGGCGGATGTGGGCCAGCCCCAGCCCCGAGACGGCCGCGCCGTTGACCTGCAGGATCTCGTCCCCCACGCCCAGGAGCCCCGCGTAGAGCTTGGCCGTGCCAGCATCCGCCATCTCCTGCACGTAGACACCTGCAGAGGGAACGGGGATGGGTGAGAGCCCTTCCTGCCCCGGAGCGCCCAGAAACAAACCTGTGACAAACAGCCTTTGGCGGGGGCTGCGTGTCCCAAGCCGAGCGCTGATGGACACACAGGACTGTGCGTGGCCAAAGCCACACGTGGCAGTGTCCCCCCTCCTGCATCACTTCTGCAGCAATGGAGCAACCCCCTGCACCCGTGCCCAAGCTCATCCCTGGGGTGGGATGAGAGCCACCGTGGAGAGATCACAGTGTGCCGGAGCTTTGGGATGATCCCGCAATACCTGTGTCAGGCCGGCCGTGTCCGGAGGTGACGGAGAAGCCGAAGGCACCGTGGGGGGGTCGCTGCAGCTCCAGCTGGCTGGTGCCATCGGGGAAGACCTCGACCACGCGCCCCACCGCGCGCAGCTGGCCGGGCGCCCCGATGTCTTCCACGCTCAGCGAGCGCTGCGGCCCTGAGCCCCCCTTCCTGTGGGGAGAGGGAAGGTGGGTGAGTGGGGACAAGGGAAGTGCTGGACACCGGGTGATGCAGCCCCTGGCGGCACTGAGCCACCACAGCAGCCCAGAACAGCGTCCTGGGCACCGCAGGGATGTGCTAGCCCACATCCTACCTGTCAGCCGTGGTCTGGGGCAGGAGGTAGGCACTGGCACGAGGTGCCTTCCCCAGCTGGGGATGCAGGCTCTGGATAGAAGCAGCTTTTTGTGGCTGGCAGAAGGGTGACACCTGGGGAGAAACATCTGGCTGAGATGGGGACAAACACTGTGCAGCACCGCAGTGCTTCACCCACTGATGGAGTGAGGGAGTAGGGAGTGGAGGAACTGGAACATCCCATCCCCCTGGAGCATTCCCCAACTCACTGCTGAGGGGGGATGAGCATATCCACTCTTCCACTACTACCCCTCTCTCCCTCCTTCCCCCTTCCACTTCCCAGTTGGCTCTGGACTTTTCAAACGCAGCAGGTTTGGAGTGGCGCATCCCCCCACGCACCCTCCAGGACCGCCTGAGCCACAAATCCATACTCAGGAACACTTCATTCCAGCCCAGCATCCTTTCCCTTGTGCCACCCCAGTCTCCCCGCATGGGGCGATGTCCAAGCTCACCAGCTGCAGGGACTGCAGGGACGGTGACTTCTTGACACCGGGGCTGCCCTGCGGGGAGCCGCCGGGGGCCGGGAGCTGCTCCATGCTGTAGCAGCGGAAGCGGCCCAGGCGCTGCTTGGTGCTCTGGCTCAGGCTGCACAGGAGCTTCTTCAGCCCCGAGGCCGAAGCGCCGCTGCCCTTGCGGCTCACTGGCCGCCCCGGCTCCCTGGGTGGAGAGGCGTGGCGGTCACACACCGAGGGGCAGCAGGATCTGCAGCTGCCTCTGGGCTGGGGGCGCATCCTGCACCCGCCTTGGCAGCCTTGAGAGCTGCAGCACGGTGAGATGGGGGCGCACGGTGAGATCGGGGTGCACGGGGAGATCGGGGACAGCCTCTTCCCCGCAGCAGTGCCCCAGCACACAAGTTTGTCACTACCCGAAGTGACCTGAAAGGCTCCCTCCCTGTTTTCTCCACTATTTCAGGGGTTTAACACATCTCAGAAGTCCCCCGCTCTGCCACAAGGGATCACACCCTGCCCACGGGCTCAGAGGACCCAGCACCACCTTGGAACTCTCCTGCCAGGCTGAGAGATGCAGCGCCAGGCACAGGGCTGGCAGGATCGCACTTGGAAAGCCCCAAGGCGGCTGATTTTCCCCACCTGACACCAGGGAAACACCTCTGCTCTAACATCCCCGGCAGAACCAGACGTGGCGAAACGCAGCTCCCCCAAGCCCACAGCAACACACGGGCACATTGCAACCCCCACACTGTGGTTTCTGTGAGGTTCTTGGAGCCAGGGAGCTGAGCCCAGCAGCACCCCGCAGTGCCCAGGAGGGAGCTCAGGGCTGTACGGTTTGGGATGCCGTGGCTGCCCATGCTCGCTCACCCGTGTGCCGCGCTCCCGGCCGGGTGCCGCTGCGGCTGCGCTCCCGACATCCCGGCACCTTCCCCGGCAGGATGAGCAGCCTCCGGGGGCACGGCGGTGACAGGGCTGCCAGCGGGGTGTGACAGTGTCCCTGCAACCACAGTGAGACAGTCACACGCCTGTTTCATTGGGAACCCCCCCAGCACTCCATGCGTGGGTCTCTTACCTCTGCCCGCCCCCGGGGCGTCCTGCCCGTGGGTGTTGTTGCAGTTGTTGGTGGACAAGGCACGGAGGGGGCTCCCCGGGAGCCACCGGGGGCTGCAGGGACTCCGCCGCTCGGCCGGCCCCGCCGTGCCCCCGGGCTGCGGTGGGGCTGCGCTGCCAGCATCCGGCTCCGGGCCCCGGACTCCTTGGCTCGGCGCCTGGCGGGTGCTGATGGAGAACAGGGCTTTCCTGCAAGGCACCTGGGCGCAGGCCTTCTTGGTATGAGGGGGAGCAGGGACGTGGGTGCCTGGGATGGGAGTGCTGCTCCTCAGCTGCGAGGAAGGCTCCAGAGGCTCACTGGGCTGCTGCGGGGGGCCAGCTGTGTTCCCCACTCCCTTGCTGCCCCCCAGATGTTGATGGGGTTCCCCATCTTCCCGGCTCCTGGTTCTTCCCGGTGGTGGGGGGCAAACAGGCCCCGGACCCGAGTCCCCGTGCTCGGGGCCCCCGCTGGGCACACACGTTCCCTTCCTGGCCCTGGCCTCAGGCTGCGGGGCAGCGCGGGCAGTTCTGTGCCCGCGAGTGCGGGGGTCCCGGTGCCCCCGCAGGTGGGGGCTGCGGGGTCCTGCCTCCTCGCTGTCCGTCCGGCAGCCGTCGGAGGTGTCGGTGCTCTCCAGGGCCGAGTCCACCTCGTCGATGTAGGTGACATCTCCAATGTAGGTCTCCTTGATCTTCTCGGTGTGGATGCGCTGCCGGGAGGGCAGGATCCACAGCGGGGACCCTCCGGGGCCCAGAGGCCTGATTTTAGGCTCTGTCTGGGCAGCGCCCGGCCCTCTGCTATCCCCTGGAACGCTTCTTTGTGCCGCAGGGCTACTTTTGGCCAGCTCGGGGACAGCTTGCGTGTCCGTGCCCCGGCCGGCGGCAGCACCGAGGAAGGAGCCGCAGGCGCTGCACTTGCCCCCGGCCACGAGGTCGCCACTGCGGGCTTTGGGCTGGCCAGCGCCGTCCCCCGGCTGCCTGCTGCCGGCCGGCTCCGGCGAGGCGATGGCCGAGCCCAGCGCCCGCCGGTGCCGCAGCTGCAGCCGCTCCAGGTACCGCACCTCGGCGTCCCGGGCCGACTCGTCCTCGAAGCGGACGCGGGACGGGGACGGTCCCCGCGGCCGCCGCGGCCGCCCGCAGCTCGACTCCCCGCTGGACGAGTCGCTCAGGCTCCCGCCGTCCCGCGGGGCGACGCTCGGCCTCCCGCTGGGCTCCCTGCCATGGGGACAGACAGACGGACGCCTTGCAGGCGAGCTGCGGGGGCTGCTCGGCAACCCCGGGAAAGCAGGGCGGGAGGGGGAAAACCCAGCGCAAAAGACGGGGCAAGGAGGAAAGTCCTGTGCACAGCCCTGCTTCCCTCCAGCCTGGAGCTGAAACCCGGAGAGGCTGCGGCACCTCCCGGCTGCCACGGCTCGACCTCCATCGCCCCTTCCCTGCCCGAGGTGTGTGGTTAATCATTCCAGGAACACCACATCGCACATGACCCGGCGAGACGCCGCTGTGGTCCAGCCTCCAGCAGCGAGTCTCGCCCGGGAAAACATTCCCCATCAGCTGGGAAACGCCACCCTCCCACCATCGATACTTCCGTGTGATCATAAACCACAATTAACGAAATGTGTCCCAAACACTGGGAAAGAGGTCGGGCACACCCAGGGTACGAGGCGGCGGGTCGGATCCCGGCTCCGCACGCATGCCTGCACGCGTGTGCCCGCTCCGAACACCGTGTGGATGTGCCCCAAACCCGGCTGCGGGCCTGGGAGCACCGTGGGGCACTGACCTGGGCTGCGGGACGGCGGCGGGGAGGAGCAGGATGTCGTGGCTGGCGCGCAGCGGGTTCGTGCGAGCCTTCATGCGGGCGCGCTGCAGCAGCTGCTTGGCCTGCTCGTGCCGCGGGCTCAGCTCCAGCTCCTGCCCGGCCACCACGGCCCTGCGGCCCCGCAGCGGCCAGGGGGATTAGGAAAAAATAACAGGGATTAGACGTGCTTTAACAGTGACGACGAGGCTGCTCTGCCCAGGGAAAACGGGGCTTGGCCGCCACTCATGGGCGGGCTGGCCGTGCCGGGGATGGCCGGGTGGGTACCCCGCAGCCCCGGTGCCAGGTGAGACTCTGGGGCAGGCTGAGCACCCCCACAGCTCGGGCACAGGCTCAGCCGAGCCAGTGCTTTGTGCCGTGGACAGGGAAACGCGGGCAGGCACCGCTTCCCATCCCTGCCAGTGTAAATCCCGCGGTGGTGGGGAGGCACGGAGGTTTGGGGTGGCCCCCTGACCTGATTGCCTTGCCTTCCTTGCAGGGGGTCTTTCCCGCACCCCCAGCCCCCTCTGACTGCAGGGTGAGGGACCTGACAGCTCTCCCTGCTGCACCACTGCCTTCCTGGTTGGCCATGGCCCTAATCCTCCTGATTAAAATAATCAGCTCAGGCAGTCTCCTCGGGAAGCCTGGCCTTAACCTCTTCAGTGCAGCACGGTGGGCACACGCTGCCCCCCAGCAGCCCAGGCCTCCCCCAGGCTTTGGCTGCCCTGCTCACAGGAGGTGCTGCATCCCTGGCTCTGCCTTGCACCCCCATCACTGATCCAGCTGCCAGAGCAGAGCAGAGGCAGTGACCACAATACTGGGGAGGTGTTTCCCCACTCACTGTTCTGCCCTTTGCAGCCCCCAGCCTCTCACCTGCCTCTGCCACCTCCTTATTTTTAGCCCGTACCTCTAAGGTTTTTCATTAGCCCAACAAGATTACACACTCCTGCCGCCTCGATCCTCTTAAGCACCTGGAGCAAACTTCTGTCCCATCCTCTTGCCCAGTTCCCTTCCTGCCCTGGCATCCTGGCAGGGATGTCCTGAGCTCAGACACCAGCTCCTGTCCCTCGTCCCACGGAAGCATGGCTGGGGCCCAGCCACACTCCCTCACCAGCTGCCCCACAGCCCTTCCTGGGAGCTGCTTCCAAAGGTGCATTTAAAATACAAGACTTGGGAGTGGGAAAGAGGGAAATGTCCATTTCTGCCACGCTGGGACTGACCTACCTGCAGCCCTCAGCGTCCTGCAGTGAAACCCCCGAGTCCCAGTCCCCATCGCTCGCTGGCATCTCTGAAATGCAGGACAGGACAAGGCATTAGCCTGGTTGGATGGCAGCCCCCATCCTCTTGATAGCAGCCCCCATATATCCCATCCCAACACCCTCCACAGGGCTCACCCAGACATTTGGCTCTGGGAGATTCCAAAGGAGTGGAATGTGGAGCAACAGCACCTGGCTGTATGTGTGGGACCGTGGGGATGGGGGCATGGGGTCATTGGGGCAGATGCTATCAAAGGAAACTTTATTCTCTTTTCTGGTGGCAGCTTGCAAAGCACAGTGATGCCCACAGACCTGGTGTGTCCCCAAAATTTTCTTGCTCTTGCTTCAGCAGTAAAATTCCTCACCAGGACACCAGAGGGGACTGACAGGTATCACCCAGAGCATCCCGTGGGCACCTCCTACACCCCGGTGCAGGGGATGGGGCAGCCCTGGGCTGTGAGGCAGCAGGGAGCTGCACCTGCAGCGTGGGAGGCTGCAGGCTGGCCTCATCCCAAAGGTTTTCCCTCCCACTTCGCCCAGCTGTCCTAAGCGAGCCACCACCTTCCCAAAATACCCACCGGGAGCGGCAAGGCCCAGCACCTCCTGCAGCAGCCGCCGGTTCCTCTCCACCCGCTCAGCCAGCGAGAGCCTCTCCCAGCTCTCGGCCGCGGGCACAGAGGGACGGCCCCGCTCCCGCAGCGGGCTCCGGGCCTCTTCATCCAGGGAGGGTCTCTCATGGAGGGAGGCACAGTGCCAGGACCTGCTGCCCTCGTCCGGGGGGAGCTCGGGGCCCCGCGGCACATCTCCCCTGGGTGCCGGGACCCTCCAGAGCCCGGGGGTGGCGGCGCGGGGTGCCGGGGCGGGCTGGGGCCGCCCCCCGTCCAGCAGCCCGTCCGTCAGGTAGGTGCGGAGCTGCGCCCGCGGCTCCGCCGCCGCCCCCTCCGCCCCCGGCTTCCCCCGCCGGGGCCGCGCCTTCTTGGGCGAGGGGCGCTCGGGGGCGGCCGCGGGGGGCCCCGGCCGCCCGCCCCGCTTCTCCTTCAGCGCCTTCACCTTGCCCTCCAGGACGGCGTGGGGGCCGCGGGCGGCCTCGGGGCGCTCCAGCGGGGCTGGGCTCCGGCCGCTCTGGGGGTGCTGCCTGGGGGGCCGCGGCAGGCGCCGTGCCTCAGCGGGAGGGCTCCCCTCCATGATTCCTGCAGGGATAAAACCCAGCGAATGACCCCCGCGCTGCCCATGCCCTCCCCAGAGCCCACCCACCCACAAAGGGCATCGCCCCACCTGCCCTGGGGGGTAAAAGCACGCAATGCCACCGGCGTGTGCCTGGAGAGGAAGGGGACAGCGAGGTGACACAGCACGAGGCCACCCATCCACCCGGAGCACCGACACCATGCCAGCATCACTAGGGAGCAGGAGGAATGGGGCAGCAATGAGGGATCGCTGATTCCCCAAAACGGGCGGCCAGGGGCTGGGCAGCAGCGCGAGTGCCCCCCGCACTGTTCCCGGTGCCCTGGGGCACCCAGCGAGAAGGCCCGGAGGGAATTGACACTTCCTGAGCTAAAGCAGGGCCCCAAACCTCCGCGGAACACAAATCCCTCCCGGCGACAACTCGCCGAAGGTGGCACCGGGCAGACCCAGCCCCCGCTCCGCCCCGGCCCCCGGGGCCACACGTGGCACTCGTCCTGCGCCCGCCCCGGTGGCACCGAGGAGCCGCTGCCCTCCTGCACCCCGCCGCGAGCATCCCGTCCCATCCTGTCCCCGCTGGCAGCCCTGGAGGAGCCTCCCCCGTGGCCGGGGCTGCAGGAGCATCCCCGTGGCACCCCCGGGCCCCATCGCCGCCCAGCAGCCCCTCACTGGCCCAGGCTGAGCGGGACGGGGCCACGGGCGGGATGCGAGGGCTGTCCTTACCCCCGGAGCAGCATCGGGAGAGGGCTGGGAAGAAGGAGAAGAAAGCGGAAGAAGGGAAGGAAGCAGGGGAGGGAAAAAAAGAAATTAAAAAAAAAAAACGGCCAAACCAGCAAATCCCAGCCCCTCCGCTTGGCTGGGCTGTGGGGCCGTGGCTGGCCCTGCCTCCCGCCCAGGCCGCCTCCTCCTCCTCCTCCTCCTCCTCCTCCTTCTCTCCGTGCACCCGGCCAAAGCCGGCCCGGGACCGCTCGGTCCCCGCAGGGCCCGGCCACCGCCACGCTGGGGACAGGAGAACAGCCCGGGAACTCCCCAGGAGGGGAGCCCAGCGGCCCGGGACGGAGCGATCCTGCCCCGGCCTCCCTCAGGAATGTCCTTTGTCCGGGCCCTGCCCGGGTGCCGGGGGGCTGCGCTCCCGCGGCGGGGGCATTTCTGCAGCCGCAGAGCCCGCCGGCTCTCGGCACCTTCCTGCGAGCATCACACGTTTGCAGCTCTGCTAAATTCTCCTGCTTTCCAGAGGCCAAATCCTGCTCGGACCCACGGCGAGCCAGGGCCGTGGCATTTCCAGGCAGGAGGGCGGTGGGAGCCGATCTGGGTGCATCCATACACATCCCTGCCTCCAAAGCCGGCATGCCACACGTGCCTGCCCACCGCACACCAACACCCCCATCCTGCCCCCCGAGGCCCCCCCAAGCCGGACGAGGGTCCCGGGTGGGCAGCGCTTACCTGGAGGTGCCAGGGCTGCCGTCCCTGGGGGCACCGGGGGTCTGAGGGGGCCCAGGGCGTCCCGGCCCCGCTCCGGCTGCCGCTTTAAGCTGTGGCTTTTGATATTCGTGATTGGTTTCATAATCCCGATCAAAAGGAAATCACCAGGATTATGAAATTGTTTTAATCCTCCTGGCTCTGGCCGCACCGGCCCCTGCCAGCACGAGCAGCAAGAAATCACTTTTATCTTCTTAAAATGTCCCCGGCCACCCCGGTGGCCATGGGGCCGTCCTCAGAGCCAAACCTGAGCCCAAGGGCTTCCTTCCCCACGGGGGCTGACAACGGGGTGACTCCATGGGGGACAGAACGAGCACCTTCCCTTGGCTGCTTCCAGGCAGGAAGGGCCAGCGGAGGGCTCTGCGTGGAAGAGCCCAGGGCAGAGGAACCACCCTCACCCTGTCCCCCAGCACTGGGGTCCAACCTCCCCTGGGACACCAGGACCCATCCTTACCTGCAGGCCATTCCAGAACGGGATCCTGGCTCCTTTGCCTGGGCTCTGGAGGTGACACACGCCTGGGAGACGTCCCCATGGAGCTGGGGTGAGGTGCCAAAGCAAGGGCAGCAGGAGGGCTCTTGCCACCAGCCAGGCTCCTGCCACCAGCCAGGAATGCCAGCAGGGAGCCGTGGCTGGGATTAAACCTCTGGGAAGTGGCTGCTGTGAGCAGCAACAGGCTTAGAGTGATTTCAAGGCTCTGGGCTCTCTTCTGGAGGGAGATTGATTGCAAGAGGCAATGAAGAGATTTAAAGAGCAAAATAAAAGCACAGACCCCAAACAACCCAGGGCTGGGCTGCTCAGCCTCTGGTCACACACTGTGCTGGCAGGACACCACCTTGCACTGGAGATCGGCCGGAGAGAGGCAACCAAAGGCTCCCAAAAGCACCACGAGCCTTTGGCCAGCACAGCACAGTCTGGGCAGGAGGTTTCCCCCAGCACCAGCCCCTGGCATGTTGGGTGTGAGCTGGGCTGGTGCTGGGGGAAACCTGGGCTGCTTCAGTGAGCCCCTCCAACCCCTCCTCAGACATCTCCCTCCTCCAAGCACCTCCACCTCCTCCCAGGACACAGATGTCCTCCACCTCCAGCCACCAGCAACATCCCACAGCTCCCAAGAGAGCAAGAGCAGCAGGAGCCAACGCTCCATGGGTGGATGCAGCACAGGGGTGGGACTTGGGAAGACACACACACAGACCAGGGACAAAAGAGCCATCAGATCATTGGAAAACAAAGAGCTTGTAATAATGAAAAAAGGACAGATTTCGTAACCAATCACTTTTTCCTTTGAAAAAACACAATCACAGTAACTTTGCTGTATACAACCACCTAGAAACTATGAAACAGTATCACATTGTGCAGTATTTTTTTTTTAAACCTACTTATCAAGAAGGGAATTCCACACTTCAAAAATTATATCCATTTGGGGAGGAAGGAGGAGACAGCTAATAGCGCAGTCACAGATACATCATGAGTCCAAGCAAGCGGCAATTCTTTGTCCTCACCTTTTCCACTGAGCCAGAACAGAAGAGTGGAGAAGGGGATAGCAAAAGAGAAAGGAGGGGGAAAGAAAGAAAGCACCCACAGAGGACTAATCACACTCCATAATTACTTTTGACATCTACAGGGCTTCATAGAAAGATCATTTAGACCAACACAGCGGGGAGGGGAGAGGAAGGCGGCAGCGGGGCCCGGGGGGAACTTTGGCATTTCCACTCCGGGCCCCTTCCAAGCGCCGATCCTTGGCCACGAGGACCTACGGGATGGAGAGGTCATGGCAAGTTCTACCAGGATGCCCAATTCCTCCTCTGGAGTGAAGAGTTTGCAATTTGGTTTACAGAGCTTGAGGGTCTGCAGGCCGCAGGGCACCGTGCCAGGCAGGGGCCGTGCCTCTTGCCCCTTGTGCCAGGGCTGTGCCCGGGCCAGGGCAGCCTTTGGCTCCCACCGGGAACAGGGCTGGGGTGTCAGCATCGGGGAGCTTCCCGTGTTGCGTCCCTTCCCTCTCCTTTTCCTGGGATCAAAGCCCCCAGGGATGGTGACACACCGGTTTAGCCCACGGTGGCAGCAGGGGACACTGGCCCCAAGGTGCAGAGTTTGGGATGGGGTCATGTAAAGGAGGCAAGGTCTGATGAGGTGACAGCCACTGAGCCCAGCCGTGACTGCTGCAGAGGTACTGTAGGGATTTCCCACTCTTCCCCCAGGAGCCCCAGCCCCTCTTTCCAAGGAGACAAAACAATCTGATTGCCTTCTGGAATAAAAACGCAAATTAAAAAAGAAATAAGAATGCTTAAGGCAGAAGATCACCTTCCCCCTGCGAGTGCAAAGAAGAAGGGCAGAGGAGAGGACGGAGGACATGGAGCTGGGATGCAGCATGTGAGCAAAGTGGCTTTTGTGTCCCCAGCTTGCCAAGCCACGTCCCAGCCCCAGGACAGTTCCCAGCACATGGCCCGAGCTGGGGACACAGCCCCTGAAGGCCAGCGAGCAGAGCAGGGCAGCATCCCTGCAGGACAAGCCAAACCCCCTCGGACCCCCACTGCTCGCTGGAAGTAAAATCCCCAGGGATTGTTATCTCCTGAAGCAGGAACGTGCTTTCCCTCCCTGTCTGCCACACTGGCGTTGCAGCTGAGCACCAGTACAGAGGCAGAACGAGCAGCACCAGAGTTTTTAGAGAAGTAGGAGTGGCAGGATCCACCTCTGCTGAGATTTCCCCCAGAGATCTCTCCCATTCCAAGATGTTCATGCTGAAGGCTGCTGCCAGTTGACCCCTTTCATTGGAATCAAACAGCAAAGACACTGAGAGAATGAGGAGGGCTGGGAGCAGGGTTGGGAAAGGCATAGGATAAACACCAGCTGACTTTGGGAATGCACCTGGATGAGAGAGGTAGGAGCTTACTGGATACATACAGGCTGCAGCCAGGAGTGCTGCAAATGCATTGCTTTTAAAATGTGGTGGGACAGCATCAGTTCTCATTGGAGAGCCCCACTCCTGCTTGCTGACTCCAAAGATCCCAATCCTGCCCTGCAGTCCTGTCAGGAACACACCCATGGCACATGGCAATGCCCTGCCCAAGCAGGGACCTGGTGTTTCTGGTGACACTGTCCCAAAGCCACACGGGGAACCCCAGCCAGCAAATAAACTCTGGATGCTGCAACACCTCACCCCCTGCAACCCCAAAATCCCCAGAGGAGCAGCAGGATGGAAAGCAGGAGGGAATCAGCATGGAGAAGCAGGTTCAAAGGCAATCTCCAAAAGTCACAAATGCCACAGGGTGGCATCTCCTCTCCTTAGACTGCACCGTCCATGGGTTTAACCAGACCGAAGCAGTTCCACACCATCCTCAGAGCTGTACAATCCAACCTCCACCGAGTCACGAGGCACAGCCCAACACCTGAAATCCACACCTTAGACACCTTCCTCAGCTTCCACCTCCCATCCAGCTGCATCCCAACAACTAAAGCAGTGGATAAACCTCTCACCCCCAGCTCCTTTTAACGCTGTTCTGTCCTTCAGGACTGCCACCCTGCTGCTCTCCCTACAGGAGCATTCTCAAGCACCCATGAGCAAAGCTCAGCCCAGGAAATTCCACCCTGGGAATGTCCCCACTCCCCTGGCTCCTGCTGCTCCCAAGGAGCGACAGGGCTATTTTCTCTCACCATCTGTTCTGCTTCATTAGGTCTCCCTTTATTGGCCAGATGTTCTCGTAGACGTGGAGCCATCCCGGCTTTAGTGCTCGCTCTCAGGAGGAATCTGCACGCCTGATTTCTCAGAAATCTCTGGGAGGGAGGGAGGGAACAGGCAGATTCAGGGCTGGGAGCTAGGAGCCTTTAAAAGCCACACTTCTGGGAATTCAGGCTGCTTTCCCCCGAGACAGCATCTTCACTGCCAAAAGGGACCATGTTTTATTTTAGGAGATAATGTTTGCTCCTCATAGCATGCCACCTCCCGTTTTTTTGGGGGTTTTTTTTCTCCTTACTTCTCCTGCCAGCAAAGACAGAAAAAGGGAAGAGTAAGAGCAGAGCAAGGAGCAGAGCAGATGGACACACTGAATTCTTGCTTCCCATAAGGATTTGGGTAAACTACAGAATAAGAATTTAATCACTTGCAACCCGACCCACCCGTCACGTTGGGAAGCAGAGGGTGGGACGGTGCAGCAGCAGGATGGACAGATGGACACAGCCCACCCAGCCATGCCCTGCCCTCCCCAGCCCAGCTGAGGAAGGCAGGGCGCTCCCAGGGGACTGGCATCACTTCCAAATCACAGAACCATGGAATGGTTTGGGTTGGAAGTGACCTTAAGGACCATGTAGTTCCAACCCCCTGCCAAGGGCAGGGACACCCTCCAGGAGACCAAATTGCTCACAATGTCTCTCTGTATTTTTAGTTTCCTTCTGAAAGGAAGATAATTACCAGTAAAGCTCAGATTCTTCGTATAAAAAAACCCCACTTGTTTAAGTAACACCCAGTGGTGTTACTTGATTTGAATGAATCCAAATAATTTTGGATTGCCTCCCTCCCAGTGCAGCTGCCCTCCCCTAAGCTCCCCAGGCAGGGATGGCTCCATTCCCCACTGCTGGAAAAACCCACACATGGTTTGGACATGGCACCAATGCAAATTAGGAACCTGAAATATTTGAAGGGGCTTTATCCCAGACCACTTCCATGGGAATGGGAATGCTCTGTTTTAAGTATGAGCTGACCTAAGGGAGGTAAAGACAGGAATCCAGGGGAGATGGACAGATGGACAGCACAGCCCCTGCTCATCCAGCTCTGCTCCCACCAAAGCAGCCCCACACGGAGGGAGATGAGAGGAGCAGCACCACAACAGGGTTTTAATCTATTTAAAGGGTTTTAATCTATTTCCAACTAAATGAAGAGGACCAAGTTTCCTTCTTCAGTTCCTCTGGGCAAGAGGCACAGCAGGCAAACTGAGGAAATGCAGCATTCTGGCTGTGGGGAACACGGTGCTGATTAAGGGAAACAACCACCAACAGCAACTGAAGAGAGATTCCTGCCATTCCATTGCCCAAACTGTCACCAGCCAGGTGAGGATCCTCCTTCAGGAGTTTCACCCTTCCCTTGCAGACCCAGGGAGAACAAGGGAAGGGAAGGAGCACAGGACTCTGAGGGCTCCATGGCTCCCTCCCAGGAGGAGGGGAGACCAACGAGACCATGGAGTTCACATCTCTCTTCCAACATGATTTGTTCAGCTGTCCATTACCCAAATCTGCTCAAGTACCCACTTCCCAAACTGGGAGAATGAGATGAGTCAAGGGGCACTGACCAGGACAGCGCCCAACAGAGGCTTTTTGCTAAACCAGAAGAGCTGTTTTCCATCTCACCTTCCCCACCAGGTGGGCACACCACAGTTCTTTCCATGCTCCCTGAAACCACTCCTAAGCCCCAGCCCGATGGATCCCCTCTGTCCCATGAGAACTGTCACCTCCTTGCCTTGTCCCACTTTGCTGGGCTGCTGGAGAACTCCTGAAAAGCTCCCTGCTCGGACTGAGATGCCCTCATGACACACCTAAGGCTTGGAAAAGTACTTTTGGATCTGGAGAATGAAGTTCCAAAGCCTTTGCTCGCTCAGTGTTTTGTGCTGTTGGTGGGAACCAACTCTCCTTTCCTTAGGATCATCTGCTCTACTTTCACACATGGAGAAGTTGGCTTTGAACTGGCATGAGAGACATGCCCAGAAGCAGTAGCAGCAACTAAAAAAATATCAGAAAGAGAAACTTTGGTTTAAAATAAAATTGAAAAGAAATAAAAGAGAGAGAAGGTACACACAGGTGCAAGTTGTCTCACTAAAGGGGTATTTGCAGGGGCATCACCCCACAACCCTGGAGATGGAGATCTACATTCCCCACTTTGTTTTACTGTTACAACCTTCATTGCACAGGACTCAAAATCACTCTCATATGGTTGTTAAGTTTCATAAATAATGCGAAAACTATATGCAACAGATACATCATATTTCCAAAAAATTATAAGAAAAGTTACATCAAATTAAAAAGTAGCTTCATGAATGAAGATACTGCTCTAAGTGCACTTTCCCTGCAAGTGCAGCCAGTGCCTCAGCGCTGGATATGAAGGAAAAAAACAAACAACTGGAGAAAAAAAACCAACAACAACAACAAAAAAAAAAATCAGATTTAAAAAGTCCGGTTTCAACCAGTCAAAACCGGGCCAAGCTGAAACTGAGTGTGCTCTTGGCACTGTCCCATGAGGGAGTCCCTATGATGCTTCGTTATCCAGATAAGGTTTGTATGTCCTTGTTGAGACTGTAAACAATCCTTCTTTCCTGAACTGTCCTCTTTATTGGCAAAACAAAGTAAAATATTTTATTTTTTTGTTTGGTTTTTTTTTTTTTTTTTTTTTTGTTTAAAATAGAACATTAAAATTAACCCAGAAGAAAAGAAATGAAACACAGTGAGCTTGTTGGAGTCCATAGGATCTGGTCTGGAAGAGCTCAGAAAACGTGTTCAGTGTTTTCTCCTGTTTTCAGCTGGATCTGTACCAGAGCTCGGGTTACTTGGGGAAGAGGGAAACAGAACGAGAAAACAAAGGATGTGGAATAAGAGAACGTGGCCATCTCATGTGTTCACTTCGTTTGCTAGGTCCTCTATCAATACCTTTGTGTCAGAAGCCTTGGACCTGGAAAAAAACAAAACAAAAAACACTCACTGGGGAGAAGGAATTCCTGGAATGACGTGCAGACAGCAAACCCACAGTGCACTTGGGGGAGTGAAAAAAAGGAAAAACATGTCTTTCTTGTGCAGAGGGGGAATAAACAATCTACTGTTTCACACCCTCCCACTCTCCCTGGGAATAGCAGAGCCTTGTAAAGATGCCCCAGCTGTCCCTCAGCATCCTCCTCCTGTGGCACTGCACCCCACGCTGGGCACGCTCTGCCCGGGGCCAGTGTCACCTGCCAGGCTGTGACACGGCTGGGGACGCTGCACTGCCGGATGTGGGCACCTGCCCAGCCCTCCCCACAGAACTGCACCAAACCCTTGCAGCATCCAGAGGAGTGTTCCTGCTCCACCTCCCGCTGGGCTGCAGGAAGGAGCAGGAAGTTCTTTAGGGATATGCCTGGCACATCTCCACTCACTGCACTGTCTGAGGGATAAATGGGCATGGCTGGAGGGAATTCCAGCAGGCTTTGGCTCACATTCCCTTTGCATAACATTTTTCAGTCTCCAGCAGCCACCCAAAGGCTGTTGGTATTGGTCCCATCCGTGCAGGGATAAGAGCCAAGCACAGCCCTGAGGCCAGAGCACACCCTCCTCCTCCTCCCACCCCTCCCATGCAGTGCTGCAGGGATTGCACAACACTCCTGACCCGCTGTGCCTCAGCATCCCTGAGGAGCCTGGGCTTGCTCCCTGGCCAAAGGGCAGGGCTGCACAGCTGTGCTGCCAGGGCAGGAGGGACACAGGACACTGGAGCAACACTGCAGGGAAAACACACAGTGGACAGGTTCAGGGGCTGGGGTGCAGGGTGGGGAAACTTTTGGGGTGCAAGAATGATGAGTGGGAAGAAAAAAATGTATGGGTTTGGATTTGAGAGAGGAAGGAGTCTGAGATCTCACGTATGAACTTTAACCAAAGAATAACTGGAATCATACAGAGTCATGGAATGGTTTGGGTTGGGAGGGACCTTAAAAATCATCTGCTTCCAACCCCCCTGCCTGAGGCAGGGATGTGAGTGACATCCATAGACCATATTGCTCAGGGCCAAATCCAGCCTGGCCTTGAACACTTCCAGGGATGGGGCATCCACAGCTTCTCTGGGCAACCTGTGCCAGGGCCTCATCACCCTCACAGGGAAGGATTTCTTGTTAATATCTAATCTAACCCTGCCCTCTGTCCGTTTAAAACCATTGCCCCTTCTGTCACCATGAGGCATGAAGAGTCCCTCTCCCTCTTTTTCATAAATGTCTGCTTGAGGAGAACATCTCCCCCAGTTTGCATTTATAACCTCAGGCAGACTATTTCTGCAGGAGGGGAGCCTTGTAAAAAGGGGAAGTAAAAAGGGAACTCCCTTTCCAATGGTTTACCAGAACCCCAAATGCCTAAAGGACGGATTAATTCCCTGGCAGAGAGAGGCACACTCGTTTAACTAATTGGACCTGCCCTCCCTTTGATGACCGAAAATCTTTGCGCGACTTTGAAACCTTAGTGCCATTCCCAGTCCAGGACTCCCATCCAGGACTCCCAGTCCACAAACACCCAGCAGGCACCAAGAACAGCGCCAGGGCAGGATTGTGTGGCAGTGCAGAGTGAACATACTGTGAGGCGAGGCGAGGCCTGCGCAGGGACACGCTCAGGCTGCGCTTCCACTGCTTGTTCTTGCGGCGGTTGCGGACGCCGTCCTCCTGGTCCATCATCTGGTCCAGGAGCGTCAGGTCGTCGGCGTTGAGCGGCGCCACCGAGATGTCCCTCACGGCACGGAACTCGCCGCAGTTGTTCAGGTGCTCGTTCTCCAGACGGAAGAAGTTCCACACAAACCGCCTGCGTGCATGGATGGATGGAGAGAAAAAAGGAGAATCACCACCTGAGTTCCCTTTTTACAGGCATTTCCTGCGTTTGGCAAAGCACTGGAGAAACATCCCGTGGCTAACTGTAGCTATGATATTTTATGAAAAGTCCTTTGCTAGGATTTTTCTCTTATTGTAGCTGAGAAGCCTCAGAAAAGAAATGTAAACAATTAAGTGTCTGCTGCTGTGGAATGCAACAGGTGCACCTGTGATTGGTGCACCTTGGTTGTTCCTAATTAATGGCCAGTCACAGTCAGCTGGCTCGGACACTGAGAGTCACAAACCTTTGTTATCCATTCCATTCCTATTCTTTCTAGCCTTCTGATTAATCCCTTTCTCTATTCTTTTAGTATAGTTTTAGTATAGCATTTTAATATAATATATATCATAATATAATAAATCAGCCTTCTGAAACATGGAGTCAAAATTCAGATTTCTTCACTCATCCCGGGAGCCCCCATCAGTTCAACCATAGCTAACAGCAACATCTTTCCTCTGGAGAACAACAGAACCTGTCAGTTTTATTCCCTATCCTAATATGGACAGCATGGAGAAACATTGTTCAAGCTTTACAAGCATTACAAGCCAAAGGGCACCTCCAGCACCTACATGAGAGAGGGTCAGCATCAGGTTCTTGTGGGGTTGGGTTTCCAGCTACAGGAAAGGTGTTTAAAAGTCCTGGAAGCTTGCAGGATCCAAATTGATGACATAGAACACAAAGAGGTTTGAAAATCGGAAACTTGAGAATCAAGTGAAGTTT
Organism: Pyrgilauda ruficollis; assembly: GCF_017590135.1. NCBI lineage: Eukaryota > Metazoa > Chordata > Aves > Passeriformes > Passeridae > Pyrgilauda > Pyrgilauda ruficollis. The sequence goes on along the minus strand of NW_024526266.1, from coordinate 3,103,084 downwards.
CAACTGGAAATGTCAAGAAATGTGGTAAAAACTAACTTTTACCCTCAAGATTATGTCATGTTTCAGAAGGAACTGCAAACACAGTGTGAAGGATTCAGCTCTACACTGTGGCAGAGCTCCCTACCCTTTTCTCCTCTCAGCACCCTGTTTGGATTAAATATTCCTGTTAATCCTGGTCTCCTTGAAATAAAAACCAGTATACTCCACATCCAAGGATCCAGGTGCTTCCTCCACTTGCTGATGTTACAGAACAAAAAAGTGAAAATAAAAACAGGAGAAATGAGCTGCTCAGCCCACAGCCTCACCGGAACACCTCAAGTGGGGCAAACACAGTAGAGATGATGTCCGCAGCGTAGGGAAAGATTTGCATGGAAGTGAGGGAGATCTGGATGGTCCACGCAAAACGCAGGATGACATCTTCTACAATGGCACAATAGTAGTACGCCTGAGGAGCAACAAGAACAAAACAGCTCAACAAACACCTTCTGCATCCAAAAGACCTCATCGGGTCTTTGGGAAGCTACAGAAGCTGCTGCTCAAACTCAAGCAAAACAAACAGAAATGATCTCTTGGAAACAAATCAGCTCTGCTGCCGACAAATCCCAGGCTGTAGCACTGAAATGCTGCAGTGGGCAACTGCAACATGCTCTAAACTCAGCAAGTTTGGTTAAAGGGTTACAAGCCTGTCCTAAGGTAAGAGCAGGCTGCATACGCACTTTCTGTGGGTAGACAATTCCTTCTCGGAGAAAGGTATTTTCACCAGCATTTTTGTCAAAGAGACCCCAGTCCATCTTCAGGTCCCAAATGAGGGTATAGCAAGAGCTGATGAAACAGAAGATAATCCACAGGTAGAAGAACACTTGGGTGTCACTGTGGTTTTTAGCTGGAAAAGAGAAGAACAACACACTTCTGTAGAACTGAGAGCACATTCATTCTTAAAACTGCTACAAACTGCCTCACTTGAGCAGCGGAAATCACCTCTTCTACCCAGCTTCTGGGAAAATACATCAAATACTAATCTGAGCCAAACCAACAGCCTTAGCAGGACCTGCTTTGTATTGCTATTTGAATTCCACTTTCATCTTGTTCACCTTTCAGCACTTGGGATGGAAATTTACATTAATATTTGGAACAGGCTCCCAGGGACGTGGTCACAGTCCCAAGCCTGCCAGAGCTCAGGAAGCGTTTGGGGAACATCCCGAGGCACACGGTGGGATTCTTGGGGATGGTCCCATGCAGGGCCAGGAGCTGGACTCGAGGATCCTTGTGGGCTCCAACTCAGGATATTCCATGCTTTTTATTTTCCTGGATTCACGGCAGAGCTGCCGTTCCGGCTCTGAACAGCAGGTGGAAGCTGAGAGCCGCGTTTCGCAAAGGACACGGGCTTGTACAAAGGATACAGCACTGACGCAGAGCTCACTTAGGAGGGCTTGGTAAGAAAATATTTGAGTTTGTATTAATATCAACAGCCGTGAACTCGTGCACTAAAAGCCTGAAAAGCACGGGCAGTACAGGAATTACCACCAGCCATTTCAGAGCTTGTGGTGGCGAGGGAAAAGGCAGCAGTACATTAAAATGTACAAATCCTAAAGTAGGCTCTGTGTGGAGTTTTAAATACCCATACAGGGCTCCTCTTTGGAAACAGGAGACTGTGGGCCCACCATCTGCTCAGCTGGGGATAGTTTTTCCAACGTTTTGTTTCCCACTCCCCCCTGAAAAGGTTACGTTGCTCTCAATTTGGCTACAATTCCCTACATCAGCTGGCTGGGGAAAACCAAACAGAGCTGGTATTTCTGTTTGCTTTTGGAAAGCTGGCTCAAAAAATTCATGCAAATAACCCCCATTATGATGCTTCGGAAGGCTGAGACATTTTGCACCTGGCTGCTAGCGGGAATCTCTCCTTTCTGTGCAACCTCAGCAATTGCCCATTCACCGATTTCCCTCTAACAAAGCAAACAACATTTCCAGTACAAAAAAGATGTTTTCAGCCCAAGCCCAATGCCACATTACACGACAGCACCTGTTTCTATTTATGTGGCTTTAAAACAACAGAATCCCTGCAGCTGATCAACCAGGGAGCAACAGGACAATTTCCCCTCTCCTTCCCTCTGTATTTCCAGCAATTACAATTAGATGTAAGGCGGCGATCCGATAAAATTAATGGAGGTGAAAATGAGAGTACATTCCTCCCATTATGCCTTTCAGGGCTTCCTGAACACGATGTGCAGGATATAGGTCAAACCCACACGCTCCTTCCCCTCTCAAAACACCCCCCTAAGGCAAACCTCTGAACGCCGCTTATGCAGCAAAGCCCGTTCTGCACAGGAAAAGGGCACGGGATCGCTGCAGCTCCCAGCTCTGAGCAGCTCCCCTGCTTTGGGGCAAGGCTGGAAGCATTTCAGCCCACCCCACACCTTTAAGCACTCCCCACATCCTCAGCTTGGCCAAGACACGGGTCCAGCACCGCATTCCTGGTCCCTGCAGAGCGCTGACGTCACCCGGGAGCAGCGCTCACGGATGCCCAGGTACCTCAAACGCTGCTGCTGCCTGGAAACAGCCTCTCCCAGGCTATTTTTAACGTGCAGCTGCCCACAGAAAGGGACACAGGTGAGGATTTTGGAGCTTAGCAATGAGGGCTGCACTGCCAGGTTTCATTCCTCCCCCCCCTCAGCTCCTCCAAAGCCTCCACAACATTATTTCAGGAAGAAAAGGCAGATGCTGACATTCGGTGACTCATGAGACACTAAGCCTGTTCTTTCCAGCCTTATTTTTAGCTCATTAGATCTCCATGTTTAATTCCCATTACCAGAGCCTAAAGGGTAATTTGGAGGCAGTTCATGGGTTGTATGTGCTTTCAAAGCACCTAAAATGCTCCAAAACACCCTGTGATGCTGCAGTGCTTCCTCTCACCTTAGGCTTGAACGTCACATCATGCTGCTTTGGGTTGGGCTCTTTTCTGGGGTTTTTTTTCCCCTTAAGGACAGAATTCAAATAAACTGAGTCTTATTCCATTCCTTTATGGAGCAGCCATGGAGAAGGCAGTGCAGCCGGGACCATCCTGAGCCATGCCCTGCAGGAGCAGGCAGAAGAGCAGGGAAGCATTGCTGGGCAGCTCTTTTGGGGTTCTGTGGTCATGGAGGGGCCACTCTGCCCCCTGATTGCCATCTCCAAGCACACAAGGGGCGAACAAAACTCTATCCTGAGCTGGCAATTACAGAGAAAGGGAATTTCAAAGGTTCTTGCTGCTTAAACCTAAATCCCAGAATGGCTCAGGCTGGAAGGGACAGTGGGTCACCTGGTCCAACCTGTCTGCTCAAGCAGGGTCATCCCAGAGCACGTGGCACAGGCTCTTGTGAGCAATTACAGAGAGGAGAACTGGGAAGGAAAAGGCCCAAGTGAGAACTATAATCTCACCAATCTCTAAAGGATGTGCTTGCTTTCAGTTAAGTTATCCTGGGCTCAGTTCCCCTCTCCCTGCCTCTGACTTTGCAGCAGCCTTTTCAGTGGCACCTGGGGTCACACTTGCTCCTGCTGCCTTTCTCACCAACCAGCTCTGCAATGCATACAGCTCCTGAAAAAAATTCATTAAAAACCCAAATCACTCCCTGGTAAAATGCCCTAATCAGAACTAGCCCATTGTCTTCAGTCTTGGCCTCCAAGTCCTTCCTTTAATCACTTATCCTCCTTTTCCTCCTGCCTGCAGTTCTGTTTGATACCTTCCTTCCTTCTGTCCTCATTGGTATTCAGCTGGTGTGCAGAAATATGTTACTGCTCCAGGCAAGCAATTATAGCTGGGTCTCTGCTGGCTGGTCCTAGCAGCCCTCTTCACTTCTGCTCAGGGGGAGAGAAAATCAAGGCATTCATATTCTGCCCAGAGGCTCCATCAACTCCTGGCCTGCCGGTTTTCCAGGAGCAATACAGAGCTCTGCATATTTATGTTGATGTCAGGGTCTATTTAAGCAGGAACTGTTTCATCCTGTGTGTTTTTTCTTTGTTTAATGAGGTGCTAGAAAACACCAAAAACCATGAGAGAGAGGCTCTGGATGAGAGAAGCACTCTGGCAGATCTCAGCCTCTCCAGGAAGGAAAAAAGAGGAAGTTTTCAGTACCCCATGGCACCAGTGACATCCCCCCAAGGGAGGCATGAAGGACCTTCCTGCTCAAGCTCCAAAGGGCACCACCACAGAGCAACCTCCTGAGCTGCTGTTATTCAAAGCAGCACCTGCAGGACAAAACAGCAGCGGCACAAAACCTCTGAAGCTGCAGGTGCAGCTCAGAGCCTGAGGAGGGGCTGATTTCAGTGCTCACATTGCCATGCCTGCAGCCTGGAGGTGTGCAGTTATGTCAGAGGCTATGTGAGTCCACAGTGCTCCTCCACTTGCCACAAAGCCTGTGGGATGCAGCGTGCCACAGGAGCTGTTTGCAGCCTTCACCACAGAATTTCCATTAGCATCCTCAGTTTACCCTGTAACATGCAATTCCAGCAAATCCTCTGCACAAATACACCTCAAATTGCTCCAGAAGGTCAACTAGATAAATAATGGATGGCTTCCACCTTTGAACTGAAGCTGTGAATGGCCACAGTCCCAGAAAACAGCCAAAGGCACTTGCAGCAGCAGAATTTACTGCCTGCAAAATCTGCTGATAGGCAATATCCTGGATCCCCAGACCAACCCCAGGGACCACAGAATCTGACTGGCATTCTGAGGGAGCACTGCTCTGCAGAAATCACAGCCCCTTCGAAGCACAGGCAAGAGAAAAGGCTGCTTTCCATCAAAGAGAGACAGCGAGTGCTCTCCTGAATGCTGTTAATATTGACTTTACCTCCAAAGAATTCAGCTGTTTACCCTGCTGAATTATTCTGGGGAATGTAAACACTATATAGTATTCAACACAGCAAAAATCAATGCCATGTATTATTGAAGGGCTGGATAAGAGCACAATGGCCCTTGATAAGCATTCCTGGCGTGTCACCCACCGTGGGCTGTGCTGGTGGGGAGCACTCTGATAACAGCTGGAGGTTATCAGGGAACACAGCCAGGTAAGCCCTGCTACACAGAACACCAACCCAGCCACAGCAACTCTGCCAACTAAACAACCCCCAGTCCAGGCCTGCCAAAGGCAGCCTCAACCACAGATTGAAGCAGAAGCAAAGCACAAATGTATTTAGTGTGCAAGGCAGCTCTGAGCAGGCCTAGGGATGGTGTGTGCCCATTAACTCCATCCCAGCACACCACAGAGCAGGGTGACAGCCAGAAGTGACTTATCTACGTAAGAACTGCCATCAGAGTGACATCCCCAAGCATTTGTCTAACATCTCAGTGCTCACAGCACAGCACTACCTCTCCCCTCAGTAATTAGATCTCTTAACGAGCGGGTAGCGCTGCCTTTCTGCCCAGCCAGCACGTCCTGCTGTTTAACAATGATCAATGGCACAACCAGGACATGACACGGGACTTGATGCAGTTAAAAGGCAAAAATAACCCACGGGAGCACAGGCAGGACTCGCTGTGGAGAGCTGATGGGCCCTGCCAAACACTGACTCTTCCCTAAGAGCCTTCCCTTGCATTGTGCAAACCTCTGCAGTCGCCTCCGGGCACAATTTAAGCAAAACAGCAGCAAAGAACTGTCAAGAGGCAACATCTCGTCTCTTCTTTTAGCCAAGAGTCTACATTTGCAGAGCAGGGAAATCCCAAAATCGTGTTTGGATTAAAAACCCTCTGCAGGTTTGCGTTGGTTTGTGTCTAATTTCAAGACGTGGCAGCAAACTCCTGGCTTGTACCTCACCAAGTGACAAGTGTGATTGAACTGCAAACAGGAGGGAGCATAGCAGTCATGGCTGAGATTTGAGCTGGTTCTTTTCTGGTACCTCCTGTAGCTTTTGAGAAGTGCTCTTAGGGAAAGTTTAATCTCTGCCTTGAGAGGGGTTTCCAATCAGCATTTGCCAGAAGTCTCACTAATAAGAATATCTGGATTCATGATCAGAAATGAATAGCATGGGGAGGGGGACACAATGTCACCTGCTGCCTCGGTAGTCCTTTGACATCCAACAGCAGATTCTTTCAAAATTCACTTCTTTTAAAAGCAAGAGAGAAAAAATGCTAGATGACTGCATCTCCTACATTTCTGCACCACCACAGACTCCAGACCTGTGTGTATGTGACAGGAAGATTGCTTGTAATGCAGCCACTTGCTTTCCTTAAAATGTTCCATTAAAAAAAGGGTCAGGCTTCCCACCTTAAGTGCCCGTGAAATTAAGAATCAGTAGGTCACCCTTTTAACTTACACCTCATTCATTAGCACTCCCATTTCCCCAGCCACCTTTAACACAAAGGCATAATAAGTGACATCTGTGTTATTCTAAAAAAACAAAAGCTACTTAGAGAGCTATAAAAATTTTAGTAACAACCAGTCGTAAACAGCAAAGAAAGTAATAAAGTATTTAAATTATTAAAAAAGAAAGTTTCCAATAATTTAAGAAACCCAACAAAAATAACTAAAACGGAGTGTACTCAACATATTTTTATACTCCAAGACTTTTAAATTAAAGCAAAAAGTTAAAATAAAGTAACAAAATTAAATTTTAGTAGACACAGGGGTAACCTATTCAGTATTAAATAAAACCTCAATACCTGTGACAAATAATTATGTTATAGTAAGAGGGCAACTAACCAATCTAAAAAAGCATATTTTTACAAACCATCAAAATATAAACTTTGAAAACAGGTGAAGATTCATAAATGTTTGTATATACCCAACTCTCCAAAGGCACTGTTGGGTAAGAATTCATTAAAACAACTAAAAGCAAAGATCACATTTAAAAATAAAGAACATTATTTTAAAAGTAAAAGATCAACAATTTGTAAAACATACTAAGCTTAATATTAACAATTAGTAAAACCAAAATTAAAAATAAAATGTGGCTGCTCCTGCTGCAGCATTCCAGGGATGCTCCTGCAGCATTCCAGGGATGCTCCTGGCTCCACCCCAAGCACCATCACTGGGATACTGGGCTGGGTGTCAGCAATCAGCTGAGCTAACAGGAAACCAGGAGAAACCAGGGTGCCACAGAGCCCTGAGGAGGTCAGAGGCCAGGATGAGAAATGTTTGCCCATGGCAATGCCTCCCAATTCCTCACTAATGACACTGCTGCCTCTCTGATGGAAAGGATCAGAAAGACTGCCTAATGAACACAACTCATTACTGGAGGCCTCCTGGGCACGGGATGACAGGGTTGCAGACAAAAATTCATCCTAGCTCCCAGCAATGTGACAGACTGTGCATGTTTTGGCTCCAAATAATCATCCTGCTGGAGTTGCCAGTGTGCTGTGCTAAGGGAAGGCGTGTGAAAACGGCAAGTATTAAGAAAGAAGCCAGTTAATCCCATTACAAAGTTTGTTTTACTTCAAGAGGTCAATCCAAGCACTCTATAAGGCTCTTGTGACACCTAAATCAAATGCTGACAGTTCTTTCAGTACTGAGGAAGAGGGGGAGAGACAGGAGGTCTTGTACCAACACAGAAGTGAGGGAACAGGATCTCACAAATGCTGCTTGCTTCACTCTTTTGTGATTTTAAAAGCTTTGTGCTTACAAAAATTCTACATGTTCACTTATTTTGCCCTGCCCCACCCCCTAAAAATGAACTTCTCCAGCTCAGTTGGGGGACTCTACACTGTTGCACTGCTGTGATTTCAGTCCCAGCTCTCACATCACCTCACTGTCTCCTGCTGTAAGCATGTAGGATCACAGTGCCTCATTGTCCCACCTGCGAGCAGCCTCACGCCACGGGGGCTGCCACCTGCAGCTTCTAACACAGCAATGCCGAGGGCTAAGTGACACAAGCCACCACCCAGAGAGCTCAGGTGCAGCCAGGTACCTCCTGCAGCCCCCAGTGGCACAGCTGGATGTCACCCCAGCCTGCTGCGTGTCACCATCAGATGATGCTGATCAGAAACCTCTGCAGTCGCCTCCGGGCACAATGCAAGCAAAGCAGCAGTGAAGAACTGTCAAGAGGCAACATCTCCTGTCTTCTTTTAGCCAAGAGTCTACATTTGTAGAGAAGTCAGAGCCCTTCTCAGGGCCCTGCAGGGGACAGAGGGTGGCAGAAGCAGTGACCTGTCCGGGCGTGATGCGGTGTCACTGCTGGGAATGGCCAAAGCCATCCTGATTAATGAGGAGTGGGCAGCAGGGAGAGACCTGGGAATCTTCCACTGCATTTTCCAAAAGCTGCACATTTCCTATTCATCTTCCTCTGGTCAGACCTGCTTGAAGCTCTCTATTAATAAGGGACGGTCCAACACCTTCCATTAATCGCAGGATGGCTTTTGCCTTGACACTCCACATCTCTATTCCTTGGCCCTTTTCTCTCAGGGCTGCCTTTAAAAATCATAAATTAGACATTACTGCAGAGAAGCCTCTTTCTGAAGTGATGGGGAGAGCACTGACAGAAGCACTGCCCTTCAGAGACAGCTCTATTTAGTTAACTTCCGTATTTTTAATTACTGCCAATTTCCTGGGCTGTTTAATGAGAAAGGGCATGGCAGTTCCATTATCTTAGACTGACCTAGGGCTCTCCAGGGCACCCCAAACCAATGGCAACTGGTGTTCAGCAGGCTCATTTGGAGCACCTGGAAAAACCATGGGAGCAGAATGGAAGAAGAGATGCTCACTCAAGTTTCCAGGCCATGTGGATTAACTTTGGAATAATTCAGAGATTAATAAATAGCAGGATTATACTTAGACCACAAGGATTTCATTGAATAAGGTGCATGAATCAAACTGACAATGTCCATAAACCATCCTGCCTTTCAGTTAAAGGATAAAATCCCACACAGCCAATAGCAAAGTAAACAAAAAATGGTCACACTGAACCAGCAAATCCCACAAAACAAGAATATTATGGAAGAGAGGCACTCAAGAAGCTTGGTTCTTCAAGCACAGAAGCTAAATCTATATTTTGGTATTTCCAATGAGACCATGTGAGCAAGCTGCATCAAGGTGAGAAAACTGTCAGCAGGAAAACCACAATGTCTCATTTGAAAAGGAATAAAGTTGGAGCACAAATCATGACTAAAGCTTCAGAAGTGACCAGCACTCCTTGAGTAGTACAACACAACTGTTTCTTAGAAGAGCTGAACACCTAAACGTAACAACCCTATCCTACACAGCCTGAGTCAGGTCTGAGTGAGGAGTGAAACCAAAGCTGGCTATTCCAGATACGTCAGTGTGCCTACTTTAATGCAAGCACAATTTATACAAGAAGGGATGCCCGTGGATTTCCCTCTGTGAGATCCCCTCGGTGTAAGGAGGACATGGTGTAAGGAACACATGCACCTGCTGGAGGGAGTCCAGAGGAGGCCATGAAGATGCTCAGAGGGATGAAACACCTCAGCTGTGGGGACATGCTGAGAGAGCTGAGAGTGTTCAGCCTGAAGAGGTGATCAGATGGCTCTGGTGGAACCTTAGAGCCCCTTCCAGTGCCTAAAGGGGCTCAGAGAGAGCTGGAGAGGGTCTTTGGACAAGGGTCTGGAGTGACAGGACAAATGGGAATAGCTACAAACTGACATAGGGCAGGGTAAGATTAGATGTGATGTAGAAATTCTTCCCTGTGAGGGTAGTGAGGCCCTGGAACATGATGTCCACAGAAGTTGTGGAACACATCCCTGGAAGTGTTCAAGGCCAGGTTGGACAGGGCTTGGAGCAACCTGGCATAGTGTAAAGTATGTGGGTTGGAATCCATGATCTTTAAAGTCCCTTCCAAGCCAAACCACTCCATGATTCTACAAATGCTGTGATAACGTGGACTGAAGTGGGAGCCTCTTTCCTGGTGCACTTCTCAAGCAGAGCACATCTGCTTTTGGCAGAGTGAAAACACAGCAGAAAGCAGTTGCGTGTCAAAGCAACGCCGCACTCGGGGTGAATATTCCGCCGCAGGCTTGGGCTTAATCATCTGCTTCCCCAGCAGCACGTAGGTTTCCCTAGGGATTAAATAAGGCAATGCAATACTCTGTTGGCTGGCTATGGGGAAAGCTACTCAGCACTGGCAGGAACTTAATGCCAGCACTGAGCTCCTTAGTGCAAAGTAAGGGTGGGAAAGAAGGGGACAGAGCGAGCAGGGACCGGCGGCTCCCCGGTTGCCAGGTAGCTTCGAGTTACAGGCATGCCTCATTTGCCTGAGCAAACACACCCTGCAGCACTATATTTACAGAACACGGCCTTTGCTTCCCATTCCTTTGGGAGAGATAAAAATACTGAGAATTCCTCCTCTGGGAACTCAGCAACAGTTGTCCTGGTGTTGTTGCTGTTGTCCCTGAAACGTGGCTGTGCTTGCGAACCGTGCTGGAGTCTGCACTCGTCTGTGCCACCACTGCTTGCTCCAGCATTATGTTCTGGGGTAGCTCCTCTCCCATTTGCTTCACTAATCCCAGTGATTCCTGAATATCAAGATGACAGCTTGGAGTTACCCCTGTAAAGGTGGTCTGGTCCCAGACCAACAGCATTGCAAGTTTCGGAGCAAACTCCTAACAGAATTCACTTTGCTCTCTTAGCGGTCTGACATGCAAACTGCAATTAGCAGAGAAAATTGCACCCTGCATCTGAATCCAAGGGAAGGAAAGGAAAGAAATGGCTTCTCTCAGGGAAGAAAGAATCAGAATTATGCACTGCCTGAGCAATATGAATTATTAAACAGAGATATTTTGGGGAAACAGATACTTGTCAAGAGCCCACAGTACGTGGTGCTGCTGGGGGGATCCTTCACTAGAGGAGGTTTGGAGAAGGGAATACCACGCAGGACTAGAACAGAAACATCACTTAATAAGGTGGCATTTGTACATTTGTTTAGTTTGAGTTGTTTTCCAGCAGCAAGCCCAGGGAAACACAGAACGCTGTCAGTGCACTGTGTATGCATTAGCTGCCCTCCACACCAGCCAACAGCCAAGCACACAGCTCATCTTCACAAGGCTGGCAGGCACTGACTAAAACCCACAGAGCACCTACAAACTAACCAGTGTTCACATGAAGGGAGGAAGATGAGACTTCTCAAAGGGCTGTGATGTCCCCAGGCCTCCCAAGTGGAGAACAGGCACTGGTGTCCATTACCTGACCTCCCAAGGAATGAGCAGGGATTGCCCTCTTCTCCTGGCAGCCAAAAGCTGTCATTCCAGAGGTGTTAGTCATAGGCTTGCAAGCACAGGCATGAAAGACTGTTAAAATAAAACTCTTGATACCACAGAAACTAATAGGTTTGTTACTGAAATTTAGAGCAGGTGTGAGGAGCAAGGATCTTCACCAATTTGACACCTGTTTTGGGCAGCACTTTCTTCAGAACACACAGCTCCCCCCTACAGGTGTTTAGGAGGTAAGAGAGGGGTGTTTGCTATCCTTGGGCAGACACAGAGAAGGTGTGGGTGAGCAGCACGTCTATTTTCAACAGTAGCATCATAACAACTTGATAACAAACCATCTGATTCCAAGTTCCAAACAAACTGGCCATCTGTGTAAAGCACTTTGATAAAACTGGCCTCTTAACAGGTACAGCACACAGAAAGTGCATTTGTGGCAGGATGGAACAGGCCTACAGGCCTGAGGAGACATGTCCAGGGCTTTAGGCAGCCCTCTGAAAAGCCCAGCACAGTGACATTTACAAATCTCTGCTAATGTGTAATTTCCAAAGGCCACCAAGCTTACAAATTTTTTTTGTATGACACCAACAACCCAACAACGATGTGCCACTGACAAAACAGGACAGACAAAAGCTGGGAGTCAGGAACTCTCACAGCAACTGGAACAAGGCTCATAAACACCTCATTACAGCCCACTCCCTGCCAGACTGGGAAAGGGGACACCAGTTATGCGTGGCAGCAACCAGAACTGGAGTAGCAACACTGGCACGGATCAAAAGCTTCAAGGGCGGAGGAAAGAGAACTCTTTCAAACTCTTCAACAGGACCTTTTGACAGAGGCTGCTTTTCCTCTTGGTTCCAACCTGTCCTGGGTTGTAGGATTTGCCACCACCCTGACACACAGGGAGTCAGCTCTTGTTGTGACTCTGGCAGTGGTTTTTTTTGTTTGTTTGTACTACTGCATTTGTATTTTAATTTTCCTAGTAAAGAACTGTTATTCCTGCTCCCATATATTTTCCTGAGAGCCTCTTAATTTCAAAACTATAATAATTCAGAGGGAGGGGGTTTACATTTTCCATTTCAAGGGAGGCTCCAACCTTCCTTAGCAGACCCCTGGCTTTTCAAACCAAGACACAACCCTACCCCAACTGAAGGCTCTGGCAATGTGTCCCTCCCAGAGGCAGGCAGAGGCATTAGTCAGCCTCCCCAGAGCAGCTCTGGCTACGGAAGATGTAAGCAGTGATTCTGGAGCCAGGGAATCATCCTAGGCTCTGGCAGTGGTGACTAACTGGACTGCAGGGCTGCAGAATGTCACTGAGCAAACAAGTTAAAACAGGAATGAGCTTCAGGGACAAGGCAGCATGGAGGAGATGCACAGGGGATGCTTCCAGAGGATGCTCCCACACTAGCTCTGGATACAGAGCCCAACTCCCAGCCTCCAGCCAGCTTGGGGCACTGCCCCTCCCTGCCATTAAAATACACTGACAAACATCATCAGCGTGACTCTGGGCCCAGCTATGTCAAAACAGACATTTCTTGGCCACGGGAAGGTTTCTAACAACCCTGCCACCCCTCCAAAAAACCCAGGATGTTAACTAGAATCGTGTCTTCAACACTTCTCCCTGCCTCACCACAGGAATATTCCAGGCTAAGTAATTGCTCACGACTGTGTGTGGTTGCTAATTTCTGGGTATATGGAAGGGAGATATTCTCAAATGAAAGAATACAGCTTTTAAGGCTTCAGAACAATGAAAGGCAGGGCAGGGCGGCTGCCTGAAGTGCAGAAACTAAAAGCTTTTTCCTTCAGAACAAGAGTAGAATCGAGTAATTGTCGTTTCCAGGGAGATGAGGAACTTCAGGGATCAGAGCTCAATCTGCAGTTAAATGGATTGGAAACAACTCCTTACCAGCTGCTGAAAAAACATGGATAGAATCACACAGGAAAATCAGAGAGAGCTTTTTTTTCCTGGCACTGTGCACATGCCTTCACATTTAGGAATGATGGACTGATTATTTAGAAGATCCAGGTAAAATATTCATGAATGTTAAGGGAGAAGTATTTGCTGTGCTAGCCCTTTCCTCATCTATCTCCCTCCCATTCACCTCCCTTCACAGCAAAACCTGACAGGTATTTCAGCTTTCAAAAGACAAACATAAAATTCCCTCCCCCGCTCCCTAAGTGCAACTCTAAGCAGACCAGGGATGTGAAAAACACCTAAAATAAGATCTTAAAACACTCTTTACAAGCTGGGCAGCCCCCTGCCTTTCCCCAGAGATGTTTCATAGGTGCCAAAACACAAGAAGCTTGAGTTTCAACGGGATGCCAGATTCTGAGCTTCTCTTGTGTAAAAAAAGCAAACCCCAGGAGCTGCACAGGATTCTCCAAAATCACCAATACCTTTGTGAGTGCTGTAGAGGGCTGCAAATGTCACCACGAAGAAGGTGGTGGAATATTTTCCAGCGTTAACCAGATGAAAGGCCCGTTTGTTATCGCGGTAACGGCGCAGGCACTGGATGAATCGCAACCAAGCAGGGATGCACTGGACAACTGCTCTCACTCCGTAGGAGTAGCTGTTACAAATCTGATTATCTGCAAGAAAAACAGGAGTTGAAGCTGTTAAGGCAAAGAGTTAGTAAGTTTAAGAACTGCTGTTGTCTTCCTGTCTGCAATATCACTTTATGGCAGTGATTCCCCACCAACAGCTGGTACTGAGGCACACAAACAGCAAGAAGCCCAAAGTAGCTCAATATTCCATCCTGGAGGTGTTCAGGTGATGTGATATCAATAACACATCCAGACAGATCACCATCTAACTCCCTCATCCTGCCAGTATAACCAACATGCTAGATTAGAAATTATCTATTTTTAAATGTGCTCAGCGCTGTTGGCGGGACTGTGAATAATCAAATTAAGGATGGAATTACAAAAGGCCTTTGACATTGGATTTTTGTGCATAAATGGGAGAGCACTTAGAAACTCTGCAGGACAGCTCTAAAAGGCTACTTTGCCAAAGATGTCCTTGACCTGTTTTCCTTGTGCATTGTAATAGGAAAAAAACACATTTCAGTATGGGATTGGGTTTAGCGTTTTTCACTTTGTTTTTTAAAAAGTAAAGCCAAGGTACAGTCTGGTTTCAAAAACTGAGATGAGAAGCAACCACACCACAATGCCATTGTGTCCCCTCCTCCCTGTTTGAAGGCCTTCTTTTTATTAAGGCAATGACCAGGAAACCCTCAGCTTTTCCTGGAACTCCCTAAGAGCTCCATACTCTTCTGCTGTCTCAGCACATCTAAACCAAACACCCTGCTGCCTAACATTAATTTGTTTCTTATTCATACTAAGGGAGATACATTATTAGCTGATATTTATCCCAAACCACTTTGCTATCATTCCACAGCTCAGATTGGAAGAGGACAAATTGTTATGCACACAGTTGCTTTATGTATTTTAATTTTATTTTTAATAAGTAAATATTTAGCTGCTCGCAACGGTGTCTTTTAAAATGAAGGGAAAGATCAGACAGATTGGAAGAACAAAGTGAACACTGATGCTTATTGAAGCATACAGCAAATTCTCTCAGCAAGTGTCAAAACCATCAGACAATATGATTTGCCAGCAGTCACTGCTTAAAATGGAAAGTCAACAGTGAGGAGACAGGTACTGTTTTGCCACTGGGAAGGCCAAAGTCAAAATTCACATTCCAGCTCTGTGCTCCTTCTGGCTAGAAAATAAGGGAAGACAGAGCATGGACAACCCTGGCAGAGCAGCATCAACTCAAATCAAGTAAGAGGTGGCACCAAGGAGCTCCTCCATCCTCTCTTGCTTCAGAATGGAGCCCGTAAGAACCAGGCTACAGCACAGACAGCTGTGCTCAACAAGCTCAGGATCCTCATGATGAGCAACAGGAAGAGGCTAAAGGCAAATACATGGTTAAACTACTATGAAATAAATCAACAATGCCAGAAAAATGGATTTCTCTTTCCAATCAGGAGTGCTGTGTCTAAAATCTTTGATGGATATAGACATTGGGCCAAATAACTGGATTAGGAAATGAACACTGATGTGAAATTCCAATTCTCTGGATGGAAGTAAGAAAGAGGAGAATCTCTCTAATGTCACGTTTCCAAGAAATGCCAATTATTTCGCTTTCCTGTGCTATTAATAACCTTCTTTAAAACAATTAGGAAGTTGCCTGGCTCAGTGTTTCTCAGGTCATTTTGACCCCATTCCCAGGGGTCATCAGCATTACTCTACCTGTATCTGCCAGAAGTCCAGCATTGTCCTCCCACTGAACCTCAAAGCTGTAGAAGCAGATCATGTATTCCAAATCCATAAGTATCACGACCAGGCTGTTGAGCTGATCAGCCAGCCAGAAATCTGCGAAGCCTACCTTGTGGAAGGGAGCAGTGAATACTCGAAACTGTCAGGAAAAACAAAGCAGGAATAATTCATGGCTGTGTCAAAGGCATCCAAATGCAGTGGCAGGACATCACAGAACTGAACAAATATGGAAATAACAGAAATGCTTGAAGATTTATTGCTGACCTTTTGCTCCTGCTGACAAAAAAGGATAACTGTCTCCTCACTTTCAGTACAAAGAACATTCCTGCTTTCCTCCTCCTGTATGCATCTATTCCTGTGCCCCCCCAGCCTTTTGTTTTTTACTGGCAGAACAGCCCAGTCTTCTCTAGCCAAGCTCTTTCCCAGAAAATCCCAGAGTTCTACACAGCTCCATTTCTCTCATTGCCTCTCACTTTGATCAGCACTTTCTTTCAGGCACTTACACAGTGTCCACTGACATCTTCCACGTTTACCTTCCCCCTCACACTTGGGTTTAGACTCTCAGCACAGCCATTAGTCTGGTCATGCCTTGGCTTACTTAACACAAGTTGTTCTTTGGTGTTAGAAGTTGTGACAGTGAGGATTCTTACTGGGTCTGCCAATGCCTCCAGCAGGGAAAGGGTGAAAGAAAAGGCAGAGGAAATCCTATTGCCTGTCATCTGGACTCCCCCTCAATGCCAGTCCACTTTCCCTCTAAGCCTGAAGAGCAGTTTTGCTCCTTCCAAAGCAGACAGTTTTCTGCTCCATTACCTTTGATTACCCCTCTCCCTACCCAGTTAGTTGTAGTTACTAATGGCCAATTTCTCACAGAGAAGGCACCAGCACCATCCGGTCATTCTGGGATTTATGAACCTTTAAATTAATGAAAGCACAGGCTAACACTGATCTTTTATACTGCTCTCCTTATTAACCTGAAGGGTGCACAGCTGCAGAAAGCCAGGAAAGGACTGACACATCCCCATCAGCCTGTAATGCAGATTTAAGGCTCTGCTCTTAAAATTTCAAAGCCAAATAGGGGATTAAAAGTTAGTGGCATAAAGCAGATATGGATCTTGACCCAGAAAGCTCTGTGCTCATGTTGGATGGCACCTATTCCCAAGGGTCAAACAAGGCCAGCCTTTAGGGAGGGCTGTCTTCAAAGGTGCCCAGCTGCAGGACAGAGGTCAAAAACCACACCAGCCTTCCCTTACAAAAGCTCTTTCCTCTCTTCTCCCAATACTCCCTGATACTGTCTTTATCTCTTTTATCATAGACCATTGTTTTGTCCATGAACAAAGACTAGCTAAGCAAATGAAATGTGAAAATAGCTTTACAGACAGATCTCCCTGGAAAAAAAAAAAGAAAGAAAAGAAAAAGAAAACATGAAATAATAATACTCTTGTAATTTAATTTAGGGAAAATACTTCAGCACTGCCAGGTATCGTATTTGCAGGGACTCCCATGGCAGAGAGGAATGATAAATCTGATGCCATGTTCTCAGAAGGCTAATTTATTACTTTATTATATTATATTAAAGAATACTATACTATACTAAAGAATACAGAAAGAACACTTAATGCTAAAAAGCTAATAATGAAACTTGTGACTCTTTCCAGAGTCCCAACACAGCTTGGCCCTGACTGGCCAAAGAGTGAAAACAGCTCACAGCAGAATCCAGCGAAACAATCACCTGTGGGTAAACAATCTCCAAACACATTCCACATGAGCACAACACAGGAGAAGCAAATGAGATAGGAATTGTTTTCCTTTTCTCTGAGGCTTCTCATCTTCCCAGGAGAAAAATCCTGGGCTAAGGGATTTTTTCAGAGAATGTGAATGCTACAGCCAGGTGACAGCATAAAACTTTTAAGAGAGTGGAAGTTTTCCACCTACAGGTTATAGCTGAGGAGGAGTCAACAGATAGATCCATGACATATCTGGCACTGGCATCTGAGTCAACCCTCCTCCAGAGCCTGAGCTGCCATCTGAACCCTCCCAATGCCATGTGCCAGGCACTGTGGCTTCTGCCTGCTGCCCCAATTCCAGTGGAGGTACCACAGCCAGCTCCTTGCCTCCCAGCTGAGAAGTGTCTGTAACATCCTCCAGATAAAGATAAAACCACAAAACACCAGAGCTGCACCTCAGTTTCAATAACCAGTTGCACTTCTCCATCAACAATTCCACAGCCTGAGCACAGACTTCCTGGTGCTGATCCCTGCACTTTTAATTGGTGCTGAGATGCCAGATATCTGAGCTGAGCTGAACACTTGCTAGCTTTTCACCTCTCAGAGACAGGCTCCATGCACTGGTGTGGCCACTGAGCTCCTGCAGAGAGCCTGGGCATGGGGACATTCCCTGGGCTTGGATCCAATTCCTCCCTGTGAGCTGCTGTCCCCAGCCCACACAAGGGCACTCAGGGGCTTCTCATCTGGCAGCAAAGGCACAAAGAATGCTCACCTAAGCACTCAGGCAAGAAAGAAGAGCCTGGCAGGGAAATTAGACTTTACTACAGGCTAAATCACTTTTTTCACTCAGAGGAAGATCAATTCTGATGTTTTGCCATCCCTCAGGGATTAGCACAAGAGATCCCACCCTCAACCAGCACTTGATGTCAGTCACAGAGGGAGGAAGGAAGCCTTTTAGATCCATGAGGAAATGCTACAACACACTCAAGCATGCCCCTGATTTGTTCCCAGAAAAACTGAAAGTGCCAGTAATGCTCTGCTATACCTGGTATGTCAGTTTTGGCTGGAAATGAAACATATGAAGCACGTGAAGAAAAATGCTCACCAAACATAATTTTGTGTGAGCAGAACTGTTCTAAGACTTGCACTATTTAAACCTCCTTTCACCCAGAGAGCTGCTGGCAGCTGCATGGAGAAATAAAATACATCCAGCTGGTCAAATACACACAATAAAAGCTGCTCTTTATGTGGTCTGGCCATTTCTTTCCCCTTCCTCCTTCCACATAATGCACACAAGTACCGTGTCATCTCCCACCATTAAGGTGATCTTGCATTTTGATGAAGCTTTTTTCCCCTAGGAGACCTTGGGATGAACTGGCCTCTGCACACTTAAGGTACTCAATGAACCTTATGGATGGATCCCTTCCAACTTGAGATTCTCCATGGTTCAGGTTTGGTGAAGAGAGACTGTTTACAAGGGCATTTAGTGACAGGACAAGGGGGAATGGCTTGAAACTGATAGAGTGTAGGTTTAGATTAGCTACAACGAAGAAATTCTTCCCTGCAGTGGTGGTCAGGCCCTGGCACAGGTTACCCAGAGAAGCTGTGGCTGCCCCATCCCTGGAAGTGTCCAAGGCCAGGTTGGACAGGGCTTGGAGCAGCCTGAGATCATGGAAAATGTCCCTGCCTGTGGCAGAGGGGTTGGAACTCAATGATCTTTAAGGTCCCTTCCAACTCAGGATATTCCAAGATCCTACAACTCTGTCTCAGACTGCAGCACAGTCTGGAGATCACTGGGACAGGCCAGGAGCTGCAAACAGCCTAACAGCTCTGTGGAGACTGAGAACCTTACCCTGGCAAGATATTAAGGTAAATTAGCAGAGATATTGCTCATGGTTAAAGCACATCCAGTGCTTCCCCTCGCACCAGGGGACAGCAGTCAGACTAATGAGGCTTGGGACTAAAGGTACCTCTGTGAGGGATGGCTGAGTGCTGGAAGGCACAAAGGAAGAAGCTGGCATAGCAGCAAGCCAGCAAATCAAATAACAGAGGTGAGCTCACAGAGGTTAATTCACTGTGTGTATACCTGCACGCACGTCTTCAGAGCATGATGCTGTGTCTCACCTTTGCCGTGTTCCAGATACAGTTAATTGTTTTAATTGGCATTGAAATGATTCTATGAAGAAAACCAGCCAGCCAAACGCTCTTCTGCCCAAAGCTCTCAGAGAAGTGCTAGCAAGAAGAAGGTGTCAGGGGAACCAGCTTGATTAAAGCCAATTTAAAAGGGTGCACAGGGTGGGGAAGAGCATGTGAAACAGCCATTTGGGAAGAAACTCATGAGTCACCCAGCAAGTCAGAAAACTGTTCTTTCAGAGCTCCCACCTATAACTGGAACACTGAAGTAGCACACATATTGACATTGAATTTACCAGACTTATCTTACAGGAAAATAAAGAGCTCGGTCTCAAACAAAGAGTTTAAGAGCGCAAACAGAAAAAACCCCACCCATGAACATAATTTTATAGGCAGTAACTTTTCCAAAGGTGAACCCTCTCAACGTTGGCACTACCCCAGTTTGGGCTGAGGAGCATCCATGCAGCCTTGCCTTAGAGCACTGGATCCCTAATCAACCTGTTTCACTAGGTTAAGGAATAAACAAGCAAGACATCCAAGGGCTTCCATACATGCAAAAGTTTGTAAGCAGCTGTCTACAGGAAGGTTAACAAGTCAACTGGTAGAGGAAGCAGAATATGCTCCTGCAAACCCATCCTCAAAAACTATCTGCAGTCAACACCTGATCAGGTCTGCTCTATAAATCAGTGGCATAAGCATCCCCCAGCACCCCTCTTTCCTGAGGGTTAGTGACACCTGTATACACTTCACAGCTACTGCTCAGCCATAGCATTTAAACAAACAATTACTTATTTCAACCAGCTTTGACACTTACCAATAGTTTGAGCAGCCAAAAACGGGACTTGTAATACAAGGTTTTGGTAGGGTTGATGAGAAAAAGCAACATGAAGCCGTACAGGATGAGTGGGTTCACCTGCATGGGGATGTAGGTGAATTGACCATATATACATGCCAGCAGGCTCAGGCACCACAAAACACCCAGGAAACCAGCGATCTGCAGGGGAAAAGAAACAACAAACAGACACTTAATGAAAACACAGCCCTGAAACCAGTAATCTGCAGGGAAAAAACCCAAACAAACAGACACCTAATGAAAACACAGCCCCGAAACCTGCAATGTGTTCTCATTAGAAGAAAAGGGAGAGCAGTGCTCAATCCTGTAATCTAATCAGACTTCAGCAACTTCCTCTTCTAATTGTATTAGGAGTCCTTGCCAGGAAATGTTGCAGGATTTATCCTGCTGATCCTCAGCATGGCTCAGCCACTCTAAAATCCCTCCTGTTCACCTCAAAGAGATGTTGATGGGACAAGTTGCTGCGGGGGTTGAGCTCGAAGATGAGGACGTGGTTGACTCCAGCCTGTCTCCAGCCATAGGTGTTGATACCCAGGAGAAAGAGGAATTCTATCAGGAGAAAGCCACCTCGATAGATTCTCACCAGTGGCCACACATTTGGTCCATCTATAAAAGCCACACCTGGCAAAGACAAAAAAAAAAAAAAAAAAAGGATTTTAGGGATAACAGAGGTCGTGTCACAAAGCAAGGCTTTATCCTGGATCTCAGATGTTTGGCTGCACCCTGAGAAAACAGGGTACACGTGTACACAACTGCATGTTCCAGCAAGTGGAGGACTTTTTGCCTAGCCTGCCAGAGGATTTAGGAGTATTCTGGGGAAAATTCCCTTTCCAGCTCTTGTAATCGAGTCATTAGCAGCCTCCCTGCCTCACACTGCAGGCACTAGGGACAGCACCAGCATAAATCTGACTGGAGGCACTTAAATATTCTGCTTTAATAGAGATGAAATCCCAACAGACAGATACACAAACACTTCAGCTCCCCACAAAACCAAGAGGAACCATTTACGGCATTTAAAACAATGCTAAACCCGCCTAATCACCGGACTCAGTACAATGGTAATGCAATACATATTCATGGCCAGAATTACAACACCCAGCCCCACCCAAACAGAAATCCCAGCACAAGGCAGCAGGGCTGGAAAGCCTGTTGCTTCTTTTGTTCAGTTTGCAGGGGTTTGGAAACAAATATGCTTCATTTCAAACAATGAACAGCCTTATACAGCAGCAGCCTTCTCCAGCATAAACCTCTTTGCAAAGGACTGGTCACTAGGCACAGGTTTGATAAGAAAAGCATAAATAAAATACAGTTATTAAATCCTCAGTTTTAGTTTCATTGAGAGTTTCTCACCCACGTGCTTTCCAAGAGGGGTAAAAGAAAGAACCTGCACTTTACAGAACTGAGGCTACGAATTTATTCCCACTGGACTGCCTAAATTACAGCCCCAAGTTTTTCAAACTTTTTCTCAAAAAGAGAAAGCAAATCCATAGGGAATTTCATGTGTTCAGCATCTACATTTTATATTACATAACTTCCAGAGAAAAAGCCATGCATTAAAAAATTACTTCAGAATTGCTGCTTTATATTTAAAACTTTAGACTCTTGGATTCAGGCAAAACAGAGTCAACTTTTGGACAGAAGTTACACACCCTTCAAAAAAGCTGAAAGAAATTACATGTCTTAAATGTGAAATTAAGTCTTAAATGCGGAATTGCAAAGAAAGATTTTCAAATTTTTACCTGAAAACCAAAGGAAATTACAAAATGGGTAAGGTTGGAAGGAACCACAATGGGTCATCTGGTCAAAACTCCAAACAGGGCAGAGTAGCCCCAAAAATACTGACTAAGAAGTGAAAATATCCCTGGTGACAAGTCTAATGGCAGCCTAATTCTCAAACAAGAGCAGGACCACTGTAAAGGCTTGAGATTTTGCAGGAAACCTTGCAGGTTTCTGGTTAACAAAACAAATGCACATTTCTGTGAAATTCCAACCTCACACACTAGCTTGGCACCTAGGGAAGCCCATACTGAAACAGTGAAGCCCCAGAATTTGTCCTCTTTAGGGTGATACCCTCCTGGGATCCACTTGTAGCTTTGCAGCCTTTCACAGACCCCAAGGGTGAAGAACTCATCTCTGTAAAATGCTGCTGCTGTACATTTCAAATCAGGCAGTACAGCACTGGGTTACTGGCAGAAGCCATGTTCTGATGCTGTTTCACAAATTCTCCACACAGAACACTAAAATCCTGTCTTAGCTGATCAAATCACACAAACAGTTTGGCAAAAGCAGCTGAAAGGTTAACAAAGTATGGGCCAATTAAAAACACCCACTTTGCACTTGGAATCCAGGTTTTTGCCCAATATCTGCAGTAATGTTCAGCTATCAGATCATGCCTGCTGATACAACACAGCTATTACCCACACTGGGTTAGTAACACCTGCTCTAGAGATCTAATCATTTTTATGAATTCCTTCTCACAACTGCCTCACTTTTTCATTCTTAGCACCGAGAAGGAAAGCAAACACAACCGGCTTCAATCATTTTGCATCTCACACAGAGATCAAACGTTTAAGTAACAGAAATTATGAATAAAGAACAGTTTCTACACATTAAACAGTGCCTTCATGCAGATGGGTCAACTTCATGCCTCTACCACGGGAAGACCAAACAGGAAGCTCTGCAAATAGCTCCTCAAACAGAGGCATTTTATCCCAAGAGATGGCTGGATCCAATTACAGAAACATCCGATTAAAAATTCTTTTAAGTCATAAAAACACAGACATGGGCTTTCCCTAATGCAAGAGCTCCTAAGTTGATTTGTTAAGCCTTTTCCTTTGTACTGCTTAAGCAAGTTACAACACTCCAGAAATCACACACACAATTAGTAAAGCCGCTTGTGATTAAGCTCTGTGTCTGGATCTGCAGTACTACTCTAATCAGGGGCCAAACTCAGAAGGCACAAAGCAGAATAAAGCCAGGGCCTGAGAGATGCACCCATTAATTGTAGCTTTTAAACATCCTTGCCAACTACTGCCAATAAGAAAAAGTCAATTAATTCCATTAGCAGACTCCAGGTATTGAAATTCTAGGAATTTCCAAATGAGTTCCTGATTTCCATCCCAAGTGGCATTTGGTCACATGGCTCTGTGTCTGGTGGTCTTTTCTTTAGGGAGTCAACACCATGCAAAGCTCAAGTTCTAACAGCATCTGTCTCAAGGTGGGCATGGGCTGTGTGTTCCCAGAATGATAACCTGTTTTTACACGTAGATGTTGCACCCTCAGAATATCCCTCCAAAAATAAGGAGGACACCAGAAGAAAAGGATTTTTGTCTTCAACGTTGACATATACAACATGAGAAAAACCACAACCTACTGCTGAGCAGAACTTGTAGTTCACACCAATGTGATATGGCTCTGATTTAACCCAGAACATCCAGGTCCAGGCCCTCCCTAAGTGAGGAGACCAGGCATGGCAGGACACCTACCTGAAAGTATGACAGTGACGTTCAGTGCAATGAACAGCCCGCAGAACAATCCAACCCTGAATGTAGTCCAGGCTGGTACAGGCTGTGAACAAAGCCACAGCAGAATTAAGGTGAGGTAAACAGGTTATCAGCACAGTCAGATTAGTTTGCAGAGTCAACTTAAAATCACAAACACAAGCTCCTGACCCCTGATTGCACTCTTGCTTTTGAAATGAGGTTTTTTTAAACTGAAAATGCTGTGTAATATTCTTGCCATGTTGAAACAGAGCTGGGAGTCTCAGTGGCCCCTGAAAAATATTCCAGACCACACAAACACTAAGCATATTGCTTATATTAGTACAAATTTCCTTTTAGCATTTATCTCCTCCCTTCATTACCTTGTCTGCATGCATTAGGAGCAGTAACCTATTTCCAAACCTTCCGGAACTAAAGCAGATTATCTGGCCCTGCCCCATGCACGCTCACATCAATTATTTCCACTGTTTCCTTCAGATGTTGAATCTGATTTGGCACCTTGACAAGTTGGAGGAGCAGCTTCTCTCCACAACCCTCATGTCTCACCTGAGCTGCTCCTAAGGGTGGAACACGCAGACGTTTCATTGCCTTCTGTCTGTCTCCATCTTCCAACTCGTTGGTCACCACTTCCTGAGGAGACAAAGATACACACCACTGAAGGTCATCTGGATGAAGAGCACGTGGTCAAACCAAACCTAAAGGTTGGTTTCCATGTTAGAGGAGAGCCCTGGCCCAGTATTCTTTTAATAGAAAGATGTGAAAAGCTCAGCATGCTGCACCAAGTTCCTTCATGGCAGAAGTTACAGCTGCACTAGGCTTTGCCAAGGGAAAAGTTCCCAGCTGAAGAGAACATACCCATACTGATGTAAGCAGTGCCAGAAGTCAGTGGCATTTCAAAATCAATTATCCATCTTGGTGGTAAATACAATCTACAGAGAGGGCAAAACACTACGGGAATTACAGTGTCATAGAACAGTTTGGGTTGGAAGGGACCTAAAGATCTTGTTCCAACCCTCTGCCATGGGCAGGGGAGCTTTCCACTACAAAAAGTTTGCTCAGTGTTCCATCCAACCCGTGCTTGAACACTTCCAGAAACCAGCAGTGACCAAGACCCCGTTTTTGGGGGATTTTTGGCAGTGCCCAGGCCAGCCTCTTCACCTCTGTTTCGGAGATAAGCTGGTTGATCTTCTTGCAGGTGTAGAAGGGAGCCACCTCCACCTCGGCCACCCTCCACTCCGCCCCCCGGGCTGTCTCCAGGTTCTTGTCATGCTTCTTCAGGATCTTGCGGAAGCCGGTGAAGTTCAGGTTCTGCAGGCAAGGGAAAGAACATGCTGGCTTTTAAACCCCAGCCATCTCTTAAACCCCAGCCATCTTCCAGGAAAAAGAAATGGTTCTCTCCCCAGTGCTAGCGAGAAAGGAATCGTTAATAAGAATCAAAATGATTGTCTTTATTGTCAGGAAGTTTCTGAGTTCTTACTTTATTATAAGGAATATATAATCCTAGAAAATAAAATAAAAAATGTGGTATAAAAAGGAAGCTACCTAAAGCTTTTTATTTCCTGAAAAGCCAGATCACTTCCACCTTCCTCCTTTATGCAAGAAGTGACCTGATGCTACCTTGAAGAAAAATAACCCTTAAGGGGTTTTCCCTCCTGAAAAATCTGAGCTACTGACTTCTTTAAACTTGACACTGGTTTCAAATCAAGTCCTCCAGTTAAATTCATTATAGAAGGGAAGCCTTTGTATGAAAGTTGTCAGTGCTGCAGATTAAATCCAGACAAGTGCATCCCCACAGCAGCATGTTTTTTCAGAGTATGTTGCACAATGACTGCAAAACCAGCTTAGGCTTGCGGATGTGGGAGATGTAATTCTCCAGTCTGTAGAGACAAGCACACAATGCTTAAAACAAGAAGCAACTGTTGATTTCGAAGTTATAGATGATCCCTGATTCAACACCTGTGCACAGTACCTAAGACAGGCAGAGCTCATCACACAGCAGCAATTTCTGTGGCATGATGTATTTGGAATCCTCCATTTCATTGTGCAGGAAATGCTGCCTAAAAAACTCAATGTTCATTCAAGCAACAGCAGAAACACAGAGAGACTGTGGCAAGACTCACTTCTGAAAAAAGTTTAGAGAGCAGCTTGGAAAGAAAACCAGAGAAAACAGCAAAATCTAATGCCCTGGAGAGAGGCACCAACTACTTAGTGAAATTATTTTCAATGTAATTATGCTTGGAGTGATTTAATGCCAGACTCTCCCATCTAGGTGGGAAATGAGGCTGGGGAGACAGGAGCAGGAAGCCAAAGCATTAATGACCTGCCTCATTGCAGACAAGAGACTTTAATTACTTTCTATTGGAAAAGCCAGCATTCCACCCCAAGGAGAGCAGAAATTTCACATAAAAAACTGCAACAAAAGGATGATTTTGGTCAGAGACCTTTTTGTGGCCTGAAATAACATCCCTTCATCTGCCATGGGTACAAACCCAGCCTAAATCTGGGATGCCCTTGCTGGTTGGGATATGTTTATACCAGACACCCTAAAACCTCTCCAGTGGCATTTCATCCTCTGGCTGTAAAAATTCTGCAACCTCCAAGTGCATGATAAAAGCATTGTTGGTCACAGTGATGTTTCTGACAAGGAACACACAGTGATGGGACTGTGGAACAGAACAAACAGAAAAATCATTTATGCAGTCTGATATTTTGCTATTCTTGCTGCTTTTGTTTGGCAAGGGGCCTTCTCCAAGCCTGACCTCCATTTCTGCTGCATTTTATGAAAACAAAAACACAAAACCCAATAAAAAAAGGGAAAAAAACCCCAAAAAATTCTGCTGCATTTTATGAAAACAAAAACCCCAATAAAAAAAGGGAAAAAAACCCCAAAAAACAAAAAACCAAAAAATAATCCCAAAACAACCAAACACCCTATTTTATGAAAACAAAAACCCCAATAAAAAAAGGGAAAAAAACCCCCAAAAAACAAAAACACCAAAAAATAATCCCAAAATAACCAAACACCCCCCACAAACAACAAACAGTGCAATTTAGGCAATAATATAATGCAACATCAAGTAGAATCAAACAGGGGACTCAAGAAACCTTTGCTCATATATATCAGGAAATGCACCAGCAAGATAATTTAATAAAACTGCTTCAGCCTCTATTATTCACCCAATAAATGCACTATATTATATACAGAATAAGTAACTAAATCTTATATGCTTAATTTCTCAGCATTTGTTTGTCCTAAAACACAGCGTTTCAAATAAATAGATTTTTTAATCTACATACACATTCTAGAATTGTACATTGCTGGTAATAATAAATGAATTTTATCAGAAGTTTAATCACTGATAAGTTAAACATGCAAGAGCTGCTCTGGAGACTGCTTATAGCTTCATTTGATGTTTGGTTTGTGTACCTCAAGAATGAATGCATTTGTTCACCCCTAAGAGACTGAGAAATTTGCTTCAGGTGGATATTCCTTCCTGTGTAACCCGACTCAAGGCATCAGCATTTCATCAAAGCCAGTTTGATATTTATAATGCTGCTGTTGATTTCATTTTTTTATCACCTACAAGGAGGGCTCATCATCATCATCCCACCAGGTTATTGTTTTTTCTTCCCTCCAAAACTGCAAGAGCTTGAATATTCCTCATTGTTATACTCTAAGCTCAAGAGTGATTAACAACAGCAGTACTCTGGGATTTAGTTTTATGTCTGTTTTTGTGTTTGTATTCCTTGTCCTCAGCTTCAATACCAATTTGAAGGAATTTTTCTCATTCTCTCTCTGGAGTTATGTTGTAGAAAGCAGCTCTGCTGCCTCTGCAAAGTGTGAAAGCTATCTAAACCAGATGGGATTTAGATCAATATTTAGTAGACTTACAGTGGGTCTGGACTCATGGAAGCAAAAAGCAAAAATATCAGTGTGCAACCTGCCTTTCTTCACTGAGGAATAGTAGGAAAAGATTTCCCAAGGGAATGATCAATGTTAGCCCCTATTTAAATTCTTCATCAAGCCTCAGAATTGATTTTTTTTTTAATTAAAAGTATAGCTGTCTTCTGTTAGAAAATAAATGTAAGGGAAGAAATCACAGCAGGTAATGCTGCTTCACTCTATTCCTAAAAAGATACAGATACTCCACCTTTCCCAGGAATTTGCACTAGGAACTACCACTAATAGTTAAAATATTTTATTAAGAAACTCAGAGTTTCCAGACACATGCTCAAAGATAACATCACTGTAGGAGAGGTACAAATACTCAGAATTTTGGGAGACTAAGCTCTGTCCATACAGCAGAGTGGTATTCAATTTATTCTGACTGTGAATTTTGTTTAGTAAAATTCTGCAGTAAAGATCTGTCAAAGATCTAAATAAACATGTAGTCAATTTAAGCTCCAACATTCTTAATTAACAAGCTAGAGCCCCTCACAGTAAAACACTTAAAAGCATTTCAGAGCATTTAACTCCAGAAGAGGTAGTCCAGCCAAAAATATATTAACAGTTTCAGATTTTTATTTCAAGATTTTTGGAACAAGATCAGCATCTGCAACCAAGCCAAAAATCCAAGTACAACTAAAGATTGGTTTGTTTTCATACCTCAAGGCAAATGAGCCTGTATCCTGCAGAAATCAAAATATATATTTTTTAAATTGATGTTTTAGCAAGAAATTCTGATACAGCAAGGTCACAGCCACTACCATGGTAACGCCAAGAGGAAACAGTACATTGGGATTTCAAGTTTCAGCACAAATATAAGATAAAAGAGCTTCTTCCCCAACCTGCCCTGCATAGAAAAACACACTACAGAAGGAAGAGGTCCTGCCTGGACAAAGGTGCTGGGGTCAGCCAGCCCAGAAAAGGAAGAAGGAAAAGTCCTTCTGCAGGTCAGATCAGCACTTCTAGCTCAGTTAAAGCAACCAGGTGTACACTGCTACCTGCCTTTTCTTCAGAAGTGTTTAGGGCTCCCCAAAAAAGGAAGAAATAAATGAAAAACTGAGTGAGGCAACTCAAGGTGATGCCTTGAGAAGGCTGACCTAGAACAGACTAGACAGAGCTAAAAAATAAAGTAGGGATTTATTAGGAGGCCTCAATGGATCCACCTTGGGCAGCCCAAAAGCCCAGCCAGGGCTACACCCAAGATGAACCAAAATGGTCACAAAATGGACAGCCGGTCATGGGGTCTCTCACTTTTATAAGTTCTGGTCCAATTAACTCCATTGGAGTTAACTGTCCAATTCCAGCTTTAGCCCATGCAGTCCCATCCTGTTTGTTTTTCTCTCTTCAGCCCACGGTGTTTGTGTTCTTGGGCTGAGATTTGGATCATTTGTCCTTGGTCCCCAGCTGGAGAAGGAATTGTCTCCCTGCTCTGTGCAGAGAGCTCACCATCCCTTTACATGAAGCCCAGACCCAACACTAAAGCAGCACAGAACCTGAAAAACAGAAAAGCTCAAACCCGAGGCATCGAAGGACACGCAAAGCACAGGGACGTTTACACACGGCGCTCCGCGGAGGCGCCGCCCGTGGCGGGTACCTGATAGTTCTGCAGCAGGATGAGGCTGAGGTAGAGCTCGCTGAAGGCCAATTTCAGGTCTCGGATGTTCCTGTGCTGGACCCGCTCCTCGTGGGACAGGTGGAAGACGGGCTTTCGGCGCCGCTGCAGCGTGGAGGCCCCGCTGGCCTCCTTCTGCGCGTCCAAGGTGGATTGCAGCTCGGTGCGGAGCGTGGTGAACCTGCGCTGCGCTTCCGCAAGCTTCTCTGTGGGCAGGGAGAGGGATACGTCACCTGGGAGGGCCAAGCACGGCCCAGCCAGCCCTAAAAACAGCCCAAATCCAAGTGACATGCCTGTGGGTGAAATGCGCCGTACTGCGCGGCCTGCCCCCGCCGCGCGGTCAACTCAAGCACTCTTTTCGCAGGATGGAATCACAGACTGCCTTGGGTCAAAGGCCATCTCATTTCAACCCCCTCCCACGTGTTCCTTGTCCAGCCTGGCCTTGAACACCTCCAGGGATGGAGCAGCCACAGCTTCTCTGGACAAACCTGTGCCAGGGTCTCAGCACCCTCACAGGGAAGTTCTTCTTAATGTCTAATTCAAACCTGCCTTCTGTCACTGTGAAGCCATTCCCCCTTGTCCTGGCACTCCAAGCCCTTGTCCCAAGTCCCTCCCCAGCTCTCTTGGACCCTTTAGGCACAAGAAGGGGCTCTAAGGGATCCCTGGAGCTTTTTCTTCTCCAGGTGAACAGCCCCAGCTTTCCCAGGCTGTCTCTGAGCAGAGGAGCTCCATTCCTCTGGACCCACCCTAATGGGGCCATGTCCTTCTTGTGCTCTGAGCCCCAGACCTGGATGCAGAACTCCAGATGTGGTCTCACAGGGGCAGAGAAAAAGAGGAAGCTTTCCTCATTAATCCTATGTAAAACACACAAGTTCTCAAGGAAAAAAAAAACCAATTAATAGGGTCAAAATCAAGGGGCTGTTGCTTCAGCACAGACTAAAGCAGCATTAGCCAGGAACTGAGACCTCTCAGCTTCCATCCCAGCTTTGATTTCTAGAGGATGCTCTGTCCAGCACCACACAAATACCTGCTAGGGATGGAAGAGGCCCAGGCTATACCTGGGGACTGCAAACCAGCACAAAGACAGTGGGGCAGGCGTCCCCACACTGGCTGGACCTTAAATTAATTCTGCTTAATTTAGGGTCTCATCCAAATACCAAAGCACTGACCACACATCTACTCTGAGCACAACAGAAAAGCTGCTCCTCTTTCCCACATAAATCAAGTGCAGCAGGAGCATTAGAGAAAAATCCTGTTAGACAATATTATGAAACATGACAGTGAGTAAGCAAAGCGTTTTTCAGATCTGTGCACCCACTACTGACTATGTGTTTACTATCTTTTCATGTGACAGTAGGGAAATCAAAGAAGACAAACCCCACACTTCAAATGTGACACTGAATTTTGTTGCTCAGAGAGCAGCACGGCCCCTCTGCCAAGCTCCCAGCGACAGACAAACACAGCTCTGCTTTGATCAGGAGTTACAACACTGCTGGCTGCTGTGCATGATCTGCTGCAATAATTTATCCCTCTTTTCCTCACTTTAGAAGCATTGCCTCATTATTTACTGGTTAAAGAGGCCACTTAAATGTCATTTTGATGTGTTTTCAGAACGAGTCTCTCACACCTCAAGCATGAAGAAGGTGTTCCTTTAAACATGCTGCCTTATGTACTCTCAGAAAACAATATTTTTGGCTAAACAACAACCTTTTAAACCTCAAACCAGCATAGCAAAGACTGTTATCGTCCTCTTTGTTCTGTACAACTGGTTCCTTCCAGGCTTTTTTTCCCCTGCTGAGCTTCAGTCACAGCTTTGGCATCTCTGTTGATAAGCAGGGTCACAGACCATGGGTGCTGGTGTTGGTCAGGAAGATGCTGACCAGGTTCACAGCAGGACACCCAGCACTGCACAAGAAACCACAAGGTCCCTCTACTACACAAGGCTCTGCCTCAACATCCAGCCTCCTGGATGTCAGTATAATTCTATTCATTACTATCTTACATAACTCAGTGATAATTCACAACTGCTCCCCACTCAGATTTACTCTGATTTACTCTTCCTTTTCCTTTGTCTAACTCAATTGTGCTTAATTTTAAGAGCAAAACTACTCTATAAATAATTTTACAGAGCATAAGGTATTTGCCAGAAGGAGAATGCCTTTCCAAACAGAAAATGGGGATCAATATAGGAAATCAAGTACAGAGGAGCCTGAAACTCTAAACTTCTTGCTTATAAACTTTAATAAAGGAAGAAGATTTAAAATGCAGGAAACGGCAACTCCTCTCTGACAACTTCCACAGCTGCAAGGACTCCAGCAAACAGAGGCAGTGCAGCCCACAGTGAGCATTGTCTGCCCACAACCTACAACCACATTATATTTACCACAACAAGATCAGACTGCCAAAACAATAATCCCTCCCCACTTTGGGAGCTCCCTCGGGAAGAAGGAACAGATATCTGTTCAAATCAAAAGCCTTAATATAAATAAAGCTCAGAAGTTCACTCTCTATATTGAAAACATTTATTAAACCATCTGTGATACACTGAAATTTCCTTTAAATCAAATCAGTAGATATGGAAGAGCTTAAATTAATATTTTCAATTGAAAGCACTGTTCCACTGTCCCTATGTCCAGAAAAATCCTAACATCCATCAGCCTAATAACACCATATTTAAAGAAAATACGATGCCTTGAAATATTTATGACTGTAGCTATCCATAAAAAATGCCCCTCCTGAGAAACAACCATCCTGTCACCACCTTCTCTCTCCTGCACTGACTCTAGTTATCCCATCCACAAATCATTTCATCTTATTAAGGTATGATTTTTTTTACCATCGAGACTCAATGGAGAAGCAAAACAAAACAAAACAAAGTGTGCTGCAGTTCTGAAAACCTCCTAGGAAATTGCCATGGGAAACAGCAAAGCAGAATAGAAATTAATTTCTCAGTTTGCAGTGTACTCCAAAATCACTGAAGTGTCATATACCACTATCACTAATTTAGCACTGTCTATCACTAATTTAACATTCTGAAAAGTGACTTTAAAAAATATGTTGCTCAAGAGAACAAAAAAAAAAGCTTAGAAACTGGAACCACTCTTGTGTTGCAGCATTTTGCATGACCTGATGCCCACAGAGCCCTCAGCTCAAGTGTAATTTCATGGCCAAGACTAACAAGAAATCCAAAACCAATAGTGGCAGACTTCAACAAAAGTGCTTGCCATAAAGCAGCAGCTTGGCCCAAAAAATGCTGCTAAAATCCTGACTAAAAGAGCCTAAAGAGTTATCACCTCAACCACGCAGCTCCAAGCTGGTTTTTGACTTCATTTTCCAAGTTTAAATGAAAGTTCACACATAAGGATGGTGGAAAAAAGACTGTTGCACTAAAGAACCAGGAAAATTCTCCCCCAGATTCCAATTTACATGGGCATGGATGTGATCAAAGCCTGTTCCACCAGACAGGAGGTGGTCAACAGCCTGAACCTCCTGCCAGCCACACATTTTAGTTTTAGCATTCCTTCCCTTCCCTACTTGTACATTTTATGTTCAATATTTTGCTTCCCAATTTAAAGCCAGGGTTTCCTACAAATTACAATTCCTAAATTAACCATGGAAATGTTGCTGGCTACTGTTTAGTCAAGTTCTGATGATTGTGATTTAAAATATAACAAACCTGTCATCTAGAAAATCCCAAACACAAAGCAAAACCGGCCACAGATAAAACTTTAGCACTTGAATAGTGTTTTGGTTTAAGGTAAATCTGGGAGAGAACCTCTGAAGGGGTTTTTCAAAAGTAGATTTAATCAGGTTTTTTCTTAATTGGTTCAGGAAAAGTACTTCTTTGGAGAAAAGACTTAGAAAGTCTTTTTTTGTGGGTTGTAGCTTGGCTTATTTAGTGTCTTATTGGTCTCTTCAGTGCTGTAAATGTGGCTCAGGCCAGCTTTGTAACTTTTGTAAATTGTTGTGCAGGGTTTTATACAGTTGTTTTCTAATTTTATTTTATTTCTGTTAGTAAAATAATTCTAATAAATTAGAACTATTAGTAAAAGGAGTGTAGGCATTTACTAGGCATTCTTCTGCTGGAACCATCTGAAAATTTTACTGCAATTCTTCTTTTAGTTGGGGATGGATCTCCTTGAGCACAGTCAAAAAAAATTGCAAATTGTTTATCAAATCTGATTTAGGTAATGGCAGTTTTCCTTTCCACTGAGCTGGGATGATGGGCAGAGGAATTAAGGGAATGTTTGAGGGGAGCACACAAGGAAGGGCAAAGAAAGGCTTTTGGAGCAGCCACTCCAGCTCTGAGTGCTCCATGGAGGAATTGGGCTTCAGGACCAGGCCACCCCAAGAGGATGAGGCTATTTGTGCTGTGGGTGATGCTCACTGAGGAACCTTCAGCCTAGAGAAAGATGATGAGGAAATGAAGCAGTGATCAACAGAAAATTTGATTTTCTTGAAAAATGAACAATATTTACTATAGTAAAGACAGGGGTGTAATAAGCCGAGTAATAAACCTATAATAAATAGGATGTGCCAGGTCATAATCCAAGCCAACACATGCCTGGAGTTACAATAGGGTCCAACATGACAAATTTCTGACAGGATCAAGGGTAGGAACCACTGATGGAACATTTCTTGCTGCAGCTCAATGCTAATAACAATAATAACAGGGTTTCCATTCTACGAAAGTCACATGCTCTTCTGCAAATAAAGGACTTATTTTAATCTTATCACAGGAGATTTTCAAATTACATGTATTCTCTCCTAGAACTTTTTGAAATGACAGCTAGCTGGGAAAAAAAACCCCAACCCTACCCTATGTTATTAATGCCATTTTAAACAATGCTGGAATGGGTGTGTATATGTGGGTGCACGTGTGGCAGCAGGTCCTCATTAGGGGAAATTATAAAACTGTATTGTGCATCTAAATTGACAGAACTTCCTGCACAGAGTCTAGCACTTAGTGCACAGGATCTGATATGGCTCAGAAAGGAAGTTTCTGAGCATAAAACCCTCAGGTCTGGGATAGAAGCACAAGATGTCCCAGGGAAACAACACAGAGCAGTGCTCTGAGTTAGGTACGTATGAACTGCGTGCAGAAAAATGCCTACAAAGTGTAAAACCCAGCTGACCTAATAAAAATACCAATTTTACCTAAAAAACTGCCTCTTGTCCTGACACCCACACTGCTCCAGGGAGCTGGGAGAGCAGGCACAGCCAGCCCCAAGGAAATTTACTTCCCTAGATGGAAGCTGAACAGAGGGAAGCTGCAGAGCTCAGCCAGTGCATCCATCATGCTTTCAGCTCTCCTCAAGTTCACAACCCAGATCCTGGCTGGCAGTAAAAGAGCCAGCAATAAAGTCATCACCCAATGGTTATGAAAATATTTTTGCACAATTCAGCTGTGCCTTTGTTATCAGATTAAAATCAGAACTAAAAAAGGCTACCATATTGTGGTGCAAATCCTGTTTATAGCACTAAGTTAATAAATCAACATGTTAAGAGGAAGCCAATGCACTGCTGTATCTACATTTAAATGCTTTTCTAGTTGAAACCCCATTTTAAACCTCACCAAAAGAGGCTGAAAATCATCTGAAGTGTAATGGCAGGAGGAGCCAGAGCACACCAAGCCTTTTGTAGCAATTTTACAGGGTGAATTTCCAATTAACCCGTTCTAAAGTTGTTTTCAAAACACAGGGAAGGCAACTTTTTCAGAGGAAACAACAAAAACCAGCACTTGGTATAAGACACCTAGAAATCCCCACTCTTACCATGACAACATTTTTTACTCAAAATACACAGCCCATGGCAATTGCTGCTGGCTTTTGTACTCCAGAAAGCTGCAGGGGTTTCAGTGAGAGCTGTGTTTAAAAACTTGTTGGACCCATCAAGATCAAGCTAGCACACACAGGAAGCCCACAAGAGCTGTTCCAGCAGAAGCTCAGGAAACACCAGCTAGGAGGCTCAGCACACCTAAATCGTGGCCAGGAGATTGTAAAAAAAAAAAAAAAAATTGGAAGACTGTGCCCTTTAGTTTGAAGAGCATCTCCATAAAGTTCAGCAGGACTCCTTGAAAGTTCAAAGAAATGAAATCACCTGCCATTCATTCTCCCTCCAGCCAGGGTTAGCCAGGTTAATACCAGGGTTGAGCTCCAGATCTGTGATTAAACCAGAGCAGTTTTCCACACAAACCTGCCCTCTAATTACCTGATGGTAGACCTGCATCACCACTGTGGTTATCCTGAAAGTTTGGGACCTTCAGGCCCTTTTTCTGTTGTTGAATTTTCTACAAATACACACAAAATAAGCACCTTACCTGAATAGAAAATGTTGATTTTGGCAAGTTCTTTCTCACAGGTTTGGAAGAATTTCTCTTCAAACGTGGCAAAACATCTTTTCACCGTGTCCTCATCTGTGTCTACAAAACAAAAGAGAAAAACAAAGAAGTTGTAACAGAAGGACATAGGGACAATTTTACAAGTGGCTGCCATGGAAATAGTTCTTCAGAGCAAATCCATCTTTGTCATGCAGAGGAAGAAGAACAACCAAGCCCAAAGGGCTGGAGGGAACACATATTTGGTTGTAAAAGGAATTGCACCAAGAGGGAGAAGGACATGCTCATAACAGCACCCTGACCCAAGTTCCCATCACCTTTTTGATCCTCCAAGCGCTATTTCAGACCTCACAATTCCACTTTTGCTTCAAAGACCGAATCTGACCCTAAGTGTTCACTCCAGCTTGGCAAACATTTGTGCTCAGAAGGAAAACACCGAGTTTTTAACTGAAGCCTCCACCTGATCTTCCAGGAGGACTCGCTGGCTTCAGCCACCATTCCCACCTTCTCACCAGGCTAATCCTTCAAACACAAACACAGCACCATAGCACACTGAAATTCATACACAAATCCATAGAGAAATCCATACAGAAAACTGTGTGGAAGCTTCCCTCCTGGAAAATAAAAGCTTTTCTCCTAAGCAAAGCTGAAATGAAAAGGCCTAAATTATGGTGATTGTGATCAGTTCCACAACTCTCCTTCACCCCACTGCTCTGGAACAGTTTTAATTCTTTTGCAAGAACTACATACTATTCCATAATTAAAGTCAAAACTTGAAATTAAAGCAGCTATTCAGTCACCTTGTTGTTATAAAAAACATAGAGCAGAATCTCAAAGACAGAATGGATTTTCTAGTAATTAAGAAATTAGTTTAATGAGTAAAAAAAAAATCAAGACAGGCTATAATTACTAATTTCAGTACTGTCAAAAACCAAATGTTCCTAATGCTGAATCAAAGCAGGCTCTTCATACCCTCCCATAGTTACAGCCCCTGAATCTTCATGCACTCTCACAGATTGCAAGGGTTAGTGTTAATACAAACAGGAAAATTAAGATTTTATTATGGTCTCAACAACGTTGAGAAGTAGACCACAGAACCACAGAATTGCTTCAGGTTGGATTAAGATGAGTGAATCCAATCATTGCCAAGCCCACCACTAAACCATGTCTCCAAGTGACACATCCACACGTTTTTGGAACACTTCCAGGGATGCTGATTCTACCAGATTCAAACAGATGTTGAAATAAATGTTATTAAATTGAGAAGACAAATGACTACAGTGAAATTTCATTCACTATCACATACACATATTGGACTGTCATAACCAAGAAATCTCTTTCTTTTAACATTAATTTCTATGTAAAACCAACCTCAAGAGAATATTTAAATATAAAATTCCAACATTTAGATTTTTCTGGTTTGGCTCTGATATTAAGCCCCACAAACCGACACAAATGTCAGTACCATTTTTAAGGGATGGTATGGAAAGAGCAAAGAGCACAACACAAAACTGCAGTGCAGGGGCAGCTTTGGAAGAAGTCTGTTTTCTTTTGGAGTCTGATGATGCTATACAGAGTAAACAGAGAGAAAGTAACCAGTTCTGCCTGGTGTTTGTAACTCCACCACCCAAGGGCTTGAAGGGAAGGATTCTCAAGCCCGTTCCAAACTCCAAGCTTTGGCTCCCAGGGTTATTTTCTTATCCAATCATTATAGTTGCAGCTCTGTGGCTGCTCCTGAGGATGAGAACTCCCTCCCTGGAGCACACAAACCCTGGGATGACAGGGCTTGGGCTCCTCTTTGCTGCAGGAGAACTGCTGGAGTGTCACTCCAGCCCTGCTCCAGGGCTCTGGACCACGGATGAGCAATCCCACTCCACAGAGAGCTCCCACATGGATCCCTCCTCGTGGGCTGCCTGAGCACCACAGGCACAGCAAATAAGAAAATAACTCTGCTTCAGGGCTGCTGGGTCCTACCAGCAGAGTCCCAGCTGCTGCAGCATCCCAGCCTGGGGCCCTCCCAGTAAGGCTGATCTGAACTTGCCTCCAAGACTTCCAAATCTTTGACCTGAGAGCAAAGCACAAACAGGGGAGGAGGTGAAGCAGCAGAAATTATTATGCAATACTAAAAATGCAGAGATTTTATTCACTAGATGCCTGAAACTTTGCAAGTAATAGTAATTAGGAGGTACCAAAGCAGAGGTGACTCTTAAGGATGGACCTGAAAGACAAATTCTCCAGCACAAAGAGTTGACCCATGTCTGGCAAAAAAGTTTATCTAGAGGTGCTTTCTGACATGGGGGAACCATCATTTCCTGCACTTAAAAAATAAGTCATAAAGAAATAAAGGCACACAGGCTTACTGCTCTCCTCCTGTGGAAACACTACATCTCTTCTGCCTTCGCTTGTTTTTATGTTTCAGTACATTCACAATATAATAGTAAGACCAAGCAAGTTTTTAAACTTCTGGCAGTACCAAAGGATGAAAAAAAAAAAAAAAAAAAAGAAGAAAAAAAGAAAATCTCTTTAAGCATGGAATATTCTTTTTGTCCACAAAGTCAAGTAAGAATGTTTCTGTGTTTCTTCTCTTCTAAGAGACCAGAAAGTTCAGTAAAGCAACACAGATGTGAACTAACATAATCAATGCCAAATAACACAATTGATATCTTGTTCTGTAAATTATTGACTAGTTCAAGAAATTACAAATAAGTGTGTTGAACAGTTTGACCATAATCTAAAGTTTGGAAGAGGAAAATGGGCTTTGAACACAAACCAACTCCTACTGGAAGCCCTTCCAAAACCCTTGAGATTAGGAATTCAGGTCTCTATCTCAACCTCAAAACACTGCTGACTCAGAGAAAAGCAAGTTCTACATAAACTATCTAAAATCCTTCTCCAAATGTCAAATGCTGCCTTACAAAAGATATTTTGCTGACCAGGGTAGATGCCAGACTTAAAAAAAATCAGGAATCTCTGTGAAGAAAAGGCTTCCCTTTGGTCCTGGTCCCACTGCAGTTCAGTCATTGAGCTGCAATAAAAGACAAGTGCTGCCAAGGCTACTGCCTTTATTTATTTATTTATTCATTTCTTTATTTCCCCCCAAGGCTAGGACAGGACAAGGCTGTTTTGCCATGAGAAAATCACAGTGCCAGACCCCTGGCCTTGGCTTCAGGAGCTCCATGACAACAGGGGATGTTTCTAAAAGGCATCCAGCTCTAGTGGCCAAGGAGGGCTGGCCTAACCTTCCTTTTGTTCTTTTTCTATAGCCTTCATACTCCATTTACCCTCAGCTCCAACAGACTGTCTGATCAATACTGCACCTTCCAGACCTCATCCTCCTATGGATTCCCTGTCCTGAATTAAAAAAAAAAAAAAAACCAAACACAGGAAGCCTGCAAACCTCTTGCTTTTACTTGCAAAGCCCAAAGCAGCAGCAATCTGGGTATACTCCCCCCTGCCACATTTTCAGGTTTGCAGTGAGCTCAGATGTTGGCACACCTAAAACAGAACCTGAAGCTGAAAAATTAACATCCAAATTACACCCCTAAGTTGTCCCAAGCACTCATTTCTCAGTGCTCCTCTCAACTTTTCATTTAATTTCTCATTTTCTGCAGCTGTAGTATATATAAACAATGATCAGCATCCCAGGCAGCTCTGCTCACTCACTGCCTTGCAAGAACACACCAGTAAAAGTTTTATTTTAGAAAAGAGCAGTGGCCTTTAAAATAATCATTTTTAATAAGTGCTCTACTCTTTATCATGCTGAATTTTAAAGAGAACTTAATTTAAAAAGATTAATTAGCTTTGTTATGAGATTAGCACAGGTGTAGTTCTCTGAATCACCTTCTGTTTGCCACAAAACAGCTCTACCTGAGTAATATTATTTCAACACTTTAGCTACAGAGGAGGAATTTAATTTATGAGGAGGGATAAGAAATCTAGTCAGTGAAATAAAAATAAAAATCAAGCTCAACATTGGCATTAAACATATCAAATAATACTGAACAGGTGATCACAAGTTTAACATCAGCACCACTTTGAATACACTGATTTTTTTCGTTTTTCCATACCCTGTACCCAGCACTCAACTAGAACTACAGCAACAGATCTGTGTTATGAAAAATTAACAATATTTAAAGGGTAGTTTTCTTCTTTCTGTAAAGACAGTAACAGCTTATACTTCCAGGCCCAGTGGCACACTAGGGGGAAAAAAGAAGAAAAAGCCACTTTTATTGCTACTGAAAATGCTAAAAAAGTGGGTCACTATAATGAAAACCTGTATCTGTCTCCAAAATCCCATCAGCTTTGTCTGTCTACTCAACCATCACAGTTCTCTCATACCCTTGGCAGATCTGCAGCACCAAAATTCTCCTTTCCCCAGCCTTTTTACACACCACAGTGAAACTCTGCAGGTAAAAAAAATCAGACTGTGAAGTCCCTTAGTGCAAGGACTGAGATTATTGTCTTTACACACCTGGTGTTTATTGGGGTATTTTTCCAAAGGAAAAGTTTTTCCACAAGGCAACTCCCTTTCTCACTTGGGTCAGCTGCAAACTGGATTATTTACTGAAACGTTCAGTAATTTAATTATTCACCATGAACTTTTATGTCCCATCTTGGGACAAATAAAAGTTTGTTTGTACAGACTTTTTCATGCTTTAAGTACAGCTATAGAAATTTTTTCCTAGGATTTATTCTTGCTGTAGGAAGAAGAAGGAAGCCAAATAAATAAAGGAACAAAAAAAAATTCTGCTTGCTAATAAAGGAACATTTGTGTTCATGTTATTCCACCCTAACATCTGAGCTGTGAGCTGCACATGTAATGGTGTGCATCTCTTCTGGAATTTATTCCATCCACCAAAAGTGGACCTCAAATTAAAATACTGTCCAATCATCAGGGAAGAATCTTCTTGAGCTAGCTGGTATTAAAAATAATGTCAAGAAAATTCAAAGCAGGCTGTACCTGCTTTTGTGAGCCAGCACAGATGAGCTTTCCACTGAACGAATCTTTTAGCCCAAATTAGATCTGGTTATTAAATTATTGCTTTAAACCTAGCAGTAAAAGATGACCACTCAGGCAGCAAATGAGGCTGGCATTGCCTGCCCATGCAGGTTTATGGGTGGGCAGGGCAAGGAGGGAACAAGAACTGCTGCTTGTCACCAACACAAGTTCTCTCAGGTTTTACCTCACCATTTTGTTGTTTTTACCGACTAACCCAGAGTGAACAAACCCTCTTCCAAAATACCTTTAGAAATGACAATTTTCAGATTGATAAAAATCCTGCTGCCTTAGGTTTTAGACTCTATCACTGAAATCTTACAAGGAAACCAGCTAGATTCTTACAGCTGGTTTGTTTAGCTGGAAAGAAGAAGCAAGCTCCACAACATGCCTACAAGCTAGACATCCAACCAAGTGTCTACTATGAATTATTTATAGTAGTGACTCTGTAAACACAGATTCCAAAGCAATGACAGCGTCCTGCTATGAACTTCAGGTGCAGAAAAACCAAATGTAGCCAAATGTGAGAAGACAATTCCAAGTGCCAGGTTTTGCAGTTTCCAGGTGCTCTTCTTTAAACAAGCATCCAGCACTCATAACAAGTCCTTCTGCAAGCAAGGAAGGCAGTGCCAGTCTTTGTCAGCTATTCCAGGAGAGTCACTAATGCCTCACTTCTGTGCCATTAAGAGATTCACTGCTCCCAGGAGAATTATAAAACTGAGGCTATGTGGTAGAGCTCAGATTTGAAGGGCAGCTAGGCAGAAACTTGTGATAGAAAAAAAAATTAAATTCAAGAAAAGCAGCATAAATGCCCAGCAGTATTTCAAAACCTACCATAAAAATACTGATAATAAAGGATGACAGACCTGGATGCCAGGAGACATCATACAGGGACAGCACTCAATACCTGCTTTCCCTGGCTAACAACCACCCTGACATTTCTCTCTTCAGGGAAAAAAGTGAAGATTTCTGTGTGTTTTTGCAGAAGCCTCCCAATAAGCTAGACCAGAAACCCTGCCACGCACCCCAGGGTGAAGGAAAGAGCGTCAACAGGAACTGAGAGTCAGATTTCACACTGACCTTTACTCCAGGACAAAGAAAGGAGAGCACCAGGCTTGAGTTACTCAGCTGGTACATCCTGCAGCGTCTGCTGGGTGCTGCCGAGCAGCCAGAGATCCCACAGCTTTGTGGGATTACCAGGATCACCCTGGGACATTCCCAGCTTGCATAACACACCTGCACCTTCCTCCAGCTGCTCACCTGCCGCCTCCAGCTCTGCTTTTCATTAAAGCAAGATGAGAGAGCAGCAATTATGGTTGCACAAAAAACCCCATACCGCAGCTTGCACACCAGAGGTGAAGGAAAGCAGAGATATTCCAGCCTCTTATGGATGAGATCTGAACCCTGCACCTCTGGCTGATGCTACATGAGACAACAGCTCAGCACTGCCATCCATTCCTGGTTCCTGAGGATTTCAGACTTTCTGTGCTGCCAGGCACTGACCCCCAAGAGAACACTGCATTTGACCTGAGGCCGTGGAGAAGTCTTCCAGAATGGAATGATAGAACTGGGATTGTGGGTGTGTGGTTTGAATAGAACTGTGTAATATTACATGGTGGAAAACTTAGTTTAAGGTTTCAGAATATAGTAATATATACAGCAAGAAGTTTTAGGGTAGAAACTAGTCCTTCTTCACCTTCTTCTTCATGAGTTCAACTAGTATTGTATAATTAAATAAAAAAGTCCACATTGCAAGTCACTAGTAGTTAGTTATTAAGTTAAAAATAATTTAAGTATCATTTCTCAATTAGACAGTTTATCCTTAAAAAACCTTGTAAAAAGAGAAATACATCTCCATTTTTAGCTTATTAGAGTGAAATACTATAAACTCACGACGTGTGCGACTGTAATAAAGATAAGAATTAATAAACATCTAAGTCCAAACAACAAATACTGTCTCACATATTTAATCCCAAGCTTAAGAAACAAAAAAAAAAAAAAGAAAAAATAAAACTCAACATTTAGTGGTGCCCTATATGAGGAGGACACCTATGAGAGTTGGGACCTCCCTGAAGAAACAGTTATAGAAGAAACTAGAAGCTAAAAAAATCCCCAATGAAGAAAGAAGATAAAAACCAAGAAAAACAAACAAACAAACAAACAAAAATCCATTACATTCCCTCTTAATCAACCTTTACTCTGAGCAATGTTGCATCCAAGGTGGTATTTTTTCCCTTTTCATGAATGACAGGGCCACCAAATGAAAAACTTAGCAGCACTTGTTCATGCTTTTAAAATCCACTGAATCTACCTGAAACAAATAGCACAGCCGTGTTTTATAAAGCTACAAACCTGACTTGAAAACCTTCCTTCTGCTAAAACACATGGATGGAAATAAGGACACTTCCCTAATTTGCCCAGTTTGTTCCTTAAACCAAGAAGATAAATAGAAAAGAAAAGCACACAGCAGCATGGAAAACCAAGACCAGAATTGGTGGTATCAAATCAGGTGCTCAGAGTTGGAACTGAAGTTTTTCTGTGCAGTCACCTTCCCCACCTCTCCCTTCAGCCTTGGCATTCAGCAAACACTCTGTTGGCTACCAGGACAAATCTCCCAACCTTTCAGCCAAGCAACAATTAAACAAATATAAATGTAGACTCCAGAAAATGTAAGGCAAAATCACCCCAAGTTGTGGAGTTGTGGGCCAGCCCCCAAAGCAGGGATGGAACACTGGGGACCTGCATGGGGAGAAGACCTTGGGGACTGGAAGTGCAGCAGAGCAAGAGGAAATCAAAGTAAACTCAAACAGAGCTGAATGCAGCAGAGATCCATCACCCTAAAATCCACAAATATTCTTTCTCTGCCTCATCTCCTGCATGAAGGTGGAAGGTGGCATGGAAAGAGATATAAAAGGAAACTTGCTAATCTTCTTTAATGTGCATTCTTATTTATCAAGAAAGATTAGTTTGATATTGTGAATATTTTAATCAAGCCAAAAATGTTTCTGTCAGGAAATAAAGCTTCATAATAAAATGACTGTTTATGCTCCTTTTATTGGGCCTCCAGCTTTCATAGTTTTACTTCCAGAATTTCACTGAGCAGCAACAATTTCCTTCTCATTAAAACTGCACAAAAACTGTCAGAGCATCTGACATAACCAAAAGAAGAAAATAATTAAAACAAAACTGAGATTACAGTCAGTTAAAGGAACATCGATACAGTGTACTTTTTTATGTATATATGTATGAAGTTTTTCCTAGGAAAACCACATGGAGAAGGAGTAATGGGGAATTTTAGGAGCAGTTATGGCTGTCCTTTATGCCCTCTCTTACACACACACACAATGCCCTTTTCCTTGCTCTCGTGCTGCTGCTTACCCGAGACCA
Organism: Pyrgilauda ruficollis; assembly: GCF_017590135.1. Taxonomy (NCBI): domain Eukaryota; kingdom Metazoa; phylum Chordata; class Aves; order Passeriformes; family Passeridae; genus Pyrgilauda; species Pyrgilauda ruficollis. Next base: position 3,059,193 of record NW_024526266.1, on the reverse strand, counting down.
CAGTGAACCAGTTCAGGAAGTTAATCTGGTATTTAAAGAACTAGCCAGCATTAAAACTGAAAGGCATTAAAAACCAAACTGATCAATAAAGTAATTTCCTGTGGTTTAGACCTCTGAAAGAACTCCTTGCATGCAGGGAGGAGGTGGTGAGAGTGAGATTCCTCCTCTGGCAGCGGAGTCAGACTGATTTAAATGGAATATCACATCACCTGCTTGGACTCCTGAGGTGAGAGGTGACTCAAGGCACTACCCCACAGCTAAGCTGACAAGGAGACATTGGAGAAGCCAACAGAACTCACTGGAGTTGGATTCACATGCCCATACGCTTGATACAAGCATAGGAAATGTCTGGATTATTGAACTAAAACAGATTGAACTCATCCAAGCTTTGGTGTCTCTCTCTCAGCAGCATCTCCCCTCCTGCCAACACTCCATGTGCCTCCAGCCCTGCCTTCTCCAACTCTCCCATGACACCTTCATGGGGAAAAGCCATCCCTACCTTGGATGCAAACTGGCTGGTTCTGTGTCCTCCAGCACAAATGATGTTCAGACATTTTTGAGATATTTCAGTCTGCTGTAAGCTATTTTGCATAGAAATAAAAATCACAGAGTTGCAGAATGATTTGGCTTGGAGGGGAGCTTTAAAGGCCAACCCCTGCAATGAACAGGGACACCTTCAACCAGACCAGGCTGCTCAGAGCCCCACCAAGTACCTGTGGTGTAAAAATGTAAAATGTTCAAAAGAAGAAATCAGCTGGAAAACGAAACAAATGGAGAATCCGCTGTGACGGCATTGCACAAGTGATTGCAGCAACATTTCATTATGCAAGCTGGATGTTTGAAATGGGCAATGCCTTGATCAAAGTGCTCTTGGACAGGACGGCCACTGTCCCCTCCACAGATACCCTTCAGGTATGTCTTCTGCTGGCTCTGATGACAGACTTGAACTGTCACCCACACATCTGATGAACAAGGTAAATGCAGGAAAGAACCATTTGAAATCAGTTTTAGTCTTCTTCTTTCAGTGCTTTCTCCCCCACTTTCTTTCCTTCTCTCCTTCCCCACCAAATATACTCTGCAGAGTACATGTACATTTCATTTTTCTTTTCAAATTGCTGTCAAAAATCAGATTGTGCACGAGCAAATGCAACAAGAAAAGTGCTAATTTATGCCCAAACAAGAGGCCCAGATCCTATCAGCACTTTCCCAGTGATAAAGCCATTCCTGCAAATGCAGCCTGACAAGCAGATCACCTGTGCTGCACCACCAGCCACTGCCCCTGGCCACACTCATCCAAACTGAGACTGGGAATTCCAAGAGCTCTGCTCTTCATCATTTTAATATTTGCGAAAAGCCAATCATAAAATATGCCTTTGTCACAATCAAGACTTGCAGGTGGTGACCAGCAGGATACACACTCTGAGGGTGTGTGCTATCCACTTTTAAGAAATGCCGTATTTCAGCATTAAAGCCATGCCCTGTGGGCATGCTGTAGGACCAAGTCCAGCTCATTTTTCTTGGGGAGGGCTTAAACAGCTACAGAAGCTGGACCCACCCTTCCTGACTGATGAGTAACACAGAAGTAGAGGCATCAAATTAGGTTTTACAAAACCCTGCTCTGGCCTCCAGCACTGTGAGTCCTTGCACGCAGCAAACACACGACCATGAGCTGGAAAAGGTGAGCCTCAAGCTCCTCAGCTCCCTGCTGGATTCTGTCAGGCAGGGAGCAATGAATTAGGGGCCAAGATAAGGCCTAAAACAAGCAGTGAGGTCACTTTGAGGCGGAATAAGAAGAAAAGTGTACTCCAAATACAGAGGAAGTGTTTAGAGGGCTTCAAAATATTTTTTTTTTTTGAGAGATGAAGCTATTTAAACACAGTTGCTTCATCCTGTTGCAGACAATTCAGTGATTCACTGGCAAGCCAGAGGCAGCTCTGTTTTGAGCACAGGAGTCTTTTCCATACTAGGCAGAAGGCATGGACCTCTTCTCTGCATTACCCAAGCCAACACCATCCACATCCACCATTCTTTTTCTATAAAGCCTCCATACAACAACTCATAAAGCCTCCATACAACAACTCTTTCTGTAGGAAACTCCTCTGCTTTCTCCTTGCTGTCCTCTGCCACTGTAGAGGATCATCATGGAATGGCTTGGGTTGGAAAGGACCTTAAAGACCATCTCAATCCAGCCCCTTTGCCATGGGAAGGGACATCTTCCACCAGACAGAGGTGGGGATCTCAGAGCCAGAACCACCTCAAGGCTTACAGGAACACTTTGGTCAGTGCTCAGCAACTGTTCTGTGCAAAGGCATCACAGAAATTGCCCTTCCACATTTAGCCATCAGTCCATCTACCAAAGCATCCCCCTTTGGTGGGCACCAGAACTGTAAAAAGCACATTACTACCTGCTATGGCCCTGCACAGCTCAAGGAAAAGCTTCACAATTCAATTCAATGGGTGTTGCCATTGCTGATGGCAAAATTGTGGGATTATAAAGATGGAGTGAATATCTCCTCGTTTAAAACACTGGAAACTTCCAGGGAAATGGTGCGGTTAAGAGTATTTTAACTTTTGTAAAACATAAGGAGTAGCAGAGTGTGCTTCCTGATCCTCAGGCTGCCAGGACAAGGATGGGCTGTGGAAGGGGAAAGGCTCCAGAAAAACACACTGGTGTCCCTGGAGAGACCCTGCTCAGCTCCCTGTGTTTGAGGGGAGGCAGGGAAGGGAATTACAGCTAATTGAAAACATTTTGCATAATTGGAGCTGATAAGAGACATATACCCATCACTCCAGGAAACTGTTTGCATCCTTATAACAATTACAGCACATATAAAATTCAGATGCTAAGCAAACAATTAGAAACATTAGCATTGGTGGGGGAAAGAAACCAAAACACTAAACAGGTGAATAAATGGACCATCACCATTAAAAAAGCAACAACAATGCTACTTTAAGAGCTCTTTTCAGACACAGGAGAACATGTTCATTGGAGATATTGAGGGCAGGAGTAGGAGGGAAATGACAAAAGGAAGATTAACAGAGCTGTCTTGGGAAAGACTTCAATTAATATTAAGAACAACCAGAAAGACAAAACAAATGATGCAGAAAACAACAACAGGCTCCCTGTATGGAGTGCAGTGAGCACATGGTACAAAGACAAACCTACTTCAAACGTGCTCTCAGTGGTTTCATTTCCCCCCAGGGAGCCAACACTACTCAAATTCATCTTTCCTTTTTTATTTTACTAGCTAATGAAGGCAAACAGTTGGCAAGAAGATAATAAGCAAGCAGTTATCAGATGAAGAAAAAAATATTTTTGAGCTATCTCAGAGCAATGACACAGGGCTTGAGAGTGGTCTGTGCAAGATTTTACCAGAGGGCCTTACAGTCAGACCATGTTCAGGAACAGAACAGATTGTTAGTTCTCATAAATGTTTACAACAGCATCCTCCTAAACATTTTGCACCATTTAAACCAATATTTTTCTTTTAAAATTATATCATTCTAGCTAAAACACCAGCAAATTAACATTAAGGTAGCTGCTTCTCCACTCAGGGCAGCAATTCTTCTGCTTTAATTCTTACATTATTACAGCAACAGATGTTGTAGGATCCTCTCCACAGCACTACAAAGCCTACCCAAGGTTATATTCCTTCTTGCTCATGCAGTGCACAGCCACCCAGCTGAGCCCTACCCTGCTGTATTAATTAAAGCACATGGATTGAAGCATGCCTGGAGATACTGTGGTAAATTCAAGATAAGCAGAAGCTCTCCAGTGCAGGTCCCCACAAGTTTGGAGATGTTTTCTTCCTATGCTCAGGTAGCGTCCCTTGCCTTCCCTTCTTCTCAGCCCTGCACTTAAAGGGTTTGTTTAAATCCAATTCAAGCAAAAGCAGCATTCCTCAGATGCCACTTTGCTATGATTTAAGCACATGGAAGGAATAAGCTCCAGTTCAAATGTCCTTCCTTCAAGGGGAGAAAAGACAGTCTTTCCAAGGGATTGATTTGAAATGCCCACTTCAGCTCCTCAACAGAGCTACTGTGTTCCAGGGGTAATTTTAGTTTAAGATTAAAATGCAGCAGAGATCAGGACTGCACTTGTTTGTTTGTCTGTTTTCCAAGTTAATCTCTTTCATTTTGCACAGCACAAGTCCCTAGCCAGAAACCACATGGGCTGGGTATCTCCTCTTGGAGCATCCCTGCCAGACTGGAACTGGAATGAATCCTTCTGAAAAGGATTTTTATACCCCAAATGAGAAGAAAGATTGAGAGGCATGTGATTTTCCCCCCCCCTCCCCATATCTCCCCAGGCTCAATGCACAGCACTGCTGGCACTTGCTAAATAAAAAGGCAAAAGGAACCATTCAGTAATTTCTATTACTTCCCAAACAAAACCTGGTGGGAAGGGAATACACAAACTGCAGAAGTAACTTCCAACAGAAAGGTTTTGCATCCAAACACAAACTCAGAAGTATGCTGAGGGTAAAAAACTCAATGGCCCAACTTCCTAAGTCACTTTTTATTTACGTTTCAAAGGACGTGCTACAGAGCCACCACACTTAATTCTACTTTATTCCTATTCCTGACAGTGGCAAAAAGCCTAAACTTAAGTCCCAGTTGCAGCATCAGCTGTGCTAAAGGGCAGAACAACAGGACTTACAATAAAATTGAATAAAAAACCATCTATGGATATGTTCCCAAAGAAACCTGCGTGCTGTACACAGCAACTTTGCCAGGCAGCAGTTAACGAGACACTGCCCACTTTGGAGCTGTGCTTGACTTGAAACCTTATTCTTTGCAAAACCTGCAAAATTAAAGGCTGATCCTTATTTGAAGCATGGGTGATATAACTAGAATGGGAGAGACAAGCATCCCAAAGTGCAGCTGCAGGGAGCAGGGAGGAGCTCAGAGTTTTGTCCACCAAAACTTGGAAATGTTTCGTCCACCAAAGCTTGGAAAGCCTTTGCCGTGCTCCAGGAAAGCTGGAGCCAGCCATGCGTGTTCCAGCCAGACTCACCAGAGCAGCAAGCCCAAAAATGGATATCCTCACTGCCCATACCGTGCTTTGAGCTTTGTGGTTGTGTCCTCACAGAAGAATTTTATCACAACAGATGACCGCAGCATCCAGAAGCACTGCTCATGTAGCCGGCATGCTGCTAATCAACAGCCAGAGCAGATGGAATGCAAATCTCCCAGGGAGGGGGGACCAGGAGGCTGTCACCAACCTGCTCCCACCCTGTAAATGAGCTATTATCAGTTAGGAGCTAAATTCAGACAGGATTTTGGTGGAAGGCAACACTTCAAGGTGTTTACAGGGGAAATCCATCTGTACCGGCTAAAAAAATCCACCGTGCGCTGCAAGGTTGTTCTGGGTGGTTTGTTCGTGCACCAGCACAAGTGGTTGTTGTCCTGGTTTCAAGTCCTGCAAGGATTTTAATTTAAGCTTTGGGCAAATTAATCCATCAAGAACAGTGAGGATGGCCCTAAAGGTAACGTTATCTTCTTCTCAGCAGAATAAATTATTTTTATTTTTGGCAAGTATTTCAGAGGTGGGAATCAGCTCCTTTTCCACAAGGGAGGGGGAAAAGCTTCATGTAAAAGTCACACAGAAATGAAGTTTTTTTACATCCATACTTGTCTGCACCAGCAAAGCACAAAGAACCAACCTCAACAGACTTGGGGGTTAAGCATGTAAGGTTTGGGGGTTGGTCCTTGGGCAGATTCAACACAAGAAGAACTGAAGCTGCCCCAGTTCATTCACTCAATTGATTCACTAACTGTTCTGAAACATGAATAAATATGTAAGTGACTACTCTGCTCTAATTAGTGACATTCAGTGACTCTAACCAGAGAGCCCAGACCTCCAGCCCTTGCATTTAGCTCTCAGTGCCTCTCCCCTGGGAACTGAATAGCAATCAGGTATGTAATGCAGGGATGGTTGCTTTCCCCCTTCACATTTAGGGTGGAAAATAAGGGGGTGGGGCACAGGCATGGAAAACAGAATTAAATCCTCAAATCCAGGCAAGAGGTCTAAACACGCTTAAAGAACTATTTTGAGGGGGAAAAGAATTAGAGAAGAAAAAGCAATAAAGGAAAAATGAAACCGAGTGCAATTGCAGAAAACATGAAGCAGATGATGCATTTCCTATGTGATAGCTTAAACAAGTCCCAAGGCACACCTCCTCAGTCCATCAAACACCACATTTACATAAAATCATTAATTCATTACAGTCATGAAAGAACACAGGGATGGGTTAGGAGGGACAGGATGGAATGAATGAAGTGGAAATATAACCCAGAGACACAAGCAAAATGTCCACAGAGCCTCCTGAAGGACAAAGCTCACAACTAAGCTCAAAGAAATGCCTCAAACTGAAAGACCTTTGTGTTTGTCAACACTAAACCACCCTGGCTCCAATATACAGACAAATGTATATTTATTTATCTTCCTGATAGTAATGCTACTCGTGTGCCTGCCCTCCGTGGCTCTCTGGAGGGAAGCTGCTGATGCTGCCAGCAAGGGTTCCTTGGTCTGGTTTTGGTCTCCATAACCCTGGGTTAGAAACACAGCCTCTGTTCCTGCTAAAAAAGGTCCCAGCCACCTCTTTTGACCCACTGGAGTCATGAAGCTTCTTGCCCTTCTTCTGAAATAATGGTAATTTTTAACCAAAAAGTAGTCCAAAAGATTAAAGCCCCCCCACCCAGCAAACTTACACAGAACATATGAATTAATTTTCAGGTTTCCTGGCTGTTTTACCACTTGATTCACACACACAGAGCCCGAAACTGCAATTCTGTAGCTATCAATCTGCCTCCAGAGACAGTGTTAGCACGGCAATCCCCCCACACAACACAAGTGGTCTTACAGACGGCAGCACTATTTTTAAAGCAGAACATGGATGTATTTTCCTCTCCTTTGCCAAACAAGTATATGAAATGTGCCACATGGCAGGTAGCATGCAGATGACAAAACAGTCAGAATTCAGCAGAAATACAAGATGGGGTTGCCAAAAGGATTCCAACAACTCTTTGTCAAAAAAAAAAATAAAAGCCACAAACCATACTGACAGGTGCTCCACCAAAAGCTTTGTCACATCTCTCTTCTCCAGAGGTGAGAACTTCCATTTTTGTTGTCATCTCAAATTCAGCTGGATGAAGGAAAACTGTATTTAACACCAAAGGAGATTCCTGGGACTAGGATGAAAACCTAACCAAGTATCTGTTGTCGTGTCTGCATCTAACCCTGAGACACAGAAAGAAGCCATCCTGGATTTAGAGACCATTCCAAGAGGAGCTGCTGGCACAAAGGAAATAACCTGCACCAGAGGCCAGGACAGAGTGTTTTCTGTAAGGGACAGACTCGGGCAGAATGAACACACAGTTCATTCTGGGGAAAGAGTTTCCAGCTTAGGAGCTCACCTGACAAGCACTTGCAGGCTGTCACACACACACACCTAACACTGGGCACAGCAGAAGCAAGTCTGGAAAAAACCTCTCTCATTCTTCATACAGACAGGGAGTCCAGATAACATTACAAATTTGTAACCAGGACTGAGGAGAGCGTTTGTTATAATCACCCTGACATCTGAAAGGTCCATTTGGTGTTAATACACCCAGCCTACGAGGTGTGTATGGCACGAAAGATCAACACAAGGTACCAAAGGCAGCGAGAAAAACTGGTACAAAATAAAATTCAAATACATTTGAAGGGAGCTGTAATAATTACTTGGGAAAAAAGCAGGTTTCCCTTTCTCAGGGATGTATGGATACCTGGAGCAACCACAGAACACTGGGCTCAGCTACCAGTTGCAGGGGATGTTTTGGAGGGACACGAGGACACCCACAAGGCACAGAACACTATGGCACACAGGCAGCCTCCAAACAAAAGTCACTGAACATTAAATCAGTCTTGCTTCTTAAGAACAAGCTTGAAAAGACCAAGCTGAGCAAGTGGCTGCTGCTGAGCTAACAAGTATCATTTGTGCTCATTGTAAAAGAGCAAATTTAGGGAATTTATAGCAAGTGACATTTTATGCGAAAGCATTTTTGCAGCTAACAGCACAGAATTTTATTATTTTGGGTTTGCTTCTGCTGTTTGCAATTAAAGACCCACCAGCACATCCACCTAGCATGACTTATTAGCATGTTGTTTAACACTACTTAAGAAATTACCTGCAAATTGTTCTTCGGATACCCACAAACTATGTACCTCTCCTCATCAGCAGCTTCATTAGCACTGAAAGATGAAAAAAAACCTCTTTCCCTGCAAATGTAGTATAAATACATGCCACCTCTACAACTAGCAGCAAAGACTCAACAGCAACAGCCTATGTTTAAAATATTCACAACAAAGTTTCGAGTGGGCAAATTTGACAAGACTTAAACTGTGTTCCATAGAGGTGATGGTGTGCTCAGACACATTCAGGAACGCTGCCAGTACTTAAAATAAGGTTTGCAACACTGTGCAAAAGAGATTTTATAATTTTAAATAATTGCTTTTTATTTTGAGTGGTAAAATGTTTGCCAAAGCAAGTGTTTTTATGAACCATAGCCTACTGCCCTAGATTCCTCTCTGAAAATTGTAATTATTTTATTATAGTAAAATAGTTACATCATTTTCAGAGCCTGAAATGGTAACGCTGTCAAAAGACATATGCTGATAGATATTCCAGTGCCATTAGCAATGAAACCTGATTTCCTTTAACAAAGTCTCTATGAACCAACTTGTGCCTCGCTGCAGTGTTCATTAACGAGCTGGGCCGAGCTGCCTCCAACGCTGCTGAAACACAAAAAGCTCTGAGCAGCTGCGGTGGGAGTGTTTGCATCCCTTTGAGCTGCTACCCACAAACCTATGGGTAACCACCGAGCTCACACAGCTCCCACCCCTTATTTCAGCAGAGGTCAGGAAAGCAGCTAGAGGAGCAGAGCAGGCGCTGAAATGATGCAGGAATTGGAAAAAGGAGCCCACTGCTGGCTTCACCTGACAGACACTGCCAGATGCCAGCAGCAGATGGATTCAGATGCACTTGGATCCCTCTGCTAGCTGGGAAGCCCTCACTGCTGCTATCCACGGACACAAAATCTGTGTGAGAGCTAAACCACAGAAAAACCATAAATGAGAACCAATAAATGTGTTCTGCATCAGACTGAGCATTACAGCTTTGTCCCAGTCTGAGAGGAACACCAAACAAGAGACATACAAACATATCCCCAAATATTTATTGTGACAATAAATATTGTCACAATATTATTGACAATAAAGAAATGAAACTGCTGTGCAGAGGGATGAGGCAAACCCTGTACACTTCTGTGCTAAGTGGAGGATTGAGAGACCTTGGGACACCTTTCCCAAGCAGTGGGAAGGAGAAGTTGTGGAGGTGGATCTTTTATTTACAGGAGTTAAAAATAAGTTTCCCAGGGAAATGAGCTTTTAAATAACCAGACAGAGCCTCACTTTCCAACAGCCAGAAAAAAGGTTCTTGCAAACTCTCCTGGTTTTTTTTTTTTCTTCCTTTGCATATGCAGCTCATTAATGGGCTCTCCATCTGCACTCACAACTGCTCTTAACATTTGCACAGCCCAAGACAAAGATGTTCTGGGCAAGCCACAGCCTCTTCTGACAACTGTCACACATGAAACGCCAAATCAGTCTGGTGACATCTTTGACCCATGACAACACTGCAGCTTCTTGGAAGGAAATTCCTGGAAGAAATCGATACAGTGCTATAAAACCCTGTCAGTTCTGCTATTGCTCAACAGAAGGACTGCATCAGCAAGACAAAGGCGACAGAAAATGCAGTCCCAGGATAGGGGGTAGGATGGAAAAGGCTGGGCTGTTACGGCTGCATGGGCAGTGGTGGCTTCATGAATACAACCCCAGTGGCACCAGCAGGGAATGTATGGCAAGAGGAGACTGCAAGGCAAGTTCTGCTCCTGGATCTCCTGAATTCATACTGCTGGGAAACTGGAAAAGCTTCCTTTGGAAAAGAAACACCATGCTGTAATCCATAAACAAATAAACATATCATGTCAAGAGCCACTTTCCTCTCTTATTTTAGCTGGTCGCTGCCCAGCTCCCACACATCCTGCCACTGCTGATGAATAATTCCCTTTTAAAATCAGGGCACACAAACAGGGATCATGAATGCAGAAGACTTTCTAACAAAGAACACTCTGCCATCCACGTGGGATGGGGGTATTTTACTATCATCTCCATCACAACAATACACTCAGTGCTACAGCACGTCCCCGTGGGCTGTACTCAGCTCACGCGAAGACGCTCGGCACGCACGGCAGCCACGCAAGGAGCAGCACGCAGCCCAAAAGCCCTGGCAGAGCACTTTCCCCTCTTTCCCCTTTCCATCTTAATCCACACTGGCACATCCTGACTTCTGTCAGTTTGGGGAGACTGCTCATAGTTTTTATGAGAGGTTGTTAGGAGGGCTACAGGCACCCTCCCAACGCTACCAGCAGCACGAGTTCGCAATCCTCCAATGCTCGCTATTGTCTCTGCTCCCACTTGTTTAAAATTCCTATGGGATACTGACATATCTCAACAGGGCTTTAATAATAGCCTAATAATTGCTCCAGACAATAACTTACATTGTATTGAGTGCTTGCCTGTCGGGGGGTGGGTAGAAGGGTTGCCTTGGTAACAACGAAAAAATCATATGGCAAATAGAGACGTGAAAGGACACAAGCTGATCCGTTTGCTCCCTGCTCAAAGATCCGTGGGAATCGGTGACATTGCCACGAAAGTAAGGCTCTTCTGGTCAGAATGTGTAAATAGCATAAACCCCAACTTATCTGGAGGTTTAATTAAGGCTTGGGTAAAGAAGATGTTATGAATTATGCATTACGGGCCAGAGGTAGCAGACACTACAATTTCAGTGTGCTGTCAAAGCCGATTCTCAGTTGCAGGAAGATGGAATTTTGTCATCTAAACAGCTTAATTTAAAGTGCTGGAGACAAGGTAATGAGGTCAGTAAACTCAAATGCTCTGAGCTTGTGTTTTGTCTTTGCTCTGCTTTGATCAGTTCTCTCTGGCAGCTTTCTTTGAAAGACATCAATATTGTAATACATAGCAACTCAGGAGTCAGTTTTTAAAACATTGCAAGAATTGCTGCTGTGTGCCTGAAAATAATCATGCCCACACTACATATTCCCACATTTGTCCTACAGAGCAGGGAAAAACACCTCCCGCAAGCATGACCCACCTGGCTCACCCATCCCTTCCATCCTCCAAACCTGCAGAAACAGTAGCTGCACGCCAGGAAAAGCACTCAAAGAGGACTTTTTGGTTATTAGTGGCATAATGGCTCACAGGTTCATGCTCCACGTTGGGAGCTGACAGCAGCAGACAGAGCAGCCAGCAGCTCCCCCATCCAAGAGGAGTTAATGGATATATTAAGAGCAACCTGCCCAGCAAATGGCAGAGGCACAGGCGCAGCAAAGCCGCCGCGGGAAAGGCTCCCCTCCGACTTTTTCATTAGTTATCTCAAATTAAATTAATTTTCCAAAGCACAAGAACAATGATAACTAATAAAATTCCAGTCCCATGATGCCATTTTATGCCCATCTGTTTCTGAGGAGCTAGAGATGGCTGGACATGCTCACATGTACCATCAATATCTACTCGGGGAAGCTGGGAATTCACATGGCTTTCTCCTGGAATCACAGAATTGTTTAGGCTGGAAAAGCCCTGCAAAATCATTGAGCCCAGCTGTTAACCCAGCAGTGCCAAGGCCAGTACTAACCCATGTCCCCAAGTGCCACATGTGCCTAGCTTTTAAATCCCTCCAGGGTTGGTGATTCTTCACTTCTCTGGGCAGTCTCTTCCAATACTTGACAACACTTCCAGTGGGTTTTTTCCTAATATCCACACAAAACATCAACTTGAGGTAGTTTCCTCTCATCCTGTCACTTACTAGCTGGGAGAACAGGTTTTCCCTCATCTGCCTACACCTTTCAGGTGGTTGTAGAGAGCAAAAAGACCTCCCCCCAGCCTCATTTTCTCAAGGCTGAGCCCCTCCTCATCAGTCTTGTGCTCCAGACCCTTCCCCAGCTCCATTTTCTTCTCTGGAGGCACTCCAGCCCCACAAAGTCCTTCTTGTCACACGGGTCCCAGCCTGGTGATCACACATAAAATCACTGGTGAGAGTCAGGGCTGACAAAAGAAATTCAGGGACATGGTTTCTATGCCAGTGCTGATGGCCAAGATGCCCCGTGCCTGTGGATGAGGAGGCTCTGGACACTGAACATCGGGGGATGGAGAGCAGGCAGGAGCAGGGAACGCTGTCCTGTGCCAGGAGGGAGCTCTGTGTCACCCCAGGCCAGCACTAATGAGGCAGCTCGGGGAGGGACACAATGGCCAAGGAACCTCGCTGTGCTCGTAGGAGGCTCAGAACGGCAAAGGACAAAGAGCTCCTCTTCAAAGGAAAAGGGCACAAGCTGATAAGATGGATTCCTTCCAGCACGGCGTTTTCTCCCCAGCAGCCAAGTAAAGGGGTTGGGCTTTCTTACTATTGCCTTTGGAAACGGGATCGGAATACAGATATTTAAAAGCATGTTCTGGCACAGGCCCAGTTTCCTTGCCAGCAAGATTTTCAACCTTTAACACCAAGCAAAATCCTACTAATTGCAGAATTGTTCTTTCTTCAAAGAGTCGTTCCAACAAAGCTTTGCAGAACCAGTGACAGCAGATGAGGCCAGTACTGCTTGTTTATTCTGCAAAACACTTCATGGCAGAAATTTAAAACTACAGGGATGAGAAAAGAAGCAACATTCTGTACTAACTCCAGAGACCCCTTTTCACTTTGAATTTCAGATTTCAAGCTGCCTGCAGAAAGCTGGAAGAGAAGCTGTTCACTTCCACCACGAGCTGGAAACAAAGCAGCGACGGGAGAAAAAAATGGGGATTGGAAAAGGGCTGGAAAGGTGAAAATCCCCTGTGACATCCTGATCATGTTTTGCTGCATATCACAGGATACCAGAGCACCTCAGAAATGGAAGTGACAGCTTCCTCTGCTATAAGGAACATTTATCCCATGTGTTCTCAAATCTGGGAAGAAAGCAGACTGAGGATACTGCAATTTAGTTCAGCCATCCAAATTGACAAACCAAACCTACAGCCATGACTAAAAAGCCTGGTTTATCTACAGCAAGTACGTGCAGAATTTTTCCTGCCAGAAAATAAAAAGAAAACTCTACAATAGTCTTGTTATCCATGTTCCTAGATAAGTACTTAAGCCAGTTGTCTCTAGCTTTGACACTTGTACTCCTAAATTACAGATGCAAGAGCAAGGGTCCCAGAGGAAACAGGCATTTCTTCAGTTAAATGGTTTTCTTTCAAAATAAGCCAAATAATCTTCTCAATACCCTTCAAAATCCTTTTGGTATCCCAAACAAGAAAACTTACGAGGAGTAAAAGACCACTTTGAATAAATCCCTAAAGACAGACAGATACACACACCGACTTAAAACATTTTTTTTTTTAAATTAAAAACTCTGAAAACCCTTTAGACCAATCTCAAAGGGAGAGAAGAGAAGAGATGAGAGGCAGCAGGGCTGAGTAACAGCATTGTGGATACCGAGCATATACTGACATCAGAGTGAGGGGAGAAAAGGTTAAAAACAAAGCAACACAATCTTTTAATAGGTTCAAGGCTAAGTTGACATTACTAAGCACATTAAACAGTAAAAAACCAAGACATTAGACTACAGGAGTGTAAGGGCAGGATTAACCAATTATGATGCTTTTGCAACAAGAACAAAGCACACTGCAAGGCAGTCTGAAGCAAAACCAGGACCCCCTAGGAAGCAACAGCAGTTTCTTGAATATTAAGCAATTCAGAAAAATGGACACGGGGACAGAAAAGCTTGTTGAGGAAGGAATTTATGCTAGAGCAGGTCTTTTCCATGGCAGCACTATAAATGGAAAAAATTATGAAGAACCAGCATCCAATTGATTTCAGTTATGAAATTTAATGAGATTTGCCCTGGGGGGTTGTTTTTGTTTTCTTAAAACAATATTATTTAAGGTGAGGTGCTCAAAGAAATTGAGATCTTGCTTAAAAATGAAAAAGAAAAAAAAAAAAAATCAAGTGTTCTCAGCTCTTAAACATACCATGAGCAAATACTAGAATTCCCACACCTTGTTTGCAAATAAACTTGTGTTATAAAAAGTCTGGGCAAATATAATTAACAACAGAAATGGCAAGGAGTTCTGGGTTAGTTCTGAGAGTACAACCATTACAAGGAACCTGTTAGAACCACCTTTTTGACCTTCCTGCCTCTGTGCCCCAGGTCTTTGCCCCAGTCCTACTCCTTCCAGTCCAGCATCTGCCTGTGTTATTTCAGCCCAACTATTTGCAAGGTTGAGCTCTGAATGGGAGAAGTTTTGCCCTGTTCCCTATGAAATAAATAACTAAATAAATAAGCAAGCATCCTGCATCTGCCAGGAAAAAAATAGAGAAGATATTTTGGGTGTTGGACATCTTTCCTTACTGTGACTCTACTTCTGAAAGACACATAAATATACATTCAAAATCGTACAGGTCTAAAAGAAAAAGTGTAAGTCTAAAAATCTGTGAAAGTACAAAGAACATCTTCCTTTTAGAGTAGAGCTTTATTTCTAACTGTACAGACTGAATGCAGTGGCAATACTCAATTATTTTGGATACAAACAACCTGTCTGGGAGGTCAATGAGTTCCTCTTGAATTGGACTTAGAAATGAAACAAGATCTGCAAAGGAAAGCTGTTGAGATTCGTAATGGGAAACAAGAAAGGGAAGTCCCAGCAGTCTTTCACAAATTGGTACTTTTCCAGGGAATGCTTCCTTTCCTCTCAAAAAGCAAGGAATCAGCTGAAAGGCCCAAAGACCTCTAGATCATCTGCATCTCTTACAAAAACATCCAATATTGCCAAGCTGAGATAACCTAAGAGGACCAGGTTTATTCAGCACCGAGATGATCAATGGCAAAGCCTTTCTGCAGCTTTGCAATCAGAGGGTACAGAGGAGATGGAGCCAGACTCTTCCTGGAGGTGCACAGCACAAGGACATGAGGCAATGGACAGTGCAGCTCAGGAAACCCAGCTAGGGAAGATGTTTTCACCATGGTGATGGTGGAGAACTGAGTGACAGTCCAGAGAGGTGGTGGCATCTCCATCCTTGGAGATAACCAAGGCTCTGTTAGATGAGTCCCTCACCTACCTCATCTAGCTTGGCTTGCTTTGAGCATGATCTTGGACCAAAGTCCTCCAGAGCAAGAAGAAAAGGTGGCATTGGAGAGGTCTCAAAGGTAGTGAAGGCAAAGAGGAGAACCATATACTTCTCTTTCTCCCCAATCTCCCCTCCATGCTAGGTTCTCTACATCCTGTAGAACCTGCAGGAAAAAAAGCAGGAAACCACCTTCCAAATGCCCTTCTGCTTATCCAGCAAAGGATCTGGAGTACTGCTGTGGTCATAAACAATATCTTGTTCTTTTCAAAGTTAAATTGCCTTTCCTTGACTTCAAAAGTGCTTTATGGGAATACTTCAGGGGATGAAAAATCCGTTCATTTAGGATCAAAACTTGTAGCTCAGAAATCTAAGCTGAAGGTTTTAAATGATAATCAGAATGATGAAGATGTTTATCTACAGATCTAGATGTTTATTGACATCATAAAGAAAAAAGCCAGTGTTAGCCAGAGCTGAGGGCAGAGGACATGCCTCTGGTCCTGGCAAGGCTGAATTCCCACTGCCCATGGATCTGCAGGACAGAAAAGCTTTGCCATGACACTGAAATAACACTCGTGGTGTTGAGTTGAGTGTGCACGGAGCTGGACACTTCACCAGCCTCCTTGCAAGGCTGTGCAGGGAGTCACAATCTAATTGCTTTAATTCGCTGAAATAAACTCCCCCTGCGTATTTTAAAATAATTACCTAGAGAAACGATAATGAAATACATTGTTATCCTCAGGCCAGCATTTATAGTACTTCTTAGACAGTAAGTGTGGCAGTCCTGGCTAAATCCATCTCTCAAACCCCAGAATTGGAGCCCTGTCTCTGCCCAGGGCTGCAGCACACAATTCAGAGTGAGTGTTTGGATAAATGTGAACCCACTGCTGCAGGGAGAGCTCTGATCCAGCTCAGCACATCACACCCATCTCCATCCCAAACCTCCTTCCCCAAGTTATTTTGCCATTAGAAAATGAGGGTGACTAGGAATAATCTGATTTATGAATTGAAGTGCTGGATCAAGTCCCATGGAGAGAGGAGAGTATGAGGAGTATCTCTCTCTCCCTTTAGCTTGGGACTTTCCAAAGGTGAGTGGTGTCTCCAAAAAACCCCTCCACTTCCACCTACCATTGAGAGCAGCAGGTGGCTCCACATTTTGGAAGCAGGCAAAGCCATCTACCTGGCAGGATTCCAAAGCTGTGCTTTGGAGCTGGGTGTCAGCACTGTTCCAGCAATGTGGGTGGCACAGGCAATAGCCCTGGAGCTGCTGCCAGCTCCACGCTGCCATTGAGGGCAATGAAGACTCCTTTTTTCCAAGCTACAGAGTCATTGCTGAAAGCCAGGAAAAGCAGGAAATCTAGTCTCTGACCTCACTTTTACTTTTGGAAACAGCAAGTCTGAGTAGCAACATGTTTGATTAAAAACCTATAAATCAACTTCACATTTATTGGTCCCAAACCTGATTAGTCTTCTGCAAGTTCCTTGACATTTCCCATTCCCAAAGTAATCCATATGTTGGGCATTTCAATGCATTTGTCACCCTCTCATGATGAACTGCTCTGCTGGTGGCATTTCCACACTGCAGATAGCAACAAGGCACCAGTCCTGAGGGCTGGAGGCTTTTGGGGGCAGAAGGAAGTGCACCCAAATCATCCAGTGCCCACAAAATCACAACCAAAGAGCAGACTGACAATTAAATATATAACACAAGACAGGAACTTTCATCTCCTGGCCACCACGTGACCTCCATCTGCACCCTAACACAGAAAAAATGTTCCACTTTTCATGTTTCTACTCAGAAAACAGAGGCATTTCTGGAGTTGATTTTTGCATCTTCAACCCATGAGGTCCTTAGTTTTTTAGAGGAAAAATTGCAGAAAAAAAATTGCAGGAAAAAAAAAATTTGCACCTTTAGAGACAGGTGAGGTAGAAGGAAAGAAGCAGAGTTGAGTTGAGGGCCTCCCTCATGGTGAAGACATCTCCAGAGATCGCTGAAGAAGGCAAAAAAACCATGACCAGGCAAAGCAGAAATACAAGAATTGCATTTCTTGTGAATTCCTAAAGCAAGAACTATTTATCCCTTGTGGTTAACAAGGCACAACAAGGCTACAAAAACGGAATATAAATCCCCCAACATTTTAATGTGTGAGAAGAGCAGCAGTAAAGGTCTGGACTGCAAGCAGAGGAAACTCTGCCAAAAAATTCATGTGCCATACGAAGGCTGTGACATCAATAGCCTCTAAAAACCACAAAGGAAGATGGGAAGGAGAGGGCTTAGCCAAAGCAGCACATTTTAAAGCTGTCATCTTATTATCACTATGTCATGAGTTGGAACAATATATGTGTTTGAGGCATACTGGAAACTATGGGTTTAATTAATTATATTTATGGAGGATGCTTCTGAGGTTTCCAGAGTACTTTTTATAGTCCTAATGCTGTTGACAAGACAGGAAATGATATTCATATCACAAAAACACCAAATTCAGTGTGTGAGTTGGAACCACAGGATGACCCCGGTTAGGAGTCAAAATAGAAGAAAGAATCAGAATTCATATGGAGGGAAGAGGAAGGGCAAAAAGAGAGAAAAAAAATCCCCACTTAGACACAAGAAGCAAGAGAAGGGCTAGGATCCTCCTAGGGATGTGAAGGTCACCACCAGCTCCTCACCTGCCATTGGTGTGGCCTTTGACCCAAACCTGCAATAATTTCACTAAGCATTGCTGCTCTTTTAATTACAGAATCATAGAGTGGGAGAGACCTTAAAGATCATCTCTTTCCAACTCCCTGCCATGGGCAGGGACACCTTCCACTGTCCCAGGTTGCTCCAAGCCCCATCCAGCCTGGCCTTGGACACTTCCAGGGATCCAGGGGCAGCCACAGCTTCTCTGGGAAACCTGTTAATCTCCAAGAATTCCTCCTAAACCTGAGAAGAGAGTACAAGACTGGTAGAGCCTTGAAAATTTAAGTTATACAAGCCACCTACTGAAGCCATCACCTAAGTGATAAGAGACAAGTTCACCAGTTAAAATCCCTGCTCTCACATCAAAAAGATGCAACCCAAAAAAAGAACATCAAATGGCTGGGTAGAGAGCTTGTTCCAGAATTAATTCTACACTGAGAGTGAGCAGAAACATCGCACTTCAAACTTTGTTATAAAAGCATAGAATGTAAAGCTGGGTCTGGTTATCAAGGTAGCAATTATTAAACCCTCAGTATCCACAAACTCACATTACAAACACATAATAATTGAGCAAACTAACAGAGCACCATAACGGTGTAAACTGGGAAATATACCAAGCTAGTCTGGCATTTTTCTAAAACAGCCAAAAATAGTTTAAGAAGGGTATTGGTAGAAGATGTTCCCACATCCTTAAATATGCAGCACGTGGGGATTTCTACCAACCCCAGAAATGGATAAGAGCTTTAATAACTAATAATCTTTAAGGAAAAATTCAGATTAGTCTAAAAGAAGATGGGCTTACTTGTGATACTAAGGAGAGAAAACTGAATACATAACAACATTGCTGTTTAAGTGTTTACAATTACATCCTAAAGACTAAAATATTAAAGCTTTGATTTCTTCAATCCTATTTTCCAAGGCAAGCATCCAGTTCCCAGGGCGAGCTGTGTTTATTTTGATCAGAACTGCCACATGGAGTCAATACTACAAAACCACCACCTCAGTTGAGATTCTCAGTTGGCAAGCCACAACTTTCTGATGAGTTTCCACTTCTTCAGAACCAAAGCTAACGCTGAACTTGGGCCAAAAAAATAAGGAGGAAATCAGTCAGAAAAAGGACACTGAATGCTGCTTCTGTAGGAAAAAGACAAATATTTTCCAAGAAGAGGCAAGCTGCATGCTTGTTAGGGCACACATAACAGTCATAGCTTTAAGGTTCAGACAGTAGTTCCCCATCACCTCTTAACCAAATATTTACATTTTTCTTTTTTACTGGATGTGTTTCAAGGTAAGGAAGTTACAAGCAAGAAACAGCTCCAACAACCCAGCTCCTCTAAAAGCCCATAGCAGCTTGGATCTTGGGTTATTTCTGAGTATACAGAGTCTTTACTTGTGCCATTCATCTTTTAGATGAATTAAATGTCACTTGCTCTGCATCTTTTGTGTAAGAGCGCACAATTCAGGGGGAAAAACACAAGCAGAATTTTAGCAGCTGCTGGAAATATCCCCAGTTTAATACTGACTTGAAGATTTAAGGCTAAACAAACATCTTGAGGGCACCATGTTACCTAAATACCAATCTACTGAGAACTCCAAAAGGGAAGAAGAGCAAATGCATCAAAGCAAGAAAGCACAAATCATTGGCAGTAGCAAAGAGCTATCTAAGAGCCAGGAAAAAACCATATACATTAACATTTCAAAACGTCCCCTGGGCTTAGCTAATTGCTATGATCAATTCTAGTTTGCTCACAAAAGCCTGGACAGCTAGCCAGAGGGGGCAAGGAGGGAACTGGGAATGGGAGATGCAACTTGAATGAGCTTTTAAACGTGGCAATCCCCATGGACACGCAGGTGCAGCGAGCCCTGGGGACCACCCTCACGGAGCACGGCTTCCCACCTGCCAAACAGCTGCCAGGGACGTGAGCGCGCATCCATCTCCTGTGCCAGCCCTGCTGAATTAGAAATGCCTCATTTCTATCGGGCTGCATGGGAACAGGCTCTCCCCAAAGGCAGCAGCACCCCCCTGATTGCTGCCAGCCTCTGAACAAGGCGCTGATCAGACAAGCCAGCAGCACCCAGCATGAGAACAATCAGCAGGCTGCTCAGGACAAAGCTGAATATTTAAAGCCAGGCATCCCATCTCACCTACATTATGCTCAACACATTAAGAGAGAGCTTTTGTATCATCAGATGTCTGCAATCAGCAGCCCTTGGGTGTTCAGCATCTCACCAAGAGGAGCAACTGGCTAGTGAGACAAGTTATCCCTGTTTTGGGGATGGGGAAGAGCTGGAGAGCCCGTGGGGATAATAGTGCCACATCAAGTGATGGACAATAGCTCATTACCAGATGCTGTAGAATTATTATTATTGTAATATATATATAATTCCCCCTTCTCCAGAAGGAAAGAACTTCCAACAGCACTTTTTAAACAACTCCTAAAATACTGGGATTTACTTGAGGAAATGGCTCACAATGACTGCCAAATTTCTTGTGTCTACAGGTAGGAAAGCTTGCCATGTCAAGTGACAGAGTTTTTACAGTGCTTAACACACCTTTTTAAAGATGTCATTTCTTGTTTCTGATTGCAGAAGACACACTAAATGCAAGCCACAGACCAGCCCAGAGTAAACCTCACCATGCCTGCAGATAAATCCCGTGCCTTTATAGCACTTGGCTGCTTTGCCAAAAGACAGAGTAAAATTAATGTACCATTCCCAGACACAGGCACTGACATCTGCCCCACCATATCCCTCTCTAATTTAAAGCAAGCAGAGGGGTGTAACAGTCCCACCCTTTTCATTAATAACTTCCAGGAGCTCTAACACACATCTGCCTACACAATTATTTTTCCTGTTTTATACAAACAGATGCAGTTAAACCCCTTTTTGAGATGCGAAAAGAAGCCTGCACATAAATTAAAATGTGCAAAAAGGGACACATTCAGAGGTCTGCATTGCCAGGACACCCTAGTAACAAGCAAATTTTACAGATCCTACATGCTCTCATACAACAGGAGCACTAATGAAGTAACCAAAACATCAGACCAAATACTCAAAGATTGCTGCAAGTCATCTCACAATAATTAATAAAGACTTCTTACAACCTTTATGCTTTGACTTGTGAAAGATGTGATGGCAAAAACCGTGCAAATGAAGCTTCCTCTAAAGAACCTTTCCAGAAGTAGCTATTTATGGTCAAGGGCCTTCCAGAGCTCAAATATATTTGTGTCCAATAGAATTTGCTGAATCCCTTTTTGATCTCATGGACTCCTCCTAACACCCTCTACACCTGCACCAGAATTAGTTACTCCTTCTGCCCTGCATCTGGCAGCTGCTCCTTCCCTTTGATGTCCCCTAGTTCTTGTTTCAGCAGCAAGAGCAAACCTCTCATGCTTTTAATCACACACACCGCTCTCAGTTCTCTTATTCAAGGCTGAATAGTGCTAATGAACACAATCACACCAAAGCCATTTTTCATTCATCCTTCCTGTCCTCCTTTGCACCTTTCCCAGCTTTGTTCAAACCTCTTGAAGAGGGATAGGCAGGTGGAGAAGAAGAGCAACACCACAACTACACAAATCTGGTCTGCTAAAAAAATACTATCTTTTTCCAGCACATTTTCACTTTTCCAGCTCCTCAACCAGCTGTGTCTCTCTCAGGTACAAAGTAAAGGACTGTGCATCAAGGCCAGCTCCCACTCAGAGTTCAGGTGCATTCACACACACATTCACCCACCACGGTGCATTTACACACCTCACTGCAACCCTGCAGGCCCAAGAAGAAACACACAGACATTCAACACAAAATGCTGACAGACAGAAAGAAAAAAAATTAGACCAACTGTAGATAAAACCAGGAAGGACTTATTTGGTACCCATTCTTGTCATGTTATGAGTCTCTAGGGGTCTCAATCAATCCTTTGAGTGTGCTGTCCTCGATAAAACATCAGCCAAAACTGTGAAAATAATATGCAAAAAAGTTGCTATAGTTTCTTGATCTTAATTTCCACAGATGGGTAACTATTATAGCAACATTTTGTTCCTTCACAGGGATGCGAGAGACAACTTGCATAAAATTCAGCTCAGTAAGATTAATAATCAAAGTGATAAATCAACACTGAGCAAGAATGCTGAACCCACTTTGGGTCCTCCTGTTCAGTCAATCAAAAGAAAATGAAGCACACAGATTTTGTTAATTATTCACAGACTCCCCATACACACACCTTTAACATTCAGCACAAAGCACTCAGACATCAATACAAAGCACTTAGGCATTACAAAGCTGTAGCATCCTCCCAAATCTACCATTAAACTTCCAAGTGGAATTCTTGTCTTTTCTGAAACAGTTTAGTCTGGCATGTAAAATGAACAACATTCAGAAGTATTAAAGAAAATATGTATTCAAGTAACTGGCACAGCACAACGTTAAGTGACTCCACTGAACACATCTCCACGTCTCAAGTGTAAAAAGCCTGGATCTTTCCATGAAGTGCTGCTGGTGCATTCAGAAAGCAAGGAGAATTCAAGGACAGAGGCAGGCTCAGGGGTGGGAGGCAATGCAGAATCTGCAGTCAGCTCACTGTAAAGCTCAAGGAATAGAAAAAAATATATATAAAAACAAAACAAAATGTTAAAGACAAAAAAAAGCAGCAACAACTGCTACACTGAATGCATGGTTAGTATAAGGAAAGTATATTCCTTTTTCAGGTGTTTACTAGCTATACAGTCAGGTAAATCTCCCAGTCCCTAATAAGCTTTTCCTTTTCCTAAAACCTGCTCCTCTGTTACTTCTGTGATTGCTGTTCCAATTCCTCAGTTTCCAGGGAGATGAGAGCAGATCTATAACAAAAGACACATCAAAAAGAAAAATAAACTCCAATTTCAGCCCACACAAACGTCATCCCCAACATCTACCTGTGCCTGGAATCCAGCTGCCATGAAAAGATTCCCTAGCTCCTCTTTTCTCAAGGATTGATAACAAGAAGAGTGCAGTGAATGCTTTCACATTTTGCTTGCAAAAACAAAACTGAATGGAGAAAGCCAAGACACTAAGTCAATTCTTTGCTGCAAAACAGGAAATCCAAACACTTAGCACGCTTAATGGTAAAGAGATTTTTGCTCCTGTGTCAATTCTTCCAAGACTTCTGTCCTTGTAGATCATTTTCCTGCAAGCATTCATGTGGAAGATTCTCTGAAAGGCATTTGTGGCTGCAAAGGACAAGACTACTCACACCTCTGCCTAATTCCTTTAATAAAATTATCTCCAGTATCATGACCAGTTCTTGGAATTATGAGAAAAACAGAACCAAAGTATCAGTGATTGGAGAGACGGGGAAGACTTTGAGATGGTCAAAGAATCCAATTTTATTGTGGACTACAAATGATTATATACCATTATAGGAAAATTAGTAATATTTTACTACAAGGATTGGGTTAATCATTACATAAACAAACTTATACATTTTAAACATCTCTTGCTTGCAGAAGTCACGATGTAATTTTTTTTTTCTGGTGAGCCCATCTGATTTAATCTTTTTGCAATCTTGATTTAATCCTCAAAGTTCTGTTTGCTCTTGCCAAGGCATTTTGTCTGTCAAATCTCTTATGCAAGCCAGGTTCAAAGTCCATCATCTGCCTTGTGTGTCCCAATATCAAAGAATACTAGAATGGTTTGGGTTGGAAGGGAGCCTAAAGACCACTGGGTTTCAGCCTCCTACCATGGGCAGGAACACCTCTGCCAGGGCCTCAGCACCCTCACAGGGAAGAATTTCTTCCCAATATCCCATATAACCTTGGCATGTGTCAGCTTGAAGCCATTCCCCCTTGTCCTGGCATTCCAGGCCCTTGTCCCAGGTCCCTCCCCAACTCTCCTGGAGCCCCTTTAGGCACAGGAAGGGGCTCTGAGCTCTCCCTGGAGCCTTCCCTTCTCCAGCTGAACAGCCCCAGCTCTCCCAGGCTGTCCCCAGGGCAGAGGGGCTCCTGCCCCCTGATGTCCTTCCCCTGTCAATGACACAGGGCTCACATGCCAGTCTGGAACACAACAGATTTATTTATTTCCCTCATTCCCTCTCTTGGGTTATCGGCTGCGAAATTTTACAACATCTGAAGTCAGAGTGGAAGTCTCTTCACTTTACAGCATTAACTGCTTTTGATTGCTGCAGCAGTTAGATGCAGTAACTCTGTTCTACAACCAGTAATAAAATAACAAGGAATCTCTGTGGCCCTGAGCAGTCATCAAATGTGATCTGGCTTCCTACCTCCCAGCTGGGAGAAAGGAACTCTGAATGCCTTATTTTGAATCTATCTTCCAAACCAAAAAACATTAAAACCATGAAGTGACAGGAAAGCAACAAATTAGACCAATTTTATTTATTTTAAACACCTTCTCCAGCTATTCTGAACCTTTCAGCCAGCTCCCAGTGAGCACATGCACAAACCTTCTAGGAATGCAACATCATCATCATCATCATTATTATTAAATTATTTACATTATTAACTCAAATTCCCATGCCAGGTATCTTACAGTTTTACTGAAGGAAAGGGACTGTTTTCTGACAAATCCAAATTTTCCTGTTATTTGGGTTTACCCTTGGCTACCCTTCTGCCCTCTGACAGTCTCAGAGGGTTTATGTCCTTTACCAAGGACACAGATCACATCCATCCATACAGACATGAAAACACCTTCTTCCACAGAATGCAGTGGGTTAAATATTTAAACATATGTAAACCCACTGCTAAGGTCAACCAACAAAGCCTGCATTTTCTAGGAACACAGCCAAACAGAAGGATATGTTCTTTCACTGTTTCCCAATAGTTCTCAGAAAGGAGTTTCCCTATTCCTGAAGGTGGCTTCCACAAAATCTCTTCCATTCTGACTGGGGTTTTTTTGACAAATATTTGGAAAACACGATCACCCTGAAATAATAATTAAGGGTGATGCTTGCTAGCGTTGGGCAGACTGGTTTCTTAAGGTATTTCCTCTGTTTCTTTTCCCAGTGAAAGTTAGTCACTCCGTTGGGAATTCCCCATTCCCAGCCCCGTCCGGTATTCTGGAGCTAAAATAATGTGATCCAGAAATAAGCTTTGTTTGCACGTGACTTGCAGGCATCATGTAGGTATTGATTTCACATCTGCTTCTACATGAGCTTTGGGTAACAGCTGTATCAACAGTGATGGGATATCGTGGCCATGGACATATTTGCAATTAAATGTAATACATTTTTCTGAGAACTTCACTTCTCCAGGTCGAGAGGAGAGGTGACAGTTTTAATTAAAGATTCCTTGGGTTGAGTTCAGGCTGCCTGAAAAGAAGTTGTTCCAAAGGCCATCAATCACCAGGAGGATGATGTTTCAGGAACTCTCCACAACAGGCATACAAACATGCCATGTTTCCCAGAGCATTCTCCCCTCCACCCCAGAAAACCTGTCCAAGTAGAGTGAAGATTCATTTGTCCAGGAGCTGCAGCCAAACGTGTAGGATGCTTCCCACAAATGCTGAACTCACCACTTGTTTTACTGCCCACGTGCACTGATGAAACACAGAAGATCTGATGCATCTTGAACAAGCAAAGCCTGAAGTTGTGGACATAAGTGTGGATACTCATTTCTGGCTTGAATTACATCAGCCAGAGCAGAGGTAGGAGAAGCTGGAAGAAGCTCTTATCTAAATTAAGTCCTAAAGCAAGTGGGAAAACACACACTTATTCTCAGGATTAATCAGACAGTATCTGTGTTAGATCCCATCTCCAACATCACTCCATCCTGGGTTTCTGAGGACACTTTTAAATTATGGAAGTCTATCATGATACTCCCAAAAACAATTTCAAAGGCAAAAAGACTAGGAAGTTTTGAGGATCCTCTTCCATGCCCTGTGGAAGCCCTCAGGAGCTTGGTACTGTGAGCTACACCTGAGCCCCTCCACTTTATGCTTTACTAAAATATATTCATTAAGAAATTCCTGGTGAAGGTCTGCCTCCGAAGATCACAGTCTAATGTTGTTTCTGGATATCCCCTTAACCTTTCCTCCCCAGTTTTGAAAGTAAAAAGTCTTTTTATGTCAAGATGTTGATATCTCAGCCTTGACAAAACCACTTAAAGATCCTCCAAGTCACCTCCCCACTGCCCACCCATCAAACCTGGGTGTCAGGCACAATCTGCAAAGGGAGCTGGGCCTGATGTTATTCTGGAAGAATAAACACCAAGTTTTGAAACACTGCACACTCTGAAGGGTCTCCCTACACCTTCCATCCTCGCCCCACCACATGGCTTCATGCAGCCCACGGACACTGAGATGATGTAAATAACAGCTCTGTTGGCCTCAGTAAATTCCACCATGAATAATGCCCAGTGACTCAAGGCTGAGCAGCACTCAAGTCATGGGGAAATGGAACAAGAAGTGACACATGGCTTTTCCATCCATGCCTCTCATCTGTCCACAAAGGACAGCTGAAGGACAGCAAAATCTGCTGCCAGGGCCTCATTACAGACAAATCCCTTGGACATTCCATCATCTCTATCCCTCCAGTCTCACAGATATAATAAACTCAAGGAGTTCCTTTTAGCAACTATATTCTCTTGCTGCTAAAGCAAAGATCTAAAAGCTTTTAGGGAAATATTTTTCCACAGCCATAAAGAGTCAAGATGTGTTTCAGGGACACAGCTATTCCTAACTCACCATGGAGGACAAAAATTATAAACATTTTTAAAACTGTTGTCTCCCCAAGGAGCTGTACCCATGACCACTGTAACAATGTGCAAAAGAACCAACAGCATTTCCCCACTACAGCCACAACCCATCCCCACTTCAGTAGTTAATCACAGAATTCAATAATAGTTTGGGAATGGAAGGGACTTTAAAGATCATCTTGTTCCATGGGCAGGGACACCTTCCACTAGCCCAGGCTGCTCCAAGCCTGTCCAGCTTGGACTTTGACACTTCCAGGGATCCAGGGGCAGCCACAGCTTCTCTGGGCACCCTGTGCCAGGGCCTGCCCACCCTCACAGGGAAGAATTTCTTCCTAAGACCCACTGACAAAATATCTTCAATTTTGAAAGCCTCCTGCCTCTCTTTTCTTCTAGCACAGTACCAAAGACTGGCTCAGGTATTCCTGAATCCCAGGATCACAGGATAGGCACCAACAAGCTAGAACAATAAGACACACCATTACCAGGACATCTCAAATATCAATTTCCAAGTGCATTATAAACACAAGCATTGTTAACTTGTGATCCATTTCTGTGCTGAATGCTATAATTTACCTTCATTTTGGTTATGGAGGTGAGCCAGGCAGCCACAACAGCATTACAGAATTACACAACTAGCCAAAGCCAGTCTCAGTAATAGCTGTGTCAAAGCTGAGGGCTACAAGACAAACAGCCTGCCTGGAGCTCTTCACATTTAGTGGCTCATAAAAGGCATGCTTATACCTGCTACACGCTCCTGTTATTGTGTGTGGAACTTGGGAATATTATCCCTCCAGTTACTACATGAAAGAGTAACTCAGGGTAATGGTATTCTGGAGAAGCAGTGCTTCCCTGGCTGGCTGTGCCAGCAATTCTGGAGACCAAAGGCACAAGGATGATAAAAAACACTCCAAAACAAGGCTGCAAATGGCATTCATTACTGAATCTACCACGAAAAGTACAAGTAGAGCAAAGAAACCTTAAACAATGTGAGCAAAGAAACCTTAAACAACAAATTAAGGCACCAACTCCCATCCTCTACCAACGTATATTTTACATTTCCACAAATGTTTTTACCCATGTCCACAGTGCCTCCACAACATCTGATGGTTAAGGATGCCCTAAAGAAATTCCTGTGCCATAAACACCAAGGACTCAAGACGCAAAGATAAAAACAGTGCAGGTAAACTCGAAGTACAGCACTGCTGGGTTAAAGTAAATAGATCTGGGTGATCATGGTTCTTAACCAAATCTCACCAACAGCTTTCACACTTGCTGTATGCAGGTTTTTGTGGCTGAAAAACACATTGTGCTGCCAAGTCTCAAGGCAACGCCTTGGTTCCAGCATTAACACAGGTGCAGTTTCCATCTAGCTTCACAGCTGATAGGGAGAACAACAACTTCCATCCATGGGAGAAGACGAAGCTCCTTGAGATGAGCTTTGTAACACATAAAGCACAGTGATATTTTATTTCTGACAAAATTTACTATAATTAAAGTAAATAGGAGTCAAATATAGAGAACTTTTACTCTGTTCCATCAATTAAGAGAAGCTAAATTACTAGGTGGGAGGCTTAGGTGGACAAACAGGGCAGTTACAGTTTTGAAGCTGGCACCAGAGACAAGACGACAACATTACAGGGCCAGAGATGTTCAGAAGTTAAAGACCACATCAGGCCAGGGAAACAACTTTGCAATAAATACACCAGCAGTGATCTCTGCTCTCTATTCACTCGCTCAGCCTGGAATTTTACCAGCTGCTTCTCAGAAAGATGAACACAGATTTCCTAAAGTAGCTCAGCTCACGCTACATCATCGTAAGCAAAAGGAAAATTACCTTCTTTTCCACTTTTATTTCACAACTATTTAAGAAAAATCCTCTAACATTTATAAGGAGACTATCAAGACAAGACACTTAAATACTGACCAACAAAGAGTTCTTGGTTGGAATATTGCATTTATTATTATTCATGGTAATCTGGTTCCTAGAGGATCTTAAGAAAAAAAATGGTGGGTGGGTGTGTGTGTATCTTGATAAAAATCTAGAAGGGCACCAACTTCTAAGGGGCAACAATTACAAAATACCACATAGAGTTTTGCAGCACCAGCCAAATGCAGTAAGAACAAAAACAGAAAATTGGTGGAAAAAGCTTCAAGTTTTCTTAATATGCTGCATCACCACACTAATAATTCTACATTGTGCTGTACTATACACAAAACCATAATTTAATAAAAAAAATTCTGAATTTTCATCATGGATGCCCATCATATGAATCTCACTTTGTTGCTTTAGTGCATGTTGCATTCACTGACCTTTCATTGTGGGTCAGGGCTATTACCTTGAAAATGCACATCTGAGTAAGTGGGAATGTTTTCTCACCATCATCTGAGGCAGATTCACAATTTGGTCTGGCTTGGGGAGTTACTGCATAAAGGAGTCATGGCAGAATTAACAGCCAGTGCTTGAAAAGGGGGGAAACATCTACAAAACTTTTGACTGATCTGCTTAAGCAAAGTCTCTACAAGTTATTTGTTCTTTACTCTTCTCCTGAATGAATTGTTGTTAAATCCTGACTGCTAGCACTATTTTATGCCTAGATGTGGTTTTTAAAGTAAGCCACAACCTGGTACCCAAATCCTATTTCATCTTCCAAGTCACAGCAGTTTGCTGGAGAACGCTCTGCTGCCTCAGATTGCTCTGTTTGGTGTTTTTAAAAGCACGTGTGGCCAGCGTAAGTGAGGTCAGGCTCCAGTGACCCATCAGGAAAGCACATGAAAGTAGGAGACAAATCTGAGTGAGGCTCACTCATCTGTGTCAGCTCTTTAAAGAAAGAAATCCCCGTGTAAAACACAGCTACTTTTATTCTGTGAGGGCATTTGTAAGGTGGGCACAAGAAAAATAAAGACTAAAGAAAAACCCTGAAGAGGAAATAAATGGGGGAGATGGAAAACTTCAGATGACTCTAATAGGCCTCCCACAAAATGTCTTGATTCTCTATTTCAGAGACCTCCTCTTAAATACTACAGGAAAATCAACTTTGCAGAATAATCCATGCTCCACTTCATTAAGCTTAAAGTTGTTTATTATGCTACTTGTGTTAGACCTGATGAAGAAATGCCTGCAAAAATATGTTACAGAATCACCTGCTATGTAAAAAAAAAAACTAAAACGGAATCTTTCTGAAAAAATCCACACTGGGCAGATTTCTCCAAATGAGGTCTCTTTTTGACTAATGGAGCAATTGTCACTAAGTTACAACACACCGGTGACATCTCCTTAGGGAAATGTAGGAATCTACATTTGTGTGACCATGTAGCAGTGCTTAACCCTTCAGCAAGTCTCAATTTCAACAACCCATTTCCTTGCTAATGAAGCTGCTTCAGCTATCTGTGCTGCTGGAAATCAATCAGTGCAGCAATTAACAAGTCAGGTGTAGGTAACAGGAAGGCAGACACATCTGAAGATAAGGCACTGCGTGGATACTGAACAAATCAGCTGTTCAGGGGTCTAAATGAGACAGGGTTTAGTGTGGAAATAGAGCCAGAGAGCAGAGCTGGGAGCACTGCTCAGCTCATGCCAGAAGTGGATGTGGCAGCTGTAAGCCCTGGGAGCAGAGAGCCCTGAGGGAGATAACGGGGTACCTGGGCGTGCTTGGAATGCAGAAACTCTGCAAGACTGCACCTGCCTGTGCAGGTCTGTACGAAGCTTTGATTAAGAAATGTTACTTAGTTTGATGCCTCAGGTTTAGCTTTTCTATTTTTCAGATTCTGCACTGCTTTAGTGTGTGGGTCTGGGCTTCATATGAGGTGATGGTGAGCTCTCTGCACAAAACAATTCCTGCTCTAGCTGGGGACCAAGGACAAATGATCCAAATCTCAGCCCAAGAGCACAAACACCATGGGCTGAAGAGAGAAAAACAAGCAGGATGGGAGTGCATGGGCTAAAGCTGTAATTGGACAATTAACTCCAATATGCAAGTGGACCAGAACTTATAAAAGTGAGAGACCCCATGACCAGCTGTCCATTTTGTGACCATTTTGGTTCATCTTGGGTGCAGCCCTGGCTGGGCTCTTGTGCTGCCCAAGGTGGATCCATTGAGGCCTCCTAAATAAATCCCTGCTTTAAGTCTGTCCAGCCTCTGTTCTAGCTCAGCCTTCTCAAAGCATCAAGTTACATAAATGTTATGGTTGTACTATTTTGAGCTGTAGCTGAAAAGGTGTATAAACTCAGCTGTGTGTATCAATAAATGTGTATCAATAAACAGCTTCATGCATGTAAATCATGGATACCCCATCTCTTTGTCAATCTCCAGTTTAGGGCCAGAATGTGCAACCATTTCAGCCCATTTTCTGCACATCTGCCTTCCAGTGATACCTCTCTCACCCCTTGCCCCAAAGTTTTGTCAGCACCTTCCTCAAGTAAGACAAGGAAGTAGGTAGACAGGAGAGAATAAAACTCCCTGGAGACCTGTGCAGACATGTTTCTGCCTTAAAGGCACTTGTAAAGAAAAAACTTGGGTGTGAGCTTGTACTAGTGTCAGACACCCAAATCAGCACTTGAGAAAAATGGGAGTGGGAAAAAAAAAATCTCAGTTTCAGAGCTCAGGAAGCAGCTCATTCCTAAAACAGGGATTTTTTAAAAAAAAATTTTTCAATAGTTATGTGGTAATCCATCAATATTCAATCAGAGCTCAGGAAGCAGCTCATTCCTAAAACAGGGATTTTTAAAAAAAATTTTTTCAGGAGTTATGTGGTAATCCATCAATATTCAGAAGCTGGAGAATAATGGATCTATGGGCCAGATTCAAGCACACACATTCCATTGTGTGACAGCTGCGCATGAAGGCCACCCAAACCCCACTGAGACAGCAACAGCTGAATCTCAAATACATCAACAATTCAGCATCATCAGCCTAGGTTTCGCTAACGAGACACCCAGAGTGACTCCAGTTCAGGAAAGGCACCACTTCCAAAGGCACAGGCAAGTGGAAATAATCATTCATGACAAGACAGCAGAGCTGAAAGCCATGAGCCAGGAAGGTTTCCATGATGGATTGAGGCTATCAGATAGCAGGGGTGGTGACCAAGCCAGTACACTAAAATAAGACACCAAGGCTCCAAAACAGATTTCAGCTCCTTACCTCTTAGCACCTGAGAAATAGGAAGCGCTGAACCTCCAGCAAAAAAATCCAAAGTTTTTTACAATATCTGAACAAAGGAGTGCCAGGAGAGAAATTCTCGTCTATTTCTTTTCAGATACATGGGGTCTTAGTGCTATCAAATAATCTCAAAAATGGCAACAGAGGTGAAACTTAGGGCAGCTCTTCATACCACAGCACAGGTTTTCCCCTCTTCTCTTTCTTTCACTCCAGTTAACATCAGTATTTCCTACCTAGACAAGGAATTTTCTCTCCAAGCAGGATAAGGCAAAGCCACTTATTGTACTTTAACAGTATTTGGCACAATTGTTTCTTCATTCTCTAGAAGTTACTGAAAATTGTGCTTTGCTGATCACCAAAGAAGACACTTCAAGCACCAGAATTATTCAGACACTGTGGGCTAGAAAAGACCAATTTTCAAATAATCCTTTCTGACAGAAATACATTTCAAGCTGTCTTGCATTACCCACCCAGTCCAAATGATCAACCAAGTGGAGAGGTTTTGTTTAAAAAGAGTTATGAGGTTTCACTAGCTTGTGCAGTATTGTATGGATGCTAAAAACCCATCCCTTCAAATGCTGTAACAGAGAGGATATGTTCTCATTATTTCAGCAGCTCTTTAAGTCTCAGATGAGCACAAAGATTAACTGGAGATCATGTCAGCAGCTTTCCTTATCTTGACTACAGATAGATAAAACAGCTGATTGCTCACTGCCGTGGACCTGAAATAAATCACCAGCTATAAATGCAAAATAAATACTGGCTCGATTCCTTCTATTTTGCAATGAATAGCAATCTGTTTTTCTCTCACCATTCTAATTTAAGCTATTCCAGTTTCTGATGTCTCAAAAAAATCCATCAAACAATACATGTTAAAGTTAGAAAAAGCATCCCATTTAATTATGATGTTGTGGCAGTGTGAGCTTCAAAACAGAAAGAGGAGTGACCTCAGGAGATGTTCATCTAAAATAAGATGAAAGTTGTTGTGAGAATACAT
The DNA here is from genome assembly GCF_017590135.1 of Pyrgilauda ruficollis. Taxonomy (NCBI): domain Eukaryota; kingdom Metazoa; phylum Chordata; class Aves; order Passeriformes; family Passeridae; genus Pyrgilauda; species Pyrgilauda ruficollis. Next base: position 3,026,458 of record NW_024526266.1, on the reverse strand, counting down.
TCCAGCTTCTAAAGATGTCTAATTTCTATGTAGGAATCATATTTATATTTAAAGTTCCCTGTGTTTGAAACTGCACTCAATAATAAATCCCAAACTCTCATGTGATGAAAAGCCTGTGGATCTGCCTGCACCAGACCTATTACCAAATATTCCTCTTTGAGCAAGGTTTTTGGTTATTTTAAACTCATCTTTCAGTGAAAGATGACCCAATTGCTAGTAGAAAATTAACAGTTTTACTGTTTTATCACAGAGAATTCTCACATGATCCAAACTTTCAGAAAGTTAGAGATTCCTGGGCTCAGTACAAGTCATGTTTTTGTAGCATGAACAAAGTCCCTTCAGTAATTGTGCAGAGTACAGAAAGAAATCCCACATTTTTCTGGGCTGGGAAAAGTCTATGAATTCCTCAAATAACATTTTTATGGAAGCCAAACAATTTGTTTTAATACCACACAAAACCTTCCAGGCTGCCATCCACTCCACCTTCATCCTGCCTCTCACGTTACATGACAAGAAAGGAGTTCAACTTGTCTGCAAATGTAGAACAGAAGTACCTTGGAGGGCTTTTGCCAAAAAACTGCCCACAACACTAACAGAAACCTAGTTGTTTCATATCAGTCTGAAAGCATCTTAAAAGACCTGACATCCTCTTCTCAATGGTAACAAGATCTCCAAAAAACTCAATTTGGCTGCAAGAGTGGTTGTAAGACAAAAATCTCACCATTTGCTGGCCCTCCTCACCCATGTGAAGCTGGTGGAACCCTGGAGAGATCAGCTGTCTTTCCACCAGCCCCAGTTTATAATCAGCTTGCCTAAAAGCCATGGGAAACCAGTGATTTGAGGAAAGGGAACCATGGAATTAATGATATTTATATTATTAAATATACATCATGAACATGCAGTTCCCTCTACAACTGAGTAGCATGTTCTGGGGGTATAAATAGGAATAGGAGTACTCTCTTCTGTGTGCACACATTCTAGAGGTGGAGAAATACCAGCACAGGGTGAAACTGGGACAGAATAAGCCAAGCTGCAGTTGCAAAGGTCCAAAGAATTGAACCATCAGATATACTTGCTCATAGGCTGTGGCACAAAACCACAGCCCCACTCCTTCAGCTAGGTTCGAGTGGCACAAGAATGCCAGCATTTGTCACAGCACAAAACTCAATTTCTCACCATTCAGTCTCTTAAAATGCACAGTTTTAAGCAGTTTTATAGTAGTAACAAAGATTAACAGAAGAAATGCAGAAGTAACCAATAATTGAGATAACAGAACTTCTGACCCTCAAACCTCTCCCCTCCACATCCCAAAACACCAGGTCTGCAAGTGAATCCTCAAGCCTGGATTGCCAAGATAAGAAACTTGGGCAAATGGATGAACATCACAAAATTAACTTGTTTGAAGACAGTAAAGCAAAAAAGCACAGGACTGAGGGAAGCATTTTTCTTTCTTTGAATGCTGCTATCTGAAGGCTGCTGAAACAGATAAGGGATGGCTTGCATTGGACAAATGATATTTAATATCCATTGAAGCTGGAGCTCTGTAAGGAAGTTTCACAAAGTTTCCTGGAAGTTGAGAGACCAAAAGCATCCCAGGAACATCAGAGAGTTTCAAACAGAGGACTGTAAAGCAGCATCAGGCTTGCTGCCACGGCAAGAGCAGACCTGTGTCCTTGTGGATGTCCAAGCATTTACAGAACTGACAGCACCAGCAGCATTTCAGGAGAGGTTTATTGGGTCTTGAAGTAAATCAGAGCTTTGTCATTACCTTAAAGAGAATTCACCACTACTGCACACCCCAAGTAGTAATGTCTTCCTCCTACTTAATAACTTTAATAGCATTAATGACACACTCTACCTAAGTCAGTCAACAAGAGAGTCAGCATTATTACAAGTTTTACCAATAGTTAAATATTTTCCTAGGTGAGGGAGCCATTCCACATGCCTCTACCTCAGCACTGAGCTGCTCACAGAGCAAGAGTTTAACAATTAGCACAGGGTCACGGCATGTTAATGGATTTTACTGCAGGCTACCCATATTGGTCTTTGGAATGATTAATGGCTGAAAACCCCGTTAATTAATCATCTTAACAAGCCTGATTGTTTCTCTAAAGGAAATGCAAGAAAACCAGTTCTTGCCTACAGCTGGAGAATGTGTGCTGTCTTCCACATCCCTCTCTGTATTGTTCAAGTATCCCGTGGTTACTGAGCCACCACAACCCATGGCTGGCTCCAGAATCCTACAGCCCTGTTCTTCCTAGGAACACTCTGCCTTTGTGAGAAATGTCACTGGGGACTTCCCATCCCAGCATGGCAAGAGGAAAGAAAGCAGCAGAAATATAAGCCACGAGTGGTGGTGGTGGCTCAGTGTTTGGTTCTCAGATCTGATCTGCTTCTACAGCTCTAATTTCCTACTCATTCCAATGGGACCAGTTCTGTTACTCCCTGTGGAGCATTCCAGGCTCCAAATGATCCCTTCCAGACACAGTAACAGAAAATTACTTTTAGGTTCAATTTTAGGTTTATTTTCAGTTTACAGCTGTATCAAGAAGATAACTTCTCCCTCCTCGTTCTGACACAAAAGGCAGCCTTCCAACGAGCACTTTCCAGAGACATGCTTGGTACTACAATTAATTTATAACAGACACTAAAACGCCATTTGGGCAAATCTAAACAAACTCTGTGGTGCCAGCTTGCCTCTCTTTCAGCACTCAGTGACAAAGCACAGGTGAAGCCAGTTACCAGCCAAGTCCAAGGGAATTTACTCCACTGCTCAGTGAAAATCCACAAGCAGCCAAACTCCTGCAGGATTACCAAGACAAACCAGCAAATACAACTTATCTCAAGAAGCTGTTTTTTCTCTGTTCCTGACATTATGGCTTTTGTTAGATGAGCTGCTTCTCTTCTACCTTGAAAAACTTAAACTTTTGTTGTTCTTGTTTCCAGCTCCTGATGTTTTACCCCTCCTGAGTGAAAGACTCAGGTTGACTGCTCTTTAAAAAACACTTTAACAAATTACCACCTCCTTTTATCATTGCCCAAACCTACCTCTGTTAGTAAAATGAACTCATTTTAGCTCACCTTTCTGACATTAAATGTAGGAAGAGGCCTACACAGCAGCCTTATCTACACGTCCACCTCAGAGAAGCCACCTGCAAGAGAGATGTCAGAAGCTGCCTGCAGTTTGAATTTCAAATGCCACCCATATCAGCCTACATCAATCACAGGAAAATATAGATCTGTTTGCTTGACTGGGAAAAGATCTTGGCCTTTGTAGGTGTAAAAGAAAATTTCTTAAAAACTGTCTCTATTGATTTTAACAACAGAACACCAACAAACCAAATCCTTCATTAACACTTGGGAGAAAATCCTGTGCCAAGTCTTTTGGTCCTGAAAAAAGTATCTGACAAATAAAAAAATCCATGTACACTGCCCATCTATCACCATCTGACCGACTACTATCTTTTGTTCCTTTTTTTCTTCCCCCAATGTTTTTAACAGTCACATCATCTGTCCAGATGCATTTAAGGAGAAGCCTTCATTTCTCTTCTCAGTCAGCCTCTTCTCTCAGGTAACATGTGAAAGGACAGAGGAAAAAGGCTCAGCCAGATGAGGTTTAGATTGGATATTAGAAAACACTTCTTCACTGGAAGGCTGGTCAGGCTTTGGAACAGGCTGCCCAAGGAAGTGCTGGAATCACAATCACTGGAAGTGTTCAAAAAATGTGTGGATGTGGCACCTGGGGACACGATTTAGTGGTGAACATGATTCACAGTTGGACTCAGGAATCTCAGAGGTCTTTTCCAACCTTAATGATTCCGTGTTTCTGCAATTTAGGCCAGTTGTCATGTATTTGTCATTATATCTGCTTGCCCTGAAGCACACAGGCATGCCTTAGAAGTCACATAATTAGAACAGTTAATGAATGATTTTAACATTGCAAGTCCTTAAGGGTCCTGGAAACTCCACCAGGTTTCATGAATTTCCAACTAGGTGTGAGGAAGTAATGTAAAAAAAAAAAAAAAAATCTAGATGATTAAAGTTTCTTCCACAGGATAAATTTACTCATTATAAGAAACCACACTTCCAAGTTATTCAAATGAAGTACCAGCATCACCAGGGAACGTTCCAACACACTTCCATACACAAACAGCAAGAACAGAGAGAAGTCACAGATTTATTTTTTTTTTAAACCCTCAGGCTTCTACTGTGATAAAGTTCTTAATGCCACACTGCTGATTAAAGCTAAACGCTGATTCCAAATCAAACAAATACCACTTCTCCCCCAACAGGAAATGAAAGATGTAAAGTGGAACATTAAACAGGTTAAATGTAAAAAATTAAAATGCTAATGCACAGCACAAGGTCTGAAATTCCACCAGACCCATGGCAGAGCAGGAGATGCAAAATCTGCAGGTCTCACACCTCTGGTGAGGGGCATAAAGCAGCAGAGAGCAAATTCCCTCCTGCTCTCTCCAACCAGAACATCAGATCCTTGCTCTCTGCCAGCACCAACTGCTAGAGGAAATTAAAATGAAGTTCACTGTAAGTAAATTTTGACACCAGAACCAGCCACAGCAGTGGATCGTAGGATGAGGTGCAACCTGGCTGTTAGGGAAGAGATCCTGCTCACAGCCAGAACAGGAATGACTGGCATAAGATGCCCACAAAACTAATTTAGTCCAATTACAAGGGAAAAGCTCAGGAGAGTGCAGCTCATGGAAAACAGATAACACCCAGTGGCTTAACTGAACAAATGCCACAGAAGGTGATTTTGGAGCAAAAATAATTTGGGAACAAGCTCCAATTTGCTCAGGACCCACCACCAAATCTCTTTGTGCTCTCAATCATGGCAAACACCACAAGCCGTTTTCTGCAGCCTTGGTCTGCACTGCTCATGGTTTCTAGGAGGATGCTCCTGTGCTCTTTCAGTGGCCCCCATTTCCAGGCAATAAGGATGATGATGTCTAACGAGGCTCACACCAAAGCCTGCCCTGACAATCCTACAGACTCATACCCACACTTTCAACAACTCTTCCATAAAATTCCACAAAAAATGTTACAAGCAACAGCCCATACACCAAACCAGCTAATTTAACTTCAGAGGCAAGGCAGGACAGACCTTACCCCCAGAACTGAGAGTTTTCCACAGGAGATGGAAAGATACATTTGAGGTAGTCTGGCAGGCTTGTTTTAACAATAACAAGGAAAAAATGTCCTGTATCAACAATGTAGTGGAGAAAAGGCTCTGAGCTTACACACATTATCTTACTCTCCTCTGTAAGAAAGTGAGTCACAACTCCAACAATTTTACAAGGTTTAGCCAACACAAGGAGTGAAACAGCTCAGGACCATCACTGTTGGTTTTCCCCCTTGCCCAGTGCCATGCCTTCTGCAGGAATTCACTCCTTGCCCAGAAAGCAAACCACACTTTTCTGCTTCTTCCTCTTCCTCCTCCACTCCCCAACAGCAGCACATAATCCAAGCTCAAACACTCACATTGAAATTTTACAGAATACACAAGTGTCTTCAGTTACCAGCTACTAAATTAGGTAGGAAAAAAAAATAGAAATAAATACTGTAATCGATAAAAATAAGACACAGCCAGACTCAAAATGAGCTTGTCAAAGAATCAGACACCAAATCCTATTCCAGACATAAAATTCCTCACTATACAGTAAGAAGAAAGCTGTAATAAAACTAAAATGACAAGGGAAAGCTATTACAAAAATCTGCCTTTAAAAATGATCCTGTACCACAAATGCTACTTGTACTTTGAGAGTGTAACCAATTTGACAGGAGCAGTAAGTGGAAACAGATTGTAGTAGACACACTGACGTATTTCTACTCTTGATTTAACAGGGAACTCTGACTTTTTACTGGTTTCTAACCTGAAATAAAACAACAATGAAAGAGAAGAGACAAGAACCTCACTGTGAACCAAGAGGAGCCCACAGCTGATAGCAGCTGGTTTAGTTCTTCCACTGGCTCTTTCTGGACAAGGACAGTGGCACTTCCACAGACACAATTCCAGAAACACAAGATCAAAGTTTGTGCTGTTCATTTATTTATTTTATTGCTTAATGGGGACCCAGACTATAAGATTTGCATAAACTTCAATTCAACCTAGAAAAACCAGGTTTTTGGAAAACATTTTAAATGCTTAAGTGCAGAACGTGAAAACATTTATTTGTTCTAAAAGCTGTTTCTTTTTACATTAAGATGATTATATGGGCTCATATCAAGTATTTCCTATGCATAGAGGTGCACTTTAGATGAATAAAAAGCAGTATTAAAGAGAAAACAAAAGGACTGCCTTTGAACAGGGCTACCTAAATAAATGTCATTTAGGTCAGAATATGTGGTGAATTAAAAAAACAGAAATGTGGGGAGGGGAAGACAACCTGACTTCTCATCTAGAGCCCAAAAGGCAAGGGTAATCAATGACATATTGCTAATTTCCTGTTCTTCTCCATGTCTGAGATAAATATGCTGCTTTATAAGACAGACATAAGAGTATCCATGCAGGTTTTAATTCAGACTTAATTAATACATGAGTGTGAACCAAAAACCCTCTTTATAAGAAAAATGTTTGGAAAACCCTCACCCACAAAGGATGCCCTGCATTTCTTACAGCTTGGTGAAGATAAACTTTGCCCTGCATATGGAACTGTGTGCAGTGCAGCTTTCCATCAGGAGTAACCCAGTTTGTCACTATTCCATTTTCTGAAAAATCTCTTTGCCCAGGATTCTTCTCCTGGGAAGCTGAGAAGCCTCAGAGAAAAATGTAAATAATAATTATCTGATTTGCTTCTCCTGTTTTGCTGCTTTGGAATGTAATGAGTGATTGTTTCATTAGTTTCATGTGAATTGTTTTACTTAATGACCAATCACCATCCAGCTGTGTCAGGACCCTGGAAGGAGTCACAGGTTTTCATTATCAGTCTTGTTAAGCCTTCTGTCTGTATCCTTTTTCTATTCTTCTAGTATAGTATTAGTATAGTATTCTTTAATATAATATAATATCATAATATAATAAATTAACCTTCTAAGAACATGGAGTCAGATTCACCAATTCCTCCTCTGTCCTGGGGACCCCAGAAATGACCACACCAGTCGTTTGGGCTTTGAACACCAAATATTCCACTAGAAAGAACAGCACCTCTGTTAAAACCAAAACAAAACAAAACACCAAATGATTCCCATTATCCTGTGGACAACAAAGCCTGTCAGTTCAGGTAGGTCTGCTTCAGAGCTGCTATTTATTTATCCTCTCCTCACCAGCTGAATTCCACAGGAGCAGGCTAATCCTGCTGCTTTGATCAGCTGCAGAGCGGCTTGTTCGGAACAGACGGATGCAGTCACTCATCCCGTGCAGCTCCCAGCCTGGAAGTGAGCACCAGGCAGCACGGAAAAGAGCTGCCTTCCTTAATTACAGACCAGGAATATTTGTAAATAAATAAATCTACAGAATGCTTATTAAATAGGCCATTTCTTGGTAGGATCTGAGCAGATAGTTTTTCTCCCACGCACTGAAGGGAAGCCCAGGAGATGAATTTAAGGGCGTTGGGCAGAGGTGGGTGGATTCTGCCTCCTCTTTTCCTCTTCCCAAAAACAGCTACAGGCTTTGCAACCCAACTGGGAACTTTCCTCCCCACCAACAAAAAGTTCCCCCAAGCGTGGTGTGCAAGAGCAGCACCGGATAAAGCAGAGAGAACTGGCTCTCAGACGGCACACTCCCTGCTCTGTTTAGATTTCAAATAGCTATTTGAGCCTTTGTTTTCAGTTCAAATAACCTCTTGTCACCCTCCAACAGGGGAAACTGAAGGTCTAGATAAATCAATTTTCCAAGGAAGCTCATGGCAACATTATGCAGAGCAGAAAGAATTAGTGCTGCTCAATCCAAGTACGAAGGAGCTGCGCTCGCTTCCAACACAGCAGAACTGGAGCCGAACTCAAAATCCAGAGGTGGGACTCAGAATTAATAACATATATATATATATATATATACTAATGCCAGTCTTGAAAGATTAAAAGCTGAATGATGACCCAACACAAATCTGTATCCAGCTCCTTAAAAAGAGAAGTTGTCAACTCTGACTATACATAACAAGTGACTGAGCATTGCACATGAAGCACTTCCTTATTTTTGCTAATTTCTGTAAATAAAATTGAAAAATGGAGAATGACAAAACACCAGTTCCCAAGTAGCCCAAGATGTATTGCCTTAGCCTAGCCTATGGACTGGAAAATGTAAAAATAAGAATGGGAAGAGAAGTCACAGTGGCAGTTTTCTCCATTCTGTTACAGATAACTATTTTCATCTGACAAAAAATAATTAATTACAATAATACCAACTCGCTGGGTAACAGTTACAAGGAACTCCTAAAAGGCAAAAAGCTGCACTGACTTCAGATATTATTCGGAGAGGTTTGGTTTTACTTCCTCTATTTAAAAATCTCCCAACAGCAGAATCACATGAGGACTGCAAGGTCTGATAGACATTTGCAAAATAACTTAAGGAAGTTGTGAATTTAGCACTATGTCTAAACTTCTTCCCCCTCTTTTTTTTTTTTTAATTTAGATTATTTCAAGTGGATCTCCTGCAACTAGCATAAAGTGATGATACAGCAACATTACAGCAACAGAAACTGAACACTTCATTCTCTAGACTGTGCTCTCACAAGAAGACCATTTTCAGACTCCAACATGACCTTGGCTGAAGGAACTGCAAAATATTCAGAGCAAAGAGTGCAAGTAAAAAGTTCCACAGAAATCTCACCCGCAGTGCATGGAATAAATCCCCCTGTAATATTTTTATTTTGCACTTCCAACACAGTTCAGTATAGGACTTAACAAAAATAAAGTCCTTTGTGTGACAGAAAGTTAATGCAAACTTGAAGTTAAAATTTGGAAGGTACTATTCACTATTAAAAAAAATAAATAATGTGAAAGCCCACAGTAACAACCATTATCTTGAAGTTCTTGTGCCACTTCCCTTTGCTGCAGCAGAGAATCACTCATTTATCTGCTACTGCATGTGGTGCTTGTCCAGCAAAGGTAACAGAAAAATTGAGAGTTTGGCCAAGAGCCATAATGGCAACTCCCCAAGGGATTGGCATAGCTGGGAGTAAGGCTGGGGAAATTCAGAAGGCAGGAAAAGAATAATGACAGAAGCCTTTTTTAACCACTCTAAATACAGAAATTGTGCATGTAAGTGAAAATCTCAAATAGAGGTTGAGCTAATTATGTACAGAACAGCACACAATTACAGCTGTAATTCCCCTTCCTCACTTGATAAAGCTTCCAAACATCTCAGAAAATAATTATCACACATGAGAACAGCCACCACGGGCCACGTGCTACTGCTGAAGGCAAAACAAGAGAGGAAAAATAAACCAAACCAAAACAAAAAGAGAATTGTGGCCAAGGTGGTACGAGGGTGACAGAGCAGAAACACCTCTTCCCAAACTCACCCCACTGTTTCAGTAACCATGAAACCATTCCCAAAACAGGTGGAGATGGCAAAACCCTCTGGCAAGCCCTGCTGAGCACACAAAAAGGACCCAATAAAATTCCTTCACATGTAGAAGACAGCAGAGTTGCTACAAGTAAGGTCTGCAGTTAACTGCCTCTGTAGGTTAGGTAAAGAGACCATAAGTTGCCATGAAAGACTCGTGTTACTACTGAAATACCAAATTAAAGGATTTGGCAACTGAGCCTCAATATATTATATTACCAACAGGAGGGGGAACCTTCTCAGCTGGTGAAGAGTTCCTGCATCAGCAACTCCTGACTGACAGCTGGGCTGTACCAGCCTCCCTCCCCAGGTCCCCAGGGAAATGAATTCTCTGCCTGATGACTAATTCATTACATTATTTGTGCTTAGGCAAGTCCAAGCCCAGATCAGGCTCCTTCCAATGCTGGATTCCTCCTGAGCTGGAAGAATATCTGCTCCATCTCAGGTGCTACCACCACATCAATCCTGAGACCAACACTTGGAACTAAACCTGGAGGAAACCAAAAAAAACTGCCTGAAAGCAGAAGAAACTGAAAGTGAAACTGGTACAGATAAATTCTAGCTGAGCTGCATTTGGATCTCTAAAACAGGAAGGGAAGATTTGAAAGCTCTTTTGTCAGGACTTTTGGAGCCTTTGAGGCTTGAGTCAAAAGTCCTATTTAACACCACGGGTAGCAAACTGATGTTCCCCTCCAAGAAGACATGGGTGCAGATAACACCAGAGGCAAAATGATCCACCAGAGCTGGATGATCTGCTCAATAAATTGAGCCTCGCACCGTGGTGGAAAGATTTTAAGATTTATAGCTGTGCCTTGCCTGCTCCAATGCACATGAAAGATGATGGACAAGGCCATCAAAGGAGCGTTCTTGGTGCAAAAAGAAGGGGGAGATGTTGAAATCCAGAATGCAGGGATCTCTCAGAACTTTGGGCCTGTAAGCCAAAGCTTAGAATTCAACACGGGATTTGATTGGAGACCTTGAATCCACCAAAGGCAGAGAACAGTGCCCTCACACCATGGAAATGTGAGCCAGGCAGCAGGACTGGAGCCCTGAGCAGCTCCTGCCGTGCTGGCTGCACACAGATGAACCCTCCACTCCTCACCCTCTCACTCCTTCCCTTCCCAAGGCCTCAGCACTAAAAGGAAATCTGCTGAAGGAACAGCAGATGAATAAAGCTGTGTCAGGCTCCCTGCTGCTGGTATATTGCTAAAACTCACACCTGATGCATGGGGTATTTTTGCAGGATCTGAAGTGCTGACCAGAACCAGCAGTCACTTTTCAGCAGGATCAGGACAGCAGATGGAGCAGATCAGGTGTGGTGAGCCCTTCGAGCTCAGAATCCTGTCTCTATCCTTTCTGCCTCCAACTGCTCAAAATTCCATTTACAATCTACATTTTACTGGCTTATCTTTTGAAACATGAAGCTTTAATAAACTAATCTTGTTGCTGTCGTAATAATTAAATCCACACCATAGATGACTGTCAAAATCATCACCTCCAGCATCCCAAATACAATCTCTATATAAAAAATAGCACCTGTGAGCATGATTTAATCTAGTTTGGTCACCAATGAGCACACGGTATTTTGATTTTTCCTTTCCTTCATCCTCCCTGGGAAGCTTTCTTGTCTCTGGATGATAGTGAACTGCAGTCTCCCCAAGGCTTCAGAAGCACATAAAACTTCCAAAAGTTGTTTTCCTGCACCTTTGCTCACCAAGGTGCAGCCCCAACCAAGGTTTCTAATGGAGAGGTGTGTTCTCCTGTGGCTGGGCAGGGGAGAAAGTGAACCTTTGCCTTGGACTGCTGCAGAGCTCCAGGACCATGAAATAACGTGGAATGCCACATCAGGCTCTCAGATTATTTCTCTCCTCGCTTCCTGATTGCTACTTCTGATTAAGGAGGACAAAGCCACACCAAACCACTGAAGTAAAAGCCAAATCCCATTAAGCTCTTTATAGAATTCACTTTATAGGTCCATCAGCCAATTCTGCTCATTATTACCCCATTTTACTGCCTCTTCTCTGACTCACTCCTGCAGCTGAGCTCATAAAGGACCTGGGTTCACTCTCAGCAACCACACCAATGCCCTGACACACAGCATTCAAACCAAAGAAACTCACAACAAACTCATACAAATGATCAATCAGCTGGAACAGGAGAGAATGAAAATTAAAAATGGGGGTTTAGACAAGCAGTGCCCATTCTTCCCCTACAGCTGACCCACGGCAGGACTGACAAGCAGAGAGGCTGGCACTGAACCCTCTGACTCTGAGAGATGTGCAGGGTTGGGATCCCAGCAAGGAGGCTCCAGAATAGCAGCCTTGGCCACATGTCAGAACAAGTCTGCAACTGTGGGACAAAACAGATCCCCAGTTATCAGCTCACCCACACTGATCTTTGCAGCTCCTCTGCACTTTGCCCCACAAAGACATCAGGAGCATTTATAAAAGCATGCAAAAGCAATTACAGTAAAAATAAAACCAAGGTTATAAACACAGTCTGGATGGCAAATTTGCCTCTTTTTCTATTTAGAGCTGGCATTTCAGCATGCAGAAAATTCTCACTCCTCCTCTAAAACGTGTGCTTGGGGCTATATAGCACATGCAAAATAAATTGCATTTATATTGGTATTTATATTCTCCTCTTCTTGGCCACACTGCCTTGCCTCTCTTGTTTAGTCAAATAGCCTGCCAGCTTCTCATCAAGAAGTAGAAATTGGTTTTCCATCTCCTAGGAGATAAACAAGGTTCCCCCCTTGCAGAGGGAAGCCAAGCTGCTGAGTGCACAATTTGAGAACAGTCAGTGCCCAGAAAGGCTTTGCACCATCCCAGGGATGTCTGTGCCCTCTGTGATCCCAGTCACCACCCTGGACAGAGAAAAACCACTTTAAAAAGTAAATTTATGTCTTTTCAGGCAGTCTTCTTTGTGATTTTTAGTTAAACATAGACAACTCTGACTCATGGTACTGCTGCCTTACAACTAAGGAATTTTATGTACTCTTGTCATACCAGAGGTTAGTAAAATATGCTTTATACCTCTCCATGGTTTCCCCTTCTCAGTTCCCAAAAGAACTGGACTATGGGATCAGGCTTTCACACTTAGGCTGTACTAATTCAGGGAAAAAACGTTACCACACTCAACAAAGGCAGCATAAAACAATCTAAAATATCTTAACTACATGGCCGTGTAATAAATAGAATAATATAGAAATTTTTGAAGTAATTTTTTAACAGTGGCTTTGTAAAACCAAGATGCTGTAGTTTTGCAGTTTTAAGCTGTAACTAAAGTTAAAGATTATGTATTTACAAAAAGCACATTTTAAAATGAAGTCTTTATCTGCTCGATGTCAAGCTGTAACAATGTAACAAATAAACAATGTTAAAAAAAAACCCCAACACAGGTGAAACGTGCAACTAGCTTTCATTTTTACTTCAGCAATCGGGAGTCACCAGGACTGGGTTGACTTTTTGCCACGTTGTTGCTAGTTGTAAAATCACCCCACCAAAGAGACAGACCTTGTCTCGTTGAGAGCCCAGTTGTGCAATGCTCTCTGCGTGCTGTGGCCTCGCAGCAGATCAAGAGAACACCAAGGACCACCCCAGGAAGAGGGACAGCCTTTGGTCCTCCACCACATCACACAGATGTCACCACTCCATGGCCATTTTTCTGAAGCATCTTACAAGCAGCTGTGAGATGCAGAAGAATGAGATCTCCTTCCAGGGACACTCTGCTCGTTCCCTTGGCCACAGCATGCATTTTTAAAGAGAGAGAAACCAATCAACCTTAATTCATGTTGCATTATTCACTGAGTAGCTACAGTCTCATCCAAAAATCCTAATTGTCTAATAATTCAAGTCACCTATATCAAACACAGCGCCAAAGGAATGACTAGAAAGCCAGAGGCTGCCTCACACACACATTAAATCTTGCTGTTAAGATGTCTAGAGAAGCCTTTTTTTGAAAGAAAGCAATAAATACTGGCCTCTTGCATAAACATGTGCAGTGCTCTTATGTGTACAGCCACTGTGCTGCCTGATATCTCACTGCTGTCTCAGGAGTGCTGCCTGTCAATCTCCCAGCATTGCAAATCTACTTTCCAACCCTTGAGTTCTGACCATTAACATGAAACCTGGCACATTCCAGCTAAATTACAAGCACTGTTAATTCCTCTAAGCACAGACTGGCATTTTCGTGTATGGGAAAGCAAATGCAGGAAGGAAAAAAATAAAAATAAAAAGGCACAGCTGAGCATTTCTGATGTTGCTCTTATCCTATACATACCATTAAGGAATCATCTACACCCCTTCTGCAGCAGAAGGTTTGCAGACCTGCCAGGGAAACCTGGCTCTAGGTGCAGCCTTTCCTCTGGGTCAGCCTGGACTGCCAGGTCCAGCTTCCACCATGACCTCCTGCACTTCCCCAGCTCCTGGGTTATCCTGGGTTTAACACCTCTTACCACTCAGTGCCAAAGGATGCTGAAGTAAAGGGAAAAAGGGCACAGGACAAAATAACAGAACAAAATGGTGCAGGGTCTAGAGGGGAAACCATCTGAGGAGAGGCTGAGGGTTTGTTCAGGCTGGAGAAAAGGAGACTCAGCAGTCTTCAGCTTCCTCCTGAGGGGAAGGAGAGGGGCAGGCACTGATCTCTGCCCTCTGGTGCCCAGTGACAGGGAGGGAATGGCCTGAAGCTGTCAGGGCAGGGTTAGGTTGGATATCACGAAAAGGTTCCTCATCCAGAGGATGGCTGGGCACTGGAACAGGCTCCCCAGGGAAGTGGTCACAGCAGCAAAGCTGACAGAGCTCAAGGAGCATTTGGCCAGAGCTCTCAGGCACATGGTGTGACTCTTGGAGATGGTCCTGTGCAGGGATAACAAGAGCTGGGACTCCACAACCCTCCCAACTCAGAACCTTCTATGATTCAATTAACTGCCTCTTCCTAAGCCTTGAGTTCTTCACTCGACATGAATGTGTTGGAGCAATCTGAGCTGCTGCTGAAGCTGCACAGAACCCACCACAGAGCACAGGGAAAGGCTGAAGGCTTGCTCAGCAGCAACACAGCTTTCCAGGCTTGTCCACACACACCAAGCAGAGAATCAGCCACGAGCTGGCCATGGGGCAAATGGAAAGGGTGAGGAAGTCCAGCATTTCCACTGACTGCAATCACAAGCTTCCTGCATAAAGAAATGGTGATCAACCTGCTAAACCACCTACCCCCACGAGCTTCTTGGCTGCCCTGTGTGGTCCCACACCACCCCAGGGAGGCTCCCACCGGCTCCAGGAGACTTTCTGGTTTATAGGAAGGCAGGACAGGACCCTGAGCACACCAGCAGGTCCTGAATGTACCCTCAGACCACAACCTGAGGACCTGTGGTCTGTGGGACAGTAATGACATCAAACCTTGCATTGGCTGGTTGTCTCCACAATTGTTACTTTCAATCACCCATCCGGCCTGGGGACAGACTTTCTAGCAGAGCCTGTTGTGTGAGGACAGGGGGTAATGGTTTTAATCTGAAAGAGGGTCAGTTTAGATTACATATAAGGAAAATGTTTTTTTTCACAGTGAGGGTGGGGAGGCCCTGGCACAGGTTGCTCAGGGAGCTGTGGCTGATCCATCCCTGGAAGTGCTCAAGGCCAGGTTGGACACAGCTTGGAGCAACCTGGGACAGTGGAAGGTGTCCCTGCCCATGGCAGGAGGGCTGGACTAATGACCTTTATAGGTCCCTTCTAACCCACACCACTCTCTGATTCCATTCTGTGACTCCAGCTCTGTGCCTCACCTGACCTTCATTCCACATCCATGTTACACTCCTGGCTGGTTAAGCACAATTCAGCCTCTTGGTGCTCATCACCTCAGAGGAAGTCACTGTACCAGCAGCGTGGGCTGCTCTGAAGGCACAGAAAGTGGCAGGGCTGGGTACAGAGCAGTCTCTGTGCTGACTTGCTGTGAGCACTGAACCGCCCCTGACAGCAAAATGACTTTGACATGAACACACGGTACTCCACATTTTCACACAGGCATCTGTGCTCCAAATATTTTAGTGAGCATCCAGCTGTTCTCTCTGGACCCTACTCCAACCATATGCACTGTTTACCTTTCAAATTTTATTGCTCCAAGGGAAGAGAAACCAGACATCATCTCCTTCTCTAAATGCTGGTATGCTGCCAAGTTCTCCTCCTGTCCACCGTTTGCACACTCTGGGAGCTAACATTTTCCACAAGCCCAATAACCTATTTTTTACAGCTAATCCACTACCTGGCATCAGGTCTCCAACTGTGAAGAAGATTGTCATGGGATTATATTTTTTTTTTGTTGGTTTACATACTAATTATAAATACAGAGGCTGAATTACAGCCTAGAGAGAATCAAGGACCTGCATCTGGAGTGTAGGACACCAAGCCCCATGTCCTCATGGGTGTGTGACAACATGCTGAAATAAAGACAAAGCATTAATCTCTTTGTGACTGCTTCTGATGTGCAGCACTTCTGTTGAAGACGCTTTTAAGCCTTAAGCGTTCCCATGTAAACAAAACCTCAAGCCGCTACAAAGTAAGCTTGTGCAATTGGAAATAAATGTTTATTTTGAAATAAAAAGAAGGCATCTGCATATATACAGACAAATCATAAGCCTTTGATCAACCCTACAAAGCATGTCTGCATATAACAAAAAACTGTCAGGCTCATAACTTCCTCTGGAAAGAAAAAGAATGTGATGTCCTACACCCTACTTATTCACCAAGATTATTTATGCCCCTAAAGAGTACTCTTTTGTTTATTCAGTAACAGAAATAAATCCAAACTAAAGATCTGTAGCTGTCAGTTAACAGGGCAAGTGCTTTACAAATGAAAGCAGAAACAAGGGTGGGATAACATGGGACATGCTGCCAGTGCTGGCACTCTCACAATGTCCCAAACTTGCATCTCGTGCTTTCCTAATCCATCACAAGTAAACAGGCAACCACAAAGATTACAGGCACCAGCAGAGGATATCTGTCATCACTGAAGCTTTTCCCCTACAAATTCATGTTGCTTTAGCACCACCTCTTACTTTTGGGTTTGAATTCTACCCTAGAGCACCTGTACTCCCCACTCCTTCCCTGATACACCATTCCATCCCCACAGAACCAGAGTGATCCTTGTTTGAAAGGTGCCGCTGGAATTCAGGATTGGGGTTAAATAACTTCCATAATAGAAGGACACAACAGAACACTCTTGTACTATCTGATATTACAGCAACGACGTTTGTCTACACAAGTATTAAAGGGAGGATAAATTTAAATATCTGAAAGGCAAATATTCTGGGAAATAATATTTAGAGTGGCCCCTGTCCATTGGAGCGGGTAATGAGGATGAATAATTTACAGCTGCACTTTGGTGGCCGCTGCAGCCGAGGAGAGCAGCGCCGCGCGGAGCTCGGGGAGATGCCGACACAGCTGCTCACCAAGTGGAATAATCAGCAGCACTCCCAGCAAGAGTGGTCCACTAACCTGCTTTACTTAGGTGACAAATGGAACAGGAAGCAGTGGGAGGACAAGGAATCAACAAAAAAAAAAAAAATAAAAAAAATAAAAAAGCCAGCATGTTCTCAGTGATGTCAGAATTTCATGCTTTTGCCGTACTGCACATTCTGCCTCGGAGGAAAGCAGAGCTGTGCTCGGGTTTAGCCTCTAAATCATCACAGATTGTTGCTAAAGGTTTCTTAGGGTCAAAAATGGGTGCCTGGTTTGGCACGCTTGCATTCAGGCCTTCCTGCTGTGCCACAGGGAGCTGGGAATGACATCCTGGGAGCAGCATCCACTCATCGCCCTTGTTCTGGTAACAGTGAGCAGAAGGCAACAAACAGCTAACGAAGCAAACACGCTCCAAAGAACTCTCCAGAAAGCCAAGCAAGGCTCATCATACTGCTGGGAATCTGGCATCATTTGATACCTCTCCCAGTGATGTGCACAGGACTGAGTTAACAGACTGAACATTAATTTAGTACAGATGTTGCTCAGGTGGAAGGATGGTGCAGGTTTCATCAGGGGATTGCCTTGTAAAAAGATGAAGAGCATCTGGAGGAATAACACTGGCATAAAAAACTGTTGATACAAAGGAGACAGATGGAAGAAAAAAATGTATCTTTGAACAGATTAAAGAAATCTATGTGTACAGCTAGGAACTGCCAGAAAAGACATGCTACAGTCTGGAATAACTCTCATGAAACACAGGGAACCACAGCACCTTGCAATTGTGTCAGGGGACAGCTTCAAACAACCTCCCCCTACCATGCAGCCTTGACAGGTTTTGCTTATCCCGCTCTACAAGGTTTTTTGTTAAAATCACAGTCCATTTATTACCCAAAAATAGGAAAAAGCAGATAGACATAGGTGTGATTCAATGTAGCACAGGGAGAAGGGTCACCGTAATAAATAATCATAGAATAAACTGCACAATTTAGAGCCAAGACCCTCTTCCCAGCAGCACTTTGTCCACTAAAGTAGCCCAAGCAACTATGCCTTGCAAAACTTTAAGAGTCATTCTGAAGTTGTTTGTTTACCCATCCACAAACAGAATATGCCTAAATACAAACCCAAAGAAAGCTGGTCATGATGGATGGCTCACCTATTACCTGCCTTGCCTATTATTTACAACATGCCTTGGTTGGGTAGCATTTTTTTTCGTTGTTTTAAAGAATTTCCAAAGTGCTTTCAGCATTCTACTAAGCAACAGGAAGCATTTCTGTCTTTACACAAATTTTACTGACTGACATATTAAGCTGCCTGCAGCAGAAATCTAAGAAATCCATTCACAAATGCCAGATCACACATCCAGCCAAGCAGAATAAGAACCAGGAACAGCCTCAGCTTTGCTGTACAAAACTCCCTTGTCTTCACAATCCAATATATTATCCAAAGATTAGCTTACAATTCATGCAAGGTAAATCAAAGCCAGCTCTGGAGCTCTGCAGCTTGTCTGTGATCAACGAGATCAATTAGCAAATGGATTTTAGTTAGACCAGTCTAAAATGAGATTACATTAGGCTCATAGTGGGAGGCTGGGTTTCAGTAGCACAGCCCTGTAGTCTCTGTGCTGAGCTCAAAACAGCACAGGAGTATCCATTGCAAAATCCATATTAAACTGGAAAGGGGCAGGCCAACAGCCAGCCCCTGACAACAGCTACTCCATTCCCTCCCAAAATGCAGGAACTCCAAAATGCAAGGAACCTGCTCCATCTCCTGTGACAGGGACTAGAGCAGTGTTCCAGGCACGGTTTGTGTGCAGTCAAGTACTAAACCTGGCCTAAAGTTTCTATGAACAAAAGCAGAAGGGCTTAAAAAAGACAAGGATGCAAGCCACGGGGATGGAAAAAAAAGTGTTGATTCATTTCCAGCACAAAAGGTGAAGGAATTAGTGGAACTGCTCTGCACTTAAGGGCAGGTCAGGCAGGCAGATTTAAATAGGAGTGGTTCAAAACTGTTTGGATTATATTCTCTACAGTACAGAGGAAAAGACCCAACCCCTCCAAAAATGAACAGAACATTGTTCTACTGATGGAAACTGTCTTAAGTCATTGCTTTCCTTTTGTTGAGGCTTTTAAAGATTCAAAGGAGGCAGAAGCACAGGTTAAAATGTTAACAGTGTTTAAAAGAGCATAAACATAATATTTTATTCTTCACCTCCTCTTGCTTTGCCAAACAAACATCACAGCACATTACAGAACACCACCGTAACACAAGCACTGAAAATAAAGAAATCAAAATGCTGAATTATAACACTTTTCAAATGAGCAACTCAAGCCCACCATGAAATCCCAGATAATGCTAACCAAGCCCAGGAAGTCACAGTCCAACATCAGACTACAAAGTTCCATTAGCAGAGACACCATTTGCTCACACTGTCAATAATAAACCAATGGACAGAAGAGAGCAAAAAAAAAAAAAAAAGAAGTCTTATAATTGCTCCAGTCCCCCATAAAAATATTGCTGGATTTTCAACAACATTAGTAAGTTGTCTTTAAAAGTTACTACAGTCAGTTTGGCCTACACAGAAAACTTCAGTCCCTCTTAGGCTTATGCTGTTGGGGAGAGAGGTTTGTGGGTGGGTTTTATGGAATTTTGCTACTTTAAAATAATAAAGCAAGACTTTCCTCTTTGCCAATGTATGTTGAGTTTTCCAAAGATAGCCCACAGACTTTGGATCCTAGGACCATAACCTTTAGAAACCTATTCCAGGACCTGTACTTTAGAGGAAAGTGTGATTCTTTTAACAAAATCAGCACGATGAGTTGAGTGAGCTACTAAGTGTCAGGTTAAATTTAATAATAACACCTGCCTGAGCATTGCTTCCACAAAGTTTTCAGCTTGGAATGCACCTCTGAAGAGTTTAAGGACAGACTGCCCCATCCCACAGACACTCTCTTCAACTATTAATTATTGTAGCTGTGGTTTTAAAATTCTAATCAAAAAATAGGTGGAGTTGAGTGGAATTAAAAAAAAAATCACATATTAACTACGTCACACCCCATTTCCCAGGTCTAATCAACAAAAGGAAAGTAATTAATGGCCTAACATTTAGAGTGACCAGCATTACTGATGTTAGACAACTGACTACACCAGGAGCAGCACTTATTCTCCTGCTCTATAAATATACAGGAAGCCCAGAGCCATGTTCAAAAATTAGTAAAATTAACTCTGCAATAAAAGTGGAAATAATAAAAGTAAGGAGGTTATAAAGCAGTCAAAAATTCACAGAAAGAGCAAGAAAGTAAGGAGTGAAGCAACACAGAGGCTTCAGTACTTTAAAGGCAACAAAAGGAAGATACAGAAAGTAGCAGGCTCTATTAAGAAATTTTGCAGAGATCACCACTTAATTAAACAAGCCATTTAAAATTCAGTGAGCTTAAAACCAAGCACCTTACTAGAATAATCTAGAGTAGTCAGAAGGCAATAAACACATGCAAAGAAGAAGATATACTCATGTCCACAGGGGAGAGGCAGCACAGCATTCAGGGAGGACACAGAACAAAAGGAGGAGGCTCTTCCAGCTCAAATCACCAGCAACAAACCAGGAACCAGTGTCTCTCCAGCACAGCTATCTCCCAGAGTGGCAAGCTCTCACAGGAAAACAAAGCTCTATTCTCAAGCAATGAAGAAATACTTCCACCACTGAATGACCTTATAAGCAAGAGGAATCCAGCTGTTGCCGTCTCAAACTATACAAAGACATTTATTGTCCCAACAAAAGAGGACAAAGAGTTCTAACAATCAAATATAGCATGCAGGCTGTGAAAGGCCAGGCATTTGCCCATCAGGATATTAAGTTTACCAATTTAGGAGGACTAAGGACAGAAAAGTAGCAGGACTACGTGTCCAGCACCCAGTGCCAAGAAAAACAGAGCTGTGGGTTACAATTTGCTTACCTTCTATAGAAGGGGCCTGGTCCACAGCTGCATATAGCATCTCTTTCAAAGCCTGCAAGGGAGAGGCAGAGAACAAGGAACACAGTTAGTATGAAAAGAGGGAAAAAAATTTACACTGTTTTGATATGCCTGTTTGAAAACAAAAGCAATTAAAGCCCTTTCATCCTGCAGACTGGCACAGAAAGCTATAGTGTGTGATGTCAAGGCTATCACACATATTTCTGTTCACAAGTGAAACAGGTTCGTGTTTACTGACTGCTTTGTCCAAAGCCTGTTATCTTAATAATCTATAAAATTTATTCCAACTGTACATTTCAACATCTCCCTTTGGAAAAACGTTTCCCAGTTGGCAGGACGCTAAAGGAAAAAACGAAGAAATAACAACAAAACCTGAAGTGTTGCGTGACACAGAGGAGTTTGTCAAGGCAAATGGAGGAAAAGCAGCCTCAGGGATTTCTCATCACTGTTATATAGGATCACAAAAATAAACATACATGCTAAAAGCTGAAGGCAACATGATGAAGGAGATTAGAGAAGCAAGGATGATGGCCTTCTCCAGAAGTGGGAACTGAAGAGCAACATTAACACCAGCCAGAATTAATTAAGTAATCAGGTTTCAGGTCCTGGAGGCACCATGAGCTGCCTCGCAGCTCCTTTCTGGAAGGCCTCTTCCCAGGCACTTGTTGAGGTGCTGGCATTACTCCAGGCACAGGTTAAAGATTTGCTCGCTCACATCCACATAAACTGAATTCTGATCAATGGCTGAAGGAATGAGGGGAGCTCAGGGGAGAGCTGATGATCACAATGATGATCAGAGGGTGGGAGCACCCCTGCTATGGAGACAGGGTGAGAGAGCTGGGGGTATTCAGCTGGGAGCCCTTAGAGTCCCTTCCTGTGCCTAAAGGGGCTCCAAGGGACTGGGGAAGGACTTGGGACAATGGCCAGGAATGACAGGACAAGAGGGAACGGATTCAAACTGACAGAGGGGAGGTTGGAATAAAATGTTAGGGAAAAAAATCTTTACTGTGAGGGTGGTAAGGCCCTGGCACAGGGTGCCCAGAGAAGCTGTGGCTGCCCCATCCCTGGAAGTGTCCAAGGCCAGGTTGGACAGAGCTTGGAACAGCCTGTTCTAGTGGAAAGTGTCCCTACCATGGCAGGGAGTGGGAACAAGAAGATCTTAAATGTCCCTTCCAACCCAAAACATTCTAGGACTTTATGAATAACCTGAGCCATAATTTTGGAACTAAAAGCCACAGAGAAGGACCTATTCCTACTGCACACATCTTAATGCTCATAATACTGAATGTGAGTACCCTCCTCCACCACCACAAAAAACTGACCTTATTCCCTCATTTTTGAGCCCACAGAAATCTAACACAAAAAAGTAATTCAGGTCTTTTTAGTTCCTATCTATTCTGCCTGATTCCCAGCATATCCCATATTTCCATAATCCTGAAAGCAGAGGTGTGTGTCACAGTGCCCCAGGAGAAAACTTTCCAGGTTAAATGACAAATCCCCCAACACCCTGGAGGTAAAAACCATCAGCTCAGCAGCTGGGAGCAGAGTGCTGTTGTAACACACTGGGTAAATACAAGGTCTAAAGGACAAGTCTGTTTATCACAAGATACCCAAGGTGGCTGCCTGCACCGGCAGCTCTGGCATCTCTCAAAGGTCTGGCTCCTGAGTCCACAGAGGTCCCAGCAAAGGTCACTTGCATAATTGTTTTCCCAAGTGAGCCACTGCTGGATGACACTCATGCCAGCAGCACAGCTCTCCTCTGCTCTTGGTGCTTCTCTAAAATCCCTCTGATGAGCACTGGCCACTTCAGTCCTTTTCCCCATGACTCACTGGACAGCAGCACATGATCTGCCTCTGCACACCAAGGAGTCAAAAAATCTTCCTTCCTTTCCATCCCAGTCGTCATCCTCATCTACCTGTAACTTTTTCCACGAACCACAACCAACATGTGACACAGGATAAACAAACCAGAAGAGACAGCACATTGAAAGTCACTGTAGTAACAACTCATCTCTTAACCCAGCCAGAGGTAAACCCAGTGTAATTCCTATCTGGTTTTATCAGTCATTTAAAAAAAAAAAAAAAAACAAATTAAAAAGGACAACACTGACAGTCCTGCACTAAACAATCCTGAAAGCTGAAGGTGTCAGTCATCCCACAGACCTCTCCCCATGCAGACTGACAGAGTACAATCTGGCAGCTGCAGGGCAGCAGATTTTGTTACTGCTTTCCTGACCTATAAAAGTAAACCAATAACCTCAAAGTGAAAGACTCAGTGCTCCTTCACACCTAAACTATTTAGTCCTCTAGATTACAGAATTTTAGAAACGATCGTTTACAAAAGTTATCCATCACTGTCAATGTGAAACACTTAAGAATTACTCTTTCTGCCCTCAAACTAAACAAAATGGGTTATTTCCCTGCTTTAGACTGTGCCAGACCTTGCACCATCAGTAAACTTGTGTAAATACGTACGAGAGAACAAAAAAAAAAGGCAAAAAGAAAATTAAAATGCAACTATCAGACCTTAACATTGAACAAAAACAAGGACAAAAACCTTAAAACACTCAAAAAAACCCCACTGTTTTAAAGGAGTCTTTCAAACCACTTAAGCTCCTCTAAGCTCCTCTGCTAACAGCCCGAAGGACAAATAGTGAAATAGCACAACAGATTTGTGTCAGGAGGTGGCAAGCCTGGGTGTGAACTGCCTATCATGAAGCTGGGTTTGACGAGCAGAATTGGCCAGCTCCCAAAAACTGAAAGGCTGTTTCTGCAAGAGACACTGAAGGCAAGCAGGCAACCTCAGCTATCCTCTCCCCCCACCCACTTCCTGCTGCAGGTGGTGTCTGGGAGAAATGATGCTCAAAACTTAGCAACCTGTTTCTCTTCTGCAACAGCAGAAGGACTTAAAGCCTGGGGTTTTAAGGACTTCAAACCTGGGGTTTTAAGGACTTCAAACCTTGAAAAAAGGGAAGGGAGGTCACCTGCTCACACCTTTACCCAGCTCTCCCATGAACTTTGCACCTGTAATAACTGTTCTGCTCCTCCTCCCTCCACAGTTGTTGGGATGTCAAAGGTATAATGTACTTTTTCTATAAAAATACCATCAGTTTACTGCAGAGAAACAAATTCAGGCCAGATTAACTGCAACCAAGCAGCCACCTGGCAACTGTACAAGTGAGTTGTACAGTTCCATCAGCTGGATGTGCAGATCCACATTTACATTTAGAAGTCTGAGCAATGCTCTCCTCCTGAAAGAAATCCAGAAAGGGACATGAAAGCAAAGGAACCCAAGAGGATTTGTGGATAATAAACAGAGGACTAACAGCCCCAATATTTCCCTGCATCAAAAATGAGCATTATATGCAGCAGAGCACACTCTCAGCCAAAAAAAAACAAAAAAGAGCATCAGCTGAAATTCATGCAAGTTACCTGAATTTGTTCAATGCTATGCAGAAATGACAATTCAGTCATGTGACACAAAAAGTTGGGGTTCTGTTTGTTTTCATGTTTTTCCTGTTTTCCATTCTTTCCATTTTCATATTTTTCCAAAGGAACTGAGGGGTAAATGAGTGGCCCAGAACTTCTAAGGCAAAATGAACACTGAAGCAGTGCATATCACAGCTGTAGTTTAACAAGCTAGGAAAACGTGACTCACTTTACAGAAGAAAAATGCACTGCCAGAGCCCCTAAAACAAGGTGAGCAAAGCCCTCCACTGCTGCTGCCAGGGTGAGGCACATCCACATCTTCTCATGCAGTCTTTAGAATGGAAATTTAGAATGGAAAGCCAGATCAAGTCCAGCATGGTTTAAAGTGCCATGTTAATGTTTGCTCAGTCATGGTAAATGTCTTTGGGAAAAGCTGAATGAAGCAGAAGAGCATTCACTGCCATTTTCCCTCTTTTCTGTAAGCCAAGTGCTTCTTCTCAAAAAGCTTAGATGTACAGTAATGGTCACTGCAGAGCTTTTGCTGAAAGAAAATAAGAATCTAAGTCACACCTATCACAATATATTTTACTTTTGCCTGTTTAAAGAAAATGAATGGTTTTTTCTCTCCCTAAAGCTCTTACCCTGACTACCAGCCCTAAGCCCAGGCAACCTCCATACTTCCAACAAGCACACTTAGAATACTTAAACTGATTATTTTTGGAGGGAAAGAGCATGTGGATGGAGCATGGTAAGAAGTTCTGAGCACTGTCAATTGTTAAAGGTGATCTGAAAGTAAAACTACATTTTTAGGTATTGAAAACACAACAATCCCACTCCCCTTTCTGAGGTTATCACCAACAGATTACACCTGGTCTGACAGGCAAAGCTTGCTCCAAATCCCATCGAAGGATCTCACAGGTTACCTGGGTCCTGCCACACTCCAGGAATCACCTGCTCTCCAGTGGAAATAACTACAAACACCAGAGGAGAAAATTAAGATGAGTGCATGTAAGTTTTATGATACAGAACTACTTAGAAAAAGCAATTTCTGCATCATCTTTTAGTCCTCTCATGGGGAACAGCTTCAAACTGAAAAAGAGCAGGGTTAGACCAGATATTAGGCAAAAAATCTTCCCTGGGGTGGGCAGGCCCTGGCACAGGGTGCCCAGAGAAGCTGTGGCTGCCCCTGGATCCCTGGCAGTGTCCAAGGCCAGGCTGGATGGGGCTTGGAGCACCCTGGGATAGTGGAAGGTGTCCCTGTCCATGGCAGGGGGTGGGACAGGATGATCTTTAAGGTCCCTTCCAATCCAAACCATTCCAGAGTTCTTGAAGGTGCCATCCTGGAAACAGGAAGAATCTTTTCAGAGTTAAAAACCTGCCCAAGAAGATCTCTCACTCTTGAGAGGCTTCCTGAATTAATTAAGAAGAAAAAGATATAAACTGTGAAGAAACAATATAACACTATTAAATATACAAACAATGCTTTCAAATGTTACTGTGACACCTTCTATAAGAATCACTCCTCACAAGTAACACAGGCAAAGTTTAACCTCACATTTCTAATCAACACCTGGGAATTTTTCCGGACAAAGGAGGGCTGGGTGCTTTTTGCCTCAGGTATAATCAACAAGTAAATGGAGGTAGTGCTGGGCTTTTATGCACTGCACCCACACGACCACCGGTTACTGAATAATAAATGCCAGGCTATTCCATCACTGTAATATGCATGAGCAGGAGGCTGACTCACATCCAGCCAGCTGCAACAAGGCAAACAAAGAGTTTGAAAGTTATTACTGAAAGGGAAGGTGAGGTTTGTGTTTTCCTTCACTCCACATTAAGCTGTCTATCCAAGGAGGAGATTACTTGTGATTAGAAAGAGTAACAACTTGAAGGAAGTTGTTCTTACTGAAATCTAAATTAGAAAGTGGGCTGGAGGAAGGGAGAATGACATAATAATAGTGCCCTAGTTAAAACAGCTGAAAATTAACCTCCCATAATGAAAACAGCGGCCGAGGAGCAGCAGAGCTCTTCACACATTAATCAAGGTGTCGTAGTTCACTGGGTCTCCTTCCCCTCTCTCCACAGCTGTTTGCTCAGCATGCAGCCAGATCTTTCACCCTTTTATTTCCCCCTCGCCTTCCCCTCCGACACACCTCCAAAGCTGCTCTTAGGAAGATATCCAAGTTTTCTTTTTTCAGGAGCAGAAGACAACTCTCACAGGGATAACCCATTAGAGACACCATGCAGAACTAAGCTGGCCCTTTATTTTATCAAGACAATGGTTTTCCTCCTCCTCAAAGACTGATGGCATTATTTGGCCATCTAGCTCTCCACATCATTCAAAGAGATCACAATATTGTTGTAAAGCCAAATCCAACTGCAGTTTTTATTTAAACATCCGTTCCGTGCAGTCAGGTAAAGGAAAACAAAGGAAGAGTGAAAAGGGTAGATATAAACTTCTCAAGCTCAATATTACAACAAAGCAAGCTAAGATAAATGTGGTTTTCCTTGCAAATGCAGGCAGATTAATATGGATAGCATAAATAAATTGCTATTATAGTCCAGGGAGAAAATACAGGCCCTCAAACAATAACAAATGTTGCGTGGTTTTAACTGAGTCAATCATTCAAGAAGTTTTGCTGATCACGGCTGTCCTATAATCAGCTTTCCGTTGCTTAGATTTAATTATTACTTGTGGAAAAGACATCGCTGGCACCTGCCACTTTTACTGCTGACACTGACATAGGAAATGGTTTTACTACAAATAACCACCCCCAGCTCTGTCCAGTTCCAACCAAGCCCAGAATCGGTGTGATAAATCTGAAACGAAGCAATCAGCATGACCTTTAGCAGGCTGGCGTGATAAAGCCCAAAAAAGCCGTGTTCTGCAGATAATTCACGATTAATGCAGCAGAACTTGGTGCAAACAGTGCTCATAAACGCCCCGACTGGAGTGTGAAACCGCGAGCTGCAGAGCCTTACTTAAAAACCATCATAAAACGGGAGTTGGTGGGGGTTCAGAACCCTGTTTTGGGGGGCTCGGGGAGTTGATGGGGGCCCGGAGCCCTGTTTTGGGGGGCTCGGGGGAGTTGATGGGGGTCCGGAGCCCTGTTTTGGGGGGCTCGGGGGAGCCCAGAGCGGTGCCGGTGGTCCCCGGCAGGGCAGGGAGGGCGCCGGGAGCTGCCCAGCGCAGCGGGATCGCCCTTGGGAGGCCGGGAGCTCTCAAAGTCACCGCTCCTCCGGGAACCGGCGCTGGTGCTGAACCCCCGCCGGGGCTGCGCGGTGCCGAGCGTGTGCCCCGACCTCTGTCCGCCGGCAAGGCGGTAATTAATTCACTAATTAAGGAGCCGGACAGCCGAGGGGTGCCCAGCGCCGCAGCCGCAGCCTCCCCGCCGCGGCGGGCGCACACACGCTGCCTCTCCATCAGCACCGCGCCGCGGCACGGCACGGCGGGCACCGGGAGGCGCGGGGGGCCGGGGCCGGTGCCCGCAGCCCTGCCCGGGGCCGTACCTCATACTGGATGTACTGCTTCCGCCACTCGGGGGTGATGTGCGCCGCGAGGTGCTCGGCGAACTTCATCCTGCCGCCGCCGGCGGGCCGGGGCCGCGCTCGCTCCGCGCCCGCAGAGCCGCCTCGGCGGCGCCTGGCTGCGAACGGGCGTCGGTAGTGGGGGGCGGGGGGGGTCCGCCGCCACCGCACATGGGCCCCCGCCCGCCCNGCTGGGGGGCGCCGCGGCTCGCGCGGGTTTGGGGCGCGGGAGCGGCACCCGCGACCCCCGGGATGGGCGGGACAGCCCCGGGGAGTGCGGGCTGCCTGGGGAGAGATGGGATGGGAACGGGAACGGGAATGGGGACGGGAATGGGAACAGGGACGGGAATGGGAACAGAAATGGGAACGGGAACGGGAATGGGAATGGGATGGGGATGGGAACGGGAACGGGAATGGGAATGGGAATGGGATGGGAATGAGAATGAGAATAGGAATGGGAAAGGGAAAGGGAATGGGATGGGAATGGGAACGGGAATAGGAATGGAAATTAGAATGGGAATGGGAGTGGGATGGGAATGGGAATGGGAATAGGGGTGAGACAGGAATGGGAATAAGGGTGAGATGGGAATGGGATGGGGATGGGATGGGATGGGATGGGATGGGATGGGATGGGATGGGGATGAGATGAGGGATGCGATAGGGAGGGAATGGGAAAGGGATGGGATGGGAAGGGAATGGGATTGGGAAAAGAGTAGG
This sequence comes from Pyrgilauda ruficollis, assembly GCF_017590135.1. Lineage (NCBI taxonomy): Eukaryota > Metazoa > Chordata > Aves > Passeriformes > Passeridae > Pyrgilauda > Pyrgilauda ruficollis. Next base: position 2,997,848 of record NW_024526266.1, on the reverse strand, counting down.
ATGGGATGAGATTTGCATATCATAGGCTGTGGAACGGATGTGATGGAAAGGGAATGGGGTGGAGATGAGGTGAAATGGGAAGGGGATGGAAAGGGGAGAAGTGTAGCAGGGAGAGTGGTGGGCGTGGGGGAAAAGAAGTGGCAGGATGGGGAGGGATCAAGGAGAGGAAAGACAGAGAACAGAGGTGAAGACGGGGGAAAGAGTAGGAGAAAGTGCAGGATTGAGGGAGGAGGGAAGCTGGTCTGACAGGCCACAAAAGACCAGGAGAAAAGGGAAAAAAAGATAAGAGGGGAAAAGAAAGGGGGTGGGAGGGGAACAGGAAAATTTTCCAAAACCTGCATGATCTCCACTGCCTTTGCCCTTGTCCTGCCCATCAAAGCCAGGCTGGGCGAGGGGGAGCAGGGACTCCAGGGCAGCTCTTGGAGCAAAGCCACCTGCACAGGGCCGTGTCTGCCCTGAACAGACACCCCTGGGGCTGGGAATTCGGTACCCACTGGATCATGGCCCGAGGGACCAAACTGGAGCCGCTCAGAACGGGGTTGCCACCCTTGGTTATCCCAAGGAATTCTCAGCGGCCCTAACCCTACCCCTCCCCACTTCCTTGGTTTGGAGATTTGCGATCAATTTTGGTTTCCTTGAAGCCTCCCAATCTTTGGTGTGACAGTTTCCAGCTTTTTCCCACCCTTGCAGGGCCGGTCCCATCCCCTGGGCACCACCAGGTCCCTGCCGGCAGCAGCAGCCGGAGCATCCCTCCCTCCCCGGAGCCCGCAGAGCTCGTTTGCTGCCGAGATTTACGGGGGCCCTGTCGCAGGATCCCCGTGCATCCGTGATTTGCGAGGGCCGAGATTCGCCTGGCTCTCGCTGATACCATCTCTTAATTACGTTTGCAGCGAACCCTTTAACGAGCAGAGCTTTGGTGCCCTTGCTGCGACGCTTCACAGCAAGCCTGCCCGGCGCCGCCGTGGCACAGCTTGACTTTACATTTCGCAGGTCACCGGCTTGTCAGTGCCTGCCTCACCTTGGCATTGTGATCGCCGTGCCCGATAACATCGCCCCCGGGGCTGAGCCTGCTCCAGCCGCCGGCAGCTGGCATCTTACAGCCCCGACCGACCCTCTGAATGCTCCCGGAGATAACTTGCAGCAGGGGGGCAGAAAAGGGGATTAAGAGATAAATATTCTCTTTGTTGTTTGCGGGAGGCATTGCTTGGAATACGTGCTGGGGTGTATAATAAATTAATGTCTTCTGATACGACAGCTGGCAAATTTTGTGATGGAAAGAAAACAGTGATCCCCCACCCACTTCTCTTTATTTCTTTTATATCAATAAATGCTATTTTTTTGTCATTAAACGAAGACAGATGGTAACAGGGGAGGCTGAACAGAGGCTGGGTTCTTTGCTCACCATTGCCCCGTAGAAACAGCTCCATTCAAATATCTGATTGGCAAATCCCTGCCTCCCGTTATCAGACACCCCTTGGGACCACACTGAGCATCCTAGTGTTTCACTGCTCTGCTGGGGCCTGGGGCTTTCCAACTCCTCTAAAGGTTTCAAAACTCGCAGCTCTGCATATCCAGGCTAGGGGGAGGAAGGCAGGAGGGCAGACGCGGCAAGAAAAAGCCTTAAATGAAAGAGAAAAGGCCGCCACTACTTCATGGTGTTCATTCCCTCTACTGCCTTCCACCTACAGCTGGGTGGAGGGCACCGGGGGAATCCAGGCAGCACTGTGGAGGGATGCTGGTCCTAAAAAATCCTGCTTTTGGGTCTGGATCTCTGTCCCCACAGCTCAAGTTTGAATCCCAGTCTTTGTACGTTAGGTCTGGATCTCACTCCCCATGCCTCCCTTGCAACAGGCTGCCACGTTTTCCTCATCTCGCTCTCTCTTTTTTCCTGAAAGAGTTTGCTTTGTGATTTCCCCCGTGCTGTTGTAGTTAGGGGGAAAAAATCATAGAAGCAATGTTATTTGCATTTTGAAACCAAGCAAGGAGAAGCGGGAGTGGGCTTTCCGCCAGTGCAGTCTGGCACTTGCTTTGTTGGGAGCATATAGAATAATTTATAAATAGCATGGTGGGATTTTTTAAAAATATATAATTATACTTTTAAAGCTTCTGCATCGCTGGGGAAAAGGAGTCTTCAAAAAAGGCTTTAGAAAAAAGAGCCTTGCCGAGGGAAAATTTGCTTTACTGGCATTCATAAAATCACAAAGAGGAGGGTTTTCCATTGCAGGAGACAATGCAGGAAACCCATGGACCTCCTCCCACCTTCTCCCCAGGCAAAAGAATTTTAAGAGGGGCTCAGTTTGGCACGGGAGGAAATGCTTTAGGAGCACAACCTTCCCCAGCCCCATGAGCAGAGCAGGATGTGCTGAGCCTGGACCATGGGGTCAGGGGGCTTGGTGTGATTTACAAAATTCCCTTGTTGTTTAACATCAGCGGGATCTGGGAAGATAAAGTCAACTCTCCACTAAACCAGGAGAAATTATGCCAATCCCAGGGGTTTGGGAGCAGCAGCACGTCCCAGCCTTGGTGGGGAGGCATCAGCAGGAGCAAAGGCTGCTCTTTGCATCCTTCACTGCCCTGCCCTGCCCTACCCATGTGGTGGTGATTCCCACTCCAGAGGGGTGACCCAGAGGCTTCACTGCCACTGCTTGGCAAGGAAGACAGGGAATAAATAAATACAGAAGTAAAAGCAGATTGGGAGCGAGCTTGATGTGGAACAGCAAGGGAATTGAGTAAATCACACCAAGAGAGGCTGTCCTGACTTCCAGGATCAATAGAGCAGCAGCCCTGGGCTTGGACACCCCCAGCCCTGAGCCCTCCCATTACCAGCTCCATCAACGGTCTTGAGGAATGGGGTCGATATATCAGATTTCCCAGTGCAAAAATGCACAAATCCCCCGGCAGCCTGAGCTGGAGCTATTGATTTTTCTCATATTTCCTCTCCCTGCTGGAGGAGGATGAGGGTGTGATGATGAGCACCAGGAGCTGGGGGGTCCCAGACCCCAGGGAAGAGGCAGTGCACAAGGTCAGACTGGGAGCAGCCCATCCACTGGGAGATGTCAGGGTGTTCATCCAGCCAGGTTAGCTGCCTGCAGGAAATTCTTTAAAGCCAGGAGGAACAGTGGCTTCCAGGACATAATAATGCAGTGGATTGACCTGATTCCAGCGGCAGGGATGTTGGTATCCATCCATCCTCTTCCATGCACCGCCCTGGCAGCTCCTGCAGATTTTCCAAGGTGGGTAGGATGATGCTTTCATCTCTGTTTCAGGATGAGACCTGCCAGAAGGGGCTGTGCCTTTCTCCACCTTGGATGCAGCAGGGTCAGTTTACCACTGGCTGAATTTGATCCGCTGGGACTTGAGTCCATCACGGAGGTGGATTTAGGATTCAAAATTCCCAGCACAGATGGGGCAGCTCAGACAGACGTGGGTCTGTGGGCAGTAACCATGCCCTGCTGAGCTTGCATATCATCCACCCTCCTCTCCTCAAGGCAGGATTTTTCCCATGCGTGGCTCATCCAGTGTCCTCACACCTGATGTTAAAATCCCAACAACATTGCCCTAACTGGAAACTGTGGGTTTGGTTGCTGCTGAAGCACTCAGGGATGCAGATACAGGGGAAAGCAGCAGCTCCCTTTCCCAGGAATGTGCCCTGTGCTGGGAGCAGAGCTGCCTCTGCACTGGGTGACCTTTCCCGGGCTGACTCACGGCCACAAGCCGGCAGCAGCTCCTGGTGGCTCACACGTGTCCCCTCCTCTTCGCTGAGGTCACAGCAGCATCCTGCCTGGAAACGGGGCCAGGGAATGTGAAAACACCCATCTGCCCCAGCACTCCAGTGCCCCTGCCTGGGGTTTCCAGGAGGGCAGCGTGCCCCAGTGCCGCAGAGGGATGAGCCCCTGGGAGCTGTGCCAGGGCTGCCTGGGCTGGGGACTCGCTCTGCTGCCTCAATCCGGGAGCAGATGGGGGGTTTCACGCCCTTCCCTGGTGTGTAAGTGATTGCTCCTGGATGGTTTCCAACCCACATACATGTGCCTGCTTTAATTTATGCACGCTTGCTTTGTGTGAGAAGACAGCAGCTGACCAGTGGTTAAGAAAACTGAATGCACTGAAAAGGTCTAAAATTAGAGAAGGAATAAGAGCTGCTTCCTCCAAGCCCCAGGGCTGCCTGGGCTGCTTCCAGGAGAGCCTGGGAAGTGCCTCCAACCTCCCTGATGCAACTGCTGCACTACTAAATCCCCCTTCTGAAGCTGAAGGGAGCCTGTGCCTGCTGCACCTCACCGTGTCCATAGATTGCCCCACCGTGCTCTGGGGTAGCACAGACCCCTATCCCTTTAGGATGTTTTCCAGGGGACAGGGGCTGGTAAAGCGCCAGGTGGCCTTGGGACCGTTCCTGTCCTGTCTACACCAACCTCACCTGCCTTGTTAAACACGGCCCTGCCTCGCCATCCTGACTGCTGGCCCTTTCCCAGGGGAATCACCACATGAGGGGAGTGAAGGAAACAGGGCAACACCCACCACACAGCAGGAAGGGAGGTGACCTGGGACAAGGAACAGAATCCATGGGGCTGCTGCTGCTGCTGGGTCACACAGCCAGTGCCACTGTCACACCAGAGTCACAGCAGGCTGTGTTAGCAACACGAGATGTTGGCACTTGGTGCATCGATGCTGCAGGCACCAAGCTGCCACAAACACAATTAAAAGCTGGGGGAACCCCTCTTTGCTGTGCCACAGACAAGGAATGGGGTCATGCCGTGTGAGAGGTGCTGCTGGGAAGGGCAGCCCGTGCCCATGTGTGACACCATGAGCTGGTAACCTGCTCTAGGACGTGTCACTGCAATTCCCTGCTCTAAACTTGTGTCCCTTATCCAGCGTGTCACCATTGGCAACAAAAAGTTGTGTGCCAGCTAGCTTGAGGTGTATAGTAATAGCTGTGGCAGAGCCTTCTAAAGCTGGCTGGACTTCCTAGGAGTTTTTGGAAATCCTGACATAGCTTTGTGGGTTTTTAAACCACCTCTGGACCTTATCAAAGTGCACGAAAGGCCACAGGCTTCCTGTTTGCAAGGGCTGTGGTCAGAGCCAGGTGGGAGTAAATCTCTTCTCCCCTGGGACAGGACTGGAGGAAACAGCCTCAGGTTGCTCCAGAGGAGGTTTAGATTGGATACTGGGAAAAATTTATTCACTGAAATGGTGGTCAAGCACTGGAACAGGCAAAGCAAGGCAGTGGTAGAATCAAGGTCCCTAGAATTGTTCAAAAAAAAGTGGGGATGTGATGCTTAGGAACATGTTTAGTGGTGAATAAGGCAGTCCTGAGTTAATGGTTGGACTCAGGGGTCTTAGAGGTTTTTCCAACCTGAATGATCCTGTGGTTTTAGGGAAAGAACAGCTGCTCCTGCCAAACCTGGCTTGACCCTGCCTAGCTTGAGCCCTGAGTTGTGAGCATCCTTAGGGTCTCAGCTCCTGCTGATGTCCCCAGTGGGTTGCAGGTGCCAGACATTGTGCTCCAGTCTGCTGGGACACCTCCTGAGACAGCATTAGGTTGGCTGTTCCTCCCTGGAGGATCTCATTTGGCCTGGAGAAGGAATTACATACCTCAGGATCATTCCCTTACGCACCAGGGCTGAGTGTGAGCCATCCACAGGTACCATAATATGCATCTCGAGGTCCTGCAGCCTCAGGACAGATGTCAGATCAGAAAGAATCATTTGAAGCAAGTGGGGACGTGTCCTAGAGGTCCTTGTGCCACCAGGGCAGAGAGTGAGGGCAGCACATCAGCTGGGCTCCCATCCCAGCTCTGGATGAGTCCATGCTGGGAACTCCATGCTCTGCTGGGATCTCTGATCTCTGGTGGCAGCCTGGCTTTGTCCTCACCATAGAAATTAGCCCTGGAACAAACCACAGCTATGTGGAACCCCCTGGCATTTCTCAGGGCCTCCAAGCAATGCCAGCAGATTTGGCAAGGGTGACCCTGGCAGCCTGAGCCCCCCATGCCCTGCAGATCCTCTCTGTCCCCAGACATCATCACAATTTTCACAAGTCTGGCAGGAATTAACCTAAAACCCTTCCCTGGCTAACAGGAGCGCTGAATGGGCAGGGGCTCTGACACCTGGGCTCGGCCCCTGCAGGGTGACATGGAGGGGACAGTGGCTGTCCCTTCCTCTGAGCCACCCCAGCCTGCCCCACCAGGACATGCTGACCTGCAGCCCGAGCCATGCTGTGGGAAATAGTAAAGGTAAGAAGATTTTTAGAAAGCTGGGAAAAGTAGGCTTTAGAAATAGGAAGAATAGAAAAGTCAGAAGCAGTGTATTGTGTATTGTTAGTAGAAAGAAGACAAGCAAGCATTGTGTGAAGCAGGTGTATGTGTGCTTTTAGGGACTGGCTAAAACAATTGTCTGTAAGCTTTAGCAATATGCTGTTGGCTAGAAAGTTTTTAAAGTGTTCTGTAACAAAGAAATCTTTAGCTACTGCTGGTTGTACGTGAGCTTTTGCATCTTTCTATTGTCTCAACCATGTAATGAGGCTGAGGCTGCAAATAAAACTCAAAGAACACACCGCAGCAGTCCTGTCCTGTTCGTGAAAAGAAAACTCCCAACACACCATGCCTGCTCTATTTTACAGCCAAAACAAGCCATAAATCCCCCTCCACAGAGCTGGGAGGTGCAATTGCTTTTCTGTGGTGCAGTTTTTATCTTGTGCGACTCGTGGCATCACGTGAGGGAAATCTGTAAGAAAAAGTCAGGCTGGAGCCATTTATAACAGCAGCACTGTGATTGTTACTCCTGACAGCTGCAATTACCGGCACTCCCTTCCATCTCTGCATGCTGGGGGAGAGCAGAGCAAGCACCAGAAGCAACTTTTCCAGAGCTGCATCCCAGTGGACCTTGTCACCCACGGGCAGTGCTCACTCAGGGAGGCTTCCAGGGAAGAATGGTGGATGGGGGGCAACCCCCAGCAAGGAGGGTTTGGGGAGGGATGCAGGGTGTAAGGAGAGCTCATCAGGTGGTGTTCATCTGGGTGGAGAAGACAGAGGACAGGGGATTATCCAGGGGCTCTGCAGGGTCCAAGCACTCACTGGGGAGAAACGCTCCTGGTGCCCCTGGATGAGCCCAAGGTGGGGTGCAGGTGAGGGCAGCATCCCAGCAGGATCACTGCTGGGCCCTTCTTTCCAGCACCACAGAGCAGATCTCCTGCCTGGGGGTGTTTGGTGTGCTCCAGGCAGGCCAGCACTGCAGTGCCAGCAGCCACAGTGGCCAGCAAGCTGCCAGGGAATGTGGGAGCTGGGTACCACAGGGATGCAGAGAACCCTGCCTGGGGAGATGGAGAGGGAAATGAGGGACATCCATGGTCTTCCAGTGACAGGGCAGTGACAAATAAAGGCATTACTCACTCAATGTGGGCTAAAGGGGAGCTGGCAAGAGGCAGGGCAGTGTGGAGGTGGCAGCCCAAACTCAGCTGGGCTTTCCTGCTGAACACCTCAGCTCTGTCTTCTCCAAACAATTTCTGGGCAACTGAAAACATCCAAATTGAGGTAAATTTCATCATTATCCTGGTGAAAAATCCCTCTCATAAGAAGTGACTTTTTCTTTTGGTCTTTTCAGTGAATAACACTGTGGGGTTTGTTTCACAGCTAAGGGCTCTGCTGTGGTTGTTGTGTGGTGACCCCACCACATCCCTGAGCAGCCTATTCCAGCATTTGGCAACCCTTTTCCGAAGAAATTTTTCCTAATATCTAACCTGAACCTCTCCTAGTGCAGCTTGAGGCCATTTCCTCGCAGCCTGTCTCTTACAACCTGGGAGTAGAGACTGATCTCCACCTGGCCACAATCTCCTTTTAGGGAGTTATAGAGAGCAATAAGGTCTCCTCTGACCCTCCTTTTCTCTGGGTCAAACAGCCAGATTTTCCTGCTGAAAAAAAAAAAAAAAAAAAAAAAAAAAAAAAAGATGGGAAATAGGATAGAAGAAGCAGGAGGCTGAATAAAATGAAACAAAAAGAAATGTTTTTGTGTTTGCGATACCTCTCTCCACAGAAAATTCACTATTTGCACAGCCCCAGCTGCAACCTTTGAACCTCTGGCCAGTTCCTGTGTTGCAACCACACTGGTGCTGATGTCAGCCCAGCAGGGCTTGGGGCATGCTTGGGGATCAGCGCTCAGCACCTGCCAGAGGAGTTTTTCCATCAGTGTTCCAGGGGTTTAATGATATGCCAGGAGAAGGCAGATTTATGCACGTCTGAGGGGGGTTATGCATTGCTACTGATTTGTATTCAGCACAGTGCAGGAATTTATGGAAGGAGGGGATCGATGTTTTATTGATATCTAAAAAAACCTATACGATGGATGTGCTAATTGCACATTTTTTCTCCCAGACTCTCTTTATTATACACAAGCAAATGGCCCTGCTGCTTTAACAAATGCAGGGAAAATGTGCAACGGAGCCAGACTCCTTGGAGGTGATGCATGAGAGGGGGGCCTGGCTAAAGCCAGGGCAGAGACCTCAGTTCTTTGTTTAACCTCTTCCCTAGCCAGGATCGACTCTTGCTTTCCTGTTGCCTGTGACTCCATTTCCATTTCATGGAAATCAGGGCCGTGCTGTGGGGTCCTGGCTGCTACAGCAGGTGTTGGTTTCCCGAAAACACTGATCAGGGTGTGCGTTTGCTGTGCCTTGCTGAGAGGGGACACACACAGGGGGGAGAAGGAGCAGGGCTTTTATCTCTCTGCTAAAGCAGAGGAGAGGGGCAGAGCTCAGTGGTTTCCTCCCCTTCTCCCTCTCCCCCTGCAGGGGTGAAGGTGAGCCAGGTGCTGTGATTTGTGTAGCAATACATGTAAAAAATCAATATTCCTGAAGGAAATCGCAGGCACACAGTGCCCTGTGAGCCTGAGCCCCACGCCGGCGCCACTGAGCTCCAACCAGGGAAGGAGGGTGGCTCTGCTCAGAGCTCTGTGTCCTGGGTCTGCTTTCTGCACAAGGCATGTGGGATCTGGGAAGCCCCCAGAGCAGGAAAAGGACCTTCTGGGTGCAGGACACAGAGCAGATACACGAGGTGGTAGCAGCATGGAACAGAAGGTGGGGTAAAGCATGGAGCCCCAAGCACAGCACTGCAGTGCTGCCTGCCCAAAACTGGCACAGCTTGGGTTTTCACAGTGAGGATTTTGTCAGCTTGGGGGCCAGGGAAAAAGTTCTCAGCCATTAACCTCGTGTTCTGCCAAGAAATGGCTTTGGCAGGCAGCTGCCACCCACGCAGCTCCAGGCTCCATAGGCAAGGCGTGGGGCTGCTTGGCTTTGACAGGGCTTGGTGGTGCCCTACAGGGATGTCTGGCAAAGGCTCAGTCAGGAGTGAGTCCCTCTTGTCCCTCCTATACCCTGGCAGGAGGATGGTGGGAGGCACCATGGAGAGGAGAGTTCTCCCCCTGGGGCATTGGTGCAGGGAACAAATCGCCCAAAAAGTGGTGAGGGAAACAAAGAAAGTGAGAGAGGCAGGATGAGAACATATGCAATGGGTAGCCTGGAGGAGGTCAGGGGACAGGAGGGGACATTTATTAACCACAGGAGCAGCTATGCCAGGTTGGCATGACGCCTCAGGTTTCAGCTTTTATATTTTTCAGATTCTGCACTGCTTTAGTGTGTGGGTCTGGGCTTCATATTAGGGGATGGTGAGCTCTCTGCACAGAGCAGGGAGACAAAACAATTCCTTCTCCAGCTGGGGACCAAGGACAAATGATCCAGATCTCAGCCCAAGAGCACAAATAGCGTGGGCTGAAGAGAGAAAAACAAACAGGATGGGACTGCATGGGATAAAGCTGGAATTGGACAATTAACTCCAATATGCAAATGGAGCAGAACTTATAAAAGTGAGAGATTTTGTGACCAGTTGTCCATTTTGTGACCATTTTGGTTCATTTTGGGTGTAGCCCTGGCTGGGCTCTTGTGCTGCCCAAGGTGGATCTATTGAGGCCTTTTAATAAATCCCTACTTTATTCTTTAACTCTGTCCAGCCTCTGCTCTAGCTCAGCATCTTCTCAAGGCACCAGAGGTGTGCTGGGAGCTGTGCCACAGGAGGGGAGTGCCACTGGCTCCCCTGCCACTCACCCTCAGGAGCCACACACATGCCCAGCCTGCTCCTCCTCCAAAGGCAGGTGTCTCCCACAGTAAAAGGCATGTCTACAAAGGAACCGGCTCCTAATTGCCTCATTCTCCTTTTGTTGTGGAAAAAAAATAAAATAAAGTAATCATAGCTTGGCTCGCAGGGATCCTTTCAGATGTTGCTTTCAAGCTTGGTGTGTGTGGTGGCCTCTGCCCTCTGAGCAGGGACAATGACAGGTCCCCAGGCTGGCCGGCAGGATGGATATGATAATTATGCAGGGATATTTTTTCCCTGCTTGGCACTGCTGGTCACAGCCTGTTATTGTGTCTTTGCTCTCCCAGCGTGGGACCTGGGGCAGACCCACACACCAAGGGCCCTGCATGATTTTTTTTTTTTTACTTGGTGCTTGTAATGCTTCTGGTTTTGTGTTCTCTGCAGCCAGGGCTGGGGGAGTGGGCTGAATTTGTGCTGCCTCACACTGGGGTGACTGGGGGCTCTCCCAGCCCTGCACCCCCCCATCTTTGCAGGGGGCTTGGTGCATCCAGCAGAGGGGCTGGGCGCCCATCCTGCTCTGTCCCAGCCTGCTGGGAACCAGCAGTGACATTGACACCATCCAGCAGAGCAGGAGCAGCCCGAGCCCAGCATCCCCAAACTCCGGGTTTCCACACCAAGCTCCCAAAACCTCCATGGGCGCCTTGCACCAAACCTGCTCCCTCTCCTGCCGGAGTGAGGGCGTGGGAGGAAGCATCAGACGCTCCGTGCAGTCCCTCTTTAACAAAAATAAATAAATAAAAAGGCAAGGAAAAAGTGGAAGAGAGCTGGTAGGAGCTGCCAGTGCTCCAGGGAAGGAACCCGGCGGGGCAGGGGGCCTCTCTCGCCATGGAGACGCTCCGGAGGTGCGGAGGCTGTGCGCTCCGCTGTACCTGCTGCGAGCGCTTTTTGCTCTTCCCCAGCTGCCCCAAGCGGATTCCGCGCTGCCAGCCCGGCCGGCTGCCCCGGAGCACGGCTGGCAGGGCTGGCACCGCTGGATGGAGCCCAGCGGGGCTGCTGGGGAGCGGTGGGAGCGCGAGTAATAAAAAAAAAAATTAAAAAAAATTAAATTTAAAAATAAATTAAAATTTCTATCATAATATAATTATATTTAATAATAATTTTTATATTTTGTACTATTTAAAATTTAAAATAGTTTGTATCTTATAATAATTTTATATTGTATTTAATGATATATAATATATATTACATATTATACATTATATAGATAATAGATACTAGATAATAGATAATATAAATACATTAGAGATGTGTATATATTATATTTATATATATATGTATATATATATATTGCAGTTTGTTTGCCAGGTTGGGTGTCAGTCAGCCTTATATATAAATAAATAAATAAATAAATACACATTTTTATTATGATTATTAATTTTTTTTTAATTTGTAAATGTCAGAGCCAAGTTGGTTCAGCCTTTTTCCCCCCTCCCAGTTCAAGCCAGGGTTTCACACCCCCTGCACAGGCTGTGGGGGTCATAGACTCACAGGGTACCCCTTGTCCCCACAGAGAGCAGCTGGGGGAAGAGTGGGTGCTCACAAGCACATTCCTGGCTCTGGCACAGCTGAATCTGTCCCCAGTCTGGTGCTGAGCAGAGGATGAGACCCCACTGCCCCCCTGGGTGGGCTGGGATTCAGGGATCCCCTCCTGTCTCATGGAGGGCTGTGGTGTACCTACACCCATCCCACTTCAGGGACAGGGACACGGTTTGGTGGCCCTGCGTAGCTGTGTCCAGGTGCTTCAGGATCATAGAAATGTAGAATATTCTGAGTTGGAGGGGACACACAAGGATCATCGAGTCCAACTCCTGGCCCCGCACGGCACAGCACCAAAAATCCTATCATGTGCCTGAGAGTGCTGTCCTGATGTTTCTGGAATTCTGTGAGGCTTGGTGCTGTGACCACTTCCCTGGGGACCCTGTTCCAGTGCCCAGCCACCCTCGGGGTGAGAAGCATCGAGCCCAACCCTCCTCTGACACAGCTCCATGCCATTCCCTCGGGGCCTGTCTCTGTGATGCTCCAGCTTGCTGCCTCGGCTATTTTGGGGCTTTTCCCCCTCTAAGTAAAGCCTCCAGCACCCAGTGACGTTGTTAAGACAGCAAGAGCATAAAAGCCAGACTATTCCTGCCTCTCATGGAATGTCTTTTTTTCCTACAGCTCCTGCATTTTCCTCTGGAGAATGGATGGAAAAGTGGGTGCATGCATTGCTCACAGGCTGCAGAATGGAAAAGGTTGGCTTTTTTCCTCTGAGTCGCTTCACAGCCTCACTGGGTGCCAGAAGCTTTTCTTAGAGGTGGAAAAAGCCCCAACACAGCCAAGGCAGCAAGCTGGAGCATCACAGTGACGGGCCCCGAGGGAATGGCACGGAGCTGTGTCAGGGGAGGGCTGGGCTGGGTTTTACAGAAAGGTTCCTGACCCAGAGGGTGGCTGGGCACTGAGCGGGCTCCCCAGGGAAGTGGCCACAGCATCAAGGCTGACAGAGCTCAAGAAACATTTGAACAACACTCTCGGGCACATGGTGTGACTCTTGGGGCTGTGCAGGGCCAGGAGGGGGACTCGATGATCCTTGTGTGTCCCTTCCAGCTCAGGATATTTTCTGTTCTGTGGGTGAGTCGGATGTGGCTGGGAGACGCCACACGGAGGGACCACGGCATGTGCGGGGAGCACCTTCACCCTCATCCGTCACCCAGCGCCTCGGGGTGACACCGGCACCCCAAAACCGAGACCCCCAGCTCGCAGCCCCGCAGCACGGAGCGGGCTGGCCAAGGGGGACTCGGGGCTGCCATTCGCCGGGGGAGAGGAAGGAGGGAGATGGGACCCGACAGCTGTGCCCGGGAGAGGGAAACTTTCCTCCCGAAGCAGACCGGGATAAATATAAACAGCCTTTGGGATGGCTCTTGGCTGGGACCCCCGGGCAGGGCAGGGCAGCGTCACCCCTGGGAACCCGCACCGCATCCCGGGAGGAGCCCGGCTGACACCGGCTTCATCCCGGCTGATCCCGGACATCGTGTCCAGGGGGATCCCGGCTGACCCCTCGCCCCGCTGTCCCGGGGGATCCCGGCTGACCCCCTGCCTCGGTGTCCCGGGGGATCCCGGCTCACCCCTCGCCCCGGTGTCCCGGGCGCTCGCCCCGCACTGGCCGGGATGATCCCGGAGCGGCCCGCGAGTGCCCCCCGGTGGTCCCGGGAAGAAGAGGAGGAGGAAGATGATGGCGAGGAGGAGACGGCGGCGGCAGCCCCGGGACGGGACCGCGGGTGGCAGCCGGCCGCAGAGGAGGGGTTGGCCAGAGAAGCTGTGGCTGCCTCGTCCCTGAAGTGTCCAAGGCCAGGCTGGATGGAGCTTGGAGCGCCCTGGTGTCCCTGGCCATGGCGGGGAGTGGGACGGGATGGGCTGTGAATCCGATCCCCCTTAGCCGATCTGGGCACGGGGAGGTCACACCTTGGATCCTGCGTCCAGTTCTGGGCCCTTCAACTCAGGAAGGACATTGAGGGGCTGGAGCAAGTCCAAAGAAGATCTGGGGAAGGGGCTGGAGCAAAATTCTGGTGAGGAGAGGCTGAGAAAGCTGAGGGGCTCAGGGGACATTCGCTCCCTACAGCCCCGTGACAGGAGGGTGGAATGAGCTCAGTGTCAGCCTCTTCTCCCCGGTAACAAGCGACAGGATGAGAGGAAACGGCTTCAAGTTGCAGCAGGGGAGGGTTAGATTTGATAATAGGAAAGGTTTTGTGTGGAGAGGGTCGTCAGCCTTTGGCTGCCCAGGGCAGGCATCATCCCTGTAAGCCCTAAAAAACGCGTGGACGTGGCGCCTTGGGACGCGGTTTAGTGGTGAACATGTAGGTGCTGCTGGGGGAACGTTTGGACTCGATGCTCCTGGCGGTCTTTCCCCACCCAAGCGATTCTGTCACTCCACGTCATGTCGCCGCTCGCCGACACGCGGGTCCGCGGCCGCCCGGAACCCTTTTGCGCGGCGAGCGTTTCCCGCGGGCGGCGCGGGCGCGCGTACCGAGGCGCGGCGGGGGAGCGTGTTGTGGGGCGGACCGGGGCGGGCGCGGGCCGCCATGGCGTCGCCCCCGCTGTCGGCGGCGGGCGGGAGCGGTGGCGAGCTCAGCTCGGGCTCCGAGGCGGCGGCCACGGGCGCGGCGCCGCCGGACCGGGACCTGCCCGCGCTCTTCGAGCAGGCGGCCGAGCGGCTCCCCTCGCTGCTGCCCGCTGCCAGCAAGGAGCAGCTGCTCTATCTGTACGCCCGCTACAAGCAGGTGAGGCGGGACCGGCCCAGGGCTGAGCGCGGCCCCGGGGCGGGCGGGCCGGGCTGGGGGCGAGAGCGGAGCGGTGCCCCGGGGGGCCGGGCCTGGGGCTCTGCCGGGGCCATGTGCACAGGGGCTGCGGCCCGAAATGTGGCAGCAGTGCCCAGGAGGAAAGTTGCGTCCCGGGGTGATGGAGGAGCGGGGGTGTCTCCCTCCGGGACAGCGGCGGCTGCGGTGGGGGTGGATGGAGTCCGGTGGGACAGAGCCCCGAAATCTGGGGGGAGAGTGGTTGGGACGTGCCCCAGCGGGAAAGGAGCTGGCGATGCTGGCGAACAGCAGCTGAGCATGAGCCCGAGAAGGCCACGGGCTGTATCAGCCGTGGTGTGGCCGGTGGTAAATAAAAAAAGAAGAGAAATTTTCAGTTCCAGCAGGACAGTGAGAGACCCCCTGCAGTGGGCATGGCTGAGGCTGCATCTCAAATTCTGGGTTCGGTTTTGGACTCCTCGATTCAGGAAGGACACTGAGGTGGTGGAGCCTGTCCAGAGAAGGGAGCGGAGCTGGGGAAGGGTCTGGAGCTCCAGTCTGGTGAAGAGCAGCTGGGGGGGCTCAGCCTGGAGAAAAGGAGGCTCAGGGGGAACTTTGTTGCTTTCTACAACCATCTGAGAGGAGGTTGTGGCCAGGTGGGGATCGGGCTCTGCTCCCGAGTAACATGTGACAGGACAAAAGGAAATGGCCTTGAGCTGGACCAGGTGCAGTTCAGGCTGCACATCAGGAAAAACTGCTCACTGGAAGGGTGGTCAGGCACTGGAAGGGGCTGCCCAGGAGAGGTGATGGAGTCACTGCTCTTGGAGGTGTTCAAGAAATCACTGGACGTGACCCTTGGCACCGTGGTCTGGTTGTCAAGGTGGTGGTCGGTGTAAGGTTGGACTCTGTGGTCTCAGAGTTCTTTTCCAAACCAAATGATTCTGTAAATCCATCACCCTGGTGGTTGTTCATCACCTCTCACTCAGTGAGGGTGGCCCTGATGCTGCATCCTTTGTACAACAGCAACCAGACTCAAGTTCTGCCAGCAGAGGTCCAGGTTGGATATTAGGAAAAACTTCTTGCCTGAAAGAACGGGCAAAGAATGGACTAGGGGCACTGGAATGGGCTGCCCAGGGAAGTGGTGGAATGACCATCCCTGGAAGTGTTCAATAACCAAGCAGAAGCAGCACTTTGCCATGTGATTCAGTGGGAATGGTGATGTTTGGCCAAAGGTTGGACTGAATGATCATGGAGGTCTTTTCCCCAGTTAACGATTCTGTGGTTTGGCTTTGGCAGAGTCCAGGGTGGTTGAAATTGGTGTGGAGGACCAGCTCCACACCTGAGCTGGGTAACCTTGAACTCGACCGCCACTTCCCCATCAGTCTGTGTGAACTGAGCAGGCTGTGGGGTGCATCCTGTTGGAATACACAATGCAGCTTCTTCCTGCTCCTGTGGCAGAAGTTACATAAAACAAACCAAACAAAGCACCAGTTGCAAAGGGCTGTAGCAATCGCTTGACTTGGAGAAACAGAAAACTGTAAGTGTTGTTACACCCAGAATATGAAAGAGTAAAACTACAAATACAGGCTGAACGGAGCTCTGAGCAGCCTGTTGTGGTGGAACCTGTCCCTATCCATGCCAGGGGGCTGGAACTACGTGATCTTTCAACCCAAACCATTCTGTGATTCTATGGCTCAAGTGTGTGGCAAGAGGTGCTGCCTCAGCTTGAGAATTGAATCCCACTCATTTGGATGAGCAGACAAAATTGGGTGTGCACATCTTCCACACGTGTTCCTCCCACATGGATTACCTGTGTCCTACTACTGCCATGTATAAGTGCTCTCAATTTTTTAGTGCAATATTTAATTATCCTCTAAGCTGGCAGCTCCCAGGCTGTGGTTTGTGAACGAGTAATTATGTTAAAAGCAGGCTGGTCACGTGAGGTTTTGTTTTCAGGCTGTGCTTAGCACTTAAACAGGACTGCAGGTTTCTGTTTCCCTTGTGAGAAAAAGGAGGGTAGAAAATAAAATACAAGGAGAATTTTACAATGCCCAGGATGAGAGTAAAAAGGTGTCTTTTCTATAATTTTTTGGCTGTATTCTCAGGATGCTTGTTGCAAATAACATCTTTATTTTTTGCTCTGTTTCAAATGTTTGTGACTACCCTGGGTGGAAGTGGAAAGGGATTGCTTGCTTGTCAGCTCATGATTGTCCACAGACTACAGAGGGTTTCCTGCTCTTAGCTCTGTAAGACCAATAAGGAGTTTAATGTTAAAAATTGCAAAAATCAGAAGCTGTTTAACAAGATTTTTGATACAAGTCAGGAAAAGCTGACAATTAACACTTTGTCAGCACAGATTTCCAGTTGCTTTCCACTGAGAAGAACAGGGCACTTCTGTGTCCTTTTCCTGTGTCCCTGACCAACCAGGATGTGACAGCAAGTGCCTTTGTGCTCCTTGGTTTCAGGCTGTGCTTGGCTCCTGGATTTCTGTGCCTCCCCAGTTCAGAAAGGTGCTGTCCCTATTACAGAGTGCCTGGCAGTGCAGTGCTGGCCCTGGAGATGGGAGAGCTTTGCTAGCACAGCCACCGCACGATTGTGCCCTGCTAACTTTAAGTTTTGCGGCATTTTGTGCTTTAAATCAAAATGAGGGCGTTGAATGCAAGTTTTCTGTGTTTAATTACAGCAGCCATATCAGGATGCATAATGAGCTGCTAATATATTACCCTGGTGGATGGTGGAATTGCTGGCACACAAAAGGTGCTGACTCAGATCTGTCCACTGTCCTTGATTTGGCATCCTTGTCTTTTCCCAGTTTAGTGTTTTGTGTCACTGAAGGCTTTGATTTAAGATACAGCATCGTCATAAAAGAGGTGACAGTAACAGCTGAGCTCTCTGTTAAAATACTGTACATAATTTATTTCAAACTGTTTGGGTATATAGGCATTTTCCTGGAATTTTATTACCTTTTATTGGAGGCCATTTCAGGATTTTATTACTTTTCTCTCTGATTTTGTTTATGTGTCAGAGACCTGAAAATGAGGGAATTGCTTGGTTGTCATCTCCAGTGAGGTTTTTAGAAGATGTTGCTGAGTTTATGACTCTGCCCCACAACAGAAGGAACAGACTAGTCCATAAGGCTTTGGACTGGGACTGATTTTTCTTCCCTTCCACTACTTTCTGTGTGGCTTTGGGCAAATCACTAGGCTGGGCCTTGTGTCTGTAGTGGTGAGGTGAAGGGAGCGCTTGCCCATCATGGGGAGGATGTGAAAATCTGAGGTTCAGAAGGTGCAGCAATGGAGACCAGTGGTGATTTAGATAGGGGAGGGGATCCAGAACTCGCTGGAAATTACTGGACTGGGAAAACTGCCCTGCCAGGAGGAGGATGTGTCCATGTAAATGTTGAGAGGTGCTGGCGAGCTGGAAATGCACTGCTGATGGCAAAACGGGGTCTGTAGTGTCTCCAGCTGTGGGCTCCAGGATATAATACCCGTTTTGCATTATGTCTTTCAAGTACTGAGTATATTCCTGTGTTCAAGGCAGGCTTGTGGGATGTGATGCCACAAGCCTGCCCTGAACACAGGAATTTCTGCCTGCAGCTCCCTGTTTCATGGAGCCATGCCATGGCACTGACTTGGTTCTTACCAGTGTCACCCTCTGTCTCTCTGGGACGTGCAGTCCCTTGGTCATCATGACCCCTCCTTTTGTGGTTGGTGTTTGCTCGTCCTTCCTTACAGCCCATTTCCAGTCAGGGCTTTCCCATGGGCTGGGACAGAGATGTGGACAGGAACAGGCAGGAATTGCTGTCTTGGAAAAGCAATTTAGCTTACTTGGCTTGTGTACAGTCCTGCTGTCCATGGAGGTTCTGTTCCTGTTATTGCTCCATAGGGAGGCTGCAAATACAATTCACCTTACAAGATTTACAATCAGGTAGGAATATTTGGCTGGAACACCCTGCTGTATAAATATATTGGCAGAAAAATTAGCAAAGAACCATTTAACCACCAGCAGGGAGGGAGAGCCAGTCATGGGGTAAGGTGTGAGGAGAATCTCAAGGTTTCTCTCAGTGTGGAGCAGCAGCTGAAGGTGTATGGAGATGGTGACCAGCATTAACACATCTCTGAGCATCTCTCCCTCTTCTAAATGTCATTGACCTTCAGCTCTCAGGTGAAGGCCTCATCCAAGTTTTCCAAATTTATTTTGGCCACAGATGGAGATGGCTGCAGACACTGCCTGTTTGGGGCTGCCTGGGTCACGTTTGTGCCACTCAGGAGAATAGTGCCTGCAGGCGACTCAGCATGCAGAAGCAACACCGGGAGGTTTTTAATGCATTCTGCCTGTCATGTTCTTTTAATGCTGCTGATGAACTGTAAGTGAGGAGAGCTGAGCATCAAGTGACCAGTCAGCACCCTAGAGACCTTCAATAATTATTTTCTGGACACGGAATGAGAAAGTCTTAATTTAAAATACTAATACAGGCTCTTGGCTTCAGGCTGGCTATGGAGTGAAACACCTTTTGAGATCCTCTAGGGAAGCAGCAGGAGGACAGAGTCCTGCACAAAATTCTGCCTTTTTTGTCAGTATTGGCCTGCTTAACTCCCCTTCCTCAGCTGTCAAGCTCGGATCTTCTTCTATGTTAAATTCCTCGTTGGTTTCTCCTGCATTGTGAGTCTTGCAGCAAAAAGAGAGGAGCCAAAATCTTGTGTTTTATTCTTTCCAACAAAACCACTGCAAGCCTTTTTAATGTACCTTAAAATAGCAAGCAGGGCACAAGTGCACTTTTTTTCCCTCTTGATGGATGAAATTTAACTACTGTTCCTTGATTTGTATTACTATCAGTGTTACTAACAGTCTTCCCCAACGCTAGAACGGCCTTTGAGTGCCAAATCTCCAGAGAGGAAACTGCTGTCGTGTTTTGATGATGGCAGTGGAAAATTAATATTAAAACAGATTTATTTTCTTTATCTATCTTGGCCAATTTCTGCAGGTTGGCTGTTGAACTAAAGAATTGCCAAGCAGGCATTTTCCATACAGATAATGAATTTACATTTTATTCCCTAGTTTGTTTTGCTTTTTAAAACAAGTGGTCCAATCCACCTCAGAGCATAGAAAAAAACATTTAGACTACATGAATTGTGACTGATTTATAGAACTTAACTGTTGCTAGCCTATTCTCCTATTTCTCCCTGAAATGCAGTATGTTGTTTTAAAGGCCAGCTAAAATGTTCTAATTTGGATGAATTGCTCACTGGGAGACAGTCAGATGTACAGAAAATTAATTTCAGTTACAGTCACTCATATTCTCTAACACTTTAAATGAAAACATAGTGTAACTAATAAATATCTCTCAGCACAGGCATGCTCTCTTTAAAGCCTGATTAATGCTTCCATTGCTTCCATCCTCAGCATAAAATCCCCACCCTGTTAAGGTGAAGAATTGTTCGTTGATTTAAGCACTTCACCTGCCTGAACACTTGAGCATATTTCATAAAACATTTGCTGGATGCAGTTTGGTTTTGCTTGGCTAACAAAACATTTCTCCAGAAGCCTTTGCCCACCTCCAGGGTGTACCTGTGTCCCCTCCCTGGGGTCCATCTGTGCTGTGTCCTGTCTTTGGGGGACTTGCTGTGGGAACTGCCTCCCAGGAGCTGCTGCTCTGGCTCAGCTCTGACTTCTAGCCTTTCACCCATCATCCTATGTTAAAAAAATTCTACATGTGGAAAACTGCGTGAATCCCACTGGCACCAAGTTCATTTTACACTGGTTGTGACACTTTTTTCCATATATCTATCCCTGGGTTCTGGGCTCATTCCCTTCCTTCCTGTGTTTTTTTAATTTCACCCCCCCCCACACACATTTTAATTTCTGCCTTGCTTCTGACAGATTGGCTCATCTCTGGCACTCAGGCCTTGACTTGTCTTTCATGCAGTGCTTCCTGCAGCCAGGTGCCTCGGAGCAAATTCAGGAGCTGCCTGGCATTCCTTTGCTCCAAGTTTGTCCCCTTGCCTTCCAGAGGACCTTGAAAATAATTAAGCAAAGTCTATTTACTCGAGCTTTGTGCGGAAGCAGGTGAATTTCAGCTGTAATGAATAATCATCTCTGTGGAAACCCTAATCAACAGAATTTTTCTTTATCCTGGTGGAGGATGAGGCATTTGGCTGGGTAATAAACATAACATTAGTGAGAAATCACTCACTGGTTATCCCTGTGGGTAATGCATGCAAAAGAAATGAGCTGCACAACAAAATTGCTTCCCGTGCATCATGCAAAGAAAACCCAGGGATGCAGAGGTGCTAAAGCAGGGGTGAAGTGGGGTTGGTGAGGTTGTTTCCAAAAAAACCTTTCTTCTGGCCTTATGACACGGTTACCCTGAAACCATCAGAACACAGAATTTTCCTTGTGCAAGTCCCCTTTGTTTTGTTCTGACAGAAGGAAATTTCTTTTCTTTAGGTGAAACTTGGAACCTGTAACACCCCCAAGCCAAGCTTCTTTGACTTTGAGGGAAAGCAGAAATGGTAAGAGGAAATCCTTGTCATTCCTAGCAATTCTGGCTCTGCTTTTTGTTCCATCTTGTCTCATCTGTAGACAAATTATGGACCTTGGGGAGTTGCCCCTGAAATGGCTTTAAAAGCTTTTTTTTAACAAGTAAATGTTTGCTGCTATGCCTGATACAGATGTGAAATACCAGAATCTGTCTTCATCAAGAACTGGCATGCAATACAGCAAAAATGTGAGAACAGCTGCAGCTCTGTGAACACAAACCGTGTTCCAGCCTGGATCAGGATCCCCTGAAAGATCCTTTCACAACAGAGCTGCACTGACAGTGGCCATTCATGGCCTCAGAGAAACGTTGACCATTTCAAGCTGAATGAAAGATGGCTTTGCATGCCCTGAAAGGATTTTGATGAATCTGTTTGCTGTGTTCAACTGATGTCACCATAAAGACACCTTGTGCTGTATCTGAGGGGCTCACTGATGTTTTGCTGTTGCTCCTAGGGAGGCTTGGAAAGCCCTGGGAGATACCAGCCCTCACCAAGCTATGCAGGAGTACATCGCTGCAGTGAAAAAACTCGACCCCAGTTGGAATCCACAGGTAGGAAACGTGGAATTAATCATTCAGAAAACCAACCAGCATTTGTCTTTGTGAAGCTGACAATGGTTCAGCTTCTCACAGGCTTTAATTGCTGCATGGCAAACTTCATTTTGAGCAGATTAAAGTCTAAATTTGTTTCTAAAATCTCCTTTTGTTGTGACTGAAGCATGAAGAACCATCTCTTTCATTCATAATGATCTTCATTACAGCCAGTGCATGCACAGGCTTGGTTTGGCTGTAGTGATCTAATTTATTTTGCTCTTATTGGTTCATGCTGTATTTAGCATGTAAAGATACTTTTTATCCTTTTCTCATCCTTCTCTTTTCAACTACATCTTTAAATGTTGATCAATAGAAAGCAATCTCCATGAAAGTGACATGAACTGAATGATCAATTCTAAAAATGTTTCCTTTTTGTTTCCATGCAGCAAATTACCAAATCTGATTATGATTAGGTACTCCAACATAACAAGTCTGTATCTGTGTGTTATAGGGAGACTGTACTGTCATTTTAATTAATTTGTCTTTCATCTACCAGGTTTATTACTTGATTGAATCCTTAAGGATATGTCCTGTTTATAGACTGACTTTTATACCATTTTTAAAGAGGATTGCTCTTTAGAAAAAGTATAGCCTTTGGAAATAGAGTGGAGATATTTCACTAATAGTAAAATGCTGAAGGCATGGTAATTTCTTCTCTTGGTAGGAAATTTCTTCTTCTATATTCCCATGCTTTGGAAGCAAAATCTTGTGTGGGCACAATCTTATGAATCAAGAATTTGATTTTGAGTTGTCTTCTGATGCTGTTCTTGAGGTTTAAGGTTAATTTTTTTTTTCTTCACTAGTTCATGTCATTCATAGTGGTTTTGTAGCAAAGAAAGGCTGTCATTTATAAAAAATCCTTTTTAATGCCCTTAGAGAAAATAGTTTTATGTGCTGTGCTGTTAGCCAAAGTTGGCTGCTTGCTGGGTAAATTCTTGTCCACGCTAAAATTCTCATACAGAAATAAAGTAATTTGTAAAAATCCTGATTGAAGTAAGTTTCAAGTGAAACACATGAATATTAATTTAAAAAAAACCAAACAAACAAACAAGCAAAAAAAAAAAAAAAACCAAACCTAAATACTAAGTGCTTTCCTGAACAAAATTTTAGCATGGTGACACGTTTAGCTTTTTGGGTGTTCCCTTCACTTCCTTGCCTCAGAGAAATCCTTACTGTCAGAGCTGTGAGCTTCAGGTTACAAAAGTGTCAGCCAGGAAAGGGGAGTAACGTGTTTTTACAAAACAAATATAAACACATATTTTAAAGAAGCCATACAGCAAACACAGAAAGGTTGGCAGCACTGTTCCTCCCCTCTTCCCCTAAGGTAAAGAGGGGAATTACCTTAGCATAAAATGTAATTTAAAAGTCAGCATTGAAATAAAGGTGGCTTTGCTTTCTTCACAAGAATTCACCTGTCCTTCTTATTACATCATCCTTTTAATTCCACTTTTACAGGACCAAAATGCTCTCAGTCCTCTCTCGTGCTCCTCTCCTGTTTGTCCTTCTCCCCACCAAATCCACGTTCTGGAGCCACGAGAGGGAGCTCTGTTCTTTAAAATGATGGAGATGTATGTGTCAGAGGATGGAGATAAAATAGCTACTTTAGTCTTCAAATTTCAAATTGGATTTATAGAAAAGAGCTGTGGGTACATTACAAGGTGCTTCATCACTGTCATTGTGTCTCTTTTACATGCTCATCTGCTAGGTTCCTTCAGATTTTTCTTATGTACCATAGATTCTGAATGAAATACTCCAAATGCTTAGTTTAAAAGCAGTATAAAGTGCACATTACAAATTTGAAAAGTTTGGCTTTCATATCATTATGAATTATAAATAGTAATTACAGTACAAAAATGTTCAATTTCTTGTTGTGCATCCTCGTGAATTTTGCTATTTAAAAGCTTTCTCAATGTTCCCAACTTACTTTTTCTTCAACCTTTCATCTCACCCGTTAAAATTGTTCTTTTGTGTTATTTTAAATCCTCCTCAGTCTCCTTTTTCATATATTTGCAAAAGGGCTTTATTATCTTGATCCTTCAGTAAAATGTTAAGCTTAAAACCACTTATCTTTTTCACAGGTTCATTTTTTCCTCAGCAGATTTGCTGCTGTTCTGCAGCCTTCAGGCTGTCAGTGTTTTGGTTAACAAATAGAATGGAACTAAATGCAGTATTTCTTATGCAGTCCAAATAGATCCACTTCTTCATTCCTTTTTCTTGTTTCTCCATTGATTCGTTCTTCCATATTGAAGTTTCTTCATTAGTACACTTCCAGCATCAGATTTGCCTGCTTTAATTTAGTGTCTTTGTTATGGATGGGAAAAAAAAACCCTGAAGTAAAAGGGGTCTGAACAAAGAGTTCTCATTGTGTCTTCTGGACACAAATTCCTGCTTTAATTTAGTGTCTTTGTTATGGATGGGAAAAAAACCCTGAAGTAAAAGGGTTCTGATTCAGGAGGACTGCCCTGAATTTGTGTCCAGAAGCAATGAGAACTCTTAACAGCAGCCCAGATCTCACCTGCTGCTTCCTATTCCTGTGCTGACTTTGGAGTACCCACACTTCATGAGGAGACAGCTGCTCTCTGAATTTTGTGTGCCATTTTTTACTGTATCTGCTTGGCTATTTCCAATGTGGTTTAGTTTCTTTTTCATCCTTGCTGCCTGCAGGTTGTCTCATAGTCCTGCCTAATCTTCTCTTTCAGAGCTTTGTTTAAAATCTGGGAAGAAATGATCATACTACACTTATTTCCAGCAATTTTATTTGCTGGAAAATGTTTTAAATTAACAGGTAACCTCGAGGATATTTGAGGTGAGGTCCATTGTCTTTCCATGAAGCCACGGGAGTGTCATGGCTGTGTTGGTCTAGAACAATCACAATTGCCTTTCAGGATGTTCTGCAATTCAGCCCTTCTGTGTGGCATGGTCTTACTACGTGTTGTGGATTGTTTTGCTCCTTTTTCCAAGAACAGCTGTTAGGAGGTGGTCAGGAATATTCTTTTCCATGCTGTCTCCATTCTCCTCTTGATGCAGTCTTCCTTCGTCATCTTCTACCTTTTAGCACATCTTTTGTTTCTTGTGAGTCATTCCTTTCAGTCTGAAGTTCCAGGCAGAGGAAAGGTAATTGCTTGGACCAGCTCAGCTCTATTTGCATATTTCAGAGACATCACCTGTCCTTCAAGTCTATTCACTCTTCCTCCAGAACAGAGAATAATTTATGAAGCCATTCTTTTGCATTCTCCAGCCTGAAACAGAAACATTTCATGCCGTCAACACCTCCCACTGCTTCGGGTCCTTTACAAAGGAAGATGTGTCCTGGCTGCTTCTCTTCTCCTATGTTCACCTGTCCTCTTCCTGCTTTACTGGCAGCAAATGACAATTGCTTTTGGTGGCTTTGGCTGGTGTGAGCGTGGTGGTGACACTCACCTGTCCTCCCTGCCAGCATATCCCTCTGGCTCTGCGCTCCCACTGCCGTGGTGCTGTTCTGCAGCCTCAGCAGTGGGCTCAGGGGTTTGGGGAATGTCACCTTCAGATGATGGGTGTCACCTTCATGCTGTCACTTTGTTCTCATGTACATCGCTGCACAATCGGGCACTTCAGTACTTGCAGATTTTGAGAGTAGTAGTGTCTGTTTGCAGTCCCCCACACATTCCCAAATTCTCATCTCTCTTGTCTATTGGATATCACAAATCCCCACTGGCTTCAAGTTTTTCAAACCCAAAGAAGCAGAAGCAGGCCAGCACTTCCTTTCTTAGCAGCATTGAACACGTCCCTTCCACTGAAATCCTGTCGCAGGGGCCGTGGGTGGAGGTGTGACACGACACTGCAGGGGTGGCCGGGAGCTGTTATTGATCCGTTCTTGTAACGAGATGGTTATATGGCACAGCTCAAACAATAAAAATAAATAATAAAAAAAGCATCCAGATTTGCTCAGCACATTTAGCCTTCCATTTGCTGATTGCAATTTTGGCATCGCTCGCTTCGAAATATTTCCTTTTCCTATTTCGTATATTGCGTATTTACCAGTTCGAATCTGAACAGTTTGTCACTACTAACTTCAGTGGCATCCTTTCCCAAACACTCACACACCTTTTCCTGTTTGCTTTGAGTGCTGAAACTCACAGGAGGACTTAAAAGATTTTCTATTTATATATCAAAGTTTAAGAAGTTGGCATTTTAACTTGTTTGACTCGGCTTTACCAATACTGCAGTTAGTAAAATTTCTGCTGTGTAATGAGGAAAGTTGGAGATCAGGAATCTGAAGAGCAGAGACTTCTCTCTAAGGGAAAGAGAGCTCACAAAACAGAAAACAAACTTCAGAGTGAATAAAATAGCAAATGCACAATTGCTGCAGGCTCAGAGCAGTCCAGTAAGCTGGAAAACCTTTGGGAATAAAACAAATGGATTTGTCCATTGGGTGTTTTTGCAGGAAGTACTGCAGGGGGCAATATTTGATAAGGTGGGTGGCCAGGTACCCTGTGCCCAGGGCTGGGCTCCATCCCTTCTGGTGAAATAGCCTTTCTCTGTCACATTTATATGCAATAAGCAAGTTGAAACTAAAATGTGGGAAAGAGAATTTGCAGTTCAGGGATACAGTGAAAAGCAGGAGAAACAGAGAAACAATTCCCTGATTTGCAGAAGAGCTGAGGTCTATGTGTGCTTTTGGCAGGTTGCACCAGGTGTTAAGTGAATTATTTTAATAATTGATTTAAATTAATGAGCCTCTTGTATTTAAGTAAGCTCTCCAAGGCAGCTTAGAATCTCTGTAGTGTAGGATCTCCAAGAGAACTGAAAAATTTCTGTAATGACTCAAATACAAACTCTGTTTCCAATGACATAAAAAACATTCGGAAATCAAAACTTGAATTTTTCTTAAATTTGGATTCATTGCT
Source organism: Pyrgilauda ruficollis (assembly GCF_017590135.1). Classification (NCBI taxonomy): domain Eukaryota; kingdom Metazoa; phylum Chordata; class Aves; order Passeriformes; family Passeridae; genus Pyrgilauda; species Pyrgilauda ruficollis. Next base: position 2,971,436 of record NW_024526266.1, on the reverse strand, counting down.
CAAGTCTGCCCTATTGATATCTGGAACAAGAAGCTTTGATCTTTTGCAGCTTACAGGTTTTATGTCTGGTCAACTTCTAAGAACTAGATTAGTGGCTGGTAAACGCAGTTTCAGGCTGAAATATCTGGATTTCTTGGTTAGTTCTGCAGGCGGAATTTCTTCTGGAAATTAAGAAATGCATTGGAAAAACTGTGTCTAAACAAAACGAGTGCACCCATCGTGTTTTCCTGTTTGGTCTATCAAACAGATGTCTCCCTTGATAATCTGGCCCAGCAGCCACTGTTTGTGCTTGGGAAAGAGCAGCAGAGTGGTGCGGGCAGGATTACAAGGGGGATGGGAAGAGCAGGAGGGAAGGGACCTGTTTGGGTCTCTGTCTGCCTGTCACCAGCAGCAGTGAGCTCAGATACCTGCTTTGTTTGGGGAAATATCTCAATTTATGGCTTGCTGTGCTACGAGGTCAAAAACTTTGAAAAATAGCGACTTTATTTCTTTTGTAGTATAAAAGCAATTTAATTGCATCGTGTAAAGTGGGCACTAATCAAATTATGGCTGTGCTCCCTAAAGCTTGCTGTCCTGTGCTAATGCAGCACACTGGGAAGAGGAGCTGTGGAACAGTGCTGCAGGAGCTTTGCTCTGCACATTTCTTTGTACGGATCCTGCTGTGGCACTTGATCCTTAGGGAATATCATATCTGACTTTTTGTTTGGTTTTTTTTTACCCAAATGTTGTTAATAACAATAACAATAATTTCTAACTAAACATGGAAAACAAAGATCACTGTTTGCTCTACTTTTTTTTTTGAAAGCTCTTATTTCAGTGCTGACCACATTGGAAGAAGCATATCACTGAAACAATTTGTAAACTCTAATCAAGCTCTTCCCCTTTGAAAACAATACAGAACAAAGCCAAACCATCAGACCTTTTATTTTATTATTATTATTTTAGAAGAAAATGAAGCACTAGAAATTAAGATTAAAACCAGAAAATTGATCCACCCCAGTCTTCTGGCTTTGGGGCGTGTAAGACTGCAGTGTCCTCTGGTTTTAGACAAACTGTTGAGTTGGTTTTTTGTGAACTACATTGGGGTATGTAATAGTTTTTGGGAATTGTATATCTTGAGAAGGTTTAGATGTTAACACACAGAGGGATTCTTCTGCCATGCTGCCTTTTGCCAGCTGTATGAGGGACAGTCTCTAGCATGCAAGTGGAATTGGTGGAGGATGCAGTTATTTACTGTGCATGGCTCACAAAACCTTGCAGTTTTTGTGTACTTCACTCCTACTTTTGACACTAGAGGTCTGACACCTTAATTTATCCAAGTTGGAAAAAAGGCATTTTGTTATCTGCAGAATTAGATTTTAAGTGCTTTGCTTTTGGAGTATGCTTTCAGGACCAATTTTTCTTATTAGCAAGGGGATGTTTTGTAGTTCCTGTTGTGTCAGAAACTAAAGTACCACACTACAAACATGAACTAAATTTCCCCATTCTTCCACAATTCAAGGTGGGTAGTGCTGTTTTGCTGCATCTCCTCATGAGGAGTGTGTGCTGATGCTTTAAGTCCCTGACACAGATCCTACTCACAAGAGCTGTCCATAGGTAATTTGCTGCCTTTTTGTCCCTGTCTTTGCAAGTAGCTCACCAGCCAGGCATTGGGGTGCCATGCTGGTGGGGCTGGGATTTTGCTTGTGGACAAGTTTGATCAATCACAGGATTTTTTATCTCCTGCAGCCTTTTATTGTAGAGCACAAAACAAAATGCCAGACCCACACTGTTGTTTGGAATTGTGGCTCTGGCAAGCTGTGCAGAAGTGAAGAAGTTAAAATGAACAAGCATCTCATAGTAGAAATATAAACAGCTGGAATATGTGTCAGCCTCCTACCCCCTGGGAGTGTGTTGGATTGTTCTCTTTGATTTTACATCTCTGCAGAAATTTATGGTCTCGGCTCCTTTTATTTATGACATTCTGATCCTCGACCAAGCGATTGATTGAAATACAACAGTGCCAAGCTGCAAGTCTGTATTTCAGAGAGGCTGAAGTTTAGCAAGCAAACCAGCAATGCAGTCATGGATTGAAAGCTGCACTGAAATCCTGTACAGAGGTTGCCCACGTTTCTATGCCCCTAAGCTTCTTTAAAAGAGAGAATTATCATGGCAAGGGTTATGCTTCTTCTCTCTCCCTCCTTTTAGGCTGCCTGTTCTTGCTGAAAATATACTGTATGTTAAATATGCAATCTTACCAGCCCTCCAGGGGCTAACTTTGGCTTGTAGAGATGCTAGTCCTCATTTTCCCAGCTCAGATCCAGCAGTGTCGATGCACTCTGTTGTTACTGTGCTGTGAGTACCATAACATATTCTCTTGCAGCTACAGTAGTGGATTTTGAGAATTCCAACCAAGAAATTGGGGGGGGATCACCATTAGTGATTTTGGTTAAATAGTAATATTTAAATATTTTTCTTTTGAATACATCACTGAATTAATTTTCACCATCTTGCACTGATTACAGAAATATTACAGAATATACTATTTGGGATGTATTCAGAAAAAAAGAATAATTAGAGGCGTAGCTCTGCCTTGCTGAGTGTGCTGCTGCAGCAAAATGTGGTATCCCAGCATCATGATTCCTGGCTTGCAGGTGGATGAAGACACTGCATGCTAGCCAGATACACCAGAGGCAATTGAAAAAAAAAGAGCAAGTAAATTTATATAATATGTAATCTCAATTATATCTAATCTCAAACTACTGGCATACAGTGATGGCAAGAGAGTGAGACAAAACACTTTACTGTGTAACTTTCTGTGCAGCAGGGAATTTGTTTTGTTATCCCTGTAATCATTGTCCAGAAGTAACAGGTTCTGCTGTCTGCCTGCAGTCCCACAGCACCTGGCTCTTCTGTGATCCCATGGCCGTGGGATTGGAAGCATGGGATGCAGCTGAGCTCTGGGACCTTAAAACTTCACTGGAGCAATTGCTCTCCTAGCTGAGAAAGCATCTCAGTGTCAGGGACCTGATCACCAGATCAGGTGTCAGTTGCTGCATATCCTCTGCTGAAGGTTGTTGCTTCTGTGACTGAGTTGACAGAAAATGGTTAAATACTGATATTTCCAGGGATCTTGGCTTAAACTGAGATGGCAAGGTTGAATTTGTTAAAATTTCAGACCAGAAGCTGAAACGACTGAGCTGCAACCAGAGGTGCCCTCTGTCTTTTCTGCCTTGAGGTGGCAGTTTCTGGCAAGGCAAGGAAGGTGTGTGAATGCCAAGTGCAGTTTTCATTTGTTGCAGATTTTAGCAGCAATGCTGCTGCTCCTCAGCCACAAAAATGTGAATGATAAAAGCATTGAAAAGCTCATTTTTGTGAGGTAGCTGTGTGAGGCTGGAAGCAGGAAAGAGCAGTGTTGTGACATGAGAAGTGACTCCACCAGCCATCAAAACTTTCCTGTGAGGTTCATTTCTGTACTGAAAACTCTAAAACAAATCAGTGCATGATGCTTTTGGCAGTGCTGACATGACAAAACTGGGGGCTGGGAAAGCTGCAGGGTGGGCTTGGTGCAGAGGAGAGGTGTTGAGCCAAGCAGGAAGCTGCCATGGCTTGGGGCAGAGAGCAGAGCCTCTGGTGGAACAGGAGGTTTGGAACGGGAGGAAAAATAAATAGGAAATTGCAAGGTGAGGTGAGGAGGACCAGGAGGGCAAGATCTGCTCTCTCTGCCCAGTTTTAGCTGGGGTTGGATCAAGGTGACCTTTGAGGTGCTCTCCTACCCAAAGCATTCTGTGTTTCTGTGATGATTCCTGCTGCCCAGGTTGTTTCCTAAGCAGCAGAGAGCCTTCCTGGAACCTGTGGATCCCAAAGTTTCCCCGGAGTGCCCAGAAACACGGAAAATCCTGGGTTTTGGGATGGCCAGGTGAGGTGGTGGGTGAGGGTGGGAGGAGCAGGGACTGACTCCTCTGCTTGTGGCACTTTGGACATTCCAGAGGGGGGCTTTGACTTGCTCTGCTGCTCTCTTGCTTGCTCTGCTCCTGAAACTCCTGCTCCTGTTTTTGCCAGCAACCCACCAGGCTGGGCAGGCAGCTTGACTGCTTTAAATTGGGAAGGACTCAACCTCTAATTACAAAAAAATCTGATTTTTCCGAGTCATTGAAGTTGTTGCAAGACTCTCAGCTTGCTGTGTCAGAGGCTCTTAAAAAAATCAGGAATTTGGGTAGAAATTGCAGGTTTATCTTACTGTGGAATATGTAATACATTGATGTTTAGGTGTGGAGCTGTAGACACTTGAGGGTCTGTGTACCCTGCTGCTTCACATGGCTGGGCAAAGGCTGGTTAAAAGAGAGAGTGTGTTAATTAAAAATAGCATATGCTTTTGGGTAGGAGAAACCAGCTGTAATTGTTTTGTGTACAACATAAGCTATAGCATAAGTAAGCTGTTTCTTTAGTGAAAATACTGCTTTTTGAATTAGGAAAAGGTTAAGTGGCTATGTTTAGCTTGCTCTTTGCAGGAAATATCAAGGAAGTATTGAGTGTAATTACTGGGGATTAAGATTTTGTTTGGATGTTAACTAACAGATTGGTTAATGTCATGTAAACGCTATTTGTCTCTTAAATTGGAAAAAGTTTTCCTTTAAAAGGGCAGGTATTGTCTCCTACTTGGATATTTGGGCATTGTTGTACCAAATTACTCCTATTCTAAGGAAAGGTGGCACTCCTCAAAGGTCTCTGGAGCATCCTATATGTACTTTGAGCTGAACTGACCAACACAAAGGCAGAGAAAGGCTCAGGCACTGCTCAGCACTAAGGGCTGCTGCTTCCAGATCTTGCATCCCTCTGGCTGAGCCTGCCAAGGGTTGCACTGTACATTTGGAAACCTCCTTGTTCCTGCTTGGGACCAGTGAAGATCTCTTCATTCTGCCATTTCTGTGCCTGCAGACCTCATAAATCCTCCCTTGCCTTCACGACCGAGATGTGCTGTGGGAAACAAATGTCCATGGCACTGCTCTAGCAGCCTCAGAGCTGTTCCTTGCACCAGTGGGGATGTTGGCTTCTGCAGTGATGTCTGGTCCATTGTCACTGCAGAAAGCAGAGAATGGCTGCTGGTGTCCTTTATTTATCAAAATTTAGGGTTGCCTTCAGTTTTCAGGCTTCAGAGCACCTGTTTCATCCCAAGCCATGGAGTTATTCAGTATTTCCAGCTTGGCTCTGAATGTATTTCTTGTTCCTACAAATGTCTGTGTAAATCTCTATAAATATCTGTTATTAAGTTGACAAAAACCCCCAACAATTACAGTACAGGCTGTGTTTGTGTCTGTGGCTTGGTCCCCTCTGCTTGGGCATTCATGGATTTTCATACAGGTGATGGGACAGAAGGGATTGATTGCTCCAGGCCTGACCTGATCTCCTTCTTTCTGGAAGAGTCCAAACAGCACCACTCACTTCACCCTTTGGGCTGCAGGCACTGGGAATATGCAAGTTTTGGCAGAGTTCATGAAAAGAATGCGAGGAAAGGAGCCTGCTGGTGCTCTTGTGCTTGCCACCTCCATGCCTGCTTTTCCTTTTAAAAAAAGTGCTCTACAAACCAAAAACTGTGGGAAGCCACTGCTTTAGGGGTTTTTTTTTGAGCATAGTATTTCCTTCCAAACATATGCTGAAATGTGTACAGTGAGTCATGGAATCACAGCTCCTCGCAAGCATAAGACTTGCTCAAAATGATGCATTTTCCATTTATTTTCCTTCCCCTGACTGTCTTTACTACTAATTTCCAACTGTGATTATGGTGCAGTTATTAATTAAGTCGTTATAGTTAAATGAGTAATCTGCAAAGCTTTGCTTTAGATCGCAGCACTGTTTAACTATGACATTACTTATAGTATGTTGGTTTTTATTTTTTTACTGTCATCTGGAAAATATTTTCCCTGTCTTAAATTATGTTTTTTAAAGGGAAATTCTGTGATGTGACTTAAAAGAACCAGAAAACTTCACATAGACATTATTGGAATATTAACTAAACTGCCCCTTCGATATTTAAAACCAACAAAAATATTTAAAATTTAAAAAAATATTAATTAATTAATTAATTAATTAAAACACCTCAACCCCACCGTGCTGGCATTTTTCAGGGGCAGTTTGCTCAGCTTGTTCAGATCCTCAGTGGGCTCTTGAAAAGGCTCCAGGTGCTGAGTCATGTGCACGCTGGGGCCGAGCTGCTGCTGCGAGCCAGGGAGGATTGTTGAGAGAGGAATATTAAAATATTCTGTTTATGACAGTCATTAATAGGGCTGGTGTGGAGGGTACGGCAGGCAGCCTTTTGTGAAAGGTGGTTTTGCAGAGGCTGTCCTCAGCCAGGAGGGATTTGTATCTTATTTGGCTGCTACTGCCTTCCAGCGCTCAGTAAAGAGTGAGAAATGCTGAGCTCATCTCTTAGTCAGGAAGGATTTGATGAATTTAAACAATGTCAAACAACGCCTAATTTTATAAGTGGTTAAAGATATATTTCCTGTGGTAGCATCACCTCCAAAGGGTTAATATTCCCTTCGCTCTCGCGGCAGGTAGTGAAGTTCAGCCGATCAGAAGGATACAGGTGGAAAATACCTTTGGAAGAGAGCATTGTTTGTCCTCATTTCACGCCTCATTAGCCGCGCTGCCGGAGGAGCCTCCCGCTTTGTCCCGGGGTCAGGAGCCTCCCGCGGCGTGCGGGGACAAGGGACATCTCCTCCCCATCCCAGGGCTCTCATCTTCGGACCACCTGCGTTTGGGGTGGAGAGCACCCTCCTCCCCTTGGCTCTCCTGGCACTGGCCTTAACTAGCAAAGGAAAAGACGGCAGCAATTATGGCACACGCAATTAACGAGCTTCTAATCTCCAGCCTTGTGTGTAATTGCTGCTGTCAAATACAATTAGTCTCTGCCCAAGTTCCCTTCCCAGGGGGATGGCCAGGCCGTGGCACACGGGGAGAGGAGGGGGGCGACTGTCTGAAACTTCAGGAGAGTTTGCGTTTTCTTGTTGTCTCCCCAATAATCCTCGCTCTTCAAATAGAGAAATGTTGATCCGGAGCATTAGGGGAACATGGTGGCCAGCAGAGCAGGTCTGCTCTTGGATCTGAAGTGTTTTCTGTAAAATTTCTCACCTGAGACTATACCAGCTTAATTACAATTCAATCAGCGCATGTCAGGGGTTTACTGGTACCTTCCTGTGAGCCTGACAGCGCTCCAGCACTGGTACCTGTCCTGCCATAACAACAGACAGGAGTTCCTACACCTCCCAGGTGTAGCTGGGGGAGCTGAGACATGGTCCAGGGTTTGTCCTCCCCCTGCCAAGCAGATCTCTGTGAGCATCCAGCAACTGCAGCTCCTCCAGACTTGGTGGCTCAGGACCCTTGGTTGCACTTCAAAGCCCTGCAGCATTTTGAAAGGCCATGACAGATCTTGGTGGCCTCTTCGGTGGCTGCTGAAGGCTGCCACAGTCCTGCCAAGGAGAGTGTTTCACCAGTCTGCTGCTGTGTGTGCACCTTGCAGACAGGTACAGAGCAAGGTGATGTGTCCCTGTCCCCAGGGCTGAGTTCTGTGCCTGCCCATGCAGGAAAGCCAGGGAATGAGCCAGGCTGACACCTGGAGGAGCAGGTGAGCTGGAGAAAGGTGAATTGTGCAGCACAAATGCAGAGTGGAATCTGCACTGTGCATTTGAGAAACACTTGAGAAGTTTGACTGGAGTAATTTTGTTAGGAGTATTCCTTGTCTGCATCCCACGAAGCTGGATACAGCTGCTGCTCTGGCTTCAGCTGCATCAGGCTCAGAGGAAGAGGAAAATAATACAATAAGCAGTGCAAACTTCTTCCATGCAGTGTGGTGGCTCAGGTGTGAGATCCTGATGCATCACTCTTGTTTAAGTTGTCTCACTTTTCTGTTTCCAAAGTGCCTGGCGCTGAAAAACCTCAGTATTGACCATTTTAAGGCATTGGCCAGGATGACTTTGAAGATAAGTATTTTGATGAGATGAACCTTTTTTTGCTGATGGCTTTCTCTTCTTCTTAAATATGTATTTATGAGAAGTTATTTAAAGGTTTTGAGTGTGGAGAAAGGCCAGAGCGAGATGTGAGGGAATTGGGGGTGATAGATGTGCAGTGCAACACAGCCACGTGCCTTGCCAAATAGCTATTGCTGTGTTTGCTGGGTGTCTGGGCATGCAAAACCAGCCAGACATTTAACCCATGCCTGGGATCTAGCTCTTCTGTTAACTGGAAATTATGGTCTTTCATTTTTTTTAAAGGCTTTACTGAAACTTGTGCTGTTCTTGCTGTTTTGTAGTATTTTTGTAGGACTTCTCTGTACCTTCCTTCTGTCAGAATTAGGAGTCCCTTGCCCTGCATGTAAATAGCCGTGTCCAGTTCCATCCCAGCTAATCGCTGAGAGTGAGTTCATTTGCATATCTATAGCTACTTCGGGCTCTCGAGCTTGAAGTGGGTCATTGGGAGGACCCATGAATTTGCCATCTTGTTAAATCTGTTGTAGCCTGTTTTGTGTGGATTGGAACAAAGCTTGGGTGTGGAAATGAAAAACAATCCATCCTTGTCCTGTCTTCAGGGATAGGGCAAGAGAGTGATCCGCCAAACCAACTCCCATCAGGAAACTACTGCTTCTCCTCTTAAAGGATGATTTTCATCCCACTCCCCAAAAATGCCAAGGGAAAAATGGATCATGTTGTGATCATGGGAGTTTTATGACAAAAGCCTCTCAAAGAAAATGTTTGTCTCTAATTGTTTTGCATTTCCATAATGCTAGTATGATAAAACCATCGTATCTTTCTCCTTTATTTTTCAATCATGATTAGGCTTTAATGTTGTTAAAGCTTACAAGTGAGTTTGAGCCACTGTCTTGTTGAAGAGAAGATGGAGCTGAAATTTTCAGTGAGGCATTGGACAGGGTTTTTAATGTGTCTGTCATTATATGTTAACCTCTGAACTGGGACACGACGTCTGTTTTATGGCTGACAACAATTTAAAAGTATACATCTTGACATGGTGGATAAAGGAAGAAGGGGGAGTGGGGAAGAAAAAAAGAATTAATGATGTTAGCAAATATTAGTCCCTGTATTTCCATTCTGTTCCGAAAGTGGTTGTCAGGCTTTGAGGCTGCCTGGAGCAGCATTGCCAGTGACAGCCAGCCGGGATGCCATTGTCCCTTGGATCAAGCTGGGCTCTTATTGACAAATCCAGTGCACTGAGGCAGGGACAGGGATGCTCCACTGTGTGTTCCTGGAGGAGTGTGGCTTTTCTCCTGGCATTCCTGGTGACATTTGAGAAGGATAGTTCTGGGCTTAGTGGAGTTCCTTGTGCCAGTCCCTGAGCCTGTCTGGAGTCAGGGGAGTAGAAGATGTCTCTTCAGGAGGACGTTTGTTGCCTGCTGAAGCCCATATTTGCCTGTGATTTGTGCTGGTTTTGGCCAGCCAGACCCACCCACCAAAGTCACAGGAGCAGTGACTTTGACATCAGCCTTAATTGTAAACCAGCCACAAAGAGTCAGTGGGCAGGGGGGAAACATGAGAAATTTCCCTATTTAACGCATGTCTTACACTTCTCTATCATCTTGTTCCCTGTTTCTTATATGCCACTGCCTGTGCTTTGGCACACAAGTGCAATCCTCCAAGGTGTCTTCACGTGCTGTCACAAATTTCTCATTATTCCCACAGTTTTTATCTGGCATGGAGCAATGTCTTTATGGAGTCCGCAGCAATTTTGCCTTTCCTACAGCATCTCTTTTGCATGGCCCAACTGCGGATGCTCCTACTGTCATCTCCCTTGGGTTCAAGTTCCAAATTATGGAAGCCCTGGATCATGCTATTCCTTAACTATTATTAGTTCCATGTGCATCTGCAGTGCTTCTGGACAGTGCTGCCAGCAGTGAAAGAAATGGAGCTGGCTTAATTGAGAGCCACATAGTTAATTATTAGTGCCTTTTTAACGGAGGAGACAGGAAATTTGCAGTGTCAGTTTTTAATTTCATTGTGGTTTGCGGGGTAATGTGACTTTAAACTCATGAGTCATTACCCGCATATAAGTAGCCCTAAAAGCTTTCTTTTGCTGTAAAAATTTCAAAAGATTTAAGAAGGAAAAGGGCATCTGCGTGTTACTGATCCCTTCAGCCAGGATGAACAACAAATAAAAACACCAGTTCGTGTCAGTGCTGTCAGTAGCTGTGACGTGATTTGGAGGGAACTGCTGCTTCTTGCTCCCCTTTTGTGTCACTGAGTTTGGAACATCATGCTCAGATATTGCATGGAAGTTCTGGCAGGCTGGGCAGCAAGGATTCTGGAAGTGGGCAGATGAGCTCATGGATAGGCAGGTTGTCAAAGACAGCTGGAAAGAAACCAGTTTGTTTCTCTCTGCATTGAGAGGGACCAGTTTGTATCTGCATTGAGAGAAACCGGTTTGTGTCTGCATTGAGAGAAACTGGTTTGTATCTGCATTGAAACAAACCAGTTTGTATCTGCATTGAGAGAAACTGGTTTGTGTCTGCATTGAAACAAACCAGTTTGTATCTATGCTGCCGCAGAGTTAACTCTTTTGGGAAGCCTGGACACATTCCCCTTTGAAAGCTCCCTGAGGATGAATGGTGGAGCCTTGTCTCTGTCTTCATGGCTAAATACTGAGAAAACAGAATCTTTTCCTGGACCTTCTTCGTAAACTTGTTCTACATATCAAGGACTATGATGGAATAAGCTTGCTTCAACATTCATAAATTGAATATTGGATTACCTATTTCTGTGTGAAAGAGATGAGATAAAAGCTACTTGGACAAAGTAACTTGTATATAGATTAAAATCCAGAGAAGTTTTTGCCTGAGTGTTTTTGGGAGAGCCTTTATCACTAAGTTTCCCAATGACCTTATGTGTACTCAATCAACGTGATTAATCTTTGGTAGAAATGCATTCATTGTGCAAAGAAGGTGAACTTAATCCTAGAAATCTTTTTTTTTTTTTTTTTTTAACAATTTCTGCCTCTAGAAAGATTAAATGTATTTTTTCAAATGTTTTTTCTGGCTTGGGGAAAAAAGCACTAACCAAGAACTAGAGTGGGAAGAGATAAAAGAATATAGATTAAAATTTTTTTGCAGTTTCTGACACTGATTGGATGCCCATCTCTGTATCAAACAGGATAGACTAATAGTAAGTATAGCTTCATTGTATAGGAATAACTCTTCTGTGCACTTTCAGGTGATCTGAAATTAATTTTATTTTATTAGTGAAATCGAAGTAATTGATGGACAGTAAGGTTCCCTGCTAAATAATTTTTTAAGAGGGGCACTGCACTGTTAAGACTCTGAAGCCCTTTGCCTTGAAGAAGGAGAACTTCATGTCACTTTCTACTCTAAATTAGAGAGCCTACTCGCCATGGAATAGTCTTCAAAGCCAATTTCCTTTCCTTTCCTTATAAAGAAGTTTGTCTGTGATATCTGCAAACCTAATGTTATGGGTTTGGGCTGGTACAGGAGAACTGAAAGGTGGAGCTGGTTGGCTCAAGCTGGGCACAATGTAAAAGTGAATGTATTATAGGGAGCTAGTACATTGATTTAAAACAAAAGCAACCTGAGGAGCAGGAAGAAAGACAAAAGTATATTTTATTAAAAGAAAATCTACATCTTTCTAAGTAGAATTCTGATGGTACAGCAATGTTTTTGGTTGTAATGAAGGGATGAGATGGAATGGAGCACCTCTCCTATAAGGAAAGGCTGAGAGGACTGGGATTGTTCAGCCTGGACAAGAGAAAGCTGGGGGGTGATCTAATTGTGGCCTTCCAGTAGCTGAAGGGAACCTACAAGAAAGATGCAGAAAGACTATTTACAATGGCTGGAGTGACAGGACAAGGGGGAATGACCTCAAATTGAAAGAGAGTAGGTTTAGATTAGATACCAGAAAAAAATTCTCTCCTGTTGTTGGGAAGGATGAAAGTTTGCCAAGAAAGTCTCACAGATATGTATGCATGGCAGAAAGATTTTTGCTGGATACAATAAACTGCATTTGGAAGAGCTGCCTGGAGTCCCACATCTCTCTTACACCTGTGAGGGTGGGCAGGCCCTGGCACAGGGTGCCCAGAGAAGCTGAGGCTGCCCCTGGATCCCTGGCAGTGTTCCAGGCCAGGCTGCATGGGGCTTGGAGCAGCCTGGGACAGTGGGTGGTGTCCCTGCTCATGACAGGAGAGTGAAACTAATCACTCCAGGTTTTTGTAATTCTGTGTATTGCAGCTACAGAGGAGCTGCAGGAGGCTGGCACTTTGCTCCTGATCTTTTTCACCCTAGGTGTGACACACTGCCAGCACAGAAAGCCTCAGACCTGTCCACTGGCAGCAGCAAGTTGCAATGAATGGGCTGATTTTGTAAGGAATTGCTGCTGCAAATTCCAAACCAAAATACTTAATGCCATGGAAGAGCTGGGGTTTCTGGTTCCCTGTACCCCTAATTGGGTCAGGCTTTCAGACAGCAGGCACTTACCCATGCTGAAAGTCTGGCATCAATGTAAAGTCAGGCAATTGAAGATCCCAGGCTGCAGGATGGGTTTTTTTGAAAAGGTAGGCCTGGGGCTCCATATCGATCAATCATTATTCTAATTGTTCATTTCTATTATGGTGGGAATCATTCAGAATCCTGGAGTTCCTGGGAGTAAATCATTTGGAAATGCTGCCCATTATAAAATTTAATTTTAAATCTATATTAAATAGATTTATAAAGGCAAGCTTTGCAATCTAGTAACAGAATATTATGCTGCCTCACAGAGGCTCAGCTTTTGGGTCCTGAGGGGCCAGGGCTGGGAATGAGAGTTGGGAATATCATGGGAGCCAGGATGCTGGACCAATCTTTCTTTCTCTTTCAGACACCAGAGAAGAGGGGAAAGGAAAGCAAAACTGTATTTGGAGGCCCAGTCATCAGCTCATTATATCAAGAAGAAGAAATAATCAGGTGATTATCTGTGCTGGAATTCGGATAAAAACTGTGTTTTTCTAATGTCATTTTTTAAGCTTTATTTTTTTTTTTTTTTTTAATATTGCACAAGTGTGGTGGCAACTACAACAGGATAATAAATGACAGGAAAGAACTTTTCAGGTCCATAATCATTTAAATCAATATCTGCCTGTATCATTGCCAGGTACTAACCTTTCCCTAGCACAAGATGTGGGGGAAGGGCAAGGCTTCCCATTTTTCAGTTATATGGCTTTAAAAAAAAGGCAATATTGGATATTTTTAATAGAAAGCTATTCAGGCACTACCTTTTTCAAATAGTTATTTCTTTACCAATACATTCATTAGGGACTGTTCAGTGAAGGTTTTAGTGTTGGACAATGTTTGCCTTCAGGGACAGTTTGTGCCTTATATCAAATTAATTTTTTTCTAGGCTCTGCAGCTAGAAAAGCCAGCTCTGCATTTACTGAACTAGAGTGGATGCTACTTAAAACTGTCAAGGTGCAAGTAATAAGTGACATTAACTGCTGAATAAGGACACCTGAATGGTTTTTGGTTTATTTTTTTGCTGTTCCAGGCTACTAATCATGGGTATAATATTAAACTCCAATACCTAAATGATTTTGTGGAGGAAATTTTAGAATACTGTATCATATTTTTAGTTAAAATGAGCAGTCAGAGAAGGCTAAATTTTTGACAGTGTTTCCTGTCATGTAGTCACCCATTTACATGTGTATGATCCCATTTTTTAATGAATGTCTTGCATCTTTTTACATCCAGGAAGTGTGAACACTGATTTCTCAACATGCAGTCTCCAGCTGAGAACTTACCTAAAGAGTTAAAACTCTAGCACAGCATTTCTTTGACTTGTTGTCACAAGGCAAGGAACAGAAATGTTGATCAGGTGGCTCCAAACGCTTTGCAAAGAGCTCAGGTAGGAATGGAGGCAGCTGTTGTAAGCAGGCAGGGTGGCAGATGTGTGCTTGGCAGTAATGCAGGCATTTCCCTCGGGATTGCAATCCACTTTGGAGTGGAGTGGAGGGGAGTACTTGGCCAGGAATAGCTTCCTCTCCTTGCATGGAGAGCCAGCACATCTTTGAGTTGTCCTGGCCCTTGAGCAGAGGTGGTCAGGTGTGACCTTGGTTTAACACACTGAGGAATGGCACTTCTGCTGACCACCAGCTCCTTTTTTGTCCCTGCTCCATCAGTGCAGTCTCAGCCAATATCCTTGATCTCACAGCTTGACTTTGTGGCTTAAATCCTGTTCAAGCTCTCCTTTTAGGGGTAGAGCAAATCCCTACAGTGCTGTCAGAGTCTTGCTTATCCCAAGCGCTGCCTATGTCCTTTCTTGGGTTTGAAATACAGAATAATGTACAGAAAAACAGAGTTTGCTCTGGTTGACTTGATCTTTTCATGTGTTTGTTTTTATTTCCAAGAGTACAGCTGCAAATACATTTTTCCAAACATACCGTGAGGAACATAGGTGCAGTTTGTTTAGCACAGCACAGCTGTCCTTACAAATGAGGCTGTAGGCAGATGCAGTCTCCCACACAGCTGGAATAGGGTGATTCTGCTAAGATTTGTTGAATGAAGTGTCCTGACTCTGCTGGCAGAGTGGAAACTCATGTGTCCATCAGCTCAATTTGACTGCCAGGCATCAGTGTCTTCCTTGCAAGACAGGAATGAGCAAGTGTCACCATCATCTATCCACAGAGCCAGACAGCTTCACATTTCCTGATTCTTTTGTCTACTCTTCATTCTCTTCCTGGAAGAGGGAATAAACATACAAGTATAGGCACATCTCTAGTGTGATAATTCCACTCATAAAAGCATAACCTTAAACAGCAAAATTGCTCTGGTACCAAACCTGCAAGCTGATAAACCAAAGAGGGAGTGGCTCTAAACAATAGGTTTGGTGTCCAGGTTTGTCTAGAGCAGGTATTGGTTCCATAGCTTTACCGAGGAAAGGTGACTTTTGTGAGGCTGTGAGTGGTTACTTAGAAAAACATAAGCTTAGCATTCCTTAATACTTCATAAAACAGAATGTTATAATAAAAACAAATAAGGCATTTTCTGTAGAGGAAGAACATGAAAAATTTTAAGGGGAAAGAAAACTGATTAGCTTGAGTCAAGATGAACTTTAACACATTGATAGCTCTGGGTAAGTCCCGTGCTGTCAGTTCAGTGGGTATGTGTGTGCTCCCTCAAAACTGCTATCTGAGAAAAGACACTTCGGTGCAGACTCTTTTATTGACTGAGTGGGTCCAACAAGCTTGCAAAAATATGAATAGAAATCAAACCACTTTAGTTTGTTTCCCAGCGCTATTGATAGCATAAGTATTTTCTTGTTACAGGATCACTAAAGAAGCCCAGAATAAGTGAGAAAAACCCCTTATTTTGTGTACTAAAAGCTAAAACTCGAGTCCTCATCAGCCCTGAGTCCTGACAGACTGCTGGAAGCAATTTCTCAGTAGGTATTACTCTGCCAAACACAGCCTACCATGTGCCCTTTAGGATTCTGCTGATCCAAAGGCAGGAAAAGGCTGCTGATTTATCTGGACCTCTGCTTGCACCAGGATAGAGACAAGAATGCAGGTGCAGAGTTCTGAATGGTCACCTAAGCAGGTTCACTTGTTTTATTCTTTACCAGAACCTTTTGAACAGTTTATCAAACTATTAAAGCCCTCCAAGCTGTTGCTGTGTAGTATGAAGAGGAGAGGTTTTGTTTTAAATAGAATAAACCCCTCATTTGCCTTCAGCAGTAGTTAACAACAAAGCAGCAGTGCCATTGATTTCAAACTGAGTGTCTAAAATGATGCCTAAATAATGATTACGTTCCTTTTGTGGAATGAAATGCTTGGGGTTTAGGATGCAGATCTAAATGATGGACAAAGTGAAGTTACCATACTCTGTCCTAAAGTGGATCAGCAGTAGGAGGAACTCTGGTGGTGCCAGGGCCACTTTTTTTCCTTATCACTAATTATCTCAAATGTCTCTAATTGAGAACAAGATAGAAAAATGGTCAGTCTGGCTCACAGTACGTTGCACTGATTCCAAATAAATTCAAGAGCATCCACAGAAACAGGTTATACCGATCTAATTAAATCAATTTAGAAAGAGATTCGGGTAAATCAGTGCAATTTGTGTGTTCATAGATCAGCCCTCAAATCAGGAGAAGGTCTCTTGAGCTAATGAGGCATAGCAGTTATTTACTTTGGGGTACTGGGCACTGGTCATCAATTAGGAGTCATTAATAAACCCTGGCAATAAAGAGCTCAAGTACCCCCAGTGAGTAATGGGGAGCAGTTGCAGGATGTATTAGCATAGTGCTCTGCCTCTGGGTTTCTCTGCAAATCACTTATCTCCCCTCAGGCATTGCATAAAACTCCTGCATGCTGGTGTCTGATGATGGGACTTGGAGGTTCCCTTGGAAGGAAAAATTTAGAAATTATCAGTGATTTCAGGCTGGGTATAGTAGTGGTTTGGGTTTTTTTTACTGCTACATAAAGCTTTATGTCCCTTTTCTGGTCTTATTACCAGAACAAAGCAGTAGTAGTGGAGCTCTTTCATTATCAAAGCACTGTAATTGGAGTTTCACAAACCTGGGACATGATCAGTGATCTGAGGTTGACTGATGTGTTACCAGTATAAATCTCATCCAAGACACAATCTGAGAGATATGCCAAAAATACCACAGCCTTGGAAATCCAGCTTTATTTTTCAGGGTTTTTTTAAGCCAGGGCAAGGGGTAGGCAGTTTATAAATTTTCAGGAAACAAATACATTGATTTGGCAGGTGGAGAATGAGAAATAACATTGCCAAATGCCCGTGTCCCTTTCCACTTCCACTGGAGGAGCCCTCCTGCACTCTGCCACGAGCTGCTTCCTCAGGGCCTTGGCATGCCAGGATGGGAATGACACCTGCCAGTCAGCACAGAGGCCTCCCCGAGCCGTGTTTTACTTCTTCCATCCAGAGGGATGCCGAAAAACCCCTTTTCTTGTCAAAACTACCACCCTTCCCCAGACATTTGGGAGCAACCCCAATCATGAGTGGGGCAAACATTTAGGACGTGGGTGTGGAGCAGGCACCCCTGGTGTGCAGGACCTGCCTGATGCCGTGCAATCCATCAGAATTGTATTAATCCCACTAACGCAGCCGCCATCTGGTCCCGCTGCCGGGCCGGCTCGTGCGAGCCCCCGTGATGGATGGCCTTGGGAATTGATTAGTTGTTGTGCGAGACAAATGAACTGTTTTGGCAGAAAATACCAGAGGTCGCTGCATGTGGTCAGGCACAAAGGCTGCTGAATTTTAAAGAGCTGCTTCCAGCATCCATTGCAAGGATGCTGCTTCAGAGCAACGAAGGCTTTTGGGATGAGCCCAGTGCTCCAGAGCACGGTTGGGGTTTTGTTATCTCCCTCCAGCCCTACTTTTGAGAACACCAGCACTGGAAATGAGTGTAAAGCTGGAGGGATGTGTGGCATCCGTGTTGGGAATTACGGGCTGGTGTTGTGTGTGTGGGTGGCTGCGCCACAGATGTGTCACTCACATAAGTGCTGGGCTGTGCAATCCCTGTGGAAGGGCTTTCCTGGTTCTGTGGAGCCCATGGTGTCATCAAGCAAAACACCTGCAGGTCCTGGGACTTGGTACAGGGCACAAAACACACTGGCAGCTGGGACTTGGGGTTTTTCAGGTCCATGTTCCTCGTGGTGATGTTCAGCAGACCAATTTTTGACTTTAAGATGATTGCCAAGTTTATTGCTTCCCTCCTTTTTACTGTCCCAGGAGCAGTGACCTTTGGGGCTTTGCTTTGTTGTGCAAAGGGCTCAGGCCTGCCTTCCCATTGGAGAGCCCATCCTTCTGTGGTTGCTCCCACTGGGCATTTTTCCAGCCGCCTCCTGTGCGGTGCTGCGCCGAGCGCGTGCGGTGGGTGGGGAATTGGATGACACATGTCCTGCCATGTCCCGGCGGCTCTCCAAGGGATGGCACACGAGTGTGCCGGCAAGTGGGCAACACTTCCCTCGGGACAGCCTGCCGGCTCAAAATAAACTTGAGTTATGGATTTATTCAACTTGTAAAACCTCAGCTGGCATAAATAATTGAGAAAGCAAAGGTTTGTCTGTGGAGCGTACCTCAGGGACCTGCTCCTGCCTCCCTCCCTCCCACCACCCTTTCTTATGAAAATGATCCCAGTTGCACTGATAGATAATAACAACACCAAGCAATTAAAAGCTATGGGTGGCTGGAGAGAGGAGAAAAGGTTCAGTTAATGAGCTTTTCCTCTTCCTGTGCCCAGGAGAGCCTCCGAAGTGACGAGGCGATTAAAGCGAAGAGATAATTATAGATTATGTGAAAATGGGTCCCTTGGGGGGCCGAGGGCCCTGCCATAAACAGCGAGTGTTGCGAGCGCCTCTCGCTCCCCGCGCACGTCCCGTTCCGCTCCGCCGCCGTGCTGCTCCTTCGGCAGCGCCGTGCCAAGCGCACGGGCAAAGCCACCTGTTAGCGGCACCCAGGGCCACTCCACTGCAAATCCACTGGGATGTGCCTTGGACCAGCCTCAGGAAAACGGGACAGCATGCCCAGAGTAGAGCCTGGTCTCAGTCCTCTGCCCTGAGCCTTGCGCTGGAGGTAACCTGCGGAGGGGGAGGAAGGGGACGGCAAACCTGGAGCGTATTCTCTGTACAAGGGTAAAATAATGGGAATTTCAAATCTCTTCTTTGCCCTTTTCAGTGACAGCCTTGGTGCTGTTTGGAAAGCAAGGAGTTTTACAGCACTCCAAATAAGAAGGAAATGATCAACTGGCAGTAATCTTTTCCATGAGCTGTTTTAAACCTGTTGGTGCAACACATGTGTTTTGGACAGCCTATGGAGAAAGCTTGCAAAGCCTTCTAAGCCCGGGGAGAGATGACTTGGTTTAAGTTCTTCCAAATCCTTTTATTCAAGGTTGGAAAAAGCTGCCCATGTGTTCTTTGCAGGCAACAGGTATGCTTCAAGTCATCTTTAAATCAGAATTACTGTCTCTTACTGGGAATAGGGGAGAGCACAAGGAAATAGCTTTGGGGACCATCAGCAAGGGAGAAGAGAGACCCTCTGGCTGTCCTCAGGAAATAGATATAAAAACTCTACCTGCCTTTACTGACAGTCAGGTGCTTGCTGACTTGAAGACTTCTTTTTATCTCAACAATCTCACATGGAAACAAAATTGCATCCAAGCCTTCCTTTTAGCTACAGGTTTTGCATTACTGTGCGTATCTCCATTAGGTTGAGTTTCATGATGTTTCTCATCTGAAGATGTCCTGAATACTGTATTTTTTATTTAAATTGAAATTTTTCTAAAAATACTGATAGAAATGCAATGGGTTTTCTCCCCCATAACATGATCTAAGCACTGTCCCTTCTGTATTTCTCAAATGTTTCTGTCTGGTTTTTGCCTATTTCTACCACTTCTGGGCCTTGCTGCTGACTCTTACCAGTTTTATGAAGAGTACAAATTCCTGCTAGGAACAGATCTGATAAAATCATTACATCCTTTTTCTTTTCCTGTACCTACTACGGTGGAGGTATTATTATATACACACTCACACACGTAAAATAAAGGAAGGGAAAAAGCAGAGTTTCCAAGTTTTCAAGCTCTGTTTCTTATTTGTACTGTGTGGTTTTCAATGCAAAGTCAGCAAATAACAGTAACTTGTCATTATTCCATTCACACCATTCAAGAAGAATGTCTTCCCTAGTATTGGTCCCACCAAAAATCTGGGTTTAACTCCTCTGAGCTCTTTCCTCAGTTTCCCGTCCTGGTTTTAGCTGGATCAGGTTGTTTTAAATGTCTGGAGTGCAGCTTCATATGATTACTTTATTTGTAGGTAAAATGTTCTCATTGTGACCAGAAAGGGCTTGTTTCTTTTTGTTAATATTTATAAAAAAGTTGGATATAATATATGATTAATTTTTTTAAGGAGGGCATCAGGAGCAAAGGAATGGTTTAAAGATTGGGAAATAAATGCAGAGTAGAAGAACGAAATTTCCCGAAACCTTATCTTCAGGTGGGGAAATTGGTATTCTGGATTAATTCCACTGTGGACACTTCTGAAAGAAAAGTGGTTTTTTGGAATGGGGATATATAGAGCATTTGCAGAGTTGGTTATTCCAGAAAACTAAATCATATCCAAATAGCTGTGTCAGGTCATTTTCCCCTTACAGACAATAATATCCTCAGGAAAAGACATTAAAAGTTCTGTCTGGAGGCTGTGGTGGGAAAATGGGCTGGTTGTGGTGTGTCAGGGTTGCTGTGCCCTCTCTGCTGGCACAGACCCCATGGATGCTCCCTATGGAGCACAGTCAGGTGCTTTATGGCTGCCACATCTTTTGTGATTGTGAGGGTCCCAGGACGAGGGAAGAGATGAATCTGACCCCATATTCTTAGAAGGCTGATTTATTGTATTAAAAGAAATTATATACTAAACCATAGAGAAAAGGATACCTCAGAAGGCTAGAAAAGGATGAATAATAAAAACTCATGACTGTGCAGAGTCCGACACAGCTGGCTTTGATTGGTCATTAAGTAAACACAATTCACATGGAACCAATCAAAGATGCACCTGTTGGTAAACAATGTCCAGACCACATTCCAAAGCAGCAAACACAGGGAGAATTGATCAGATAATATTGCTTTTCTTTTCCTCTCAGGCTTCTCATCTTCCCAGGAGAAGAATGCTGAGCAAAGAGGATTTTTCAGAAAATATCATGGTGACACACGTCCCTGTTGGTACCTCTGGTGCTGCCCTGTGAGCTCTGTCAGGGCTCTGCAGTATGTGGAATGACCAGGTGGCATCACTGCCAGGGAGGGAAGGGCACAGCCCGAGCTCATGGCTGTGACATGGAAAATCACCCAGGATGAGTGATCACAACTGGGGATGGTTGTGGGCCTCTCCGGTGAGAGGGGACCGGGGTTTGCTTTGGTATTATGGAAGAAAGAGTGATCTGTAATAAATGAGGGAGGTGTGGCTGTGCAGTGGGGAACCAAGTTCCTGTACAGCATTGTTTGAAAAGCAGCCTCTCCCAAAAGGCTGCTGTCGGCAGCCGGGGCTGTGTTGGAGAGGTTGGACTAACAAGGCAGGACTGCAGGGACTTCCCAGCATATCACATCAGCCCTTGTTAGCAGGGGCAGACATGTCTTGTGACCTCCATCATGAGTCTGTCAAGCTCCATCTCGAGCAGTATAAGCTTTTGCCTTTTCTAATCCCGCTGTGAGATTCTTTTTTTCCCGGAATTCAAGGTAATTGCATTTAAAGAATTCAGCGATCTGTTTCCCCGGGGCTTATGTGTAACGAGCGGGCAAGACCTCCAAGGAATGAGTTCATGACAAACTGGTCAAGAAACTGGGAGCCTCCTGTAATGTCCTTATGCCTAAACACAGAGTGTGAAATCCTGTGTGGCTCCCAGCTCTTCACTAGAAAGGTGCAGCTCAGGTGTCTCTGCAGGCACTGCCTGTGTACAAAGAGTAGGGGTGGTGTGCTCAGAACTGTGCTCCTGGGGCAGCCAGGTGAGAGGGAGGGGAGAGGAAGTGAATTCTTTGGAGAAAGCAGTGATCTGCCACTGGAGCAAGTATCAGTGCTTTTTCTCAACTTTTTCTGGCACCCTGGCAGGACACAGAGGCTTGAGGTCTGAAGAATCAGACTGTAACTCAGTAAGCCAGATGCATAACAATAAAAGACAAAGTCAAAGTTGGGTCATGGCGCTCTGCAGAGGATTGAAGGCCTTGCTGGCATTTCAGTTTTGGAGGACTACAGGTTGAAGAGTGTCACTTTTTGTTTGTAACCTTATGCTCAGAAATGCCTGTGTTATCAGAAATAACTCAGAAATGCCTATGTTATCTAGATTTTACTTTTCCTTCCTGGAGTTCTTCAGCCTGCAAGTTCAAGAACAATGCAGATGAACAGAAGTGCTGTTGCCTTTTAGCACCAGGGGATCAGTTCCCTGTTGCATCTCTCCTGCCTACAGCAGACTGAGCTCCTTACTGGGTCTGACCAGCTCCAGCAAGCTCCCTTTTCTCTGAGTAACAGGCTGTCAGTCTGAGTTCTGCTGAGCATCCAGAAGGTCTTTAGTTATGGTGATTGAAAACTGGGGATGTCATGTGAGGCAACAACTCTGTGTTTAACTCTGGTGAAGCTGCCAAGTCCCATAGCAATGCTGATGGGCTCATTTGAACCATGGTTTTCATCTGGAAACCAGAAAGAGAGAGGATTATGTGGGCTTTTGGCTTACTTCTGGAAAACCAATGGCCTCTTCTCTTTATTCCCTGCTAGCAGCACAGTGGTATCACTGTACTTATCTAAAGGTATTATTCTTGTAAGAATCTGTGAAGGGGTCTTAACTTCATTAAAGGTGGTTGTTTGGCAGGTAAGGATGGAAGTTCTACTGTGTCTGAAGCCAGAGTATTGCTTTTAGCTGTAAGAGGAGCTGTAGGTGTGACTCAAGCACTTGTGACACCATCATCTGATCTTCCTGCCTGCAAGCAGTTCCAAGCAAGCCCTTGCTGGTGGTGTATCCAGGATCCAACATGGGTTCAGCCAGGGACAGATTGCTTTGCAGGTCTCCTGTTTGTCCTGCTGTTCTCTCCAAGCCATGTTAGTGGCCTCTGTCCAGGGTGGATGGCATTGGATGGGGCTTTCTTGTGACCCAGAGTGGCTCTTACAAGAAGAGCAGCTTTAGCCTTTTCTCTTATGTGGGATTGCAGTGATTTATACCAGAACTTGAACATGGATTGTTCTGGCTAACTTCATACATTTCTTGTGCCATCTCACAGGAATAAACTGACATTTGTCTGGACATAATACTGTTAAAAACAACCTTTGATTTTCTAGGAAGCAGGATCTTCTGTTTCTTAAATTGGGGGAGGTGGGGAAAAGCACATTATTCTGCATGTGCAATACCTAGCTGCCTGTTTGTATCCAATGACAGCACTGAAATACCTGTAACAAAGTTAGAGCATATAATGTGCATGTGGCCTTTGTGTTGTGCAGTAACATGGTGCTTCTTTTGCTTTTGTTTCCTGAATAGGGAAGAGGACAAGAACATTTTTGATTACTGCAGAGAAAACAACATTGACTATGTAACCAAAGCCATTCAATCAAAAAAAGTGGATGTGAATGTCACAGATGAGGAGGTATGGAGAAAAGATAAGGACCATCAATCTTTTATCTGTTTTGTGTATTAATTCACTGCTACTCCTTTTTTGAAATTCCATGAATAGAATTGTTATAACAAGGTGCTGCAACAGTTGGACAAACACTTGATTGTTGAGGCAGGGTAATCTGTTTGGAAATAGATTTCCACTGGATTTCTGGTAGTGTGGATGTCTAACTGTGGGGCTGTAGCATGTCAGATCACAAACTTAGTTCATATATTATTTTCAGCAATACCAGCAGCCACTTGCAGAGTAAAATCTTCTGAATACCTCCCTTTCCCCACTTTGTACACTAAATGTGGTCAAACAGAAGTAGAAATGAGGGAAGCAGCTTTTTTGACCCATGAAGTCTGTTCAGGTTGAAGGAGGATTTCTCACATGCCACAAGATTTTCATCATTCTCAGAGAGAGGGGAAATGAGTTGTGGCATTCACATTCTCTGAACAAAGAGACATAATTCTCTCTCTCAGAGATTTTTCCTAGAAAAACACAGAGAGAAGAAGAGAAAAACAATTCTTATCTCTACTTGCTACTCTACTTGTTATTTTGCACATGTGAAATGTGTTTAAAAAATTGTTTACCTAAAATAATTTGTCAATTAAATACTGCTAAAGATTGTTTTGTTTCCTTAACCAATTTTAAAAAGCTGTGTCCTGACTGTTGGGAGACAGTCATGAGTTTTCTTGAATATTCCTTAGTATTCTTTGTAGTATAGTTACAATATAGTATAATACAATATATAGTTTAATAAATAGTTTAATATATATAGTTTAGTTTAATACAGTTTAGTAAAACAATTGTTCAGCATTCTGAATCAGTAGAGTCAAATACCAATCATTTCCTTCATCAAGAGCACCCTAATTTTACTATAATGAGTGACAGAGGCTTTCCAGCTTCCCAAAATCAGCGACATTGTCCAGTCTTTCTCTGCTCATCAAACTCAAGCCACCATTCCCCACAGGGAGGTTTCTGGCATTGCCAGAAACCCCAAGAAAAAACAGTCTAAAACTGTGAGTTTGCTTCATCCTTTTTTTTGTAAGAGTAAACACCTGGTGGGAGCAGTTTCCTGTTGATCCTTCAGGAGTTGTGGCTGTACCAGGTTTGTCACCTTGGTTTCCCTGCTTGCACACTGCCACCTAGCCCTGTCCCTGGTCCAGCCTGAGCACAGCTCCTTCCAGCACGTTGTGTTTTGGTGAACAGATGAAGTGCTTAGACATTCATAGACTGAGACGCCACAAATTCAGTTGGGTTCTCCTGTAGCTCGAAGCAGATTTCTGCCCTCTGAGCCATGACAGCCCCGGCTGGGGCTCTGAATGCTGATGGCAGGGCCTTTTATTATTAATCAGGAATTCATGTGAATTAATTTTCAGAGGAGAGGAGGGAGGGTGTTCACAATCACGATTGGAATTTCACATCATAAATTCAATGAACTGAAACTGTCATGTGCCACACAGTCACTGCAACAGCACTGTTCCTGAGCTCCATCCTCCTGCTGATCACAGGTTACAGGAGGGGATGTCCAGGACAGTCCCACAGAAAATGCAGCTGGAGTCTGTTCATTAATAAAAGCTCATTTTTAGGATCACATGCTTGCAATAAGTGCATGTTAGCATTGCTTTGTTCCCACTGGCAAGATACTCTTTTGTAATTAGCAGCGTTCAGAAGCTCGTATTTTCCTTTCTGTTCAAGTAATGTGCTTGTTCTGTTCAAATATGCTTGTTTACAGCCAAATAAATACTGTTAAAAAAAATCAAAATATTTTGTGGAAGCTGAAGTATCTAAACTATGTAAAAAACCTACAAGATTAAATCCTCTTTGGGCATTATCTATGTGTCCCTGATGTAAAAGAAGTCCTGTTTCTAACTGGTGGGTATTAGCAGGTGGCTGTTGCAGAGTACGGGATTGATTCAGCACAGGCAGGAGCCAAAAACATCTGCCTATGAAGGACTTGTGAGAAGATTCCCACTGGGACAAAATTCTCCCATATATGAAATTCTCACAGCTTCAACAATTCTGGTTTACCCCAACAAATGCTCAAAACACCAAAAGAATAGCATACCAAAAGGAGGAAATCTGAAAGAAATAGTTTTTCATCATATATTATGGAACTGAAAGCATTGCTGGTGGTGTTTGGTATCCAAACATGTTCTTCCCAGTCTGGGAAGTAACTTCTTTTCCAATATCATGCAGGTTGATTGAAGTTTTAGAACCCATTTTAGACTGGAGATAACCCAGGCTGAGCCTTTTGTAAAGTGTACACAAGCACAGTCTTGTCATTTTTATTAACTATTTTAGTGTTACTGTGTAAATACATCCTGCCAAATCCAAAAGCTGCCTCACCTGGCTTCTGGACATAATTCACACTATCAAACCTTTTATTTAAATACCTATAAATTGAAAATATCAGCAGGGTACATCCAAAGAGTTAACTTCTTAGGAAACAAAATCTACTGAAGCACCAAATAGGTGCGTGCTAAGCTGCAAAAACACTCAGCTCAGCCTTCCCTTGGACAGTGGAGACTTGGCTGGAGTTGTAGGGTGTTTAGCTTTTATTTTTATGTGATATGGTAGTACTCCATCTAATTGTATCCCCCCGACTTTGTACAAACCTGGAAGAAGTCAGTGAAAGGAGAAAGGAAATCAAGAATAAAAATATGAAGTGTGGATGAGCCAACTTAGTCAAAGCAAAAGGATTTCAGAAAGGGCAGCAGAAGATCCTGGGGTTTAGATAGATGCACTGGGAAACTTCCAAAGCATAAGTGGCCTTCTCCCCAGAAGAAGTAAAGCATTCAGGCCAGCATACTGCTAACAGTTTGGATATTATAAACTTCAATTTAGAATTAAACAAAGAACCTAATGACAGTAATCATGTACAAGCTTCCATTTACTGTATCTAAATTGCCCAGAGTTCAACAGAATTGCTTGCGTTCACTTATAAGAAGTAGCACAGACTAAAACAACCTGTTTTCCTTGTGTATGTCAGCAGGACTAATGGAATAAGAAATGGACTGTGGCTGTGAAGTCACCCCAGGCACATCCTGGGAGTGTGGCTCACTTGCTGCCTTTTTGAAAATAGTATTTCTTCACCTTCTTACAAACCAGGAGCTGCTCAAAGGCAGAGATGAGTTGCTTTTGTAATTTGTGCCGAAGGCCGTGGAGGTTGTACCTAGATAATTTTTTTAAATTGTGGAACAAATCCCAGTAAACAAACGTTACCTGTGTGCAATGTTTAAGCCCTTGCCAAAACTTCAACGAAAGGCATCTGACAGGATGCTCACTTGATCCCTGATCCTTGTGCTTTTGAGACAGCAAGTGCCAAACTGGTGCCAGCTTGCCAAGGAAAGGACAGGGGGGAAAATGTATTTGAGGAAGGGTCACATCCTTCTGGGTTTATAGGCTTTCTCCCATTAGAAAAGCTTCACCAAACATTTCAGAGCTCTGAAGGTGATTGACTTCCAAGTCAAGTTTACCTGTGTAATTGTAACATCAACCCTTCCATTCACTGTTTCTGCTGTCACAGGGGGATGCAGCCATTCTGTAGATATCTGTCTCTTCTTAATTACTGCTCACAGAACACTTGCCACAAGTTGGAGTGGCTCAGTGCTACCCAGCCATTATAGCTGCAAACATCGTGCCTGGAAGTGTAGTTTTATACTGTAGCACATCCATTCGGTTTGGCTTTGTTCTCCCCTTTCTCTGCTCAGGCTAATTGATGTGAAAATCATTCCCATCCATTTGTCTGCCGACTCAGTGTATGGGAGACAAATCCCTGTCCTGTGCTTTGTTTGTGAACACCCTGTGACTTGGAGCTGAGCAGAATTGATGTGCTGTTGGCTTGAGAAACTGCTGCAGGAGCTGGCCAAGCTGGCAGCGGTTAGCCAAGCAAAGCACAGAAGATTTAAAAGGCAGGGTTAGTGCACTGGGGCTATTTTTATGCCTTTTTTTTTTTTAAATACTTCAAAGGTGGAGGGGAAATGCATCCTCTCAAGTAACTTCTGCAACAACTGTTGTGTTTGAATTGCAGGGAGGGAGTACCTTGATGTTTGACTGCATCTAGCCAAGACCTCACTGCTGCAGTGCTTTCCTACGTGAAATTATTCATGTTGCTTTGAGTCTCTCACTGCTTAATGAAATAGTCATGTAGGAATTGTTTTGGGAAAGCTCAATCTGTGGCCCTTAAGATTTCTGCCACATTATTTAAGCACACAAACACATGCTATATGCTGATATAAAGCAGCAGCTGGGCAGACTAAAGAGTTTTTCAGTGTGCAGAGGTGATATCCTTGCTAAACAAAGACTGGGACTGAATGTTATATTTAAGCTTGGCTGATCACTAAGATTTATTTTAGACGTGGGAAACAAGTGGATTTTGTAGCTGTATAGCTGCCTAAGTATGTTAGCTAGAGCTGTTGACTGTTATTCTGATGTTCTACAAATAGTTGTGAATATTATCCATATCTAGTATCCATAGAGCCATTAGGGTTGAAAAAGACCTCTAAGATCATCAAGTCCAACCATTTTAAATACCAAATTTGTGGCAATGCTTTTTGTTATGCAATAAGTGGGTTGAGATTCTTCTGGAGGTATTTTTCATTCCACATTTCCTAGTGTGCTCTTGCACAGAAAGTCTCCAAAGCCCCTTGCACCCCGTGTCCAGGGCGTAGCATGCTGCAGACATTTCTTGGGTGGAACGTGTCAGCTGTTTAATAGTGCACAATTACAATGCAGAGCCATTTAAGGCACTAATTAGAAAATATTGTATCCATTTAGAGTTATGGAGAAAATATATAGGTAAGCAGAGTGTAATTACCCAAAGTGGAATTGGCCCAAGACTTGAAATCCATACTCCTGCAAATAGCACAAGGAGATTTTTAATGACTGTGGATGATCAGGCTTCAGGGTTTTGTCTTGTTCAAAAGGCACCATGTGTAGCAGAACCAGCCTGCCAGTGTCATGGGCAGGACCAGTTGCACAGTGCTCTGGTACCCCTGTGCTGTCACAAGTAACTGTTGGTTTTCCTTTATTGGTCTCAGACAAGTTCAGCACCAATAAAAAAAGATTATCTTTATCCAGAGACAAATGCAAACCAACATATTTTAGCCCCTAATCTGTAGCATGGATTTTGATATAAAATATAGAAGTGCCTTTATTTTATCATGTAATTGTACAGTGAATACATTTGAATAATTGCAATATTATTCCTCTATATATATATATCAAAACACTGAAATAATCTGCTGAAGTATTTCTTGCTATTGTGCATATTTCAGATGTGCCTCTTCCTTTTGAGATAAACAGCTGTGGCTTGAAAAAAGTTGGTATTTGTCCAACTGAAATCCTAAGTCTTAAGTAATTACCAGTCCAGAGATGAGTTAAAGATGCTAAATGTGAATTAAAGATCTCTCCATATTTACCAATTGTTTTAAGTTGTACTCCTTCCCCCTTGTAGACTTTGATAGGGGTGTTGGGTGCAAGAATATAAATCATTAAATGGCCTGTGGATGTCATCAGTGCTTCCATAGAAAGTCACTGTCAGAAAATTCATTCTAATGCAAGGTTAATCAGTGTAACATTAAAATTACATGTTACAAATTAATTAGTGGCTGGGTCAAAAAGTGTGAATTTCCTGACTTAAAATCGTGCTCTACGTCTGCTTGCCTGCCCAGGAATATCCAGCAGAAGCAGTGTGAGCTTTGGTCACAGGTGTCTTCTGCCTCTCCTGCTTTCTGGCACTGTGGCCAGGAAATTTGGCTGACAGTTCCCATTAGCAGATAAATGAGTTGCTCACCTTGTTCCCCACTGCTTTGTCAAGAGATTTATAGCCAGGCATGGGCTAATTTAAATGATTTCTTTTGTGAGGGTCTGTGACTGTTTTCCTTGGCATATTGAAAAACACAGGTCAGTCTGATGGTGTCACAGCTTGAGGGAGGTGATTCCTGGTGATCTGCAGGGTGATTTCCAAGAAATCCCATACAAGTGTGCTGTCCTAAACCAGGAGAGTTAGATAGAACATTAAGGCTAATTTGCAAAGTGTACATAGGAGGTTTTCTTCTTTGTTTGCCATCTCAAACTACTTTGAGTTCACAGAATCCCAGAATAACTGGGTTGGAAGAGACCTTTGAGATCATTGAGTCCAACCCAGCCCCAACCCCTCAACTAAACCCTGGGTTTAGTTAACAAAGCCACATCCAGGCTTTGTTAAACACACCCAGGGATGGTGACTGCTCCACCTCCCTGGGCAGCCATTCCAGAACTTTATCAGCCTTTCTGTGAAAAACTTCTTCCTGATATCCAGCCTGTATTTCCTTGGTGCAGCTTGAGGCTGTGTGCTCTGGTTGTGTCAGTGCTGCCTGGAGCAAGAGCCCAGCCCCAGCTGAGCACAGGCACCTTTCAGGAGCTGTAGATAGTGGTAAGGTCACCCTGAGTCTCCTTTTCTCCAGGCTAAACAACCCCAGCTTACCTTTCTCAGGGATCCTAAGCTACTTCCCATGCTCTTGGGCATGCAGGAAGATCTGAACTTCCATTACTTCCATCCCATGGTGGCAGACACCTGTAGAAAGGGGATGGGAAGAAAACTCTGAAGGTTTGGGAGGTGCTGGAGGTATGGATGCAGCAGCCTGCCCAAAAGAGGACAGTCAGGGGTGCCTGCCCAGACACCCAGTTTTAATCTTCTCTTCCAGCAGAAGCAGGAGCCATGGCTTGAGTGCTTCAGACGTGCCAGAGGAATGAGCTTTTGGGGACTTGGCATCCAGGTGACTTAGGCAGCATTGAATAGCCTATCTTTGCTGTGTAAGTCATTGCTCCCAGAAAAGTCAGAGGTGCCAAAATCCTAAATCTATACGGGAAAACAAATTATGTGCTGACTCCTGCGTTTCATACTTCGCTGCTTTTCCCCTCTAAATTTCTAGCTGGCTTGTGGGTGTGATGCTAAATTGATGAAAAATTGAACTATGTGTCACTTTTGACATTTCTAGCATTATTGTGGAAGTCCAAATTACCAGTAATAGTAAGTGACATAGTATTATTTTGTATTTATTATTAAGTCTGTGTTAATTTTTGTATTGGTGCTTATTACTTAATAGCAAGACTGATTTTCCATGGGGTTGGGTTTGGTTTGGTTTGGTTTTTTTGCTGGCTTTGTTAATTTTCTCCTGGCTGTTTCAGGGCCGGGCTCTGCTCCACTGGGCGTGTGACAGAGGACACAAGGAGCTGGTTTCAGTTCTGTTACAGAACGCTGCTGATGTGAACATCCAGGTAAGAGGGAGCACAGAGGTAGATTGGATTGATGTGTTACACAGCCTCCTGACCAAAACTTTCCATGGAGCTGAATTCTTCCCAAACTCCACAGCAAGTTCTCTCGGGTATTTATCACAGAAAAGCTGCTGCATTCTGGTGAGACCCCACCTGCAGTGCTGCATCCAGCTCTGGGGCCCCAGCACAGGAAGGACATGGACCTGTTAGAGCAAGTCCAGAGGAGGCCACAAAGTTGATTACAGGGGTGGAGCACCTCTCCTATGAGGCTGAGGGAATTGGGATAGTTCAGCTTGGAAAAGAGAAGGCTTCAGGGTGACCTAATTGCAGCCTTCCAGCACCTACAAGAAAGACAGACTGTTTATAAGATCACGTAGTGACAAGGGAGAACAACTGAAACTGAAAGAGGTTTAGATTATATATTAGGAAAAAGATTCTTCCCTGTGGGGGTAGGGAGGCCTTAGCACAGGTTGCCCAGAGAAGCTGTGGCTGCCCCATCCCTGGAAGTGTTTAAGGCCAGGTTGGACAGAGCTTGGAGGAGCCTGATCTAGTGGAAGGTGTTGCTGCCCACAGGTTTGGAACTAGATGATCTCTAGTGTCCTTTTCAACCCAAACCATTCTGGGATTCTCTTATAAGAACATGCAAAAAAAGTTATCTGGGAAAAATAACAGAATTTTGAGCAACTGAGGTTTGCAGGCCACATGTCTGAGCTTACCTAGCACCAGTTTTAGAATGTCTGAACAGACCAGGTTTTAACCTAAACTGGTTCAGCAACCACTTTGCAAATGGTTTCTTCCAGCCAACCAGTCTGCCAGTGCTCCTGGGTCAACACTCCCAGTTCTGTCAGTTTGTTGTAACTAAGGGCTGGCCTTAAATGTAAATGTGATTATATTCAGAAATAATTGTCCAACATATTCCTGTCAGATTATGATTGATTGCTCTTTACCATCACGACATTTTTTGGCTCTGCTCTCTTTCCCAGTTTGGACATAGAGACACCTTTGCTGATGAATCTTTGAGCTCTTACTGGTGAGACCTGAGCAGCCTTCAGTAAATGCTTGGGTCATTTGTAAGAGGTGGATGTGAAGCAGAGCTGCAGTCTGAAGGCTTGTGGGCAGAGCTGTAGTGTTCACAAGCTACAGATAGATGTGTTGGTATTTACACACACACCCAGTTGTTTTAAAAAAGTCTGTGTTGCCCTTTCCTGGGCAGAATTTCTGGTGGGATGGGTATGAGGAAGCACAGCTCTCTGGTGGCTGGTGAGATCTGTATGTTTGTGCTTAGGTCTCCAGGGTTTCAGCTGTAATGGATTTAATAGGAGTTTTTCCTGACACAGAAGAGGGGTAGAGTGAATCCAGTGCAAATGGGGGGCTTTGCACATCCTGTCCATCTCCTGTCAGTCAGAGCCAGAGAGCTGTGTTGGATACAGACAGGAGCAGCTTTGTGTTGAAATTGGGAAGGAGTTGAACCAGGCTCCTGCCCATTCCCTTCACCCTGGAAGCCTGGGAGGTGGTTCTGGGTTCTCTCTGAAACTTCTCTTTGACACTTGTATCATTCCATTGGAGGTGAAGTCTGACTCTGAGAAGAAAAAGCAAAAAAGAGAATCATCATATTTTTTTCCCCCCAAGTATTAATTTTCTGTTAAATTCTTCTCTTTTCTTTTTGATACATTGCACATTTTCTAACCAGATTATTTTTGGCCAGTAACAAAAGGTTAATAATAGTCATAAAAAGAAAAATCAATCTTTGATATGTTTTTCCCCACCAAGGTAATAAAGGAGAATTTTTTATAAAGGTCTTTGTTTGCACGTAGGTGTGTTCCCAGAGAAAGCAGACACATTTTTATTCTCAGCCATATATAAATTGCAATAACATTTCAAGACTTTGTGACTTAATGTTTATTTCCCTTTTTTTTTTTTTTTTTTAATTCTGACCTTTACCCTGGAAGAATTCACATCCAAACCAAAAGCAGGAGAAATTGTAAGAGCAACCAGAAGAAAAAGGGAGAGGGAGAAACTGTGGCTTCCTAACAGACCATAAACACCACAGCACCTGCTAAAACACATTACCAAAGGCATTACCAGTTAATGTGTAGGCTGTACAGAGCAGTGGGTTCAGTGTGAGGGGATATCTGCTGAATGGGTGATGCTGTTTTTCCAGAGTGAAGTGCTCCCAGCAGAGGTTTCCTTCATACCTCTGTCCAAGCAGCCTCCACAATCCCACCTGCCTCTCCAGGTTTTCAGGAATTCTTCTGTCTTGTTCAGTTTTGCAGCAGCACCTTCATTCAGGCAGCATGAGAGATAAAGAATAAATGAGGGATTATGAGGGTTATGAGCAGGTAGTGAAGGAGAAGAATGCTACAGACCAATTTTTTTTTAATTGCCTGTGTTTTAGTATGCTTCTAAAAAGTTAGTCAAACAGCATGACAGATTTATGCTCTCTTCCATTACCTTTTTAATAAATGTTCTTCCATCTTGGCTCTTTTGCAGTGTGCTAAAGGATTTAGCTGCCCTAAGCAGGCAGTGACAGCGGTGCTCTGCTGAGTGACCTGGAGCAAGTCTTACCTGCTCACTGTGCCTGTAGATGTGCCTTCACACATTTTTGCTGCCTTGTCTTAGTTACCTTTATACTGTCTGTTGTCAGAGAACTGCAGTGTCTGGATCAAAAGGGTCTGCAAGAGTCTCTTTGCTGATAAACAGCTTTAGGAGCAGGAAGAGAGATCTCCTGGCTCTGCTCATTCTTGGATTTTAATTCTGGGAATAACCCCATGCCCCTGGACTGCAGTGATCCAGTGCCTGTGCTTTTTGTTTCAGCAGTGGTGCTGCAGTTTCCAAAGGGTAGTTACTGAAAAGCTGCAGCCACTGAATTCTCTGCTCGTTCATAATTAGCTCTAATAGCACATTTGAAAAGAGGTGCTAAAGCAATTGCCATGGGCAAGGGAATGCAAAAAGGCAACAGGCTGTTCTGCTTTGTTGAGAAGTGGCATTTGTGTAATTGAATTATCTAAATCTCCAGTGCCGGGGGCCATGTCAAAGTGGGTGGTGGGATGGTGTTTTGGAGCTCGGCTGGAAATACCCAGAGCTTGGAGCTCAGTCTGAGAACAGCCTCCTTCACTGGAGCTGTTTGCCTAAACCAGCAACATAACAGATTGGTAACATCATGTTAAGGTAAAGGTTTCTAAGCATAACACAGTGGTAACTTGAGTTATGAAGGGCTCAGCAACACGATTATAATATCCATTTGTAGCTTTAAAACATAAGAAGACACAAATTTTCCTTGCAGAGGATAAGCAACAAAGGAAAACCCCTTTCCTCCATGGGGATAGCACCTTCTGGATGTGAGGTGCTGCTCAAGCAGCTTTCAGAGGAGCTCCTTTAGTGTATTTGGGGGACATAAAACACAGACTTTCCTCCTGGACTTCCTGTGACTTCATTTTGTTTCATTTGTGGGTACTCCATACTCCAAAATAATAATGCATGTGTTCATGGCATGCCCTTGGGAGTGTATGGGGAACTATCTGGGAGTGGTGCTCAGCAGCTCAGCTTACTCTGGTAAAGCTTTTCAAGCCTATCTGGCCATGTGAGGAAGTCTTAACATAAATATTGTGAGCTGTAAAGGGAACTGTATCACTTGACACACCGGATAATTAAGGGCTGTGTACAGATCTATGGGGTAGAGCAGCTGAGTTTCAACCATATCTAAATATTTTATGATTTTTAAACTGCATCATTGTGCAATTATCAATGTTATGGTGATTATGTTTTGTGCTGAAATTTTTCTCTAATTCTGACTAAAAGGATGAAAAAAGCTGTAACTGATCTTCACTTTTTGTTTCCTGACTTTTCACTTTCTTGGTGAAGTGCAGATCAGTGCACTAAGACTTTAAACCACTGGTCAGCAATTTCTCAGTAGTCACTTGTGGACCCTTCAGGTGTTTGAGAAGGAAACTTGAGACCAAAGCTGAAAATCATCAGGTTAAGAAACCTGTTGCTAGTATATGTGGGGTTTATTTTATTCATTCCTAGATAGGAGTAATTTCAGTGAAAAGCATCTGGTGTCTGTGCTGTCTGCAGAGAGCATTGGTTGATTTTTGATACAAATCCAGTGTTGGATTTGTATCTTGTACCAGTTCATGCAAGGCTGCTCAGTCATATTTGTGCATTGAGGTGGTGCTTGTCAGCATATTTTGAGTTAGATTGGGGTTTTTTTTCCTTTTTTTTTTTTTTTTAAGGTACTTAAAGTAACATGGTTGCCTCCCCAGGCTGTCTTTCTCCCAGTTCCCAACTTCCCTCCTCTATTTGCATCCTAAGACTGGTGATCAGAGTGTTCTTGGAGACATGGAACATGGAGCAGCCATCCCCTTGTAATACCTTCACTGACTGGGGATAAAAAAAAAGAAAAAACCTTTTCAAATGAAGACAATACAAACATAATAAATGGCAGGGAGGGTTCATCTCCCTCATGACTCAATCCTTTTCAAACAACATTATTATTGACTGACCTATTGGTTGCCAAAAAGGAAAATCAATTGTACTAGAAGTAGTTGCTGGGCCACAGATCACAGTACTAACCCAGCAGAGACAGGTTGATTTTTATCAACTATCCAAAGACTAATTTCCACCATTAGCTAAAAATGAAGTAAAAATTACGGATATGTCGAAGATTGCTAAGATTGGTGGTGTGTTGGTTTTGTGTGTTTGTGTGGGTTTTCTGTTTTCCTGTCTGACTCTTAAAAGGCTTGTGTCTGTATAGGGTAAAAAGAAGCAAGGAATAGTCAGGCCTGCTTGCATGCCTGCTTTTTTTTCTTTTCAGCCTTCTTCATTTGGATTTCACAGCAAGGGTCTGGTGTTGGAGGCATGTAGATGTTTAAAAATTAAGCTGGTCTCAGCAAATGTGCATCCCTTCCCTGCTTCCTGCACCAAACATTAGTCATGCCCTCGTGATCCTGTGCCTGTAGGGAGATGGAGAAATTGATTTGGATGTTTTGGCTGTTGTGACCAAGGACCACAGGCTCCATCTACACATCTTCCCCCCTCCCCAGTGAGATGGGGGATGCAAACACATTTGTGGGTAGGGTGCCAGCTGCCAGAGTCCTCTGCTGTTATGACCATTGTCTAAACCTGGCTGAGATTAAATAGGAATACGACAGCCTTGTGTCCTTGCAGTTAATGTCCCTAGGATCAATTTCTCCCTAAATATACTAAAAGCCTGGCTCATAAAGCCTGTCCTGTCCTGGACCTGATACTGCAGCAGAGGCTTTGGTTATAGGTATGCTCACAGCAAGCAAAGGATGTCAGAGCTACTGCTGAATTGACCACTGCTGTGGGAGAGAGCTACAGGGGCAAATGCATGGGAATACTAAACAGAGATGAAAAGCAAAGCAATGAGAGCAGATTTATTAACCACAGTAGTGTCCTTCTTACCTTAACCACCCCCCATCCCATCCCATCCCTGTCTCAGTATTTCTGTGGTCAGGTTTGTTAAGCAGATCTCTGAAGACTCTGCAGCCCATACCCCTTCAGTTTTGACACTGCTGCCAGTGGGTGTGAAAGCCATTAGCCAAAAGAAAGGAGAGATCTGCTTAGTGACAGAGGGTAGCATTCTACATTAAAGCATTGACATGGTGCCAGTCATACAGTTATTACAGGTGGCACAGCTCCATGTCTCTCCTGCGGGTCTCTCTGTGGAATGTAGATTGGCAGCAGGTTGAATGTTAAATGGTCACCACTCAGCAGATGCTGTTTTTACCTACTGGGAGAAAAGTCCCTTTCAGCAGAAACATTTGCAAAATATTTGCACTCTAAATATATGCTGGGAAAGGCAGAGATTTATCCCTGGTTTGCTCCTTAGCTTCTGAAGCCACCTCAGGCCTCATCAACACTAACCAGCTGATGAGATGTTTCCTTCTGCTTGTCCAGGCTGGGCTTTTTTTTAGCATTGTTTCTTCCTATCTTCCAGCTTGACATATCCAGTCTTTGTTTCTTCTGCTCCCTGTAGACAGATGAATCACTGTTTCATGGCTGGTGCAGCAGAGCAGTTGGCACTCTTGCAAGCAGCCCATGTGCAGCGCTGCCTGCAAAGCAGCTCACCAGCCAGGAACTGCTGCAGGCTCCTGTGTCCTGCAAAACCAGTGTTTGAAAAGTGAAATCCAAGAGCTGGCCTTGAAAAAACTCACAGTGGTCTCTGCTGCTTTGCCCTCAAAGGCTAAAACTGCTTTTGGGGTAATCAAAAGGCAGGGTTTAAAAAGCCAGGACCGAGGACAGTGGCACATTTTAGTGGCTTGTGGGCCTTGTACTGAGGGCTGTGCTGTGCAGAGGGAGGCATTTCCATGGGCACTGCTGGGCCAGGAATGCAGACTGGCAGGAGGCACACAGTTTTAGCTCAGGAAGCCTTGTGCTTGATTCCATGCCTGACACACAGCTCTGTTGTACGCTCCCTGTCAGTGCTCACAGTAGGCAGGAGCCAGCAGCAGCAGTGAGCTTTGAGGTCATGCAGGTTGCACCGTGGAGGAGAAACAGATACCTTGCTCCCCTCCATCTTCATGTGTCCCTGCAGAGGCAGGAAAGAACCTTACCTTGAATGCCTCCCCTCGAGGACATGGGCTGGCCCTTGGTCCCAGGGTCATCTTTGAAATCAGCATGTGTTAAAACACCTGTAATTCCTGAGGTCATTGTTGGAAATGCTTTAGCCCCTCATTAAGGTGTTTGGGTAACTGGGCAAACAGGATGCCACTGGCAGCCAAGCTGGTTCTTCAGGTGAAGAATCACCCTAGGAATGGTCTCTAATCACCCTAGGAGTGGTCTCTAATCACCCCAGGAATGGTCTCCAGCCTTGCTTCATTTCCTATGGCTTTGGTGTCACTCCTCCCTGTCAGAGGAACCACCAAGCCATCAGCTACTCTTTGCTCAGGAGAGATGGTTCCTATCACATATTCTTTTACCATCAGCCTCTTGGAAAAGCTTTCCCTGTTTTGAAGAAGTTCTGCCACTCACCTTCTCCCTGAGGACTTCTCAATTTGAAAAAAGTCTCAAGGCTTTATTTCCAAATGGAATCCTGTATTCATCTGTTGTCAGTAGCTGTTTCTTCTGGTTTGCTCTAAAAGTCAAAACCAACAAACCCATACAGAACAAAAAACCAACAACAACAAAAAACGCTAATTCTTGGTAAATCATTAGGGCATCTCAAATTTGCAGTCTTCAGCACAAAGTACTTTTGTTAAGTTTTGCTAAATAAGATTGTTCTAATGCTTTAGATATTGGAGCAGTAACTCTTTAAGCTTATTTTGGTTAGACTTTAAGTAAGATTTTTCATTATTATAGCTGCATGGATTGTAAGTGGCAGAACAGCACTGAAAATGGCAAAGCTAATTTAGTAGGCTCCTGTTTCTCAACTTGTTCATGTTACTTTTGCATCCATGAGGAGAGTGTCAGTGCAGGACAGTTTCTAGCTCAGAGTCATGTCTCTGGTGGCAGGGAAGAGTGAATGCTTAGGAGACAGAGTAGAGTAAGCATACAGTGATAATTTCATATATCTTCCCAGAATCCAGGGCTTGGAGGTTTCCTGAACCACTGTTACTATTTTTGCACTTCTGGATTTTTCTTTGATAAATTTCTTTCATCCCTCTTTGAATTCCCAAACTTTATTCTATTGGGAGTCCTGTAGTTTATCTGTCCATTTGCCTTGCACTTGCCATGATCATTTCATGTGAGAGCCCATTTTTCTTGTGTAATGAGAAACACTAATTGTTCCCCCAGTTATCTTCTCTGTTCTACTTTTGACTTTATTGGCCTCCTTGATTCCCCTTGATCACTTCTTTTTCAGACTGAGGAGTTTTATCTGTTTAATCCTACCCCATTTGGAAGCTGCTCAGTAACTTTGTCACTTGTCATTCTTTGGGTCATTTCTAGTTCTTCCTTGTTGCTCTCAGATGAAGGGAGCAGCACTTCTCCCAGTGCTCAAGCTACAAGTGCAATATGAGACATAATGAAGCAATGTAGTGATGTTTTCTTATTTCCTTTTTTCTCCCCCCAGTGCCTCCTTGTTGTTTGTTTTTTATTAACTGCTGTTGAATACTGAGCTGGTGTTATAGAGCTGTCTGTAGTAACTCATGATCTGTCTCCACAGTGGTAGTATTAGCTAGTTCAGAGCCTATTGCTCTGGATTTAGACTTAAGATTGTTTTCCACGTATGCATTACTTGGTGTTTTTTTAGAGTTGAATTTCATCTGCAGGCTTTTCACCCTGTCACCTTTAGATCCTTTTGTAGCATTTTACAGGCAGCTTTTGGTTTAAAGGACTTGGATAATTCACTCCCAGCCTGCTTTCCCTGTTCCCTTCTGTGCACTGAACAACCCAGGCCCTTGCACAGATCCCTCAGAGGCTCCAGCTCTCATCAACAATTGTGCAAGCTGGTTGTTTACTCCTATTCAATCTCTAATTTTGTAATCACTTCTCAAGCAAAGACCTTCCCCCTTGCTCTATGATAGCATCATTTAATAGTCTTTGGTGAGAGGGTGTGTCCAGAGGCTTTTGGAAATCCATGTGAACAGGCATCCCCACTCATGTGGGACAGCAGAGGCTGGTGCCATTTTCTCTCTGCCTGTCACAGAAAATCTACTCAGTTGCTCCCTTTTGTAACAAAACAAGTAAATCCTGTCTTGGAGTAATCTTCTAGTTGGTCTAACACATAAATGGACTGTCTCACCTTAGGCATTCCACGTTGCAAGGAGTCTTCCCTCCTCTTTTAACAGTGCTCAGCTTGGCTGGAATAGAAGTTTGTTACAAAGCAAAGGCCTGAACTTCCACAAAGGTGTCTTGTGCTCACTCTCAGGCTAGGAGGTGCCTGTCTGCAGGCTGGGTACCAGCATTGGAAGAACTGTTGAACTTCCATCATCTAAATCCGTTTCTGCTGTTCCAGCCAATTAAACATTAAAATGAGCGTGACAAATAAGTGTTTGTTTATGGGTCAGTAACTCCAGAGTGTGGCCGTGACATGACTGCCCGAGACAATCCATTTCAGGGCAGGCCTGGGCAGCCTGACATCCTTGGGTGTGTAATTGCTTTTATAGGGAAAGGGAAGCAATAAGGATAATGCAGCTATCAGGCCCCAACTCACTAGTTCAGAAACTTCCCCATGCCAATCAAATTCCTTTGGTATTCAACCAGTTTTAGGCTTGTTCCAAAGGCATTATTGTGCTGTCAGAAAATATCCTGATGGATATATGCATTCTCTCCAGTGTTGGATGTTACCTTCTTGGTTTTGTCCACCAGCCAGCCCTCAGTGCACACTTTATGGCAATAGACAGGCTTGTCTTGTCCCTCTCCCTTGTTTCCCCTTCCCCTATTATATATATATTTTTTTCAGCACTATTAGATTATTAAATGCTTAATGACTATTCCATTCCTGCTAACTATACTTTTGATGAGCTGCAGTAATAAAACTTTGTAACAGTGAAGTGTGTGTCTGGTTCCTTTATAGGAAGGGCACATTTGGGGAGCTGAAGTAATGGGGGATAAAACTCAATTAATGAATAGAAATAAAAAGAAGTAAATGAGGTAATCAAACTCAGAGAAATTAGTATTGGCAGGTCTTGAATGATGCTCTTGGATGAACAATCTTTCAAAATCCTTCCTTGTATGCCGCTGCTGTCTCTTTATTTATTATTAAAATAACATGATCCATGAGGCGCTCGGGGTGACTCCCAGCCTAGCTAATTCTAATTAATCCAGTCAGGGAGAGCAGCAGGGTAAGTGGAGCAGTCTATCGGATTGAAATTCATAACTTAATTGAGGTCAAAGTCCTGGGTTGGGAGAACAAAAGTCTTTCACTGGGACCAGGCAGATCAATAGCAATAAATATCTGGCTTGGATGCAAGTAGCTTATAGTGACGGATTATCTGACACTGGCCAGAGGTCTTGGTCTTGTTCAGGGCAAAGTCCTGTGGCATCTACAGTGGAGGGTGACTTTTGCCAGTGTTCCCTCCAAAACCCCAAAGAACTGTTGAAGGACTCATGGGACCCTCAGGAGAAGGATGTCCATACAGAAGTCCACATGAGTCATGCTGAAATTTGATTTCTCAAGGTACAGGTGTCTCATCAGTAGCACAAGGGCAAGTGTCACATTAGTGCTGATGGAGGCTGGAAGAAGTTGCTCAGGCTTACAGGAACTTGGAGCTAAATCACAGTTTGTCCAGAAAAAGACCTTTAGGATCAGGGGAAGCTGAACCGTGGATGGATGGGCTTTATGCCAAGTCTGTATTTATAGCACGTTTACATAGGAGGACAGAAGAAGGTTGGAAGAGGGAAGTGTAAATAATCATTAAGTGGGGTTTGTAGTGTGAGAGAAAACAGCAGAGGCAGATGTGATGTTGCCTGTTCTTCAGGAAAGCATCCAGTGTCTGTGTGACCTCCAAAATCTT
The DNA here is from genome assembly GCF_017590135.1 of Pyrgilauda ruficollis. NCBI lineage: Eukaryota > Metazoa > Chordata > Aves > Passeriformes > Passeridae > Pyrgilauda > Pyrgilauda ruficollis. Next base: position 2,930,653 of record NW_024526266.1, on the reverse strand, counting down.
CTGTTCCAAGGGGTTTGCATGTGCTAAGGATGACTGCTTTCCCAAGCCCTTGCCCAAGCATGAGTTTGGGCATTATCTGAACTCCTAAACCAGAGAGGAAGCCTGAGGTCCTGGCCTGGGATCTGTGGCCTTGCACTGTGCATACATCTTTCCCTGGGAGTGGGCACTGAAATACTCATCAATACCTGCAACTGAAGAAGCTTCTCTGAACTTTGAAAGAAGCAGGTCCTTCGGCTGGAGTTCAGAATTAAAATGCAATCTTCACCTAGGCCGTTATTAATGCGCTGTTTATGCAGATTGGAGTGTTCTGCTCCTATCCTCTTTGCAGAGGACAAATCCTGCTGTGGTCAGCACTTGATACATCCCAGATGGATGTTGTTCTGCCAATGCACTTCAACACAGCTTGGAAGAGAGATGGAAACCGCAGCTTGGACCCAGCCAGGGACTTGGTTTGACACACCTGCTCCTGCTATTAACACTGCATGAGGCTAGGGCATCTCTTCTTGTCCAGCGTGCCAGAAATGTTCAGAAGATCTCTTTGTCTCCACAGGTCAGGTTTCCAGGTGTAGGGCAAAAGCCTTGGCTGGTCAGGTGTCAGGTTTTAATGTGATGAACTGTTGGTTTTCCTGGGTGTGTAAATGGTACTCCTGTACCCTCACACCCTTTTGAAACTGACTCTGGGAAACACCTCTTGTTTTCCACTACAAGACATTTGCTTTGTGTGGACAGAATGCAGTGAACAAGGCAGCTGTTCAGTACATAAATATATATATATATACACACACACATACAGTTGCTTTTTCTATGCACTACTGTTATACAATACTACTGGCTATTCTGCTATATACTACTTTCCTCATTCATGTCCCATCCATGGCATAACCTTCTCCTTCCAAGCTGGTGGTTTCACTTGTTAGAACCCTAGTTACTGAGAATCTTAGACAAAAACCAAAAAATATGTTATTCATTCTCCAGATTCTTGGATTATTTGTGTGTTCCTGCTTCATTCCTGCCCAGCCTGTAGAAGAGCAAAAACTTCCTGAGGCTGTTAAACACTGCAAGCAAAACTGCACTGGCAACTGTCATCAAGGGGAGAAGGGGTTGAGTGATTTATTTTGCTGTATATAAAAACTAACAGAAAAATCCAAGTACTGAACAATTCATGACTTAACAGCAAGATCTTGAGAGCAACACATCTTGAATATACAGAACTTTGAAATTGCACTGTAGTTTGTGTCATGGCTCTTCTAAGGTTTAGAAGGAAAATAATTTAGAATATGAACATTGCCATTTTTTCCTCTTTATAGAGCCACACCTGTGCTGCAGGTGAAAGAATTTGCTTTTTTTGTCATTTGAGAGAAATTACAAGATCTGTCCATTCAGAGCTGGGTTTCCACAGTTACCTATGTTATTAAAAAACATAGCAGTAGATGCCCGGATCTATAGAATATCTGTGGATTCAATGAAGAAATTCTGTTTATGGCTCTTTTCAGAGTCAAGTTTAGGTTTCTAATTCTCCAGTTTTGCTACAGAATCCCAGCGTGACCTTGAACAAGTCACTTGATTTCTTTCTGCCATGGTTTCCCATTTGGGAAATGGTGGGGCAAATAATCGTTTTTTATCTCATGGATATAACAAGATTATAAAAATATGGTACTTTTAAGAACCTTAGAAAACTGATGAAATGAAATTAAACAGATCCTGCAGTCCGGATAAAATGAGATGAAACAAGCATGAAACTATTAGTGAAAGAAATGTTTCTTTATCTTCTGCAAATAAAAATGCAAAGTGATTAAGTGGGTCTTTTCTAGCTATTAGCAATAGCAGCTCTAGCCAGCTGACTTCTACCACCCTTGTAAATTAATTTGTGGGGTACAGTCCTGAATTTAGTATCCTCACAATAAATACCCTTAAAAATTTTGTCACTTTTTGTGATGCACAATGTTACTGCCACGATAGTACTGCAATTAACTTGCCCTGCAGATAAAAAGTGGCTGCTTTAAATGAGATGCCCTAACACAATGGTTTGCAAATTTATTTTAATTGATTTTTTTTCCCTCCCTGTGATATTTCCTGCCTTTACTGTATATCCAGCAGTATTTTTGTGAGGCAGGGGAAAGGAATGGGAATAAAGTTAAAGGTTTTTCTTGTCCAGGACTGGGTTGGAGGTCTGGTGGAGCAAACCCCACATGTCCCTGCTGCTGGCAGCGAGGCTGAGCGCAGTAAGTGATGAGCTTTGTGTGGGTGTGAGGTGCTGGAAGAGAAGGAAAGCCCCAGCTCAGACTGTGGGCATTTTCCTCCCCTGGCTTAGTGACTGGATGAAAAAGTCTCTCTTTCAGCACAGCTCTCAAAGCCAGGTAGGGATTAATGAGCAAAACAGGAAGGGAGGAGTTTGGACTGGTTGGCTTTATCTAACACAGAAGGAAGACAAGCAGAGTATTTCAGAAAGCAATAGGCTGGAACGTGCTACAAAGAAACTTTGACATGTGTGCTGGGACTCAGCCAGAGGCCAGGTGTGTTCAGGAAATCTCAATTTACTCTTCTTTCTTTTAGTTTTTTTGGTTTTTTTTTAAACTCAAGTTTTAATCGCATTTGGACTGCGCAAATGAAATCTGAATCAGAAGCCAGATCTGCCAGAGCTGCCTGGTTCCCTTCTCTGTGATGTCCTATTCCTGCTGCTATTGTGAGGATGTTTTGAAGCAGTGCTCACAGATTACATGGTAATTTGGCTTCTGAATTGGTATGAAATTGAGCATTACACTTTGAATTCCAGTGGTCAGACTCAGAAGAGATTTGTAAAGTTACGGCTCAGCAATTGCAAATGATCCATTTTTCACAGCTTAATGACCAAGGGCTTGTTTTCGGAGTGATGGGAAGTGATCACATACACCCCTACCTCCAGCACTAATTGCAGAGTAAAAGAGGTTAATTTAAACCTTGGGGGCACTTTTGATCTGGATCTTCAACAGCAACAGGAAAACTCAGAGCTGTGGTGACTTTAAATCATTCATTTTACCTCTCAGAAGGAAATGTTAAGCATGAATGTGGTCAGGTTGCTCTCATGAGCTGGAAAGAAACAACTTGCTAAGCACAGTCACTTGGGATAAACCACAATGTAAAGGTTATAAATGTGTATTGAGACAAAAATGGAAGATTATATAAACTAGTCATTAAGACCTGGATTTTAAATTATCCTTTTTTTTGCCTGTCAGTTCAAGTGTTCCTCTTGTTCCCATTTAAATTTTAAGTCAAGGCATTAAGCAAGAGCAAAGACCATCCCTATCCCAAAGAGATCATCTTGGCATCAGATACAGTGCCACAGGTAGTGCAAATGGAAAGGCTGAGTGAATGGAAGTAAGAGAACAAAACAGAGATCAGCAGAAAAATGGTATTGTTGGCTCATGGCTTCCCCAGGCAGTGCCAGACAGCGGTGACACGGAGGGTCATGGCAGAAGGAGTTTAACTGAGGATTTAAAGGATGGGAAGGTGTCATTACTGAGGACTTCTGGCAAAGGATAAACACGTGAATTCCTCGCTTAAATCAATGGGACTTTTACTGGCATGTGTCCTAGGGCTGAGTGTGTCCCTTGCTGGGATCAGTTTAAAAAAAAAAGCCCTGCAAATGCTGCATTTTACCAAGTCCATTGGGAGGAAGAATCGGTGATGGAGAAGAAATGGGAGACTTTTCATAGAGAAAAAGAGAAAATTGCTTCATTTGCATAGGAATGTATCACAGCTGTACCCCATGCAGAAAATATTTCCTTCTGGGACAGGGTGGTTTAAAAACACAGTCACCCAGCTGCAAAATTGGTTCTGACTCAAACAGACAATGACACTCATTTCTGGATGGATGATACTTTCAATCTTGTGCCCAGCTACTGAAAACACCTGCTAGAGTTGTGGTCTCCAGGACATCATCTTCCAGTTAAACATAGGAGTTTGGCTGTTTCTAAACAAAAAATTTCTGAGCACTATTCCCAAGCTGGGGGAATTGTCCATCTAGATTTGCCAACCACAACCCATCTTGTTTGACGTGGCTGCTTGATGGCTTCAATGGTAGCATCTCCTGCATCATCAGATAGTACAGAAACATTTCTGTCATCATTTGGTCTTTGAGACACTTGGTTTGTAGCTGCTGCTACACGCCAGAGGCTCAGGTGTGTGTCCTGGGAATCTGGAGTTGTAGCAAGTCACAGGTGATCCAAAATATCAGAAATACATTTTTGGGGGTGCTTGGTGTACTTTTAGCAAAACTCCAAGCACTTCAGTAGGTCTTTTATCATGCTGGCTTTCAGGAACCACTGCTGTGGAGAAGTAACAGGGCACAAAAAAGGAGGGTTTCACCCTGTTTTGTTGGCTTAAGAAATTATCTTGGAAATTATTTATTTATTTTAATAAATTATTTATTTCATTTAGTTTAGTTTAGTTATTGTTACTGCCACTAATTTATATACTACTCTAACCCTAATTTAATCCAATATCTAAATTGTGGTGTCCTGGCCAGATGTGGTTTCTCCTATTCCAGCAAGAGCCTTTTTGCTTCTCTTTTCAAAACACTCAACCAGTTTTCACCTCCATTTCTCTCCCATGTTCTTCATAGCTACACATCTGCAAAATGTTAGGTGTTGTCTCTTCAATACCATTTAGAAAAAAGAGAGGAATGCAGTAAATATCTGATCTTTAGCACTGAGGTCTCTTTTCTGCTTTAAAAAAAAAAAAAATCCTAAGCAATGTTTTAGCCTAAGATTCAGAAGGTTTCAAAGAGACATCAGTTAAACCTGCCTGCTCAGTGAGAGCCAACAAGTGGATCTTTCAGATGTCTGAGTGTTCCCTGGGGGTTCACATTATTAATATCTGCCTTATGACAAGGTGGCTGTGCTGATGCCAGGCTTTTTTTCCCAGCCGGCATGATTAATTTTTCCTTCCTTTCTTAATATCTCTGAGCCAGATGCTTCTAAATGTCCTCATAGGGTGGATTGCTGTTCTTAGCTACTCCTCCTTCCCCCCTACCCCTTTCCAACTAATTCATATAATGGCTCTGGAGATGCATTTTGTAGCATCACAAAAAGCAAAACTTTGAAAGCCTCCTAAGGTGATGGACTTGACACGTGCAGCTCTGGCCTCCCGACGTTCCTGGTGGGCTTGAAAGCTTCGTGCCAGGTAGTCTGTCAAGAACATTTCCCAATTCAGAGTGTGCTTATTTGCCTAGCACTTTACAAATTATATCCATGCAGAAGTGCTGAAGTGCAAGTATTCCTGGTGGGGAGGTTGACAGCGGGGTGTTGCACTGACATTTTGGAGACAGGAAATTTTGGCCGAGGCAGAGGAGGAATGCTTGCATTATTTATGGAAAGTGCAGTGGATCTTCAAGCACTGATTTACTTTAAGGGCTTCAAAACATTGTGGTACTCAAACAGGTCATTATTCTGCAAATAGAAATTAATTCTCCTTCACAGGTCTGGTTCCACAGTACAGCTGCATGGGCCTGAGTGGTACCAGCTGAGAGGGAAGAACCTTAGCAAGCTCTACAGCTTGTTCCTAAGGTGTTCCTGCTCAGCAAACTGATATCCATCAGTTTCCTCCATATAACAGATTTGTAGGTCTTCTGTATTTATCCTCAGTGATTTTCAGTCATTGGTGCATTCACCTGCGTCTCAGGGGATTTTTCCTGGAGGTAGCAAAACCCATAAGGAGAACAGTTAGTGGTTAATAAATTAGGATTTAGTTGTTTCTTTTTTGTAAGTGTTAATACAGTCTGTGCTAGGTAGATCAGTGGATTAAATGATGGAAGTCTTAATTTAAGAAGTCTAGAAAATAGCATTTCTTAATTTCTTACAGGATAAACTGAAATTATGTTCTACTGTTTGGGGGTGTTTTTGCAGTTTAACAGTGAGAGAAGGTATAATATAAAGCAATTAATTTGCCAGTGCAAATAGAGCTCTAATTAGGGGAATCAAGTCTTCAGTTTTAGTTTGAAGTTCAGGTTTTTTGTGGGAAGTGAGGATACTAAGAATATCCTGAGAGTAAGGATGCTCTTGAAAGCATGTCTGTTCCATAACAGACAGCTGGCCATTTAGCCATGTGTAAGGCAGCCTCAGACAGCCCTTTGGCCCACAGCAGTGTGGGAATTAAGTTAAAATTAACCTGAGTTTGGAAAACAACTAGCACCACTTTATTTGTCCATTTAATTGAATTATATGACGCTGTGTAAGTACGCTGACCCACAGACGTAAATTGCTCCACCCTACCCATTTCCCTCCTTAATTCCCTCATGCTAATGGAGCTGATGGGATGTTGACTGCAGAGAGAGAGAGAGAGGGAGGGAAAGAGGCTGGAAATAAAAGAGGCTGGAAATAAAAAGGGACTGTTCCAGCATGGTGCAAACCTTCCCCTTTGGTGAAATGCTCTGAGTGTCACAGCTGCACTGACTGCACTGTGATCTTTGTTGCCATTAAGCTGATTATATGCACAGAAGGATTCATGAAACTAATCCCACAATGCTGCAACCAGTTGCTTTACATTCAAACACAATTTTTTTTTTCTAAGAAATAAAAAGTCAGTTGGGCTTCACCAGATTCTCAAAATGGTTCAGGCTCTTACAGGGACCCACTTTTTTTTCCTGTTAGTTTAATAGAGGAAAATAGGACAAATTAATGGGCTCCATGCATTAGTGGATATGTTTAGTTTGGGAGCCTGAAGTAATTTGGGGTGGATGTGCTGGAAAGGTGCTGTGTGTGACTGTACCTTTGGCACTGCATCATTTTGTGTTTGCCTGGGTGGCCATACCAAGAGCAGCAGCTCTGCATCCAGCAGTGACTCTAATGAGGGAGATTCTGACAGGTTAAGATTGACTTAATTGATTTAATAATCAATTGATATCTAGTTCTTGCTTATTTTTCTAAGGAAAGGTTGATTTTCATTGGTTAGTAGTCATTAAAATGTGTTCACTTGCAGCTAAATATAACCTTTATAGTAAATTTAATTCTTCATTTGCTAATCAGGTACACAATGTCTGCCCATGTTTGCTTAATTATGTAGTTTAACCTACTCTATTAACATTCTTAATTTTTACATTTGAATCAGGATAGAAAACAGCAAATGAGACATTTCTTCTCTGTTAGACTATTAGGTTTTTTGTTTTGTCTTGTGTTCAGGTACATCTGAATGAAATTAGAATTTAATTTAAAAAAAAAAGCTTTACAAGGAAATTTTTAAAGGCTTCTTAAAAATAAATTTAAATCACAAGTATGGTGTGTTTGGTTTTAAAGGAAAAATTAAATAGAATGTTCTTTGTATTTATTAATTACATACTACTTAAAGGAGACTATGTCTGGCACATTCAGGTAGTCAACTTTCCTCAGGTTTTGTTAACAAAAATCATGGATTTCAGGAGGAAAAGCAAGGAGCAACTGGAGAAAGGCCTTGATTCTATCATTAAGCATTCAGTGTCAGATAAAGCTGTATCCTCTTTTTTCATGCTGTCTGTTGTCTGCCCTGAGACTTCGGGCTGGACTTTGGCTGAGCAGCAACGCTTCCCGTGTTCCAGGCCAGCTGGGAGTGGACAGAACATCCCGTGCCTTCAGCAGCATAAATCACAGAGCATTGTGCCTTGAGCCTTACCATGATTTTCCTGCAGGGTTCTGCAGGATTCTCCTAATTCCTTGTCTTCTAAAAGCCATTCCTTCAGATTTAGTCTGTATTTATCACTCAGATGCTTTAACTTTTTACAGTTCTCCCATACTACAGGAAAGGCTGTTGTATACAAAAGTATATGGTCATTCTTTCCAATTCCTCAGCATTTTAAAGCCATCTGTTGTTGTCTCATACTTAATTTTTATCCATGAAGAGTCCAAAGCTAGTCTAATACCTCAAAAGGATGCTTAGGGTGACTTACCTGATCAGTAGTTTGACTTGCTTTAGAAAGTATCTGTCAGATGTCTGCTGCTTGAAAACACACATCCTTTTTCACTGAATGTATGGATTTTATGGAGTTGTATTCTTTTGGGTGTCATTTGTGGTGTCCTAACTTTGAATCTATTAGAGAAGTATTTTTTATTTTAGAGAGGCAACAAAGCATTGGATTTCACCCATCCTAGGCACTGATTGTCACCAACATTCTTTGCTCTCATGGAAGCTTCTAAAAAATAATTGTTTCATGATTCCAAGTACAAACTTTAAGGGCCCTTTAAAAACTGGTGAAACAAATTATATTAATTCTTTCGGGATTTTTTGTCTTTAACATTTAATTGTTTCATTGACCAAGAGTGATTAAGCTGCCTGCAAGCAGAGGAGGAAGAAGCCTGAAGGTAACTGTGCAAAAGCAGGTGCTAGCCCAGCCATGATGGCTTGGGAGAGTCTGAGTTCTCAGCTTTTCGTTTTCAACTTCAATGTTTGCTTCCCATATCACAAAGTGAGAGTAAGAGTGTCCTTCAGTGTAGACCTAGGTGAAGGCAGATCTTAGAAGAGGGAAGACTTAGTGTGGAAAAGGACAGCGTGTCCTGACAGAGCACAGCACTGGGAGCTCAGCATCCCAAAACTAATCCTGCTTGTGGGTGCTTTCACTCGTTTGACCTTGAGCAAGTCAGACAGTGAGGCTTTTTTGTGTGTCTCAGTCTCTGTAACCAACATGGGAATGCTACGTGTGTATATCCCTGGGTCTTGCCTAGATTAATAAATCAATATTTGTAAAGTAAGGCTTGATAAATGCTAACTGTATTACCACATGTACTTGAACCTTGTGCAGAACTTTGGGAGTGTGCCTGCATTTCTGCTCTGTGAGTGGATGGGGCCCAGGCCAGGGTGGTCAGCAGCCACAGAGACAGGTTTGGGTCATTTTCTTCCTCCCAAGGGACTGCCCATAGCACATATCTGCAGGAAGGTCTTGAATACAACTTTTCCACTTAACATGCTCCCCCATCACCCACTGTCAGCAATGAGATTAAATTCTGTGCGACTGCAGAGGACGTTGCATGATTAAAATCCTCTTTTAGAAATTAATATGTACCATCTCTCCCCAGTACTGTGCCTCCTCTCAGAGAAGGGTATTGTCTCCTGAGCACTCAAGGTGTGAAAAGCCACCCAGGGAAGCTGTCTATCTTTGAATTTTATGCTGTTGCACAGTTGCTCCAATGAGAGCTACAACTGCATAAAAATCACAGGGACTTGGGGACTTCTCCTTTCACAGGGTCACGAGATGTGGGGGAAGTTTTGCAGAACAATTAATAGAATAGCAAAAGGAGTGTGGGAACTACAAGTTCTGGTTACAGGACTTGAAGTTCTGTAGAAAATGTTTCCTGAGGGAAGGTAGTCAAAGCCAATAATCACCCATTTTCCTTAGGAAACCTTGGGTATCCTGGGAAGAAAATAAAATAAAACTTTGTTTCCAGATATTGCCCAGCTTTTCTCAACCTTGCTGCCTGTATCAGCCCAGATAAATACAGTGATCAGGGCATTTGGAGATCCAAGTTAAGTATTCATTAGGCATCAGACATTGATGCAGCCCACAGGAGGGCTTTACTTGCATGAACTCTTGGTAGATGAAATTAGGTGTTCAGGTCTGCTGCATTCAGTACAAACTGAAGCTCCTGAGCCATCATTTCCAGTCTGCTTTAGGTCCTGGTAGGCTTTGTGGCATGACCAGGATGTTCAGTAGAGTGAGTTTTCCTGGATTGATTGATGGCTTTCTGATGGAGCTTTTCTAGAATCAGCTGATAGTTGAATATCCATATTTAATGTGGCTGGGAGCCTTCTTGTTGATTTGAGGAAAGCTGCAGCAGAAGTGACTGACTGCTAAAACACCTCCCCTTCCACTCACATCCCTGGTGCCTGCAGCACAAGCCAGGTGTTCCCTGTTCACAGACACCTGAATGTGGTTCCTGCCAATTTTAAGCCTGCAATGCTCTGCAGGTACTCTGGATCCCTGTTAAAGGCTCCAGGTCTCCTCAGAGAGGAGGATGTTGATCTATTCCCCTTTATCATGTGTTCATGGCACATAAAGAAAATTTTGAGGCTATTTGTTTATTGAAAAGGTAATGGGGAGAATTCATCTTTTTTAAAGACAGAAGTTGTTTTAATCTGTTAATTTTTTTTTCTAGCATATATTCAGGAATTCATAAAAATACGTATTTCAGAGGGAAGAAATCTCATTTAGTGGGATGATTTTTCATTTGAGGGTGTGTAAAAGTGGCTTCACCTGCTCTTACTGTTTGCCTGGCATTTGAGTTTAAAATGCTGCTGTTAGAGCATTCTTCCACACTGCCTTCAGACAGCACTTCCACTTGTATTGCCAAGGCTTTAAAAGAAGATTTCCTGTGAAATTAGGTTTTATTAGGTTAGATTTTCATGGTTTTTTGGCTTTTTATAACCTAAAAAAAAAAAAGGCAGGAACTTCTGAAAAAAGTCTTTAGAAAATATTAAAGTTGCACATGGTTTTTCTTCCTTTCATCAGTAATAGTGAGCTTTTTAAAAATTGAACTTTTTCTGGACTGCTTTCCCTGCCACCTTCCCATTGTGTTGGATTCTTCTTTATGTTGTGTTGTACAGAGGACCCAGAAGGACCCCAAGGACTTCAGATTCATTGGTGTAGCATATTTTTGTGCTTCAAACATCCTGCTCATGTCTCTCACTTTCCTAGTATTCTATAAGATTGGGAAATGAGAAAGACCCTGAGTCCTTTATCCAGGTCTGGGTCTGAAATGCCTGCTGGAAGGAAGCATTTATGTACTTTTATTTATTCCCTTTTTCTGTCTCATAGGGCCTTTGGATTCAAATGCAATTCAGACATTGTGAATGGTGGCTTTAAAGCATCTGTGTGTTTTTAGACTGAACTTCTTTAGGCACAGACAATGAAGTTATTCTCGGCAGCTTTACCTGGTGCACAGGAGCTGCTCTCAGCTCATCAGTTGAGGTTCCTCTGGCCTCAACTCTTGCTCTCCTGACCTCCCTGAGAACAAACTGCTGAGCCTCACTCAGACACACAGCCCTGATGCAGCTGAAATTGCCCTCCAAGAGTTTGAGGCGCAGGGACAAGTGCCCCAGCTGGAAGGCACATGGCATTTTACAGGTGGGGAAACCGAGGCACAGGGTTTGTCCCATTCTCTACAGCAGAGCTCCTGCTCCCCATGCTGGGCATTCCCTGTCTCCCCAGGGAAGACAGGCTGGAGCCAAGACTCTGAGCACAGATACTTTTACCACAGGGACTGGATTGTGTGGCAGGCTGGATTTGTGCTTGCTGCTTCATGTTCTGCGTGTGTGTTTCTGCTAAAGCCTCTCCCTGGCTGCTGGCAGGCTCCTGGCTTCCAAGAGCTCAGCCCTGGTTTTCCTTCAGAAAACAGAAGATCTGGAGGAATTTATAAGAACCCTAACTCAGAGCAGACCCGTGGTTTCCAAAATTTAATCTGGCTTTCCAAAGCTTTTAGCAGAAGGGCTGATTTGGGTCAAAATTAATGCAAACACTTGTGTAGACCATTTAATGTTTAGGTTATGGACCTGTTAAGGCAGCAGGATAATCCCTTTAGATTACCCGTGTAATTCCTAGTGAATATTTATTTTAAAGTGACTTCAGTGCCCTTAGTCATTAGCAAAGGTTTGTAATGCCTCTCACAGCTGCCGGGCTCAGTGCAACAGCATTTGTCAATGGGAGGGCTTCTCCTTTTGTTCCCTGTTTTTCGGTTTCTTCGGTTTTTAACATTTCTCCAACTCTTGCCGGCTTAATCCCGTGGGCTCACCTCTAATGACAGGGAAGCCTCCGAGCTGCCTGTGCAGCGCTGATTTCCTCCTGAGGCTGAGGAGGGAGCCAAGGCCTGGGCCGGGCTGCGCTGCCCGCCGGGCGCGGAGGACGGGAACGCGCGGGTTCAAGGACGCGCTCCCGCTTCAGTGTGCGCAGACATGCTCCCGCCGCCTCCCTGATTGGCAAGGTTAACTCCGAGAGGCTGCAGCTTTTTAAACTGATTTGATTAGACCCACTGCTTTATCCCATTCCCTCCCCCACTGCTTGGCCCACCACCTCCTGATCCTTTTAACACAGCCCCTGGTCCAATAACCAGCCAGTCTGATTTTTTTTTTTTTCTTTTTTTCCCTACCCCCTTTTTCCAATTTTCATGCTGGATTTTGACATTTTGTAAAATAGATTATGAAGCCCTACAGGGAAGATCAGTAGGCAGTGTCTTGGTCTCAGGGCTGGGTTTTATTGGGACTGTTTGAGAGGCTGGGATGTGCCTCCTCTTGCTTGATTTCCTGGGCTCTGCACCCTTCCCAGCTCTCAGTGCACCTGTGTGAATTCTGGAACAAGAGACTGGAGGCTTGCATACCCCAACTTGGATGCTCATTCCCCTTCATTTCCTCTTTTCTCTGCACAACCAGTCTTGGGGAGAATTACACAGCCCAAAATGATTTGCCATCCCAGGTCCTCTTTCACTGTGGTGTGACATGTTCACTATCTGCAAAAAGAAACATGGACAGCATGGATAGAGAACTCCCATATCCCACAGGAACAAAATAATGGTGTATTTTAGTAGAATATGTTACTAGCTGGGTTTACTTTGGGAAGTCAGATCACCCATAGCTCCCAGGCTGGCTAAAAAGTGGGATGAGCACCAAGGGACTCTGAGAAGCTGTTTTGGCATTAATGCCCTCAGCCCTTGGGACAGCAAGGTAGGAGCGAGCACCAGCCCAGCCTTCGAAGGTGTTATGGTCCTGTTGCCATCTTCAGCCAGTGTGCTTTAGTGTGTTGTGCATCTTCAGCCAGTTTACAGTCCTGGGCTCTGCTTGTGATATTGCCCTGTTTATCTCCTTAAATTTGCCAGGGGAATGTGGAGCCTGATGTACAAAAGTACCTCTTGACAATTCTCCCTGGCTCTCCTATAAATAAGTGAATAAAGGCTAGAAATGACAGGCTTTTCCAAAACCTGAGAGTCCCAACTCACAGAACAAAGTCACTGGAGAGTGAGCAGCACTGCTGAATTTTTGTAGTCCCAGACTGGTCCAGGGAAAGCTGCATATCATCTTGTTTTCACTTGCCTATTTGTTCAGCAGACCTGATCTGAAGTGGTGTGGGCTGTTCAAGCAGCTCAGTGCTGACAGGGACCAAATCCAGTGACCAGGACCGACCCTATGGAGTCACCCTGGTGAAACAGCACAGAATGCAGACAATCCCCTGCACACAAGGTATTAAATCTTGACATACTGCATTACTTAAGAGGTCTCAGGGAAAATTAAAACCCTTTTGACTGGGTTTTGCAATGCAGGGAAAATTTTAGTGACATTTAAAAGGTTTCTCTTGTGTTCCTCTAATGGGATAAATAAAAAAAGGCTTGTTTTAGGCCAGCAAATGGGGGGACAATCCAATTTCCCTGATTCCATCAAGACACTCTTAAAGCATTAGCTTGTGCAGTTTTAAAAAAACCCACAACAGACTGACCCCTCTGCCTGATGGCTTTGAAAAGTGTCCTGATGTGGAGGTATTTATCCTACACCACATGCTTCATTGAGGCACTCCAGCAGTGCTCAGAAATATACTCCTTTTTTATTAAACTGTTTAGGAGGACAGCATGCACAGCAGGAAGCACTAACACCAGTTTATTATTTACTGCAGCCATCCACACTGGGGCTGTGCTCAGACTAATGCGTGATGACGTGCTCTTTAAATTTGGTGGAAGGGGAAAAGGGTGGCATTAACTAGGAATGTTTCTGATGGAAGGCTGAAACCTAAGCCTGCCCTTAACTTTATGTTTTTAAGCGTGATTTGGGCTCAATATAAATAAAGATTCCCCTGTGCAATGTTTGTTTCCATCAGTCAGAAAGATTAATGTATCAACACTTACTCCAGAGGAGGCTCTGGGGATTGATAATGGGAGATATGGAGCCTTTCACCTCTAGGTCATGGTTCAGCACTGCCCCACATCAGCTGCCACCACCAGCACCTGCCATCTGCTCCCATGGCCTGGGCCCAGTTCTAGGCCCAGCTGGTCCCAAGGGGCTCCCTGGGCTGCTTTAGTGGGAAATGGGATGGAGCTGCTCAGCCCAGCCCCAGATGTGACGGCAGCCCCAGCCCTCAGCACAGAGCCAGCACCACCAGGGAACTTGACCTTCTGCCACGCTTGTACAAGCCATGAATGGAGAACCTGTTATCCCTGCCCTGTGCAGAATAACTCATTTGAAGAGCAGGACACCCCTGAACATAAATCTGTCTGTTATAAAGTTGGCTGAGGTTTTCCCTGGTTGCCTCCAGTTCCTGCTGAATTTCATTAGGAACATCTCTATTATACAGCACAAGGAGAGAGCAAGTGTTGCCTCTAGACTTTGAAAGAGCCCTTTAAAGTGAAGATCAATTTTGCATCTCACTAAATACCTAATGACAGACCAAACTGCAAGTACTTAGTTCAGCTGTATTTTAATAGCATTGTGGCTCCATCGAGAAATCCCAGTTACTGATAGAGTTTGATGTCCTGAGGCAGTTTTCTCCAGACATTTTTCCTTTAATGTTCTTTAGTAGTAGCACTTCATTAATAGCTGTTTGGAAACCTGACTGTCTGTGAATAAGCAGTACCAATAAGCCTTTTCCCTCACTATTTATTCCTACTTTCTTCTATCAGGAAACAGCCCCAATGATCACAGACTGAGTTTTCAGTCTGACATGTAGCTGTACTTGGTGGTGCATGAGTAAATGAAAGAGCAGCTTCATGCCTTATAAAATAACAAATGGTAAATCAGCTACTAATACAATTCACAGAGGCTGCTAAAAGGCTGCTGGAGGTCACAAAAACAGCAACCCTTTGAGGTGATGAGATGGGAGCTTCTTAAGTCAACACATGCAGTTGGCTTCTCCCTGGCAGTGCTCCACTGCGGGGCAGGATCCAGGCTCTGATACCTTCCCCCTCTGGCAGACGGCTGTGAGTGTGCTAACGTCCTCTCTAATTCCAGATTAGCCACAAAGAGGAGTCATCATCCTTAAGGAACAGGCCTGCTTGGAAAGGAAAGGCTGTCTGAAGGCTGCAGGGCACAGCACTATCCTCTTGCTTTGAGATGTCTGAGCAAGGTTTCTGGCACTAAAGGAGGAGAGAACAAAATGTGTTTTTCATGCTGAGGGCTGTGTGCCACTGGAACTCAGCTTCCCTGCTAGCCCAGCCTTTCTCAAGCTTGGCTTAATAAAATCCAGATCTCATCTAATGAGTTCAGAGGATGCTTCAGAATGTCTCAACATGGAAAGTGCTGATTTTGCACACCAAGCCAAGAAAGGTTTATGGCACCAAAAGAGTCTCCAAAGTCTTATCCTCACTGACTTGAAGGAGAAAAAGCTCCCTGGAGGAGCACCTCTGCAGCACATTGTGACTTGGCTTTTATTGCAACCATGCCTGTCCTCATGAGACAACCTCTGACACTGCTCCAGCTCTGCCATGGCATTCCTGGGCATTTCAGCTGGGCCTGACTTTGCCCAAAACAAGGAAATCAAACCCAGGGGTTTGGGACAGGCACTGCTTTAGCCCACACAGTGGTGGTTTCTCTGCTTTCTTCTGGATTTTTTTTTCTCTCTCATGGTCACTCAGTTGCTGTCTTTAAATGACAGTTCCTACAAAGGAGACATCTGGAAAGGCAGAGTGGCAGCCCTGAGCCATTATAGTTGACAATTAAAAGTGCAACATCTCTTCCATCACACAGGGCTTTAGGTTCAAGCCTGCAGAGGAAAAGGGGTTACTTCCAAAGCCCTGAATCCCTTTAAATAAATATCAGCCAGCATTTGCCTTGCAGTCAGCAGGGACTGAGGTGAGCCAAGCAGTGGCAGCAACGCTCTCCCTAATCAAGCATCCTTCTCTCTAATCAGGTGGAGCAAGTGGCATGTTGACTTGCTGGCTGGGGCTGGATCCAGCCCTGCTCCTGCAGGTTTGCAGTGCCTGGGGCAGCCATCTGTGGGGCAGCAGCACTGTTGGGCCACCTCTGCCTCCTAATCTCCCTGCTCCCATCCACACGTGCTGTCCTGATACCGACAGCCGGTCCCATGCGGGCATCGTGCCAGCAGTGACTTTACAGGCTTTGTGGCAGAGATTATTTAAAGGAGATTAACCCTTCTAAACCCCTTAGATTTTAATTATTTCTGTATGTATTTATAAAACCCGCAGTCTGCTAGTTCCAGGGCACAACTGCCCCAGTCCCCATCCTTAACCTGGATTCATGAATGTACAATGCACCCGTATTGCAGGACAGGAGCTGGGCTGGACAGGGCTCCTTGGATTTCTTTGTTTATTTATTTATTTATTGCCGTTCTGGAACAATTCACATCTGGGATGAAAATTAAACATTATGATTGCAAATTGTAAAAAAGAGCTAATAATTTGAACCACTTTAAAATACTAATAGGGCATTAATTGAATTGTTTGAGTCTATGAGGCATCTCTGGCTAATTATTTTGGTTAGGCAGCTCTGTCATTAATGTCTCCTCACTGCCCATGTTGTGAGCACACTGTGACACACTGTCTCTCTGAAGACAGGACTATCTGTAAGGTTGATGTACTGGAAGCCAGGAGAGGGAAGGACTGTGTCTTTCATTCAGTCTCCTAGCAAGTTTATTATATGCATAATAATGTTGAGACCCTGTAGTCCAGAAAACTGTCATGACTAGGAGCTACTGGTTATAGAAGGGAGAAAAAAAAGGGTGTGCACTTCCATGCTTTCTCTCTTGTTAGTCATGTTAGTGCTGGACTAATTAGTTTGTTAGAGTTAAGGAGTGATGGAGGGAGTGTTTCCCTCTGCACGTGAGCTGTAAAACCCAAATAAAACTGGAAATACCTTGTTTCTGCTTCACTGCACAACCTGGCTTATATTCTTGCAATCTTCAAAAGTATATAGAATCTTAGAATGGTTTGGTTTGGAAGGGACCTTAAAGACCACACAGATCCAACCCCCAGATATGGGCAAGGACACCTCCCCCTAGACCAGGTTGCTCAGAGCCCTATCCAGCCCAGCCTTGAACACTTCCAGATATAGGACAGCCACAGCTTCTCTAGGAAAGCTGTGCCAGGGCCCCCCCCCCCTCACATACCTGCCTGTTTTGTAAATGCAAGCATAAAAGGTGAGTGTTGGAAGCACAAAAACCCCACAGCATTATGGACCACGGTGATCTGAGAAAAAAATAGGGTCATTTTGAATTAATTCCTTAAAATCAGATTATTTATATTTATTCTTGTCTCCTGAACAAGGAAATAAAAGCAGACAGTGCCAACGACTCCATAAATAAATTTTGTTCTTGGAGAATCTCTTTAATATGCACACAGTCCTGCTTCTGTGGTAGTGAACATTTGACCAGTAGCAATTAATTTCTTATCACAGTCTTTCTATGAGGTAAGAAAACATTAGTGTCTCCATTAGGAGGTGGAGAACAGAAGCTCTCCAAGAGCAAATGATGTGCCCAGCTTCATTCCCCTGCCCCACGGCTTGCCAAGAGCTGTTGGAGGGAGAGGGCATTGCAGGGATGCCTCTCCTGCAGCACAGCTGGATGTTCCTTTCCAGGCAGATCCATCCTGCTGATCAAATGATAGACTCAGAAAACGTTCAATATCTGTATATTTCAGGAGAAGTATCACTGAGCTGATGAATTTTCAGCAGCTTACTGTGAAGCATACAGCATTCCCTGTATTGGCAGGAAAAGAGAAAAAATAATAAAGGTCCCTGGTGTATGAATCTCTTCTGTGTGGAAAAGGTGAAAAAGAGGGTTTCTTACAGAAAATACCATGGCATGTCAATGATTAGGCAAAGTGTCCCAAAGGTTATTAAATTTTTTCTCATTCAAATAGGTAGGATCTCCAGCTGAAAGTGCTGGACCCTGCATCCAGCCCCGGGGAGGGGGGAACAGGGAAGCAAAGGGTTAAATTTCGGGGCTGTAGAAGCAGATTGTGTTTTCCTTCTATGATGTGGGCTGACAAGACATCAGTATTCTATTCATCTGTTGGGAATTAGGCTGTTAATCCAATCAATGACTCTTGAGCTAGCTGCAGCCTGCCTCCCCACTGGGGAACAATCGGATCAGACGGGAGATTGTTTAAGAGCACAGAGCAGTCCCGGTGTCAGGTGGAATTTCCAAGCGTTCCCTAGTGAATTGGGGATGGGAAAGCTGTCTCAGCCCATTTATCCTGCCCCTTAAATAAGCAGGTATCTGCCTCAGCCATGCTAAAGTGATAAAGCAGTACGGGAGCACTAACTTTTATGCAGGGAGGGGGCGGGGAAGCACCCTGAGAAGAGGATTTTAGCATCCTGCCCTTTGGAATATCATCCTGTCCATAGCTTGGGATGGCATTTGCATGGTTTGCCAGGGGCTGGCTCAGCCACAGCACTGTGACACTTGTTACAGCTTTAGGCACTGACTTCTCCAAACACATTTTTGATCCCTGCAGCTTCCTGGCAGTTTTTCTATTGCACCAACACACTTGTTTGATGAGCAGCAAGATGCCTGGTAACAGGCAGTAGCAAATATAACCTATAAATATGTCCAAATACACAGCTGGGCACAGAGTGCCAGCTGCAAAATGGGTTAAAAATGCTCAACAGCAAAACATCCCTGAGAGTTTCAATGTTGCTGCATGAGCTGCTGCATGGGTTCAGAAATCAGTTTGTTCTGCAATTAATGACAGCCATGTCTGTGGTGGGATATTGAGAGCCTGTATCTGTGCCAGCAGCACTACATGCTGATCATAGTAGATGTGATAAATCCCACTGAAATTGCACTTGGAAATTTAGGTACAGCACCAGTTAGAAACTAGGGCGATGAGGGATTAGCATAACCCTGGCACACTGAACTCCTCGGGCTGGGGGTGTTTGGGAGCATTAGCAGATGCAGGCTTCAGGAGGGAGCCACTGGTGGTTCCTGGGCATCCTCTTCTCTCTGAGCTTTCTTAGATCTGCTTTTAACTGCAGCTTTATAAGTGGAGGCTTCTCCAAATTAGTACTCCTAAATGAACCACGAGTATGAGCTCCAGCAGTGAATACGAGCAGGGAGGTCCCCAGACAGAAAAATCCCCAGCTCAGAGGCTTGGCTTTAAAGGGCTTCAACATCCCTCTTCCCTTGATCATAATTTTGAATCAAACAAAAGCTAATGCAATTTTCTTTGCCTTTCAGTAGCAGATTGTGCTGTAAGGGTTCATGCCATTAGAAATGTAATAATTGCTTCTCTATGCAGATCTAAT
The DNA here is from genome assembly GCF_017590135.1 of Pyrgilauda ruficollis. NCBI lineage: Eukaryota > Metazoa > Chordata > Aves > Passeriformes > Passeridae > Pyrgilauda > Pyrgilauda ruficollis. The sequence goes on along the minus strand of NW_024526266.1, from coordinate 2,911,483 downwards.
TTATCTGTGAGGCACTTAGAAGATAGGCCAAATGATAGCCTGGCAGCAGGCTCTGGAGAAGGGCCCAAGAGGTGATGATAAAAACCAGTCTAGCACCTTCCATCCTGGGGGATATCTGCCTGGCACAGTGCAGGAAATGGTCAGAATAGAAGGAATGAGCAGAGGAGAGAGCTGAGAGCTCTTGGAGAGGGACAGCTCAGGGAGAAAGGGAACCCTGCCAAACCTGTGTGCACACACAGGGGAGGTGGGAGAGTTAATTGAGGAGCCAAACTTAAGAGGATGCCCTGCACTTGTCAGCTTGGGTTGTTTGCAATCCCTAAAAAACCAGCTGTTCATGACCAGTGCATGCTTTTTGGTTTTGCTTTCAGCAGAGGTTGCTCTGTATCCTTTGTCCCATAGTGTTGGTCCCTGGGGAGTGCCTGAGCTGCCTTGGTCTTGGGACCAAGGATGCACATGGGGATGTCTCCTGCTGAATCATCTGGTGGAGTTCACACTGGCTATATTTTTTCCCCCATTGCCTGGTTTTAGTATTGGTGGGGATTAGTATTAGTAAATTCTGGTGTGTTGAGCTGTAGCCTTACCCTCAGTCTTCTTGGAGAGAAAATTTCAGAGAGAGAATAAGATAATGATGAGGATAAAGTAAATTGTTGGGAATTTGAAGTCTAAAGTAGAAACAAATGAGAAATAAAACCCTTTTTAAAAGAGGAGGGAAGTATTTTCTGGCTATTTTTCATCTCCCTGGCTTGAGTGAGTGTGTGTCGTGAGGCTGCAGAGATTTATATTACAGCTCCTAAGCATCGGTGCTTGTTCAGAGTCTGTATTATTCTGGCCCTTTTTATTCACTCACCTTCTAAAGATGTAGTGTAAATATTTATCTTCCCTCTGGCCCATCGTGCTGCCCAGGACCCGGTGCTGTTAAACACTCTTATCACCTCATCGTTCTTATCTTCTGCGATCCCTGCCAGCATTCAGCATTCGGAGTCTGTCAATGGGAACGAGCCCTGCACCTTAAAAGGTGCCACAAATGAGTAGAAAGGAGATATGGGGGGAAAAAATACCTTAAAATAAAGAGCACACGTGCTACCCCTCGAAAGGGAAGGGTTAGTGTAGAGGTTTCCTGTTGTGCTTGGGGAGGTGACTGAAGGTGTTGAGGTGAGGTCTCGATGTGGAGCAGCACTCAAGGAGGTGTGGGGTCCCCTCCAGACCCTTGTGCTGGTGTTGAGGGTCCAGCCCCAGCTTCATCACCGATAAGGGGTCAGGCTGGACCAAAGCTCACCCAGGTAACCAGCGTGGATTTGTTTTTCCTCTTTCTCCCCTGGTGCTGAACAAAACAGGTGAGATGGTGGAAGAGGCGGTGTCTCCCTCCAGGCCACCCTCCCACTGCACTCAGTCTAGAGGGCAAATGAAGCAGCTCTGAGCTATCAGTGTTTATACAGCACTGGTTTTAAAACTGTCCAGTGAAACCACAGTCAGACACTGGCCAGTCAAAGTCTACTTGAAATGGCAGATTGTGTCTTACAGAGTGCACAGCATCTCAGCAGGTTTAGCCAAGCCATTTCCTTGTCTCTGCCCTTCAGTCCAGACCTTGTGTTAGGTTAAGCAGGGAACAGAAATTCCCAAGGAATGTACATGGGATGGCAACACTGATATAATCCCATCAGCTATAAGACAGAATTCATGTGCAGCAGCCACAGTACCACTTAGCAGATAAGGTAGTTGGTCCATCTGCGCTCGGTCCATCTTCTCCCATTTCTCTTGCTTAAATTTCTCAGGAGCAGAACAAAATCCTGTTATCCAATAAGTTATCCACTGGTAGTTGGATTTTCATTGAGTGACATCTGTCACAGACCATGCATGTAGGAAGTACCAATGATTTTGTAGCATCTTTGTTTTGATGGGTTTGGTAGGCATGAACATTTGGGGTTTCATCTCCCTTAAAGGCTGTGGGGCTCAGCTGTCACCCTGGCGTGGCCAGATGTGCCAGGGGGCTGTAGAAGCCACCAGGGATGGCACATGGCATTAGGAGGCAAGAGGGAATCTTGGAATCAGATCTGTTGTTGGTCCGTAATGTGTCTAGGACTGAGCACTCCTACATTTGAGTGTGTCGTGGTACTCCCTTCCTGGTCACTTTCTGTCTGCCTGTGTGGGTTCTGCCATTTCCACAAGCTCCTCCTTTTTACAGATGGAGAATTGCTAAAAGGACTCTGGGAAAAGGGCCTACCAGTGCCTTGCAAGCCTTTACAGAAGGTGTATTGCTGCTTTGAGCCTGGCTTTTCCCCTCTTTTGTATTGAAGTTCACCGAATCAGAGCAGGTTTCCTCCTTTTTACCCTGTGACAGTGATATTTTCCCAGATGATACAGAGGCATGAAAGGGCACTTCTCAGAGGCATCCTGGCTCAGTGTTGGCCCAGAGCTGCCCATCTCCTGTTCCCCACTGACCTTTACTCAGCACCTTCTTTTTGGTCCACCTACTGAGAGGATCCATCTGATCACTGCTGGCATCTCCTGGCTGCAGAGGATGTGCTCCAGATGCCCTGTTCCTGGCTGATGCCAATGGGGTGAGGACAGAGGCTTGTACCTGCCCATTCCCTGTTTGGGATCATCCATCCTAACACAGACACATCTTGGGAGAAGGACCTCAAGATGATCAAGAGGCCACTGCTTTCTGTTGCACATCAGGAAACACCCCTTGCATCAAGACCAGCTACAATTCATCTTCACTCATCTTCTGCACATGGTGTTTGATTGCAAAACAGACACTTCCAGTGCCTGGCAGGCAATATTTGTTTCACGTAATATTTGTTTCACATAATTCCCACAAAGGGAGCTGTAATCCTGACTTTCACAGCCCATCTTTGGTTAGTCTCCAGGTGTGACCATTTTGCTCTGAAGGCTCAGCATTGCCATACCTGGAGCAGCCAGATACATCAGGCTGCAATTAGCCACGGTGCTCCAAAGAGCCAAATCAAAGAGGGATTGAGATCAGCAGCTTCCCAAGGGCTTTCAAGGCCTTTAGTGAGTGACCACACTAGAGCTTTTTCCATTTACCTGGATTAAAATTTGTCACAGAGGAAATAGAAGCAAACAGCACGGCATCTGAGAAGTGTAACAAATAGCATTTGGCCATTGGGCAGGCTCAAAGCAGGGGGAAAATCCGCAGCGTAAATAAAGTGCAAACCATGTTTGCATAACATTGGATTAATAGTTCTTTTTAAAAACCACACTGGGATTAGAGGGATGCATTTCCTATGCCGAGACCTGCGCTCCCTCCTTAGCCCAGCAGATGCCAGAAAGTACATCTAAGAGAAATAAAAAACCTTGTTATCCCCAGCCAGCTGCTGAAACAGCAGTGCTTTCTGCAGGCCTTTGGAAGAGGAACAAATGTCTGTAGGATTCCTGGAGCAGTCCTATGTGTTTTAACAGGGAGTTCTGCAGCAAAGACCTCCCGTGGGAAAGGGTTTCTGCTGCATGGCTCCAGTCCCATTCACCTGTGGGTTTTGTTGGCTGCAGTCTTGGAGGTGGTGATGCAGAGGGGAGCTGGATTCCCATCCCCCAGCCCACAGATCTGACATCCTGCCTTTTCAATAACTCACTGGAGTGCTCCCGCCTCTCCTTCCCCAGGCTTGCTCCATATTTTGCTGAAGTCAGTGCTGGCCCTGTCACTCCTCCAAGCAGCCATGTGCTTAAGGAGAGCTCAGGGGCACTGGCTCACACTGGTTACCTTAGTGTGGAATAATCAATGGATGCTGGCTGTGATTCCCTCATTTCTTTGGATTGTGGTACCATCTAATGACACCCATTTGCATTGCGCTCCCCACAGTTTGGGCAGAAATAGGCTCCTGAAATGAGGCATCTTCAAACACTGCTCTGAGTGCACATGGAAGGAAAAATCAGACCCACCCACCCCTTTGCTTGGAAAAGACATGAAATGGGTATTTAGGCAGCAAATGCCTGTTACACCTGGCTTTTTATCCCTGTTGCTGCCCTGGTCGTCGTGTTGGTGCAGTGTCCCAGAGCAAAGCATGGCACCTCCCACCCCAAAACACAGGTCATTCCTAATTCCTCAGCTCCACAGGCTTAATATCAAACAGAGTAACACACTGGGAAACCAGAAGACTTCTAGCTATAAGTGGAATTTCTATCTGTTTTCCTGTTATTTTCTCTTTTGCCTGCTCCAGAATGTACAGCAAACTGTAGAATTTGCACCTTAATCCCAAAGATGATGGTAATTAAAAACTTAAGTCTCCATAGACAGATGCAAATAAATTAAGGAGGCAAAGAACTGAATTAGAGGCTAATCCTGGTTGGAGTAGTGAAAGCAAAGGGGCCAGTGATTCTTTCCTTCTGGTATTTCACCTGTTCTGGTGGCAGGATGAGGCTGTGGCAGGGTGAGGCGCCTGGGTTTGCAATGCTGGATGTGAAACATCAACTGTGACAGAGCACTGGGGAGGGGACATATTCCCAAAGCATTGCAGCTGATGCAGTGCCTTAAGTGTCAGCTGGACCAGGGAGCTGTGTGCCAGCACCTACAAATCACACACTGCTCTGCCCTTGCACTTCAGGTGTTTCACTAGGATGAGTTTGGCAACTTGCTCTCATCCCTGAGCATTGTGCCCTTTCCTGACCTGACAGAACTTAACCTGGCTATTGGGGCAGACCTAAAGTCTGAAGGCAGGCACCTACATTTATTCAGGGGGAAGGAACTGGGTTTTTTCCCCTGTGTGCTCCCATGTGCTGAAGAGCTCAGTGCACTGAGCTGTGTGAGTGTCCCAGTGCTTTACTCTTCTCTCAGGTAGCTGGCCAAAGCTGGGTTTGCACTGAAGCATCTTGTACTAAAGCACCAGGAGTAGTGAGAATCCTAGAGTGAGGCCATAGGACTGAAATTCTTCATTTTTATGGGTTGGAAGTGATAACAGTTTGAACTGAATTATACTCACGTCATGACGTGATCCACGCACTCTTATGGGTGGATAGATATTGATTATCCATCAATAGGGAGTGATGGTGGATGATGATTCAAATCCCAGCTGTCAGGTAGCTGGGTGTCCTGGCTGTTTGTCTGGTCAATTAAAACACTGCTAGGATTCAGCCTATTTATTTAAAACTGGAATGTATTTGTATTACCACGTTACCTACACCTCTAAAATCAAGTCTCTTTCTCTTTTTCAGGATGGCGAAGGCCAGACTGCACTCCATTATGGTAAGCTGCCTCTAAGCTTGGCTGTTCCTTCTTAGCAGTGTGGATTTGTTGTGTGAGTAAATGCTCTGTACACAGAAAACAAATTCCAGGAGAAAAATGAGCAAGGAAGCTGGATTTGATTAACCAGTGGCTACCTCCACTAGCAAATCCCAGGATGGTAGGGGTAGGAGCCTTGGGAGAAGATTGCTGCCCTCCCTTCGTTCTCCTCTGCAAATGTCACCTTAAAGCCTTCCTTTTCCCTCAATTAATGATGCAGAGTTTCCCTGTACACCTCTGTGTCTCAGGATGTTGGTGTGCCACCTGCCACCAGGAGTGGCTCTGGTTAGGGGATGCCAAATCCCTTGGCCTTCAGGGAGGGTCTGTGCCAGTTTTAACAGGTTACAGAGCTCATGGGAAGGGGACAAACAAGGTGGCCTCCACCTTCGTGTGTCCTGGTGACAAACCTGTTTGATCACAGCTGAGAGAGCAGCAGCTTCTCTACCACCAAAATTAGCAGAGGCAAGTCACAGTTGGTGTCCCTCCTACAATTACAGGCTAATTAGATCCGTGATTTAATTGAAAGATTGTTCTATCTCCAAATGAGAAAAGCAGAGACTGAAGTGATGTGTGCGGTGCTGATGTGCAGGGAATAGGAAAAAAGTATCAATTTAATCTGGATCATAATCTTTTTCCCAAAATTAAGACATAGCCAGTTATTGTCTTGTACTCTCTCTTGATGCCTGTCACAGTAATTAAGAGCATACTTGTCATTCTGAAGTGTTTGTGTCTTTCTCTCTCTTCTTGATCTCTCCACAAGGACATTAGCAGAATAGCAAAATTGATTTGCAGACATCAGTCCAGGGCACAGCATTTGGATCTGGAGCTAAACTCCCAGATTCCATGGCCCCTGAACCAAGACTATAGTTACAATAATGTGTGATTTCTCCCTGTGGGATCTTTCCTGTAGGATACTCAATTTTTCAAATACCTGTCACTGTGACTGGAATGGTGAATCTGTTGCTTAGCACAGCATTGTCCGCAGATGGACAGCACTTAAAATGCCACATTGCCTCTTTCTCTTCCTAAGCAATTCCACACTTTGGGCATTCTCTCTCCTGGGAAGATGCTTTTCCAACGCCTCACGGGTTCACAGTAGATTGTGCAAAAGCATAGCACACATGTAAGTTATCCAAGAGCACTTGCTTCTAAGCAAGCCCAGTATGTGAAAGGAAAAGGTGGATGCACTACCTGAGTTTAAATTCCATGCAGATGGATCCCTCTGGCTGGGGACTGAAGGAGGTTGTTCAACACAAGCAAACATAACTGATATAATGAACATTATTTCAGAAATGGTTTCTCTGATCTACCCTTCCAGCTCAGGTGTTTCAATAACTACAGTTTCCCAGAATTTTCTTCCCAAATGTTTGTGAAGTGTTGAAATTTTTTCTTCCCCTTGAGTATCATCCCCTCTCTCCTCCCTGTATATAATTTTTGGGAAGCCTCTCTGGGTCGCTATACACAGGCCTGGTGTTCCCATGGGTGCCCAGCTGTCCCTGGGGGCCATCACTGCCCCCAGGAATCCTCATTCCCTTTCTTTCTGATCTGGCTGTAAATCACCCAAGCTTGGAAACTGCTTCTTAAATGGATGACTGGGTTTGATTCAAGTGGCTGTTGGCCTGAAACTGGAACTCGCTGTGCCCTCCCAGTCCCATTTCAGTCAGCGCTTCCTAACTGAGTCATTAACTGCGGTGGGGAGGCAGGAGAGCTCCTATGGACACCACCTGTGAGCAGAGCAGTGCCTCCACAAGTTCTTCCCTTTTGCTGGAGGCTGTTCATGGAGTCCAGGGAAGGGTTAAATCCCATCAGCAAGGCTTTTAGGGTGTCTGCATCCCTTTTTATGAGCGGCGTGGCCTGACAGCTGTCCTTGTGGTGACAGCTCTCCTGATTACAGCCGGTGTCAAACCGCATCCTGCCGGGGTTATAAATCCCGGCTCCTTCCGACGGCCGCTGACCCCGCCTTTAATCGCGGGTTAAGCGGGGGCCAGCGGGGCCCCGGGGGAGCCACGGCCGAGCCCGTGCGCACGGTGTCCCTGCTGGGCAGCCCTTCTCCTCGGCTCCTCTCCATCCACCCGCTCCCGGGAACACCGGGATCATCGCTGCCGCCTCTCCCAGAGGAAATCAAGGCTTCTCCGGGCGGCGGTGGCCGCGTGTCGGCGGAGCGGGCAGGCTCTGTATCCTCCTGGGCACCCCGGCTTCCCTGCAAAGCGCCATCTGTTCGCCTCTGTCTGCGCCGGGCAGGGCGGTGGGAGGGGACGCTGGAGGGGAAATAAATAATAAAAAAAAATTCATCATCTGAACCCTGAGGATTAATGGAGTCGGGAGGCGAACTGCGCTGAATGGAAATTCATCTTCACCCGTGCCAGTGTCAGGGCTGCCGCTCTGGCCCTTGACAAATCGAGGGTCCCGGGGTGTGATAAATCCAGCAGCTGTGCTCGTCCCCAGGGATGTCCCCAGCCTGCTCAAGGACATGGCACCAGACAGGAAAGGCACCTTAACCCGTGGGGATCAGCTCCCCATCCCCAGAAGCTGCCACCGTACCTTCCTTGGCACCTCTGGAAGTCTGTTTTCTGCAGAGGGATGTGCCCCCCTTCAGCTCAGCCTCGCCCACACCCCCACCTGCTTCCTCACCAACCTGTTTCCCCTTTTTGACCCCTTTTTTATCCTTTCAATATAAACTCCAATCACACATTGAATTTATTTTAATGAGACATTACTGCTTGTCCTTTTGGATCAGTAGAAGACTGCAGAGTAATGCAAAAGACACTCTAATTACTAAAGGAGTCAGTCAGTTGCTTTATAAAAACACCCAAAATATTATTAAAACCAATTGCTACCAATGCAAGAGGAAGCTGCCAGCTTCATGGCCTTGTAAGGCAGGTTTTGGCTTGACTAGGGTCTGAGTTGCACAGGCTGAAGGGAAAATCCAAGATCTGGGACTTCTGCTGATGTCAGCCAAGTCCAGCTCTTCAGTGTTAAGAGTTTTCCTGATTTTCTTGGTTCTTTTCTTTTAGCATCCTTAGGTAAGACATCCTAGGACAGAGAAGAGCTCAGGTCGAACTTGACTCTATATTGTCAGAGAAAATGAGGGATGAAAAAACAGTTGCCAGTAGAGGTGTGAGGAATAAAATGTGTGCCATTAACAGCTGTCCCAGGCCATGGGGAGAGTCACCTGGAGCTAGTGCTCCAGGAATTGGTGGACAGCAGCTATGCACCATCTGAATTTTGTGCAAAGAGAAGGGATGGGCAAAAGTGAGGAGCCAGGCAGTACTGAAGATGTGCCTGGGGTGTGCTGCCTGCTCCCTGCGAGGTGCAGGAGGCAGGTGAGAGGCAAGGGTTTTGAGATCCATTATAGATGGTGAGCGCTTTGTAAATTCTGGGTACAGAAGCAGGCAGGGAATGCTTTCCCAGGTGGCACTTTGGGGGTCCCTGCAGTGCTGCAGTAGCACTCTGGGACCCTTCCCAGGCTCATTCTCCAGTCCTGGATGGGAATGAGCCTTAGCCAAGCTGTTCCAGGCTCCCTCTGTCCCAGGTGATGCCCTGCAGATCCCTCAGCTCCCAGCACCTCTGACTGGGTGCTGCTTGCACCAGTGGCACCCCCTCAGGACTTCAGGCTTTCATTGCTCTCACTGTGTCCTTTCTCCCTCCTTTGCACTGTTAGATCCAAAGCGATACTTGTGTTCTGAGCTGCCCCGGCCGTGCTCTGCTGCTCCGGGCCAGCTGCTGAGCCGGCGTTCCCTGCCTCCAGCGGGGGAAATGGCCAGCTACAGCCACCGCTCCGAGCACACCCATCACCGCCGCCTCGGGCCAGCATCCCCGCACTAACCCTTCCCTTTCTCCCCCCACAGCTGCCACCTGCGAGTTCTTGGACATCGTGGAGCTGCTGCTGCAGTCGGGAGCCGACCCCGGGCTGCGGGACCAGGAGGGCTGCCTGCCCGAGGAGGTGACGGACTCCAAAGCCATCACTTCGGCTCTGCAGCAGCACGGCCCCGGCGAGCCCTGAGCCCCGGGACAGAGATGCTCCGCAATAAACACCCCTTCCCTCCCTCCCTGCCGCCCTCCCCAAACACCTCGGGGGTTCCAGGGGACCTTTTAAAGCACGGGGTCTGGCTGGGCTCTCCAGCACGAGGGCCAAGCGCATGCCCTGAGCAGAATGGCATCAGAGCTTGGCGTGCTCTGACACTCATCAGTATTTGAGGGGGGAGGGAGAGGGGAGAGGGCCTGGAGGAGGCCCCAAGTGTTATTTTAATGTATCAAACACGAGTACTGTATGGGCTGTCTCACCAGAGCAGCGTGGGCTGACCTGTCGGCTCCTCCGTGGGGATGCAGGGCCAGGTGAGATGCTCGTCTCTCCCATTCAGGCTGAATTTTAGGTTGTTTTTTTTTTTTTTTCCCTGGGTCCAAACAAATAATATAAATAAAAGCACAGTGTTGGGATCAAGCCTCAATGTGTTTGTTTGGTTTTGGGTTTTTTCTTGCAGAGGGTGACTTGGAAGCCATGAGAATGGGAGGCAGCTCAGTGCAGCCATAACCCTTGGGAAGTTCTGCTCGAGCTCTTGTCCTGAGGAGGGACAGCTGCAAAGACAGCAGGGTCATACAGGTGTCTGTCTGTCCCTCTGGTTCTCACACAACACATGCTGCTAATCAGCCTCTCCAAGCTGACAGGACTTTTACCCCTTTGCTGAATTGAATGGCTTTAAACACCACCTCAGTCAGTGGCTCCAGGGCCTCCTGCTGTGTTTCCATCCCTGGAATGGCTCCTCCAGGGCTAAGGTCTGGTAAGAGCTAAGCACAGATAAACCTGCACCCACCCTGTCACCCCTCTGGGCCTGTCTCAGACACTTCATGATCTTCTCAGCTGGTCAGGTACCCAGAAAGAGGGAAAAATGTGCCTGGTGGCCATGCCTGAGTGGATGTGGGATGGTCCTGGGGATTAGTGCTGCCTCATTAGCATCCCAGGTGGGCCCACGGAGCTGCCAGGGGTGGGTTTGTGCTGTGGGATAACTCCCAGCTGGGAGCAGGCTGCTGCACTGGCTGGGTGTGTGGCAAGAGCAGAGGAGCCCGTGGCTTCCCTGTGGGATATTGCCATGAGTTTGCTTTTCCCAGACAAGATTTACAGCCTGGGGGGAGCAGAGGAAATCTCCATGGCTGTGACAGGAATCTGCTTGCTGCCGGGTTCTGCAGCACATGCAGCCTCAGGAACACAAATGGGAACATTCCCTGGGCTGAGGAGTGGCTGGGCAGCGGGCACACGTGGGGTTTGGCCCCTCACGGTGTCTGTGGCTGCTGCCAGCGTTTGCTGACGCTGACAGAATCGCTGCGCTGGCTCCACCACACCACATACAGCACAGGCCAGGCTCCATGCTGGGACAAAATGGCTTGGGCAGGTTATTTCCCAATAACTTAATATTAAACAAGACCCCCCCATGGCTTCTGCTCCCCTTGCCCCTGCCCAGGGCAGCTGCAGGCTGGCAGTGGCCGGGCTCATCACAGCCTGGCGCTTTTGCACCCCAGATGCAGACGAAACAAGGATGCCAACCCCAATTCTGGGGTCACTCTGCCTTTGGTGGCACCAAGGTTGGGGACAAGCAAGGCCACCACTGTGCAGGGCAGTAATGCACAGCCACTGCCTGGCTTGATGGACACGCTGGGTAATAAAAAACCTCTGTTAAAGCCGGGATGAAAAGCAGCAGCCACGGTGCTGGTGCTTTCAGAGAGCACATTTGGGGCCGAGCGCTCAGCCCTGGAGATGTTTATAGCACTTTAGGTCTGTTTGTGAGGTTGGAGCCTTTCCAAAAAAAAAAAGAAAGCGGGGGTGGGGGTAGGGGGGAGGAGAGAAAGACATATATTATTGTTTATAATCTGCTTTATTCAGCCAAACCTTTCCCCAGCAGCCTTGCGGATTGCTGTTAAATCCCTTGGTGCCTTTAACTACCGATACAGAAAGTGGTTAATGTGCATTCGCCCTAAGCTTGGCATCTACTCCAGGAAATCACTTTAATTGAGAAGCATTAAATGTTAAAATGATTAAAATATAGAAAGCCAACACACCGGTGCCCGTGGAGGGGCTGGGACCCCTCTGCCCCTCCTGCCTGGCACGGCCCTTCCATGTCACCTGTGCCCGCCGAGCGCTGCGGTGGCACAGCCAGGCACCCACTGTCACTGCTGCAAGGTGGCAGGAAAGCCGTGCCACCTTGGGGTGCCATGTGGCAGCCAGGGAGATTCCCACCCCAAACCTCTCTGTGCCAGCAAAAATCCAGGACACGATGACCCGTGCCACTTGTTCCATCACCCAGGGATGTCAGTGCCACCATGCAGACACGACCCTGGCAATCCTGACCCCAAACAGCCAGCGGTGCCGGAGCAGGCAATGCCAGTGGTGAGCACTGCCCTCCCGCTGAGGAAGAAAATCCCAAAGACAGAAAATCCCAAAGACAGCAGCTGCTAAAAAGCATCCCGAGTTTATTTGCCAACGCTTTCCCTCATGGCGAGGGGGTGACTGTACACATCTCATGCCAACACAGTAGAGGCAGGGTACAAAAGCAACGCCCTGGGCCCGAATCCGGGGGCAATTTGGGGGGATCATTTCTCCCCCAAGACATGGCAATAAATAAGGTTTTATTCTTTAAAATTTTTTATTATTATTATTATTCTTTTCATTGGGTTTTATTTTTTTTTCCTTTTTATTCCCCCAGGAAACAAGACTCTCACTTTCTGGAACTGTACAAAATTTACACAGCGAGGGGAGGAGGCATTTGGCCTTGCTGAAGGGGGATGGGAGCAGCAGGCACAGCTCTGCCCTGTCCCCCTCTCCACCAGGGCCGGCAAGGCCGGGAGCTTGGCACAAAGCAGCACCCAAGGCTGGGGAGGGGGGAGGCACATGGAGGCAGCTGGGGCAGCTCCTGCAGCACCAAGGCACCCAGCTGGGGGGGCAAGGAAGGACAAGGACAGACCAGTGATGTGCTTTCTCGTGTGGATCAGCTCTTTTTTCTTTTTTTTTTTTTTTTTTTTTTTTTAATTCTTTTTTTTGCCTCTGCTTCTGAAGCCTCCACACCGCTGGAAGGAGCCGACTAACTGGATCCACCCCCAGCCCTACCTGAAGGGCAGCCTGGGATCATCAGCTTCACCCCAGAGACAGGGAGGGTGGCAGGGCCCCCATGGCCAGGGCATCCCTGTGGGGCTGGGGCAGAGCTGGGCACCCTGGGCAGAGAGTGTGGAGCTGGATCTTATCCTTGGGGCTGAGGGTAGGGGGTGTGGCTGTGCTGGGGGAGATGGGCATGTGGGTTTTGAGCAAGGGCTAGTGCTGAGTGAGCCTGGCCAGGAGCAGACCCCATGGGGCTTGTGGGATGTGCCAAAGCCGCCGGAATCCTTCCTGGCTGCCTGCACTCACCCTTCGGTACCATCAGACCCAGGGCACCAAAGGAGGAGGGTGACCCCTACCAGGAGCACCTCACAGCCCAATTGCCTCCCCTTCCCACCACGCAGGTGCTTATACAGCTGACGAAATTCCCTTTCCCCTGTTTGGGAGGAATTTTTTTGCAACGGCCTCAGAGCAAAGGTTGCCCACCTCTCCCATCCATCCCTCCAGTGGCTGCTCTGCAGGTGCCAGCCCCAGGCATCCCGGCTGGCCCTGCCATGGCACAGCTTGGCCAGGGGGCATCCCGGGCTGGAGGCTTTTTTTTCATTCCTTCCCCTCGCGTGACCATGGTACAAAGCAGCGATGCTCCTGCGTGCCCGGGGATAAATCACGGCCCAGCGCTAGGCCAGGAGCAGGCAGGATCGCCCCTGGGCGGCGGGGCAATGGCCCCGGCAAAATAAACCCTTCTACAATATAGACTTCTCTTTCTGCGGAGGCTCCGGGCAGCGCCGAGCTGCTTTTCAACACCGTATCGAAAAATAACTCTTGAGAATAGCAGCGGTGCTCGGCAGGGGCTGCGGGGCCGGCGCGGGAGCCGGGATGGACTCTGCCACCCCTGAGTGTTCTTCTTTCCCTCCCGCCGGCCCCGCCGAGCCCCGTGCGCCGCCACCTCTCTTGTGCTTACAGCCAAAGGCATCCGTGCCCCCCGCCCGAGCACAGCCCCCCTGCCATCGCCAGTGCCGTCCCCCCTCCCTCCAGCCCTCCAGGGCCGTTCCCATGGGATCTCCTGGAAAGGTCAACGCCGGCGGGTGCCCTCAGTGCTGCGCTTGCTGGGGGGAGCGCGGGGGCCGGGGCGGGGGCGAGCAGCGCTTAGAAGGGGGGGTGATCCATGTCGTCCAGCCAGGAGGCCGGGCTGGTGGGAAAGTCTGGGTACCCGACGCTGCTCCCCGTGGAGATGTCGGAGGTGGGGCCCCCCCCGGCCATGGCCCGCAGCGTCTGACTCACCCCCTGCGCCCCGTGGGCCACCAGCCCCAGGCTGCCGTCCACGGCGTAGTCCAGCCCGTTCAGCAAGGGCGGGTGGGCCGGCAGGGACGAGATGGAGGACGGCGACTGCGGGAGGCCGTAGGGGCTGCCGTCCCGCAAGTCCTGGTACGTCTGTCCCGTGCCCTCCATGGAGAAGCCGCCGTTCAGCAACTGTCCGCCCGCCACGTCCCCCACGGAGCCGTAAACCCTGTTGTTGTGGCCGAGCTCGGAGAGGATCTGGTCTTCTGCCGGGGACAGGAGGCAGAGCGGAGGCGGGGGGTCAGCGCGGGGAGCGGCCCCGCAGCCCCCCGGCCCCGCTCGGCCGCCGCGCTCACCGCGGAAGCTGAGCTCGCTGTCGCTGACGCCGCAGTCCTCGGCCGAGCTCTCCTTCTCCAGCTTCCCTCCCCCGCGGCTCCGCTTCACGCTCTTGTAGAACTGCCCCCAGCGATGCCGCCCCGCGTCCTTCTTCAGCCGCTTCTCCTTGGCCCGCCGGTTCTGGAACCACACCTGGAGCGGGCAGTGGGGACATCGGTGGCACCGCGGCACCCCGCCACCTTGGCAGGCGTGCATGGCAGCACCCCTGTAATCCAGCGCCTCTGCAGCCCAGCGCTCCAGCATCCTGGCACCCCTTACATCCCAGCACTCCTACATCCATCCCAGCACCCTGGCACACCGACACCTAAACCCCCATGCACCCCTAAACCCAGCATCCCTAAACCCTGCAAACCTGCATGCCAACACTCGTGTCCCCCAGCTCCCACACCCCGCTGCAACCCAGCAGCCCATCACCGCTGCAGCCCAGCTTCCAGGCGCCCCGATACCCCTGTGACCCCCGCATCCCCTAAGCCCAGCCCCCCAGAGGGAGCCCTTCTCTCGGGGCAGGGTGGAGAGGGGCACCCGCGGCCTCACCTGCACGACCCTCATGTCAAGCCCCGTCTCGGAGGAGAGCTGCTCCCGCACGTGGCGGGCGGGCTTGGGGGAGTTTTTGTAGGCGTTCTTCAGCGTTTCCAGCTGCTTGGCCGTGATCGTGGTCCGGGGCCGCTTCGCGCCCGCCTCGGAGTCATCTGCAAGCGAAGGAGCCGGTACCAGCCCCGAGCAGCAGCGCACCGCGGGGAATATCTCCCCAAAACCGGCTGTCCCGGAGCGCGCAGCCCAGCGGGTGCAGAGCCACGGCCGCCCCGTGCCTGCCGCGCCCCCCGCAGCCCTTTCGGGGCGCCTACCGTTCTGCTTGGCGGTCTCGTAGTCCTCCTTGCAGACCAGCCGCCCGTCCTCCATCAGGTAGAACTCGTCGCCCGTGGCCAGCTGCCGGCTGCAGATGATGCAGGCGAAGCAGTGCAGGTGGTACACGAAGTCCTGGGCTTTGCGGACCACCTGGGTCGGGGGGATGCCCTGCTGGCACGCCGTGCATTTGGTCCCGAAACGCCTGCGAGGAGAAGCGGGCGACCCTGAGCCCCCCGGCGAGGTGGGATTTGCCGGGATGGGGAGCAGGAGACGGGGCAGAGTTTAAACCAGCGATCAACCTTATTATGCATGACACTTCACACGGCGGGGGTTTATCTTCCTCAGAGTGAGACCGGCCTAATGGAGCCGAGGAAGGTTTGATTTTAATGATTCTTTTAACTAATGCTTATAGGCTGCCTGATTTTTCCCCTGCAAGGACAGTACATATTTCATCCACATTAATACCAAATAAATTAATTACGCCGCCCCGCTGGCATGATGAATCCCAGATTAATGCAGAATGATGGGGCTCTTACACCATAAGGCTGGCCTGGCAGGGGCGTGGGGTGGGCTGGGCTGCTGTGGGGCACGAGCAAAGCTGCCAGCACGGCTGCAGAGAGTGTGCAAGGGCCGTGGCAGAAGTGTGGCAGCAGCGTGCCAGGTGGGGGTGAGAATGGGAAAAGAAGTGTGGAAGGAGCACGGTGCAAGGAGTGAAAGGGAGCAGCGCGAAAAAAATGTGCAAGGATGGTACAGGAACGCTGCAGGGAGCGGGGGAGGTTCATGCAGTCAATGTGAGTGTGCCAGAATGGTGCAGAAAGCGTGCAAGAAGGGAATTCGCTGAATGAAGGGTGATCCGTGCCATGAGGAGGAAGTCAAAAGTCAGTGGACGTTCCACCGGTGTTTTCGGTAACAGATACTGTGGGACCGAGCTGGGGCAGATCCCCACCTCCCACTGGCACCACAGGGCTCTGCGAGGTCTCCCCTGCTGCCCAGAGCATCCCAGACCCACGCTGGTGCTGCAGCAGCCCAGGTGACAAAGCTTCAGGATAAATCTGTCCCGGTCTGCTTCGAAGGAGCAGGAACAGGAACACCCCATCCCTTTGGCCCAGCCCCGAGGCTGCGGGGCAGTGGCACTTGAGTGCCCAGGGGGTGCAGCCACTCCAGGCACCTCTGGCTGTCCCCTGAGGCCTGAACAGCCCCCAGCCGTGCAAAATCACCCATGACTGCTCATCCCCTCCAGAAATCCAGGGCACAACCACCACAGCTGGGTCTCTGAGACTGTCCCTGAGCCACGCAGGTGCCACCCAGGGATGGGTGGCAGGTACTGGGCATGAGCGGTGCCAGCACGATTTTGGGGTGCTGGAAGCAGAAGGTGAGAAGGAAAAACCTGGTTTGTCTCATTTTCTGGACTTGTATCCTAAAGGGAGAGTCCCTGGACATCTGCTGGGGAGACCTCTGCTCTCCTGGAGTCAGATGGGAGGGAAGGGGGAAAGTGGGAGAGGGGTGGAGAGGAGGTGGACAAGAGAGAGGGAGGGAGGGATGAAGGAAGGATAGAGTGGAGGATAAAGGGAGGGATGCAGGGAGGGTGGGAATGGATGGAAGGAGGAAAGCAGGCGTGAGAGAGGGATAGGATGGACAGAGGATGCTTTTCTGCTCCCAAGGCTGAGCTGGTGCCCACTCTGCAGCCCCCATCCCCTGCCCAGTCACCTCCTCTCACAGAACACTGTAAAAGCCATTTTAACAACTGTCCCCACACCCCGGGGTGCTTCCACATCATCTGGGGACAGAGGACCCAGGGCAGAGCCAAGGAACAAGAGCTGCAATTCGGGGCAAGGGGAAAAAAAAAACCAAAAGACAAAAAAAATTTCAAAAATCGATCTGATCCTTTCCAAAGCAGCTCATGCATTGCCAAGTGCCTCTGAAGCTGGGCTGGAATCCTCACGTCCCCTGCAGGTTCCGTACCCCGAGATCAATGAGCGGTTAAGGAAAGGTGAGGTGCGAGCGCCGAGCTGCTATTGATTGGCACCAAATAATCCAGGCAGGACCTCATCTGAGAAAGTCGCTGATCTTTCAACTCCAATTAACATTGATTACCCGCACCTTTTGGGCGACTATTTAAATGACTCGGAGATTAATAGGCTGGAAAATATCAGAAGTGAAGTGTTATTACCCAGGCTGGAGTGGCCGCTTTGACCGTCTCCGGGAAGGAGAAATCCAAGCTGCATCTTTGGTCCTGATGCCTGATGAGGATCTAGGAGAGCCTGGGGATGGGAAGGCAGGGAAGTCCTGTCTAGGGACTAATCGTAATGGCTTTAGGATTGTGGTCGGGGTGGTGGGGACAGCCCGTGTGGAGGAGGTGGCTTTAGTCCCCGAGGGGCAGCAGCTGCTGCATCCAGGCAGTGAAAGGCACCCCCCGGCCAGGAACCAACCCCCAGCAAAAAACCTTCTCTATCCCTTGGGAAAACTCCCAAAATTCACCGGCAGCCAGGGACCAGAGCATCCTAAAGGCAAAGTCCATTTTTAATGGGGAACGGGTTGTCCTGTCTCGTGGGAGCAGGGAAATGCCAAGGCTGGGGCATCGCACAGCTCAGAGGCAGCTGCCAAGGCAATCAAATGAGGTTTTCACGCTAATGAGAGCAAAAAAAGGATTAAAAAAAAAAAAAAAAACCAAACAACCAAGCAAAAAAAAGAAGAAAATTTTTAAAAGGAAGAAGTATTTTTAAAAGGAAAAAATATATTAAAAATACACAAAAGGAAAAATATCAAGAAAAAGGAAAAATATCTTTTTTTAAAAAAAGGGAAAAGGTATAGAATGAAAAATATTTTAAAAATTAAAAAAATAAGGAATAGATAGAAAGCGAGGAAGATGAAAAAGGGGAAATAATTTTTAAAAAGGAAAAAAAAAAATTAAAAAAAAAAAAAAAAAAAAGGAAAAGGTGAAGGGAGAGAAAAAGCATCAGCAAATCCCGAAGAGGAGAGGGAGGCACTCGGGAGGAGAGGCAGCGCTGTCGGTGCCTTGGGCGGGTTTCTCCTGCCCTCTAGCTCCGAGCGGGGCCGGGGCCACCGGAACGGCCGCAGGATGTCACCCCCGGGGCAGGGACAGGAACACCGGGCAGACCTGGGGCTCTCCCACGCTTAAATCCCAACAACCAGCATCCACTCGGCAGCAGCTGCACAGCACCGCCATCCCCTTTATTCCCACAACAACAAGCTGCAGGAAGATTTTGGAGAAATTACGCTCAAAATTGGGCTGCGCTCTCGCTCCGCGGGCAGGGAGGTGCTGCTTTTGGGGTACTCACTTGAAGAAATCCTCCTTGCAGTAGACGCTGCCGGCCCGGGAGAAGCAGCGCTCGGCCAGCTGCATCTGGCAGTCGGCGCACTTGAGGCAGGAGCTGTGCCAGTGCCGGTCCAGGACCTTGAGGATGAACTTGTCCAGGATGTGCTGGTTGCAGCCGGCGCACTGGGGGATCTCTGCCCGGGGAGGGGAGGATGGAGAGAAGAGCAGCGTCAGCCCCCGCGGGGCTCCCAGAACCTGAGGAGATGCCGCCCCTCAAATCCCCGCTGTCCCGGAGCATCTCCCGCTGCAAACCTTTGCCAAAAGCCGCCGGGACAGCCGAGCCCCGGCTGGATGGGGCAAACACACGCGCGGTGCTTCCCCTTCCCGCACCCCGACCTTCAGGCCGTGTTTTCCTCCCTGCCACGCGTTTTCCCTGCCCGCCTCTCCCTCCCTCTGGAATGGCACAAGCACCAAGCAGGGACACCGCTTGTTGCCCCCCACTGAGTCACACATATGGAAGCAGATGGATTTGGGGGAGGAAAAAAAAAAAAAGAAAAAGGAAAAATATTTTAAAAGAAAAATATTCAAACAAACAAGCAAACAAACAAACAAACAAACAAAAAAAAAACCAAACAACCAAGCAAAAAAAAGAAGAAAATTTTTAAAAGGAAGAAGTATTTTTAAAAGGAAAAAATATATTAAAAATACACAAAAGGAAAAATATCAAGAAAAAGGAAAAATATCTTTTTTTAAAAAAAGGGAAAAGGTATAGAATGAAAAATATTTTAAAAATTAAAAAAATAAGGAATAGATAGAAAGCGAGGAAGATGAAAAAGGGGAAATAATTTTTAAAAGGAAAAATATTTAAGAAGAAAAAAATTACAACAGAAAAAATGTTTTTTAAAAAGGAAAAGGAAGGAAAGATTCAAAAATGAAACAGGTAAAAGGAGAAAATTAAGCAGAAACAAAAAAAAAAGAAAAGCAAAAAGAGGATAAACAAAAAAACGTGAGAGAAAAGAGGAAATTAATGGTACAAGGGAGGAAAAGAGAAAAAAGGAAAAGGGGGGCAAGGAGAGAAAGGGGAAAGGAAGAAAAGGGAGGGAGAAAGGGAAAGAAAGAGGAAGGAAAGGAATTTTAAAAGGAAAAGAAAAGAAGGGTGGGGGGAAGAGGAACGAACGGGCAAAGGAGGAAATAAAAGGGGGGGAAGGAGGAAAAGAGCACAGGAAAATCTCATATTGTTACAGCCTCGAACAACATTATTTCCAAATCCTTTGGGGTCCTGCCACGTACCTGACGGGAAGCAGCTGCTCCCATCCCTGCCCAGGCTGGGCAGCAGCAACCCCAGCGCCCCCCGGACCCCGGCCACTGCTTCTGCCCCATTAACCGCACCATAAGTGCAAAAACAATAATTCTACGGCTTCTAGAGGTCCCTCTTTCCCTTCCTGGTTTGGGAACACCTGGGCGCTTCTCTGCCCTCCCTCCAGCACCAGCCACCATTTCCACGCTGGGTTTGCGGGACGCGTTTGGGAGCGGCGCGGACGCCGCTGGCACCGGCGGTGGCACCGGCCCCGGGAATTCCTCCTGGGTGGTTTCACGAACGCGTGTGCCTCTCCAGGAAACACGTTCTGTGTCTAAATGGTTATTTATGTAAACACGTGTGTGTTTGCATGCACCCGTCCCACACTCTCACAAAGCCAACAAAGAGATTTCCCCTTCCTAAAAGCAGCGGCGCAGCTCCGTTTCTACCAGCAAACGGCTGCAGCCGAGAACAGGATATCTCCCTTCAAATTTCCAAAGAAAACTAATTTTTTTTTTAAGAGGAGACCGATTTTCCCTCCAATTTCTCTGTAGATGCACGGCACCAACCCCACGCGCAGGTGCCTGTGTGCAATGATGCCTGTGTGCACACACGGGGATGATAATTAATAATAATAATAAAAATAAAATAATATCAACAATAACAAAAGGGGGAACTGCCGGAGGAACCAGGAGATGTCCCTCTGGTTTGCAGAGAGAAAATATCTCAAATTCAAGCCCTGCACCCTGCTCTGTGCTTTGCCACAGAGGCAGCTGCCTCCCTGCCTCGCGTTTATTGCTCTCGTTTTACCTGAATTATTTTATAGGACAGAATAAAGTTGATGGGTACAACTGGTACGTCAGGAACGAGGCGCTCCCGGGCTGTGTTTGCCCAGCAGCATTCCCTGGCTGTGTGCACAGGGTGGTTTGGATGGTCCTCGGGGGGGGACACAGCGGCGGGGTCCCCCTCTCCGCCGGGGACCACCCGGGCGATGCAGCAGCCTCGGTGCCAGCCTCTCTCCGGGGCAGGGGGGAACTTTGGGGCCATGTGCCCGGGAGGGATTTGGCCGTATCCCTTGAAAGCCCGTGGGCAGAGCCGCAATCCCGCAATCCCCTCCTCCCCACGCACGGGGACCCGAGCGACGGCCTGGCCCCCGCCGCTGCCGTGATTTATTAGCGGCGGGTCCATCTCCCCATTCCCCTCTCCCTGCCGACGGGAGAAATTAGAGAAATATCGATTGAAACGAAACAAACCGGCCGGCGGCCTCGGTGATCCCCAGCCCGCAAAAGCCGCCCGGAAGGGAGCGGGGGAGGCAGGGGCAGCGCCGGGGGATGCGCTCCCCGCCGGGCACCAAGAGCCCCGGGGCCGCGTCCGGCTCTGCCCGGGGCAGGGACGGGCCCGCGGGCGCTGCGGGATCGCTGTCCGGGAGCGCGGGGGAAGCGGAGCTCAGAGGGGCCGGGCCGCCGGTACCGGAGCCGGCACCGAGCCCGAGGAAAGCGCCAGTGCGGGGATTCCTTCAAAAGTCTTGCTGCGGGGAGGAAACCTCATTCCTTCGCATGCAAAAACCTTCCAATTCATTTCTCTGCTGCGGGCAAACGACTTTCTCGGCGGCGATTAATCACTCCCCCCGCTCCAGCCCCTTGGCCGGAGCCTGCCGGCAGCCGGGCACTGTTCCCGCAGGCTTTGGCACAAGTTTTGACTCCGGTGAGATTTGCAAAACAATATTCATAAATAATATTCGGAATTTTATTTTTAACAATCCCGTCTGCAAGGCTAAGCAAGGCCTGTCGGGGGGGTGGTGGGGGGAGAGGCAGCTCGGCTCCCCAAAATCCTGCAGAAAAAGATGCTGTAGGACACAGCCACTGCTAAAATAAAGAAACTGGAGGCTAAAGAGAGAGGAAAAACTGTGATTTAATAGCGATTAAAAATTAAAATGTCACGGATTTTCCTCTCACACGCGATGAAATACCGAGGTGCTGCTGGGGGCCGGGGGCAGATCCTGGCTCCTTCTTGGGAAGGGGTTCCCTGCCCAGGGAGAATTTCCTTTGGCTCGGAGGGGGCCGTGTTCTGTGGCACTGAGGCAGGATCGGGCCCCAAATCCGTCACGACATGAAAGCAGGTGGCTGGGAGCTGGCAGCGGCCGCAGGGCTCAGGCTGGGGCAGCGGGAAAACCACAGGATGATGATTTCCAGCAGCCCAGCCTCCTCTATTTTCTTTCTGCTATTTTTTTTTTCATAAATAAGTATAATAATAATAATTATTATTAATAATAATACCGTTACTAGGTATACAAATATCAATATTTGTAGTAATAATAACAGTTGTAATAATAATAGTTGTAATTGTAATAGTAATATCTCGTTGGATTATTTTCTGCTAATTCTTGATATCCATCAGTCAGTACAGGAATGACAATGTCATGGACAGGGAGTTTGGTGGCCCCGAGGAGGGCCAGATCAGGGAGCTGTTCTGGGGCAATGCAGGTCCACGGTGGCTTGGGCACCTCATTTTTCTCTTAAATCAAGAGATTCCGAGGCCACAGACGTGGCCCAGCGATCCGGAACCGGCGGCGTGACTCGGGATACGGTGCTGGGACAGACCCTGCGTGTCCCCGTCCCTGTCCCTGCACCGGCTCTGTGCTCCTGACCGCGATTTTCCTTCCCCTCTGCTGCGGTGGAATTGGCTAAGCGGGCCAGCCTGTTTAACCCCCCCGCAGCTCGGCAGAGGGACCGAACCGGGCCGTAACGGCGACAGGTTCCCCGAAGAGCCGCGGCAAGAGAGGCACCACCGAAAATCCCCCGGCAAACGAATCCCAGCGGCCCGGGGCCCGGAACGGCGCGGGGGCTCCGCGGGGCAGCGGCCGCAGGTGCGGAATCCTGTCCCGGAGCGGACCCCCCGTGCCCCCCGACCCCGGCCGGGCTGTCCCGCGCCTCGGGCCCGTCCCGCCCCTCCTCCACCGCCGCCCGAGGTCCCCCCCTCAACTATCTGTGGGGGGGCCGAGCAGCGCCCTGATGGCCCCGGTGGGGTCCCCCCACGCCGGGAGCGCGGCGACGCTCCGGTCTCGGGAACGGTTTGCGAGCGGGGAGAAATAATAACGATAATAAAAATAACAACAATAATAACAACAACAGCAGCAATACCCGCGCAGGTGGCCGCCCGCCGAGGCCCCCCCGACCGCACCGGGGCACGGCCGACCCCCGCCGGGATCCACAGGGGACATCCACAGCGCCCGCGGGATCCCCTGCAAGAACGACAGGGCTGACAGCCCCTGTGCTCACCCCCAGCCCGGCTCCAGCATCCCCCCTCGGCGTGCACCATCCCCGGGGGCTCCATCCAGCCGGGCGTGCCCCCCACGCGTGCCTGTGCGCGCCCCACGGACGCGCTACCTGTGGCTGCAGGGCTGCCCACACCCCAATGGACACGCACGGGATTTTTGGATAGACGCGGGTGCGGCGGCATCGCTCCGGGGCCGCGCGGTGCCCAGCAGGGCTCGCCATCCCGGTACCCGCACCACGGCCCTGGGCCGCTTCCCACCGCCGCCTGTCGCGATAAACGATACAAGCGGGGTGTCGTGCCATGCGGGTCGGCGATGCGCGGGGCCGGGCGGGGGCCGGGGCCGTACTCACACTCACACTCACACTCGCACTCACACTCACACATTCACACACTCACTCACACACGCACAGCCGGAGCAGCGCCGTCCTCCCCGTCGGGGCCGGGCCCGCACCGCTCCGCCGCCCGCCCGCCCCGGGGCACCGCTCTCCCTCCCGCACCCTCCGCATTTTCGCGTCCGTGAACGGCGCTGGGGAAAATAAACGGGAAGTGCGGAACGGGGAGCGAACGGGAGCGGAGGCACCTGCCCACCCGCAGGGCGCTGCCCCGCCGGCCCGGGGCCGCCTTTGCGGCAGGGAGCGAAGGAGGGAGAAGAGAAAAGCGTCCTTACGTTGCACCGGCACACCGAGGATCTCGGGAAGCCCCTTGACAGCCCCTTCGGCAGCGAGCGCAGAGCTTTGCATCATTTTATTGGCCCGGGGGGCGGCGGAGGGGAGAGAAGAGGGGCGGGAGAGCCGCGGGCCGGGCCGGCGGAGCCCGGCGGCGGGAGGTGCCGTGTCCCGGTGCCGTGTCCCGGTGCCGCGTCCCGGTGCCGGTGCCCGCCGGTGCCGCCCGCCTCCCATTCATTCCCCTGCGGGGAGCGCGCCTGACGTCACCGCCCGCAGGGGGGCGGGGGCGGGACGGGCCCCCTGCAGCCAATCAGCGCCCGCTCCGCGCCGCCGGGGGCGGGGCCTGGAGCTGGGAGGCGGGGCTTGTGCTGCGAGGGCGGGGCCTGCAGGGAAGGGGCGGGGCCGGGGCCGGCGGTGCCTTTGGGGACAGAGAGGGACGAGCCCGAGGCCGCGGCGGCTCCGCTCCCGGGGATCGGGGACCCGCTCCCGCTCGGGGCTCAGGGACCCGCTCCACGGAAGGCATTGGCGAGTCCCCGCTTCGGGCACAGCCCTGTCCCTCCTACCGCTGGGAATGGAGGCTTAGCCAAGGGGCTCTTCCCTAGCTCCGGCGGACAGCGGCACATCCCGCGGCACCATGGGCTATTGCCCAGCGGCTGTCACCCCGCCGAGGCCAGCTCTGCTTCCACAGGGCGCTGTGACACATCCCTGGGGCCCATGCCAATGGTGCCTCCCCAGGGACACATCTGGGCATGGACAGAACCAGCCCAGCCCAGCCTGACAGCCCGCTGGCCGCGGTGGCACAAGGGTGGCAATGCCGAAGGGCTCCGTGTGACTACGGCTTCCGTGAGGATCCCCGCGGGGCTCTGCTGAGGGAAAACCCTGCGACAACGCAGCCCCCAGCACTGATGGGGCGGTCCCTGGCAGCCAAGGGCTGAGCAAGGAAAGTCACCGAAACGGAGCTGAAGTCAGGGCGGGTGCCTCCAGCATCACCCTGCCCGATGCTCGCCGTGTCACCAGCTCGGGGACAATGGTGCCAAAGAGCCCCGATGTGCTGGGCTATCCCAGAGAGCAGGCTGAGGCTCCCGAGGTGGCACACGGCAGCTTCTGGCAAGTGAGGGAGGATGCTCACCCAGCCCAGAGCACGGCCGCCCTCAGCTCAGGTGTGCCCATGCCAAGCCTTCGTTTCCACACTGTTACGAAGACGATTTTCCCACCTGAAAAAACCTGAAACCCTGCCCGGTCAGGAAATCTGCAGGTGGGACAAGCCAGCAACTGGAAACATATGTTTAAAAATAAAAATAATAAAACCTAATAAATGTATTAAGCCTGATGGTTCCTTAGGAAAAAATTGAAGTTTTTCTATGAGATGCAGGGGTTTGACGCCCCCAAAGCTCCATTTTTACCAGCAAACCCCCGTGCCCCTCACATGGCAGCTCTGTGCAGAGACCGGCGTGCACTCACACCAGGAGACAGCTCAACCCTGCAGTTCACCGAACGCCAAAATCTGCTTCCTTGCCCAGGGAGGTGAATCCCAACCCCTCCCATCCCATCCCATCCCCTAAATCACGCTGCAGCTCTTAAGTGCATTAAGCACCGCCAGCCCCCGTCGCCCCCGGCCACCTGCGCTCCGCAGCCCCTTGGGGCAGGGGCCACCGTGTCCCCACAGTCCCCAGCCAGAGCGCGGCTCCCAACACGCAGAAAGGCAGGTCCCTAAGGCAGATTTACGGGAGAAGTTTAGCCGGACGCGCGGACAGACGGACAGACGGACACTGCCCCATCGCCGCCCTGGTCCTGCTGCTTTGCATTTCCAACCTATTTCCCTAATTATTCCAGCGCTGCCGGGAGTCACCGCGGTCTCCCAGCTCTCTGGCACGCTCTGATTTATCTCTCAGCCGGGATAACAGCTCCCTCCACCCCCTTCTCCTTGGGGAATTCAATTTTCATTCATTTTTCTGCTTTGCCAGATTGATCCGGCCCCCTCTGCCCTGCTCTGGATCACTCATGGAAGTGGCGAGCGGGCAGAGGGAGCCACACAGCACCGAGCCCTCACCGTGGGGAAGCATCGTGCTGCGGGGGGGAGTCGGGGGGCTGCACCACCAAAAAACCACCCCACCAGCCCCTTCCCCGTGCTGGCTCTCACATCTTCCCGGCAGAGCTTTCATCCCTTCCTCTCCAGGTAGCACGGCTTTGTTCCCCTCCATCCTTCCTGCTGTCCATCTGTTCCTTATGTTGGTGGGGATCTTTTGGTCTCTTTAGGGATTTTTTAGATCACTTTGGGCTTTTTGGTCTCTTTTGAGTTTGTTTTTCCCATCTCACAGGAAGGAGAGGGTGGTTGAGATGGGCATGAGGGGCTTGCCCAGCAAATCCTCTCTGTGCCACCCAAAATGCTGCTGGGTCCTGGTGGCGCCCAGAGAGGGGGTTATATGTGGTGGGTGTGAAATGTTCCCCCTCCAGGTTTCTCCTCCTCCCAGAGCTAAATCAGAGCTAAGGCTCGATGGTGACCAGCCTGCAGAAGGGTGATTTTCATCAGGTTGCATTTCTGGAGCACTTTTGGGGGCTCTGGCCCCGCACAGATGCCCTGCTCCTTCCTTGGCATTGCCTGAGCCCTCTGGCCCTGCAGCCAGAGGAAGACACGAGCAGCACGAGGTGATGATCCAAAACCCACAGACGAGCAGGGATGCTGCTCCCACACCTTCCCTGCTGGGATTCATCGTTAATAAAATGCAGGTAAACCCCAGAGCCTGTGACAAGACACAGAGCCAGCCTCCCCTTGTGTGCCCCAGCCCTGGGCACACTGGAATTAGGGTTGGCTTGGACACTGCAGCACAGAGGGGGACATCAGTGCATTGTCCCCTGGTGCAACAAGGGGGTTTCCAGGCAGAACTGGGGCAAATGTAAAGGAATATAAGAAAATACAAGGAAAACTGGAAACTATAAGGTCCTGACTCATGCCTGGGGGGTGCCAGGGCAGCTCTGTCCCAGTCAGCAAACCCCAAAACGTTTGGAGGTGCCAGGGACCTGAGCTTTGTGCCACTCATGCAGCGAGTTTGCCAGGTGTCAGCCCAGCTCCCAGAGTCCCCTCGTGTGACAAAACCAGCTCCTCCAGAACAAGGTGGGGACATCCCTTAGAGTCCAAAGCCGCCACAGCCACCTCTTGGCATGAAGCCACCTCCCCTCTGGGCAGCATCGGCCGTAGCACCCCGAGCCCGAAGAATTATCCCAAGAATTACCCCCTCCCGCTTCCATCCCTATTGCAGGACAAGAACATCGAGAGCCGGGTACTCACCAGCAACCAGGGAAAGCCTCTCCCCTCGCAGGCAGGGGCGTTGCTAATTGTAATTGAAAATTAATCGGCGCTCAGCGAACCCCCGGTGATTTTATGGCTGCAGCGCGCGTGGAGAGGGGATGCCGGTGGAGAAAGGCTCTTCCCTGCGCCGAGGAGGGAAAGGGAAGACGGGCAAGGCTGGAAGGAGCGAGCGCTGAAGGGGTGGGAAGGTGCCTGGGTGTGCGGGGGGCTGGCCACCGGCCTCGCGGAAAATTAAATTGCACTTGAGGGTAAATTGTATTAGGGAATAGCGGCCGCCCTGCGGCAGCCTGCGGCCATTTGGGTAATTAGCCCCAGGGCCAGGAAGGGGTGACCCCATCGGGGAGGGCACCTCGGGGGCTGGGGCTGCGTCCCCAGGACAGCCTGTGCCACCTGTGAGTGTGGCCACAGCAGTTTGCAGCTCCCGCCGTGCAGGGCTGAGGGGGGACCTGTCCCCAAGTCATCCCGAGAGGGGGACACAGCGTGGGGGACACACCGAGCCTTGCAGCAGCCCCGTTGTGCCCTGCACTGGGGCTCCCCGCTGTTGGAGGGGGACACCCCAGTGCCGCAGGTCGGGAGAGCCGGGAGGATTGGGACTCCACCAAACAGGATTACGGAAAGTCTATTTACTAGACTCTCTTTTTCCTGCGCGCACAGCAGCTTTAGGCTGCGGGCCTGGCGGGGATGCTAATCTGGGCATCCCGCTAACCCCCTTCCGGCAGCGCCCACCTCCCCGGCCCTAATCCCGCTCCCTCCACCTGCTGCACCCCCTGCCCGCCCCACTGCGGCATTTTGGGGCTGAGGTGACCACGGGCACCCCCACGCTGCAATCCCTCGGTCCCACACAGGGCAGCAGCTGGCGGGGGTGGGGGGGTTATTGATGTTGGGGGTGAACCCCCCAGGGAAATCAAGGAGAAGGAGGCAGCAGGGCTGCAACGCCGAGACCCTCCCCATCCATCACCCGGCGGTGGGCAGGGCCGGCTCCCGGCCCGGGGGAGCCAGCCCCGCTCCGTGCCGGGACGAGCCCGCTGAGCGCCCGCTCAAGGGACACGGCCAAGGCCGAGGGGGCAGAGCTGGCAGGACAGGGATGCAGGACAGAGCTGGCAGGACAGGGGTGCCAGCCCCACAACGCCTAGAGGCGTGACCAGGGACAAGCGCTAAAGGAAAGATGGAGGGAGACGATTTATTTCACGGGCAGGTGAGGGAGGAAGGGCTGGAGGAGCCTGAGCTCCCGGAGCCAGGGCAGCGGCGGAGCTGGGCGCCCTCCTCCCCATCCCGCCAGCCCTCGCCTCCCACCTGGGCAAAGTGAAGATATCAAGAAAAAGGCTCCAAATCGGATTGACACCCCCCCTCCCCCTTAATAAAGTTTATTATCGGCCGGGCTCTAATCCTTTTAAATCCCCCACGCGGGGGGATGGGCCAGGATTAGGGGAGGGCAGCGTAATCCCAATGAATTTGTTACAGGGGGATTTAGACAGCGCTGGGAGAGCAGATGGCCCCGGCCCTGGCTCTGGAAAACAACCATTTTCCTTAATGATTCCTAACAAGGATAAAAGGGCAGAGAGAATCGGGGACAGGCGCAGGGGGCCCACACCCACGGAAGTCCTGGTCCCCAGGGATGCTGCCCTGTGTCTCCCTGCTCCGGACCGTGGGTGTGGGCAGCACAGAACTGCAGCTCCACAGCTCGTGCCAACTTTTTTCGGCAGCTTCCTGGCCCCCACATACTTCCTCTGCCTGCCCCTGCTTGAGGAGGAACCAGGAGCTATCCCAGCCCTGGGGATGTACAAGGGGCAGAGGCCCCGAGGTGCAACATCCCCAAGCAAAAGGCAGCAGAAAACATACAATAGTAATGAAAAATATTGAAAGGATTTTTAAACCAAGTGCTCTTCCCGGCGTGGGGTGGAGGCAGGAGCAGGGGCATCAGGAATGGGGCGGGGTAGTCCAGCACGCCCACGTGGCAGGGACCAGCTGACACAGCAGGGCAGGGCAGGCATCGGCAAAAATAATTTATTCCACTAAGACAAGCAGAGAACGAACAACAGCGTGGGGAGGGGGCGAGGAAACATGGGGAGGCCCTGGGCCACATCTCAAAGAGAAGGGACACAAAATGCATCTAAACCCATGAGTGCTGCCCCACCACCCAGCAGTGTCCCCTTTTTGGGGGGCTAAACCTGCACCCTCCTGGCCCCACTAGTGGTTGGACCCCAACGGGCTGCTCTCCAGCACAGGACTGGGCTTCCCATTTGAAACCAGCCCGGTGCCAGGGAGCGTCTGAGGGCAGCCGGGTGCCAAAACACAAACCTCCGTTCATGTCCCAGCTCCCACACGCCCAAAAACATGGCACTATGACTCGAAAGGGGGATGCTCTGACGCCTCCTTCCTCCCAAAAAGAGCCTTCCACCCCTTACCCCGGGTGAGGCAACTGCCTTGAGCAGGACAGCTCCTGAGGGGGCCGTACCAGACCCCCTACCCAAACGCTGTCTCAGCAGCTCACCCACCCTAGGAAGCCCCCCGGGCCCCCCAGCCCCTCTCAGGCCACGGGGAAGCCAGGGCGGCCTTTCCGGGCGCGGGTGCGGAGGCGGAAGAAGGTGTACATGCCCAGGAGGCACATGGAGGAGAGGAAGTAGAGGGCCACGCACAGGCTGATGTCCAGGCGGGAGAAGCCCAATCCAAGCACCCGCAGCCAGGGGCTCCTCCGCAGGCCTTCCCCAGCCTCCTCCTCCTCCTGGTCGCGGAGCAGGAGGCCGGGGGCTCGGCGGCGCTCCCTGCCCGCCGCGGCATGGCGGGGCAGGGCCATGGTGTCCCGCTTGCTGATGCGGCGGCGCCGGCCCGCGGCCGCTCGCAGCGCCTGGCTCTTGAAGTGCTGCTCGCTGAAGGAATCCAGGTCCACGATGTCCTCGCCCCCCTCCCGCAGCTTGGGGTTCAGCCGCACGATGCTGGGGCGCCGCGGCTCGGGGGAGCCTGGGTGCCCCGGCACTCTCGCCTCTCCCTCCGTCTCCCTTTCCTCCTCTTCTCCTCTGCCCCTCTCCTCCCGCGGGCCCTCCGTGCCCAGCCTGGCGCTGGTCCCTTCCCTGGCCACGGGGATGGGGTCGGGCTCGGTATAGTCCATGTAGATGTTGGCCGGGGAGAAGTGTGCCTTGAGGAACGTGACCACGGCCGGCTCCTCCCAGGCATGGACCCCCCGCTCCTCCTTGTGGCACTGGGGACACAAGTCCGGCGGAGGCCACTGCAGCTTGGGGAACTTGGGGTCCTCCGTGTCACCTCCTGCAGGGACCGGAGCCAGCGAGGGGGTTAGAGGGGACATGTGATGCACCCTCCCCCTGTATCAACACCCCGGAGAATCCAGCAGCTGGGGATGGGGACATTTGGAGGAGCCTCCTCGGGAGGAGGGGTCCTCCAAGGGCAAACAGCAGCTTTGGGAAGCTCCCTGTAAGGAGCATATAAGATCCAACTGTATCTCCAGTCCAGTCTGATATGCTGCATGACCAGCTGCTGTCCCCTGGGACGGGGGACAATAACAACAGGATGTCCCCACTGCTACACCCTGCAGCCATGTGCCAGACCCATCCAGGAGGAGGGATGTTCCTCCACCTCACCTCCCCTGGTGGCAGCCCCCCTTACCCGCCAGGCGAGCGTTGACCTCGTTGTGGTGTGACCAGAGCCAGAGGATGGCCTCCTCCCTGCTGGCCACCCTGTCCATGGACTTGGCTGCCATGGCCTCGAAGTGCTCGGCACACTCCTGGCAGCCGAAGAAGTGCCGGACGTAGCAGCGCATGGTGCTCAGCACCTCCAGGGGTAACTCTGGGGGAGGCAGAGCAGGGGGTGAGTCTGGACCCCCCTGTGCCACCACCACAGTCCCATGGCTGAGGCAGCAATCCCACACCCCAACTCTGTCTCATCTCCCCACGGAAACTGCCCCGGAGGAGATGAAGTGGGGGGAAACAAGCCTTTGTCTACATGCAGCATCCCTACCCATGCCAGAGCTCAGCTGGACACTCCCTCCCTGAGCCCCTGATGCCCCCAGGGACACCAGTACCTTTGTCAGGGCCGTTCTGGGCAGCCTGGACAGTCAGCAGGTGGAAGATGGTCCAGAGCCCACAGGGGTAGCCACGGAAGTGGCGTTCACTGCCCTGGCAGCCCACCCAGGTCACGTTGGTGGGGAGCACCGAGGGCTGGGAGGCCTGGTGGACAGATGGACATGGTGTGATGGGGCTGGCAGGCAGTGCCAGCTGGGGGGCAAGGGGCAGGGGTAAGGAGAGCAGGGGCTGGGGGTCCCCATGGGCATCTTACATCTCTCTTATTCTTCATGGCCTCCTTCAAAACTGTGCGGGGCAGCTCGGGCTCTGTCCAGTTCCTCAGCCAGGCATCCAGGGTCTGCAGGTAGGTCTGCACGCAGGGGCGCCCTGGGAAGTACTGCAGAGAGGGGAGAGGGGTGAGAAAACACAGATTTCATCCTGGGAGCAACAGGGCAGCCCACAGGCACTGGGCAGCACCAGCATCCTCTCTGCTGGAGAGCAGCAGGGTCCTGGCAAGGTTTTGGTGCCTATCTCTGAGGGGCTGGGGGCTGCAGCTTGTCCCCCCACCCCGGGTGGCAAGTCCCCTGTGTGCGTGTTCAGGCTCCAAGCCCCAACTGTGGGAGGCAAAAAGCCACTCTGTCCGTAAGTCTGGCAAAGCCGATTAGCAGCTGCACTTTAAAACCACTCCTGGGAGAGGAGCAGCCTGGCAGCCTAGGCCACCACCAGACAGACAGACAGACAGACCTGTGGGGAGGAGGGGACACCAGCACACAGGAGAAGTGAAAAGAAGGAGGAGTTTGCTGAGTCTGAGCTGCTCTTCCTCCCAGGCTTGTGGGGAACCACATGAAAAGACACAAATTTGCAGGGGAATTATCTGTGACCTGACAGTTGTGCTGCAAACACAGCATGTCCCCTGACTCCTCGGACAGAAGGCTTTGCTGTGTGATTCCCTGCCTCCAGGAACCACTTTTCCCCCCATTAGGACTTTTCTCCCTCTCCTTGCCTTTAATACCTCTTGGGAGTGCAAGAGTTAAAGCTGGGACCTGCTGGCTGAGCTCCCCCAGGCTGAGCCCTGGGCTGCAATCCTGGGGATGCTGCTCCGTCCTGTGGATGAGCAGGGCAATGGCAGCGCTGGCTCAGCGTCCCCGGGGAAGCACCAGCACCCACCACCCACTGCCACAGCTCATCGAGGGACAGCTTTGCAGGAAGAATTAAAAATGGATAAAATAAAACCATTGCTGCTTCCCAGCACCCCAGCACACTTACACCCATGGGCATGGAGTTGGTGTCATGGGGATTTATTTCCCTATTTCTGTAGTTCACATTGAAGGGAGAAAGAGTGAGGGCAATGGTTGGAAGTTGGCAGAGGAGCCTAAGTTTTGAGGACTTAAGGCATGCGTCTGGAGCTTTTTCCTGGGGGAGAGCAGATGGGGGTGGGAGCAGGGGGTGTCTTGCACATCAGTGAGGGCCATGCAAGGTCCAAACTGAGCATGAGACCCTGGATGACAAAGGAGGGAGCAAAGAAGGAGGGCATGGCTGTAACAGGGATTGGGATGGAGACAGGGCTCCTGCAGGCCCAGTGGAGGAAGCAGCCAAATGCAGCAGGACTCCATCACAGCAGGAAATTAAACTGCCCTGCTTGTGCTGGCTCAGAGCTCTCAGTCACTTCAGCTGTGCCAGGCCCAACATAGAAGAAAAAAGGAGACCTTAAATTAGACTTGTCTGGAGCCTGACTCAGAGTGGGAGTTCCTTTCCTGGACTACTATCAAAGGAGCCTGCAGAGACTGGCTCCTTGAGCTGAGCATCCAGATCAGAGTGACAAACCCCTGTGACACCCCAGCAGGTGACAGCCTCCCTTCTCAAAAGACCTCCTGCCTCAACACCTCCTACAAGTGATGCTCCCACTGCCACCAAAGCTGGCAACACACATCTTGTTTGAAACACTCCAGCACCCCCTCTTAGCTCGCACTGGGACTCTGGAGATCCACATGGATGGGATTGCCATGGGATACACTGAGCACCAGGACACAGGGCCCACAGCAGACAGCCACGCTTCACTACCCGTGAGTGCTGGGACACGCTGGCTGTTTGCATTTCCTAAACATACAAACGGAGGCACAGGCAGTTCCTCCCCGAACACCCAGAGCTCCTCACCTTCACCAGCGTGCCCACGTAGCACCTGAAGGCGGCCAGCTGTGCTCCCGACAGCGAGGAGGGACGGGCAGCCTCCACCCGCAGCGAGTAGTGCAGTGCAGACTCCAGGTCGGCCATGTACAGCTTGGAGCTGGGGAGGGCAGTGCAACAAGAGGCTCCATCAGCCACGGAGCTAGTCCTCACCCCAGGGCTTTTCCCAGGCCCCAGCCCCTGGCCCGCCCGGCCCCGGTTTGCCCAGCAGGGGAGGGGTCTGACCGGTCGGCTCGCAGGGGATGTGACACGCGGTCGCTGTCGCTGAGGCTGCTGGCCGTGGCGTTCAGCTTGTAGGAGCCGCGGGTGATGCCCGTGAGCGTGCGCAGGTAGTAGGTGTAGAAGGAGCGCGCCTCTATGTGCCTGCCAGGAAGGAGAAGCCCTAAGTCCCCAAGGAAGGAAGCCAAGGAGATGAAGGCTTAGCCAAGTGGGTAGCTCAGGCCTGGGGAGGGAGCTTGGGGCACTCCATACTCTCCACCTGCCTCAGCTGTGGGTAGACTTACATCCTAGAGCGGAGCTGAGCCCCAGGTAGCCATATCCCACCTCCAGGCAGATGTGGGAAGGGAATGGCTCAGTCACAATGATTTTCCCTTCTCCCAGCTCCAGAGCTGGCAGTGCAGTTCAGTGCCCATCAGCAACCTCCCACCAGCCTCCCCTACTCAGCCAGTCTCTCCTAATGCACCTTCCCACAAGTACAAAAGAGCACAGAGAGATGGGGCACAAGGCTGGCACCCCAGCAGCATCCCCAGAGCCATCCCGCCGTGCCCCACACTCACACAGGCAGGCGGGAGAAGGAGCCATTGCGGAGCAGCAGGTATCCAGAGGGGAAGGAGGTGACACCAAATTTCTGCACGAGCTCCTCCTCGCTGCTCAGCACCCTCCTCACCGCAATGTTCTCATACTGCAGCATGTCCAGGGCCACCTGCAAGCCCCAGGGTCAGATGAGGGGGGCAGAGGGATTCCCCAGCCCCACCAGGGAGGCAGCAGAGCTGTTCAGTGCCCTGTGTAACATCTGGCACTGGCTAAGCTGTGTGCAAGCTGGGCAGGGGTGCTTCCTGGAGAGAGCTGCCCTGCCACAGGCACCCAAGAGTTATCAGGCAGCAGGGACAGAGGCTCCAAGAGGAGTGGGGGATAAATGCAGCTGTACCCACCTCTCTGCCCACAAAGGAGTTGCTCTTCTCAAAGATGAGTGCCAAGTACTGGTCCTTGTTCCTCTGGAAGAAGGTGCGAACCTCCTCGGCGCTGCAAGAGACAGGAGGACGGCAGCAGGTGCCTCGGCATCAGCAGGATGCTCTGCCCTCCCCCTCACACGGAGCTCCAGCCTTGCCTGCTGGGATTTGGCAGGGAATGCTGGTGCAGGATCAGCCCCAATGAGCAGGCAACTCCTCCTGCTGAAGTTTCCAGCCTAGTTTTCTGCTCTGGTTCACAGGCTTTGAGAAAACCCACTGGGCTTGGCCAAGGAGGTAGAAAACAAAGCACAGGGCAGGGCAGGAGGGAGCTGCACACTCGCCCAGAGTAAAAAACAGCAATGAACTTGAACCAGGGCTGGGGTATTTTTGTCCAAGACACAGAGGTACCAGAGTACCTGAGGCATGTGCCTGGCTCGACCATTGCTCTGGGAAATCCAAAGGCTTCTTCTCAGGACAATGCAGCAACTGCCTGCATCCAGCAAGGACAACTCAGATACCAACAAAATTGTAGAGAATCGAAAAAACCGTTTTTCAGGGCAGGAAAGAGCTTCTAACACAGTCTCACTCAGCATGGTATGACACTGCCATGTCCCAAAGATCTTGGGGCCAAGGAATTGCTTGCTCCAAGTAAGGCTGATGAGTAGGTTCGTTAGGAGATGTGACAATGTGGCCCATCTCGTCTGGGCCATGGACACAGCTCTACCCTGGCCAGGTCATCTGTGTTTCCCTGGGACGTGGGTGATGCAGTAGCTACTCCTTGCTCATTATGGGTTCAGGATTTCCCCAGAAACCTGTTCCCCATGGGACAGAGGCCATCCTGGCCCCCTGCTGCCCCTACCTTGCTGGCTCCAGCGGAGGACAGGCGGGTGGCCAGGCATCCTGGCTCTGCTCAAGGTTGGTGATGATGGCGTGGCGCAGGTCCTCGACAGTGGCACTGGGATCTGCAGAGGGACAGGACACCAAGGGGTCAGCCCTGGGGAAGCCAATCCCAGGGTTTGAACCCAGGGAAGCTGCTTGGAGCTGCCCCCCACAGCTCCCTGATATTGCAGTGTATGGGAGGTGTGGGCAGCAGGGCCATTCACACCCAGGGCAGAAAACCCCATGGTTCTGAATACTCACTGGTAATCCTTATTCCATCCTCTGGCTTCTTGCTAAAAGCTCTGAAGAACTGAAAGGGAAAAAAAAAAACACAAGGGGAAACTGGAGTGAGTGTTAGGAGTGGGACAGGAGGCAGTGCAAGCCAGCAGGCTGAGGCTCCCTGTAGACCAGCTCTGACTCAGTTTCCCCACAACACTGCAGCATGCTAACTGACATCAGCCAGCACAGAGACAGCTCCCAGCCACACCCCCACTTTTGGGGCATCCCCAGAGGGGAAGGATGCAGGTATGGGCTGGGAGCCATGTCCAGCCAAGGGCTGAGCACTGGCAGGCAGGGAAGCAGGTGTCTCCAGGGGTCCCAGGGAGGCAGCTGGAACCTTCCCAGTCCTGCAAACCAGTCTCCCCGCTCCAGAGCTCTGACAAAGTAGGAAAAAGGGGGTTTTCCCATTCCTGGCCTCCCACAGTGGCTCCAGTACCCAGGGCAGAGCCAGAGCAGCAACAGCAGCTTGCATCAGCCAGGTGTTTGCTTTGCAGGCTGGGCTGGGAGCTGGGAATGTTTGCAAAAGGTGCTTGGTAGGGACACAGGATGTGAAACAAGTGACATCTTGGCACGGCCACATTAACACAATGTCCCTGCCCCAGGAGACGCTTCCCTCAGTGTCCCAGGGCAGGGGGCACTCAGTGAGACCCCAGGACAGGGCTG
This sequence comes from Pyrgilauda ruficollis, assembly GCF_017590135.1. Taxonomy (NCBI): domain Eukaryota; kingdom Metazoa; phylum Chordata; class Aves; order Passeriformes; family Passeridae; genus Pyrgilauda; species Pyrgilauda ruficollis. Next base: position 2,875,637 of record NW_024526266.1, on the reverse strand, counting down.
GGGCCAAGCCAACCTGCCTGAAAAACCCCAAATCTGACCCCACCTGGAGCTGAGCCTGTAAGCTGAGACTAAAGGCATGTCTGACAAAACCCTCATCCCTGCCTATTCCATCTCAAGGCAAACCTGGTTTTAACTGGTGATTGTGGCACCTGGAGTGCTTTGGCATCACTGCTTGTGCTGGAGCAAGGCTCCGTTTTTGCAGTGGGAAGCTCTGCAGAAGCTGTGTTGACACAGCTAAAGGGCTGGGCACAGGCCCAGGAGGAAGGGTGGCTCCTTGCCAGCCAGCACAGGAGGCTCCCAGGAGTTTCAACCTCCAGCAGCATCCCTGTGCCCTCCTCCAAAACCTGTGCCTGCAACTTCTCTCTGCCCTCAAGCAGTCTTTCCTAAGTGTTTCCAACTCAGGATTCAGAGTCTCCCTCGTCCTAGCAGTCATCCAGCCCCTGTGTTTTGCCACAAAACACCATTTTGGCTTTCCCCCTTCCTTGTTGCTCCATCACTCAGCAGTTGCACTGGCTGCAGCCAGGACACAGCACTGTTTTGGGGAAGGGTGAAACAGCTTCAGCCTGCAAAGCCCCAGGGGGAGTATTTTGGTGCAATACCCCTGTCTATCTGATTGAGCAAGAGAGGGACAGGCCAGAAGGCAAAGCACAGTGAAATCCAGCCAGTACCCAGCACACACAGTCTCACCTTCATGGTGGGGAAGCCGGTTATCCCGAAATCGGAGCACACCTGCTGGTTGTCCTCATCGGCACAGTCGATGGCTGCCAGGATCACTGCAGGCCTCCACTCTGCAGGGACAGAGGATCAGGTCAGCACAGCTCAGCACCCCCACGGCCCCAAAAACCGCCCTCCTCCCCATGAGTGCTAGCAGAGACAGGAGGGATCTCCAGCGGCAGAGATCCTCCTGTCCCAAAACCACTGCTTGCCCCTCGCAGGACAGTGACCGATGGCTTGCAAGGCCAAACAGCCAGGGCTGTGCTCTGTACTGGTGTGTGGTGCCCTACTTTCCAGGCAGCAGGCACACAGGGAAAGCCTAGTGAGGCGGGAGCCGGCTTTGCACACCCTGCTCTGCCAGTGCCAGAGCACAGGCAGCTCTACCCAACACTGCCTGCCCGGCTGGTTCTGCCTGTCCAGCCTCTGCCCCAGCTCCCGGGAAGAGGACAGCAGGAGAAGGGGAGGGATGGCTAGCCACAGCTCGGGGAAAGCAAGGAACACAGGCTCCAGTGTGTCTCACCCCAGACCAAGGGCTGATAACCAAGAGGGAACTACCCAAAACTAGCAGCCAGGCCAGGGCACTGCAGCAGAGCCTGCCCAGGTTCTGAGCATCCACTCCCCATTTGTGACTCCCCAGTGAAGACCAGCAGGCCCCTGGGGTAAAACACATGAACAGAAGGGGACATGGAGGCATTTTAAGCAGCAGCCTCTGAAAACCAGCAGGAAAATGGAGAATAAAGCTCTGAAATGGCTTATTTTTAGTGTAAAGGACACAAGCTGTCCTTTAAGGCAGGAGAATGCCCTGCCTTATCCTTAGAGTGGGACAGGGAGGGACATGGCGCTGGCACGCAGATGGAGCCCATGCTGACCTAGGCAGGAGCATGCTGGGGGCAGGGACACACTGTCCCGTGTCTCAGGTGACGGGACAGGTGAGCTGCTTCCCACTGCCCTGGCACTCGTGGCACAGGAGGGCTGGTGACGAGCCCTGCTGCAGGGAGCCAGGCATGTTCCTATACTCATCTGCACGTGGTGTCCGCAGGTCACCCTAGCATCCTCCCCGTCCAGCCCACTCCTACGAAAATCCACCCGTGGGAATGGCAGCGAGGATGCTGAGCAGCACGGGGGTGGCCTTCCCGCCCCGCCTCCACGGGCACACCATCCAGGCTCGGCCTCCGCAGCAGGGAGCCCTGGGGGAGCCCTCTTTTGGAGAGCGGCCAGGAGAGCCGGCATTGCCCCGCGGGGCCCGGGCACGCACCCCATTCCTCACATCCTGCCCGTCGGGGAGCTCTGACGGCATCCCCGGGGAAGGACGGCATCCCCTCGGAGGGACGGCATGCCCGGCCGGCCCCTGACTCATGCGGCAGCCAGCGCGCTGTATCAATTAGCGCAATAACAGGGAGAACCCCGCGGTGCCGGGGGAGGCAGGATGAGTCCCGGCAGGACGAGGGGCCCAGCAGCGGGTGTGCGGGTCCCCAGGCGGGGCTGGCACCGGCCAGGCCGGGCATCAAGGTCAAAGCCGGGAACAAACCAGCTGGGATCAGCGCCCAGCAACCTGCCGTCCCGATCCCTGCAGACACCGGGAGCAGCGGGGCTCAGGGAAAGTCTGGGGGGCAGCGGGACCCCCATGCCTGGGCAGGCTCAGCCTGAGCTTCTCCCTGCCAAAGGGTGTACAAGAATGCTGCTAAGACAGGCCTGGATATCGGGGGGGAAGAAACCTGGACACCGGCAGGGAGCTGGGCCTTCCACCAGGCTGACGTTCCAGGGAGGCTGGAGCTGGCCGCAGGGGGATCTTGGGGAGCTGACAGAGGGCAGGGCAGAGCGGATTGGGGGACGGCGGTGGGAAGGACGCAGGATGTAGGGATGCTCACGGGAACGAGGATGCAGAGCCCGGGATGCAGGGAGGGATTTAAGAGTGCGCGCGGAGAGGAGCAGGACGACGGGGCAAGGACGCAGGAGGGACTGCAGGATGCTCCCGGTCTTGGGGAAAGCGGGACCCTCTGCGCAGGGGCACAGGGAGGAGGATTTAGGGGCGCTGAGATAAACACAGATGAGGTGAACAGAGGTGCAGGGGAATTTGAGAGTGCAGGCGCAGAGACACCGGGTGCTGACGGAAGAGGACACAGACAGGGATAAGGGCTGGGGGGTAACAAGGTCAAGGGCACGGGGGGATCGCGGAGCCGATGGGGCGGGCAGGCGGGGATGAGGGGAAGGGGGGCCAGCGCGGCCGGGGACTCACCGCGGATGTCGTGGGCCAGGGCCCGCCATGTGGGCGCGAAGTGGATGCAGTGCCCGCACCAGGAGGCGAAGAACTCGACGGCCCAGGCGCTGCTGGAGCCCAGCAGCCGCCCCTCCGCCCCCGGCCCCAGCAGATCCAGGGGGTCAGAGGCCGAGTAGAGGCGGCCGGGCCGCGCCGCGGGCACCCGGAGCAGCAGAAAAAGCAGCAGGAGCGGCGGGAGAGCCGCCGGGCCCCCGCGGCCCCCGGCCCGCGCCCGCCGCCGCCACATCGCCCGCCAGGCCGGCCGGCACCGCCCGGAGCCGCCTTTAGCGCCCGGAGCCGCCCGCAGCACCGCCCCCGGGGCGGGGCCGGGGCGGGGCCAGCGCGGGGAAGCCCCGCACCGGCAGCGGCACGAACGCCCACGCACCGCCCCGTCAGCGGCCCCGGTAGGCCGCCAGCCCCCTCACATCACGGGGAGGAGCCCGGTGCTCCCCTCCTCGCCCCCCCCCTCCACCCTTTGGGGCGGTGTTACCCTTCCGTGAGGGGACAAATGGCATAAAATGATACAATTCTGATAAAGGGAGGACTGCCCAGGGAGGGGGAGGAGTCATGGTCCCTGGAGGTGTTTAAGGAAAGAGCAGACTGAGTGCCGCGGTCTGGTTGGCAGGGTTGGGCCATAGGCTGGATTCGGTGAATTAGGTCTTTTCCAACCTAAATGAATGTGTGATTCTGCGATGGCGAAGGCAGCTGATTCAGCCCCAAAACACACGTTGTCACCATCTTGGGCACCCCGGGGCAGCGCCCTGGTCAGATGCCCTGACATCAGCCAGCGTCACTGGGCACCACCTGGACACCCTGTGGAATGGGCACCCTGCAGACATCCCTGCCCTCTCCCCAGCCCTGCCAGGGATGCTCAGCAAAATCCAGCTCTACATCTAAAACAAGCAGCTTTCTACCCCCAGTGGCCCCCTCAATGGAATGTCTTCAAACTGAGAGTTAGATTAGATATTAGGAAAAAAAAACCCTCTTCCCTGTAAGGGCGGTGAAGCCCTGGCACAGGTTGCCTAGAGAAGCTGCGGATGCCCCATCCCTGGAAATGTTCAGGGCCAGGCTGGATGGAACTTGGAGCAACCTGGTCTAGTGGAAGGGTCGGCAGGATGATGGAACTAGATGTTTTTTAAAGATCCTTTCCTACCCAGGCCATTCCAGGGTTCTGTGATTCCACCCTCCCGGCCAGGCCAAGCCGTGCCTTCGCTCACGCACACACACACGTCACCGGCTCCCAGACCCAGACGGAAGGTGCCCGTTGCTCAGTGCCCCGGGGCAGAGCCAGCCACTGCCAGGATGGACACAGCCCCAAAATCCAGTTCTCCGCTCCCTCCCCAGCCCCTGAGGCCAGGGAACCTCTGGCAATGGGGGTGCCCATGGCTGTTGAGGGCTTGTTGCTGGCTCTGTCCCCAGGAAGGCCATTATCCATGCTGGGCCCCACCTAGGCATTTTAGGCGGACTTGCCATGCTAGAAAAACAAGCCTGCCAGAGCCCAGGCTCGCCGAGGCAGTGGAGGGCAGGGGCTCCACACGGGGCACAGCTCCAGGAAACGACAGGGCTCCCTGACACAGGCTGTCCTGGGGGGATGGAGCATGGTGGGCATGACCCGTGGGATTGCTCCCACCCATCTTTTGTGGGTCCAGGCTGATGGGAATGGGGCTGAAGATGGCCTGCTGCAGCCCTGTCAGCTGTAATTAAGTCCTTAAGGGATTATCATGCCTCATTGTCTAACCAGGAGGCAGAGAGAGACAGCCTAGCCCGTGCAGGGCTGTTCTGAAAGGCGGTACCTCACTACTGACAGAGACTTTGCCAGGACTTGTCCTCATCCAGCTGGTGATTAAAACACAAAAATCCCCATGTTCAGGGAGATCACCACCGTTATCTTCCCCCTAGGTTAAAGCTTTATTTTAAGGGCTCATCAGCTTGATTAGGTTATCAAGGCAAAGGAGAGGTGCTCAGTGCCTGTATAATTGCCAGCATTCTCCCCATCCAGCTCACCCCTTCCTCCCAGGCAGCCCAAATTCCTTGAATCCTTTTTTTAGATGCAAAAGCAAGGTGCAGAGGCAAGAGCCCAGAGCCCGGGGCTCCGGCTCCTTTGGAGGTGAGCCATGCCATTGCTCATCCCCCGGAGCCCTGGGGTGGGGATGCTCCTGCTTCCTGCTGCCCCAGGAATAGCTGGGCTGCTACCCACCACCCTACTGCCCAGCTGGCACGTCCCATCCCCAAGGCTCCCCAGGTAACAGCCTCCTTCAGCAGCAGGGTGTGGAGTTTTCCAGGCACAGACTTGCTCAAAAATCCTTTTTTTCCTTTGAATGGTGCTGCAAAGCAGGAGATGAGGCTTTTCTTGCACCTCAGAATGGGAAGAGACACATTTTCATTGCAGAACACCTTGACACAGGGCACGGGAAGCCAAAGATGAAGCAGAGGCTTTGAAACAACTCTTTTTAAGTTGGATTTGAAAGCAACTAAGATGAAATAATAGCAGTCAAGAACAGTAGAAGTCTGGGGAGGTTTTAGAAACGTCCTCCCAGTGCTCTCTGTCTTTTTGTCCTCTCTGGCTGCCAATGGAACCTGCAGGTAGCAAAACCAGGACACAGGTGCTGGATGATGCTGGATGCCCACCTGCTGAGCCCCAGCCAGCCCTAAAAGGTCAGCTTTAGGCTCCCACTGCACATTTAGGAACCTGCTTGGTTCTCCCAGCAAAGCCTTCAGTGCCTACCTCAGCATCCTTAACTTTGGGGAGAGTTGTGCTTCATTCTGTAGCAAGACCATGGGATGACCACAGAGATTCCTGTGCTGCACAATCTCTGTGCAGCAGCTGAGCAGTGGCTTTAGTTCATTAAGCTCTGAAATCTCCTTTCCCAGACTAACACCCAGCAGGAATCTCCTTGAAGTCAGTGAGGCGTGGGCAACATCAACAGGCTGAGAACCTCAGAAGGCAGCCACAATCTCACCAAAATAATTTAAGCCCTGCAGAACTTGTTTCGTGCACCTAAAATGGATCATTTTCAGACACAAAGCTACTCAGATCACCTCTGTGCTGGGTTAGAGAGGAATCAAGGAAAGAGGTTGGATTTTACGTGTTCAGTCCTTGAAGTGATGGAAAAGACTACATTTCAGAAAATGGAGAAAGGCTTTTATTGTCCATTTTTAAAAGCATGAATCTGTCTATGAAATGTTCCAAGTGGCCAGGCGAGCAGACCCAGGACCTCCTCATTGCCCTTTAGTTGTGAAGGTTCAGAGCCACAGGGAGATCCTGAAATGGACTTTCTTCCTTGAAAATTATAGAAGACGTTCCTACCTAATTGTGTGATTCCAGGAACTGACTCCAAGGAAAACACGCAACCAATGCAAGACTCATGATACAATCACGGCAACCCCGTCACTGGCATTTCGGAGCCTGCTCAGAGAGGTTTGCATCCAACATCCCTGCAAGCACCTTGGAAGAAGCTCAGCAGTTTTCCTTTCTCTAGACTTCACAAGATGATGAACTCAAGGAAGTCCTCTTTGATCTGCAGCACTGCACTGCTTAAAGCGTGGTCCTTCTGTGAATAAAAAGCCTGAATTCCCTCAGAGAGTGAGGGAAATTGTGCCACCTGCCACCTCCCATGTGCCACCCTCCACCTCCTGGATTGGACATTCCAATCCAGGTGGCACTTTTTCCTTGGTGGCACAAGTCACACCTCCACTGAGATATGGCTTCAGACAAGACCTTTGGCAGCACCTGTGCCACAAACACCTGGAGGGGATGTGAATCCCGACTGCTTCCCACACTCTGCACTGGCTCTGCCAGGCTGACACCTGTGAAGACCAGGATGGCCCCTCAAAGCCCCACTGGCAGCTGGGAACTGCTGACTCCACGAGACAGGCTTGGTTGGAAATTGTTGCTTTCTACCTTTCAAGCCCAACCAGCCTGTAATAATAAGAGGCACAAAAGCAAATCTGGGGTGCATTCTCAGGATATGATGAATGTGTTCACATAGTTTGCATCTGCAGAGAGAATACAGCAGTACCAGCCTCCTGCTATTCACCCTCTGCTGATTCATCCCTGCTCCAAAGGACAGCAGCTATGCTGCCCTTGCCCCTTTCAGCAGAACCCAGGGAGACCAGCAGGAACTGGCACTGTCATTGGTATGTCTGGGTAGGAAACATTTTACCTGCAAATTTCAGATCTACTAACAGTCATAAATGATTACCATGACCCAGGCTGCACAGAGCAGATGTTTTCCAGTCCAGCTCATGTTCCCAACTTTAAGGAGCAGATTGGAGGAGGCCACACCGCCCAGATTTGCCACATCATTATTTGGCAGGTGGTTTAATTGCAGCGCATGAAACTGAGAATACCACAGGGATGACAACGGAGCACTCCTCTCTTGTTCTGACAGCAGTCCTGCAACGTAAGCAAGGTCTCACCTTCCAAGGACTGCTGTGCCCAATCACAGGTTCACTGGGCAGTGCTGGCTCCATCAGTCCTTGCAGCAACACAGCCAGACACAGACACTGGACCAGGCTCCTTGCTGAGCTCCCCAAGCCAAGCCACGTGAGCAGTGGGATCCCCTTGCAGCCTCCTTTATTTTGCTGGAATAAAATCAAATCGTAGCTGTGGCACCCCCCAGAAGTGGTGTTACTTCCACCTCCACCAAATTCTCAGACAAAATCTGAGTTTGAGTTAGTCTAGACTTCATGCAAGAGGAAGCCACTGGAAACCCACATCAGGGAGGGAACACAGCCCAAGGGACACAGCAGGTCTTGTACAGGTGGAGCAAGGGGCTGGAAAACTGGGGCCAAGAGAAACATTCAGAGCAGGAACTAACCACCTGCTCCAGGCCATCAGCACTCTTGGCAGGCAAAAGAAGGGATCTGCACTCCAGGAGTCTCCTCTAAACCCCTGAACCTGCACAACCATCACCCTCCTGAACAGAGCTACTCTATTTTCCTCCTCCTCCTTAAATTTCTGCAGGACCTTATTCAGGAGGAGGCAGGAAGGTACAGAGCTGGTGCTAGGGGTTTTGTTTGCTCCAGTTTCCAGGTCTCACAGGGTGCCTTTCCCTCCCCCACAGGACTGGCATCCCAGAGAGTGTCCTACACTTTCAAACTCCATTACATCTCATCTGCATTCCTGCCAGGCAATGGCCCATGCTCTGGGCTGGGTGCCAGCAGCTGGGCAGCCCCCCTCCTCTCCTTCCTGCACTCTGAAGAGCTGCTGGTGTTCAGCAGGTCCCCACCAACTGCTTTTCTTCTCAGGGCTGTGTTAATGAGAGCCTGGACATTGCAGAAGCCCTTGTGCTAGGCAGGGCACAGCACGTCTGGAGCAGAGTCAACATTTCAAGCGCTCCAGTGCTCTGCCAGGCATTTTAGCACGTGGGATGGCTGCAGCTGGCACCACATCCCCAGGGAGGCACCTGGGAGTGGGCTGTACCTGGGAAGGGAGGCACCAAACAGTCCCACTCAATCCAGAGTGCCATCAGGAAGGTGGCTGCTGGCCATTGCCCAACCCAGGAGTTTCACCAGGTCCACACGTGAAACAGCTGTTGAAGGTAACCATGCTCCAAAGGTTCTGGGAGGAGTTGCACAAACACCACGGGTAGAAAGTCAGTGACAAAGTGAAGCAACGTAGACTTGCAAATGAGGAAATGAGAGCCTTCATCACACTGATTGCTGGGCATCCTGGGCAAGGACAGCAGGAGCAATGCAGCAGTTTGCTGCGTCACCCACCGGAGCACCTTGGCAGCACTCCCACAGCTTGAGCCGTTTTTAAAGGAAGCCTCTTATTCAGCCAGAGAAGCATAGATCAGGTTGTTTTTTTTCCAACATGAAATGCACTCTGAGCCCCTTCCAGGGATGGATGCAAGTAGATAATTGTCCAAAAAAACAGGACTTGTGGAGTAAAATCATTGCAGGGCAAGGAAAGGCATGGCACGGATACTCTTCTGCTGCTCACTAATGAGGACACAGAGGCTGCAGCACCACTTGGCCTCAGCCCTTTGGACGTCCAAGGACCCACCACTGCGTTTGGCCAGTTCAGCTGCTGAGCTCAGAGGGCTGTGATGTCCTTCTGTCTGTCTGAGGGCTGTGATATCCTCCTGTCTGAGGGCTGTGACATCCTCCTGTGTGTCTGAGGGCTGTGACATCCTCCTGTCTGTCTGAGGGCTGTGACATCCTCCTGTCTGTCTGAGGGCTGTGACATCCTCCTGTCTGTCTGAGGGCTGTGACATCCTCCTGTGTGAGGGCTGTGATGGTGTCCCCAGCACGCTCCACTGAGGATGAGCCCTACGGCACACCCGGACTGCAGCAAAGCTTCTTCCATAACAGAAGCCTGAATGCAGCAAATCCCCCTCCAGGGTGAGGTAGCTCTGCTAAGGAAAAGCAAAGAACAAATAACTGCAACGGTTTAGCTCATACAGGTTCCCCCCATTTAATGCAAACAGCCCTCCCAGGCAGGTGAGGAGCTGACAATCACACAGTGTCCTCCAAGCTGGAAAGACCAGTGCTGGGTGTTGTACAGGGTCTGCAGTAAATGGAAAGCAAAGCCTTTTCTGCTGGGCTGTACATTAGTAATAAAAGGCACCAAAAGAGGGGTGGCCACAGGCACTGAGGAGGCTCAATAAACACCTGTGCTCCCTGGCTCACACCTTCACGCTGCCACTCCATCACCACGTGCCCACACCTGTGGTTTGGCACTGCAAGTGCTTGGCTGTCGTATTACAGAGCTCCAAGACCTTTCATGTGTTAAAGTGACTTGGATCTTTTCCTGTCCTGGAAAGAAAACAGCAAGGATTTAGAAAAGTTCACCAACACATAAAGTTTCCAGGGAGCAATATTTGTCTCTTGGTGAGGAAGGGATTGGTGCTGCTAACAGCAGCTCCACAGAGCTGTAGCAATTTAGGAATACAAAACAAGACTGAGGTTCTGAAGAATTTAATTCCAAAACTGTTGCTTAACATAAGAATGTTTTAAGCCATGAGCTTTTAAAACATATTTTAAATAAATATGTGCAAGGAGTCGTTTTTCTCCCACACAGTGAACTGCTGCAATGATTGCTCAATGCTATTTTCTGGTGTTATCAACAGTCAGCTTTAACAATAAGGAAATTCTCATAAAGTTATGATTATAATTAAGGCAACTCTAATGGGATTTTGTAGACTGATTGGCATCACAAGTACAGCATCAGACAGAAAGGGGAACGTTCAAGGGACAAATCTCCAGGACACCGTCAGAATTAGCAACTGCTTGGGTAATTAGAAAGCTCCATTTTATAAAATCCAGGAAACAAGATTAATTTATAAATCAGTTTATTTACAGAATTTGTTCTCTTAAAGTACATTTCAGTTACCAAAGATATTTACACTGGTGTACACAGGGACCATCCTGGTTATTTTACAGTTCTTAATTACAAAAAAACCTCCCCAACCCCTCCACATCCTTGGATCTGTCTACTGTGCAAAGCTGCTGTGGATGTGAACATGAGCTGAAACTGGCCCAAACCCCAAGTTACCAGGTTATTTACACATACACAGTAAATGGGTTTCTTTTCAGCATCTCCACAACACAGTACATGGGGAGACTGAGCCTCCCAAAAGGCGGCTTTGCAAATGTGTATCAAAAGGCTCTGCAAAATCAAGGAAAAAAAACCCCTAGTAAATCCAGGTTAATTACAGTATTCCTTTTTCATCTGTATATAATTTCGCATTTAACACTTAAATTACAAATAAGTTCAATAGGTTGTTTTTCTCCATTTTAGTTGGTTTGTAAACACTTCAGATGCACTAAATACCTTGTAAGATTCAACTGCTTGTCTGCTGAAAAGTACTTTGTTTTCCTAATATTCTTAAGGTAGCAAAGAGATATGAAAGTTGGAACTGCACACAGTTCCTCGCAGAATAGTCACTTAAAAGGTCTCTGTCACTGTGCTACTTCTGCAGGTACACACTTATTCAAGTATTGCAAAAAGCTAAGGCCACTTTTTCAAGAAAGGAAAAGGAACAAGATGGGATTTTTCAATCCCTCATTCCACCTTGTGAGCAACAAGCCTTCTCTGAAAGGCAGAAGTACTGATATTCCAGGGCTCGGCTCACAGAGCATCCTGCTGTTACAGAGGTACGTGCACTCCGTGTTCCCACAAGCCTGGGCTTTCCCACCTGGCTCTGAGATCCTTCCAAAGATGGAGCAGCATGTCCCCAGTGATGACAGCTGCTGCCCCAAACAACTCAGGGGTCTCAGCAAAATGTCCCAGCCTTGAATCTTATGTGGTTGCACCGAGATAACCAGGATGCAGAAATATCTTGCTCTTACAAAGGCAGGTTGGGGAGAGAAGCAGAGAATTCAGCCTGTTTGTGGGACCCCAGGCTTCCCCATATCTCCTCACTAGCAGCCTGACCCAGCCTGACCCTTGCTTCATCGCAGTAATCATCAGTCCACAAGTACTCAACCCACTTGAGGTTTTGAACATACACTCAACTCAAAGCAACTCAACACACGTGAGGTATTGAGAAGGTAATTCACGTACGTTCAAGTCATTTTAGGGTTGCTCCTAGCAAGGATTGCTACCAAAAATAAATCAGTGATGTCAAAGGAACAAAGCCATTACTTAGACACAGCTTCCTTCTGTCCAAACACCTCTTAAAAACAGTTAGTGCTTCTGTGGAGGGTACTACAGCCAAAAGACAACAGGCACTTGATCTCCAAAAGGCCCCCATGCCCTGTCAGGCCTGACTGCACAACCTCCCCACTCCTGCTGGACAGACCAGAAACACCCCACGAGCCCCTCAGAACAGCAAAAAGCCCTGGGGATGCAGGACAACCTCCTCAACATTGGCCACAGAATCTACAGAACAGAACCTGACCTGATGCTCCAGGTACATACCAACTCTGCAGGTTTCCGTCCTCTTTACGTAATTGCTACCTATAAAAATAGCAATCCTTGCTATTGAAAGAGATACACCCAGGAAAGGGAATCTGAGGTGGTGACCCAATCAGTGACACCATGCTGGTTAAATCTAGCAGCTTTAGTTTGCTTCTGTCTTAAACATCCAAGGGTTTCCTGGTTCAGCATCATGACATTTTACATGAACAAATGAATCACTTGAGGAAAAAAAGCTGAACAATGCTCCACCAAGACCATTTGACTTCCAGCCAGCCAAAAGGACCACTACTGAGGGACAGATGTGTATGCCCACTGGAGGTGTCCCTATCCACCATTACCTCCTCCTTGTTCTTCCACTCACAGAGCTCCCATGGATATGGCTCACCACTAACTCATAAGTGAGGTGCTGGCAACACTACATCTGAGAATCTGTATGGACCTCTGGCAAATCCAACATTTCCCAGTGCTGTCCCTGAAGAATTACCAGCTGTGTGTCATTGTGCAAAATGCAAATATTCCAATGATAGCTTTCAAAAAATCCCAAACAATAAACAACCCAACCAAAAAAAAAAAAAAGGTGGAAAAGAGAAACCAAACTGGAGCAGTAGAAGAGGTATGCCCAGCAGGAAGCCCAAGAACCAAGCAGATGAATGAAACAGTTGAGATGCCCCCTGCCATGCCTGTTGTGGGCTGCAGCATCTTTGGGGCACCTCTGAGGGCTTCAAAGTGTCTCTCTATACTCCAGTGCCTGGAGAATCTGACTTTCCTCTGGGTCTTGTCCCAGGTTAGCAAACAGAGACATCCACTATTAAGGCATCAACGTTTGACCCCAGATTTTCCATGTTCCTCCAAGAAAAACACAAGAACAGGTCAGGAACCAGCACTCAGCAGAACGACACTGCAGATAAATCCAGCCAAATCAACCAAAATCAACCACATAATATGGTGCAGAAGTTCTGGGAAAGGAAGGGAATAGAAAGAGATGGGAATTTTCAAACAATTTTTCAGCTCAGCCCCCTCAGCTCTCCATTGTCTCTGAACCAAGTTCAGTTCGGTTTCCAAGCTCCACTCCTAGACCTGTCTTTGCGTCCCACCCTTGGTCACTGAGGTTTGGTTGTTCCTACCTTCACCCCCTCGTATCTGCCTCATGAAGCTGGAGGTTTTATGCGAAGAATATGGGGCTCTGGAAGTTTCCAAACCAGATGCTCTCTCAAGTTTTTCTGTCTCAAAACACAAGACAGTGCAGCCAACTGCACAGGACACTCTCCTGTAATCCACTTAATAAATTATCTGAAAATAAATAAAAAACCCACAAGCACAAAACATGCAGACCAGTCAAGCACCAGACACCGCTTTCTTTGGTGAATACACTCTGTTCTCTAAATTGTTCAAGTAACAGCTTCTCCAATTTCATTAGGTGACAGTAAGGGAGAAAGCTGAGGGATTGAAGGCCAAATTTTTGTGAGGAAATGTTTTCCACTCCTGCATGTCTCGTGCCTGAGAAAATCCTGAGTATCCATTATCTGGGAGCAGCTGGTGCTCCAGGAAGAGAAGTGCTACACGGTAGGAGGAAAGTCATCCACGGGTTCATCTTTCACGCTTGACATTAGGCAGGCTTCATCTTGCTCTGCCTCAGAGCAAAGCAGCAAGAATTCTTTACTTGTAGGCAGGAAGAAACATGATCTAATTTCCCTGGACTGGACTGGCACCATGCTCAGTACATCACAGAAGAAAGATGAAAACCAGCTTCATGGAGAAGTGAATTAAATAGGCTCTGAAGCAGAAGGAACTGATGCACATTGTTAGGACTGCAGGAGAAGACGTGTTACGATTGTAACACTGTTCAGTATGGTAAGTCTCTGTTTATGACCAAAACCTGACCAAACTGTTGCTTCTCCAAATTACTCACATTTCTAAAGACAATTTGAGTACTGATGGCTGACCACCATTCCAGCAAAAAGCCACTACCCCAACTTAACCCAACCCTTTCAGGGAACAAGCCAAACATGTCAAAGCCCCAAGCTGGGGCCCCGGGCAGCTGCTGACAGTTACGTGACATAACTGCATTGGCACACCAACAGTCTTGAGCACTCCTCAAAGCAACCTCAAGTGAGGGATCAGCTTGTTCCAAACAATAAATCTGGTGCGAGGTCTTGACAGCCAGTTCAGGTTCTTTTCATCCCATCTGAACTGCCTGGGAGCCCCATGCATGGAAGTCCAGCCGCAGCACGTGCAGGGAGGAGAGCAGGTCAGGAGTCAGAGAGGCCTGTGACTCCGTGGTTGGCAGCTCTGAGCTCACTTCAGCACTGTCAGACAAGCAGCAGCCTCCGCTGTTTCTCGTTTATCTGGTTCAGTACATCAAGAGTGTCTCTGATTAAGGCCTCGAAGATCCCATCTGCCAACTGCATCTTGACACACAGCTCATCCTCGTCGTAGTTCACCCACTGTGCTTCTTCCTCGTGGAGTTCCTGCACCTTGGAGGGGAGAAAAGCAATAGAAACATTACAATTCTGTTGCTTTAAAATAATATTGCCTGCAAAGTTCCAGAAAGAGTCCAAAGCAGAGTCTGTCTGTCAACAACATATCCGTCTTTGTAAGAGATTACAGGAAACGCCTGGAATAGCAAAACAGATCTGTTTGAACCAGACTATTTCACTGTATGAATGTTTTCTACTTTTCACTGTAGCATCATCCATTTTAAAGGCTTTCATATTCCTGCACAAGTTTTTCACTTGAAAGGACTCAGCTAATGGGATAGTCTTGACCAACAGCAGAAGCTTTAATAATTAATTAGTCCCTAATTATGTTTTTGCAAGAAGCTGATTCCTTGTGGCTTAAACTGGTAAGAAGTAATGGAAAGGCCTTGAACAGGGCAAGGGGAAAAAGAAAAGATTTCACTGCAGTTAAGTTTATAATGTAATAAGAAAACTTTAGGGAAACAACTAACTTCCAATGCTTCTGCATAGGAAGACAAAATGCTTGCATGTGTTACAACTCATCTGCACAGAATATTCCATGCTTCACTGGATTTGACAGCATTACTACTGGTTTTATTTTGCACCAGTACATTCAAAGAGTACGTATTTCCTTCTGTTACTGAACTGTTGACAAAGAAAATCCCCTTTTACTGCTCACTGACAAATAGGTGGTTTAGTATCAGAATGAAATATGTAATTTCATTCAGCAAATCAAGTCTTATTGAGAGTCTCTCCAAACTGGATGTCTTCAATTAAACTTATTAAAAATTTGTCTTACTGACCATTTCAGTATTACAGACAAACCTTAACACAGCTCAAACATTTTAGAAAAGAAGGAATGAATGCCAACATCACTTGTATTTAAAATGACAACAAAAACTTGTTAAAAGCTCTGTCTCGGCTCAGCTTCAGCAGAAACCTCCTTTGCCCATAAATCTTACACTCTGACCTCAAAATACATTTACAGTGTACAAGTGGGGCAGACCCCACACATTGCCAAACTAAGGTTAAACATACTGAAAAACCCACTAACCCAGGATCAGTATGTAATAGTGTTGTTTTCTGAGACAGAACATGAACTACAGCCCCAAGACGCTCTCTTCCTTTTGCCTGAAGCTAAACCTCCCAGAAACTGGTCTGTTTTGAAGCTGACAGCTGCTGTGGCACAATGCTGATTCAATAACCCCAGCAGAGTGTGAAGCCCAAGAAAAGCCTGCTATGGGAACCCCTGGGAACTGGCACTGCTGCAGGGTTTGCAGCCTGGTTAGACACGGGGCTTCAGGCTGACAGCTCCTTTCTCCCTCTCTTAAGAGAGCTTGGGGAGAGGGGCAGGGATCTCATGCTGCAAACAGCTCTGGAAGAGTCACACTGCCCGCTCACAAATCTGTGCTACCACAGCAAGTGCCTCTTTCCCACACAGCTGTCAAGGATGAGGCATTAATGGCTTCATTAGGCTTGTTACTAATAAGGAAAAAGCAACATTATTTGCAATCAAACTTTGAAGGAGTGCTGTAGGTGAAAGATAATTTAAATGGAAGGCTAACAAGTGATAGATAATTTGGTGTGGATTTGTGTGGAGGTGAATGTCTGAAAGAGACTCCTGAACTCTCACACAGAAATGTGCTGCCTGCAACCTGTATGTGCTGGTTGTAAATTGTAGTAAAGTGAACAGCAGCATGTCCCAAGTCCTCCCATCAGAAAAGAGGCATAAGACAGACACAGCAATTTGCATACTGATCATGTGTTATGTGTCTGCTTCATAGACTATTTATATGAGGAAAAGAAAGAGACAGGGGTCGTGAAAAGAAGAGGTGATGCTGAAAAAGGCTTCCCTAAAAGCAGAAGTGATTTCAGAAAAAACAACAGGGGGCTCAAAGGGAGAGGGTGCAGACGGCTGCTGCAGGAAAGATCCTGGAAATGGGGGAAGATCCTGAAGGAGGTGGGTGAAGACAAATGCCAAGGTCATCAGGGACCTTGACTGATGACATCCAAGGCTGGTACCCTGGTGCAGCTGCATGACACAGTGACTGATGGGATTTTCTGCCTGGCCCTCCCAGGCCAGCAGCCACTCCACTGCTGAAAAGTGAAGTCAAGACTTAGTGAAGGTAACACTGGGGGTGGGGGAAGCTAGTGAGTAAAATAATCAAGCAGGTTAAAAGCTCTGATCTTACAGGCCTTGAACAAACCCCAATGTCCAGATCCACGCTAAGGTGATGTTTATTCTGTCTCCCTGACAACTGTGTGATGAGACAATTTCGTTACTGTGCTCAAGCAGTGAAAAGAGATACATGGGATAAAGAAGTAAAAGTTAACGACAGAGGAGAAGGTACTTGATCCAGGCAGAGAAAGGCTGGATGTTTAACAGCACCAGAAAGAAAAACAGTACCAATGATTAATTGTCTCTTGCCTGTATCATTCCCACCTCTCTCAGAGGCAGAGTTCCTTCTCTCAGAGGCACCATTTCCTTTGGCATTAGGAGGAATTCCTCGAGCATACTTTTGGAAAACTGCAAGAACGTGCAATCTGCAGCTGCAGGCAAGTCCTGTTTATAGTGTGTTCAGAACACGTGTGGAAACTGCTCTGCAGCCCTGGCTGCACCATCTGAGCCAAGGCAGTTGTGACTCCTTTGTCTGGGAAAGGTTTGATCCATTTGTTCTGTTATCACAAACTGCTCCTAAGTAATTGAGACAGTTTCTTTAATATTTGACAACTATCATGGCTTGCATGGAAATGGGTTTTGCACTTTCTCATGACAAAAGTAAAACTTCACATATTTGAGACCAGGAAGCAAAATCTCTATACCAGAAAGAAACTGCATTTGTGTAAAGTCATGAAAACTACAGTTTTAATAAATTCCATCTACATGAAAACATAAAGAGTGATGAAATGCAGAAGGCTGTGTGGTATTTTTTTCTCTGTGCCTTTTTTTTGTATGCACACTTTTTATTTAAAAAAAAAATTAAAGAAGGGGGGCATGCACACAAAAGAAAAACTAAGAGATAACATGGTCACATGATCCTGCTGGCCCTCTACTAAATGTCACAGCACCCAAAAAAACCCCACATAAAGTAATATAATCAGAAGGAAATTTAGAGAGTGACTTAGCATATTTTGATTTCTCGAGATTCCTGCTCAAAACCAAGAATATCTCTAAAATAAAGTACATTTAAGGAGTCAGTAGACTATTTGGGAAACTGAAAAGAATAAGCATCCAGATATAAATTAGTGTTTTGGATGGAGGCCAGCAGGAGGAAGGCAGGCAGGTGCATTCTCACAGCCCTTTGCTCTCAGAGTGCCTGGAAACCTTAAGACACAGCATACAAACAGCCTTTCACTCTCTTCTTACTGTGCACTCCCCTTGGGTTTAGATCTGGGGTGCTGCAGCAGTGGCACCTCCAGCTTTCCAATTCAGCCAGCTTGGTAAGAACAGCCCTGCTTTGCTGCAGGAGAGTAACATTTCTGTACAGAGAGTAACATTTTGGCTGTTAAATCAACAGGTCAGAAGATCAAGCACTTTCCAGCACTCTGCTGGCAGGCTCCTCAGGTGTGAAAACCAAACACACAGGTTTGGCACTATCATGTGAGCTCTGCTTTCTCAAGCTCCACACAAAAGAGAGGGGGGCTGGCAGGGAAAGCAGTGGCAGAGTTTGTTCTAGCCCCATGCAAACAGATCAGCACAGGGAGTTTTGGCTGAAGACCCAAGTGGAAAAAAAAAAAGGACTGGAAACAACCTATTGTCAGCACCTGAACTTAAATAATGAGATATGAGGGTTCTTGCTGTAGTTTAAAAACAGGTTTTGAAAGATGCTGGCAGCCCTGATGTACTGAAATGTACATCTGACATTCTCCACAAAGCACAGACAGCACACACGTGATAAAGGAACAACATGAACGGACAAAAGGGGAAGAACACAAATACTTAGACATTCCTTTAACTTGATTTTAAACAAAGTAGCTTTTCATAAATGTAAACTCCTGTACTTGTTTATTGTAAGTCAAGATTTGCTGTAAATGTTAGTAACTGGAGCAAATATCCAGCATATCAGAGGGATCCCTGAAGAATCCCAATATAAATTCTTTTCTGAGGACAGAGATGCCTGATTGAAGACGAAAAGAATGCTGCAAAAAGGAGAAGAGGAAGATGCTCTTTTGTCACTGGCACTAAAACATGACTCACCACGTTGGTGTCAATGCTGGGAAAGCACAGACCAAAGTGAAAATGCAACTAGAAGTGCAGTGATTGGAGGAAGCTGCAAAGCTCAAGGCAGAGCAAGGAGGCAAAGGATTAATCCATCCTGCTCTCCCTTTTGTTCCCAGGAGGTGTGATGGCCAACCTACAGGTCCCAGTGTCACAGAGATCACCAGTGCTGCTTCTCCTGCTGTGCCCCTTCCCACAGGGATGAACATTCCACTGGGAATTGAGTTTAATATGATAAACCCAGAACAGTGTATCCAGGCATAATCAGGGAGAGAGTAAGTTCAATCAAACAGCCTGGCACTTGTTTCTGTGCCTACAAAAAAAGTGAAAGTCATGCCCAGCTCCTGGGTCAGACAGAACTGGACAGTTCTCAATATCACTAAAATACACAGCTGTCTCAGCAGAAAACTGTGAAGGGATGTTTTCATTTTAAGGTTGACTTCAAACATCACCTGAAGCATTCTGGATGCCTTCAACTAGAACAAATGTTTCCAGTCAGGAATCTTTCTTTCTGGCTATGTTGCAAAAAAATTAGTAAGTTGGTACACATGCATAATAGCTGCAATATTAGTTCCCCTGGAGATCTAAACACAGAACTTTTTTGTGCATGCTTTAACAACACCTAGATCCCAGAATCAAGTGTATAAGGATGTATTTGGATCTATAAATAGAAATTCTATTTACATACAATTAAACCCCTGTGTTGGAAACCCTCCAGTGATGGGCAATTAAAAGACCACACGACCCACAACTCCAAATTACTCGTATGTGCTTGTTGTGTGGAATCAATTCCAGGTGTAATTAAGTGAAGCAGTGTTAATGACGACTCATATTCCCAAGCAGAACCTTCACTATCATTATAGCCAATAAAGATGTTAACATGGCAATACAAGACAATGAAATAACTTTCAAAAACTGTACACAGCCAGACATGCTCCATCGTGGGCAGTTTTAAACTGCACCTACCCCACTGGCAGTTGCATTCATTAGTTTAATTACATTCTCCATATCACTGTCTCAAATTAAATAATATTACTTCAAAATAAAAACATTTCATATTAAAGTAAGAGGAAAAACATATTCCCATCTCAAAGAAAGAGTTTACTCTCAGTCAAATATTTAATTGTTTCCTTCTGGAAATTCATGCTTTAAACTTTTTGGGAGTGAGTGAATTTATACTGCAGTCAAATGAGTAGGCAGAATTAACTCAAGTCACCTTCCCTCACTGGCACTGGACTTCTGACACCTCATGTACACTTTGCATTTTTGTATTCAGCATGACTGAATACTGAAAATACATTCATATGCCACACTTCAGTCTGGTGGGACAGTATCTGACAAGATTGTTTTCATCCACTTACCAGTATGTGATCCACCCGGTCTCGTTTCTTCCGCCCAAATTTCATCATCTTCTGCCAGTCTGTTTTGTGGTTAGGCTCCTTCCTCAGGCTGAACAACTTCAGTACTTCAGCTGCAATGAAGTTCTACAGAACAGTAAAGGTGAGATTTATTACACTTGAGCTAAGAAATTGAAGGTATGCACAAAGCAGCTCCCACAAAAAAGTCACACTATAGAATTCACATCAGCTTGGCAGGACAATTATTAAACCCAGAAATGGGGGGGAAAACAAGACACCCACTGCTGTTTCAACCTTGAGAACAGACACTTTCAATGCTACACAAGGAGGATTCTGACAATTTATTTTATGGGAAAATATTAAAGAAAAGCAGGGTGGGAATTTGGTGTCCTTGTCCTGTGTCCCTGCTGTCCCCAGGGACATGCTTTTGGAAGTCTTCTCAACTAACAGAGTGATTTAGACACTATTTCTTTATTTTCTTTGCTTTCCTGGACAGTTAACACGCTGTATCTTCAGCAGGTTAATCAAAATTTAGTCAACTCCCTCAATTTCAGAAGAAACAGTGCAGAGGAAAGTTTTCATTTGTGTCCTGATGAGCCATATGGAAGGTTCTTTGTGGAGGGCTTTAAGGGAGACAGGTTTTTTCCCAATGTCCAGCCCTGCAAATTTAACCTAGATCCAGTCAGGCTCTCATTTGTCCTCCAGGCTCTGTGATTTTGTTGTTCCTTGAGCACTACCACCAATAACATGGAGGCCTCCCTCTGGCTTGTCAAATATGACAAGATCCTCACTAGTCAAATTTTGGGATCCTCTGGGCAACTCCTGCTGTCCTCAGAGAGGCTGGTATAGGGGTGTGTGTGTGTCTGAGTGAAAAATCTAGCTCATCCCATTTGGCCCAACCCTACCGTTGGATCCATTCCAATTCAGCCATACAGAAATCTGCTACAGCAGCAGGCTGTCAGTACACCAATTTTATAATTTTATAAGAGCAAGGTCATCCTGGCAGTTCTGCACAGAGGACTGAGGTTTAAAAACAACCAGTAACAGTCATAAGGACAGGGAGGCCAATCTGTTGAGTAGAAAAGGACCATTCTGACAAATTTTCTTTCAGGTTGGTAATCTTCCTTTTCTCAACTCATCTCTTGCTGGATACACCTCTTATTATCTTCTAACAGTCAGGTAAATGCCAGTTCAGTGTTTTTCATCTTATCTTCCCTGCTCAACAAAGATTTCATCCTACCTTGATTTCATCCAGATCATTTGGATCTTTGACTCGACGAAAATAAGCAGATGCAATCCTACACGGTTTCATCCAAATGGGCTGATTCAGATTAGGATCTTCAGCAAAGATTTCCCCAAAGATCTCTCTTGTTAAATCAAATACCACCTGAACAAAGGAAGAAGTAAAGGTTATGGCTTTTTTTGTCCATGATAAACTTTAAGAGGGCAAGACCAAAATGCCTGAAGATTGTACCTTTCTATAAACCTGCTTGTTTATGGTGTCTGTGTCCTGCTCTTGGAGGGTACCACTAAGATCTGTTTTAAGGCTCAGGCTTTGAAGATCATGACCCAGCTCTTTCAGTTTCCAGAGTTCCTCAGCTGCTGCATGCACCATCCCTTCCACCTCCACCGCAGTGTGAGGGACCGCCAGGGGCTCCTCGCTCGGCTTGGTGGGCACTTTCTGTGGCTCTGCCAGGGGCAGCACTGCTGGCTCCTCAGCTTGCTTCTGCTGCAGCTTACGGGAACTCAGGCCATAGTCCTCATCAAACCAGTCTTGATCATCTCCCAGCACACTCAGGAACTCCCGGTTGAGCTCCAGCTCTGCCAGTCTCTTGGCAAGCTCCTCCTGGCCACTGGCACCAAACACGGGACTCTCCTGCGAATCAAGAGCCACAGAGTAAATGTCAAAGTGGTGTCACACCGTTGTGTCCCTCAGCTCACATTTTTAAATGCTTTACTGACGTAGCTGGCAATAAATGGCTACCAAAACAAGCCATGCACTGGAATACACAAAAGTGTATGAGACACATACAGAACATAATCTCCACATCATCAACAGAAACTGGGAGAAAAACTGGTGCCACACCACATTCCTGATTTAATCGTCCCCAGTCAAAGGCAGAATCAACTCTTAAAATGAGTGCAAGGTGTCTGCTACTCACCGGTCTGGGACACATGTCTGGAGAGGAAAGCTCTTCTCTGTCATCTTCCAAATCAGAACTTAGGAAGAAGTTATTCAGTCTGTCTGGAATCTGCTTTTCCACCTGCTGGGGTGGAGTAGTGGCTTCCTCCTTCACATCACAGAGCTCCTGGTTGCTGAGCTGGATTTTATCATTTTTGATCTTCTTTATTTGCTGTAACTGATTGACTGTGTCTTTCACAAAATCTCTTAGTAGACTGTCTGTCAGCAAACTGACCTTTTCCAGCTGGTCTTTTGACTTTTCTTCCTCTCTAAGAGGCAGGCTGAGCTGTGCTTCTAACTGGTTCTTTTCTTTTGTCAGCAAATCCAGCAGTGGGGTTGCAGACTTCTCCATGACACCAGGAGAGAGATCATCTAACTTTTCAGCACATTCCTCTCCCAGTGTCTTCTGCCTCTCCAGTTTTTCAGAAAGGAAATCTGACATGTCATCCAACTGAACAGTGGAAATCTCATCCACAACACTAGAAGTGAGAGGAGTGTGGCTGGCTTCCTCTTTTACAGCATCCTTCAGGTAATCCACCACTGATTGTTCTTGGGCAAATGAACCAGCAGCTACAGAAATCTCTTCTATGCTGTTTGCTTTAGATGATAACTCCTCTTCAACCCTTTCCTCAGCTGAGGCTTCTGAAACAGCTGTGTCCACAGGAGCTTTATCCTGGGAGTAGTTCTCTGTTGCATTTCTGCTCTGGCTTTCAGCTTCTTTGCCAGGTTTGGAACTTTCTCTATCTTTCTGCTCAGCTTTGTGTTGTTTCTCCAGTTTATCATCAAAGAATGAGTCTTCATCATCCTTTTTTGTGTCTAAGTGGCTATCGATACTTTCTGTAATGTGAGAGATTTTCTGAGGAGGAGCAAAAATACCATGCTTTTCTCTGCAATCAAAATATTTAATATCATCATAAGTTCCATTGTTGTTCCCTTCAGGTTTATCCAACTCAACACCAGCCCAAAACCCTTTGGCAAATTTAGTAAGCCCTTTGAACCGCAGTGTTCCAGGCTGGACTTTACTCACAAGTACTCTGTCTCCAATGTTGAAATTGGACAAACTATCTGCTTCTTCTGTGATTGAAGCCGAGGCCCACAGTGGTGAACAAGCTGGAGCCTGTTCTTGCTCCACATCTCTGCGTTCAGCATTTTTCATAAGTTCTGTTGGGGACTTAAGTTCCAGCAGTCTCTCTGAGTGCATGCTGCCAGAGAGAGACCTGTCACTGAGGCACTCACTGATTTCACCATCGCTGCCCAGGCTGGTGGATCTGCTCCGGCTGAACTGGGGGTGCTGGGACTGCTCCCTCAGGGACTTCCCATTAGCAGACAGCAGGGAACCCTCAAAGTCATCTCTGTAGCGCTCCCCAGGCAGTGTTTCTTCAGCTGAAGCTTGTTTTCTGGAAGAAGATTCTTCAAAGTCTTCAGGGTATGATGGCTCTTTTTGACTCAAGAGCTGTTCAGAAAGCAGATCACCTTTCTCCTCTGCAGATTTGCTGAGTTTGTGAGAAGTCTCCTCTACGCTTGGGCCACTTACAGCATCTTTATTTGACTGTCTCTGTTCTAAGATTTCTTCTGTATCATGAAGACTTTCCACAGCTACATCTAACAGTTCCTTCTGAGAGAGTTTGTTTTCAGAGCAGTGATCCAGTGAACTCTCCCGTCCTTCATCTAACGTCAGCAAGACATCAGAACTCTCCACAGGCTTGACATCAGAACCTCCATTCTCATATTCCTCTGACTTTATGTATTCCAGGTCTTCTGTAATCTCAGATTTATGGCTAATGATAGGACCAGCACTGGATGCATTTACCACTTTGTTCACTGATTCAAGACTCCTGCTAATGTCTTTCATATCTTTAAGAAGAGCTGAAGAGCTATCTGAGGAATCACCAGATCCTGCTCTGGAACTCTTTGGTAACACTGAAGCCAAGGAAGGTGTTCCAGAAGGTTCTCCTGCATGCACAGCTGTCACAGCCACCTTCTTGGAGTGCACAGACACAGATCTCTCAGTTCTTGATGACACAGCATCTTGAAGGAAAATAAAAAGTGAATTTCAGCAGACTGTATAACCCATATTGTTTTATTGCAAACTGCAATCAAAGGCAACTAAATTAATATCAAGGTTTCTGTATTAAAAGAAGATACAAACTGGTGCCTTGGAAACATATACTTCTGGCTGTCCTATGAACATGAGCAACTTCCATTCAGTTCCAGGGTTATAAAGCTTTCTTCCTACTTCTGTTCCTTTAACCAGCACCCCAAGGTAAGGGCTCAGTTATTTGTTTGCAAGCCACAAATACAATGAAGATTAGAACGGGAGATAATGAGATAATCATCAACTGCAAAACAGTGAAAAGTATCTGAACTCAAGTGGTAAAGGAACAAGAAACAAAAGAAAGTAAAAAGGTTATCACTTAATTATGGTTTCATATACACCTCAGAAAGAGTAAACTAAATATTGAATACACAGGGTATTCTGCAAAAGCAGAGTCCTGCAAAAAATACAATAAATAAAACTGCAAAATATACAGCTCCATCACTATCATTTTATGGAGTCTCCATCCTCTCTTAAAACCTCATTGTAAATCAAGAAGGAGAAGGTTCAAGAATTTTAAAACAGTCAGTCTTCAAGATCTTAAGTTGTAGTATGGATTCTTCCAGTTACCTACCTGCATGTTCTGAAACAGATTCCAAAGATGCTCTGGATCTCTCTGACTCAGTCAGTGATTTCCAGTTTTTAGCTGTCTCAGGCCTAAATTGGAAAAATCAAATTGCATGAATTACAGTTACAGCAGTGGGTGATGTTTGCTTGGTTTTTTTTAATAGATAAAAAAAGGAAATACAGGCATGCATAATTGTAACACCACACCAATGTGGCATTATAATTATAACATAAGCAGTTTGCTTTGTCAACATACTACAGCCTTAGGAAATGGGAATGGGGACAGAGGAGAGTCTGGAGAGTCCTGGAAACTAATTTTTTAAAAAGACTAATCAAACTTTATCTCCTTCCAGGAAAAAAAAAAAGGGGGGGGGGGAGAGAGAAAAAAGTTGGGTGGTTTCTGTTATTTTTTAAAATTTAATGCACTAAAATTGCACCATCTGCTGGAAAAAATGAATGCTTAAAAATACAGTAGGAAGTGCAGAAGATCAGGTGAATTCTCTACTCTTTAAAACCTAAGATCTAAACCAGATTTAAGTTGCAAAGATGAATGGTTTGCCTTACACAGTGCAGTGAACATAACGACTTACCAAAATGGAAAAGAAAAAAGCCTGAAGGCTAATAATCCATGCACAGTATCTGGCAGAATTCTTGCACAACAGAAAGTTATTATTATTTTAAAAATTGAAAATAGAGCCTGAAAGGCTGGGCAGGAGAACAGTGAGGTGCTTAAGATTACAAACATGGTAAATCTTATCTGTTTTGGGTCTGGTGACAGCAGCAAATAGGTCAAATGGACACTGCCAATGTCCAGTGCTTTAAGGCACAGAAGTTAGCAGCTTTCCTTACATCCATGGTTTTGGCTAAAACAGCAACCAGCTCCAAAATAATCTCAAAAA
The DNA here is from genome assembly GCF_017590135.1 of Pyrgilauda ruficollis. Taxonomy (NCBI): domain Eukaryota; kingdom Metazoa; phylum Chordata; class Aves; order Passeriformes; family Passeridae; genus Pyrgilauda; species Pyrgilauda ruficollis. The sequence goes on along the minus strand of NW_024526266.1, from coordinate 2,850,021 downwards.
GAAGGAGAAATTCCAGCTACCTATGGAGTGGTGGTGCCTTGATCTTAGGTTTTTCAGCAGCAGCTGAGGATGGAGTTTTGATCTGAGGTTTGGCTGTTGGTGATGCCTCCAGATCCTGGCTCAGCTCTGCTTCAGTCTTCTTGATAAACTCGTCGTATGACTGCACATGAAAAACGATTCCAGCTGTTAATACACTAAACCACAACTAAAATTCAACAATCAAAATACAGTGAGTGAATAAAGAATACACCCACTTTCTCTATCAACCAATCTATTTAACTTTTCCAAAATCTACAGCTGCAATCCTAGAAATTTCAGTACTTTATTTCCAAAACCAAATTACATGAGCACTGATCTTTAATCCCAGCTAGGACAGTAATGTGTATAAACATACACAACCCCCAGAATGCTGCCAGCAAGCCATTACAGACACACATTTTAAAAGGGAATGGCATTTTTGCCTCAAAGCTCTGGCTCATGACTGGAAATGGTTAAACAGCCAGGTTGGATGGGGCTTTGAGCAGCCTGGTCTAGTGGAAGGTGTCCCTGCTCATGGCAGGGGGGCTGGAATGAAAGGATTTTCAAGGTCCTTTCCAACCCAAACTGTTCTGTGACTCTGTAATAGTCACACTTCTATCACAACAATTTGTCTTTCACAGCTGTTGATACAATATTTTGCCAACAAAGTCCATACTACCAAGATCTATCTAAGGCTAACAATCTGTTACTTTGCCCTTCTTTCTTCTGCTCCTAACCTCCAGCTGTTTGATCAAACTGGCTTCCTGGGCCTTCAGTCTCTCCTTTTGTCTCTTTTTCTGCTCCTTTTTCAGCTGGTACACCACAGATTTCCTTTTCCGTAGCTCATCCTTCAGGGCCCTGATGCGTCCTTCGATGTCACTTTGATCAGAGGTGGTTTCTGAAAAAGTTTAGTTTTATTCTTTACAAATTTGCACCTCACAAAACAATTCTGAGCAAAGCAATAAACAGCAATTCACTAATTACAAAATACAGTCCAAGAAAAATGTCAAAGAATGTAATGCCAAGGTATTATTTAACATAGCAAGACTCTTAAGGTGGGATTTCAGGTTCACTACTACGTGTGAAAGATATAAAAAGGTGTTGCATCTTGCTTAATTTAGAAGAGATAGGCTCTGATACAATAACTTGTTACCAAGTTCATTCACACCAACCACACATTTATGCTCTTCAACATTAGCTGCTTGTCATGTTGGTATTGCAGAAATTAACTTTTTATATTTAAAAATACAATTTGGAGCTGCACACCAAAAATATATCTGAAATATAGGTTTAAAATTATAATACAGAGTTTCAAGTTGCACAGTACACTTCATTGATGAGAATGTCACTTGGGACAGTGTACTTCAAACCAAGTATAAGTTTCTGGCTCATGCAGATTTTCTGCCACCTAGACTAAATATATCTATAAAATACAGAGCTGACTGGCCAGCAGCTGGAAGGGAAGTCAGTTTGAACAATGCAGAGATTGTCACTGTCCCCAGATACTCAGATCTAGTCTCTGCATGGTAACCCAATTCTACCAATAACTCTGGTGATTTTCTTATTTCCGCTGTAACAGCTTTCCTTATTTCCTCTTAGTCTCTCAGACTCTACAGACAGACTGCCTCAGTTTCTCATTACTTGTTTTTTTCTACCCACCTGACCATGTCCACTTGTTTCTTGCTTTAAATGTATACCAACATAGGGCAAAACAAGATCCTTGTCCCAGATTACTGCTACCACAATTAACTGTCAAAAACTCTTCAAAGTACTACCTGACATAGCCTTACTGGGGCTCCTCCCTGAGCTGATTTGCCCCTTCCTCTTCCATAGCTGCAGCTCCCAAGAGGAGGATTTTGGCTGGTTTGTTTTTTTCTAATGCTTAGTATCACCTGTAGTGTTTTCTGGGTGCTCATAAATGCTGATTACTTTACTTGGTAGTTTAGAAAGCCAGTTATCAATATGCTTTGGTCAGCTAGCAGGAGCAGCTGACATTTCCCTAATTCATTTCCTTTCTGAACATAGCAAACCACCATAATGAAGGATTCCATTCTTAGCAACAGCCAGTAAATACAATCAAGCTACTGTATTCTTTTTGCATTAACAACTGTTGTTAATAATTTAAAGAATTTTTAAAAACCCAAAACCCAAATAAAAAGAATGGAATCTCACTTGCTAATCAGGAGCACTTTGTGATGCCACTGTAATTAACAGCTCCTCCCTGACAGTAAGTGACCAGTATGTAATTATAGCATTTCTTGATCAACTCATAAGGGAAAGATCTGCACATGCTTTCATCTTTGACAACCTTGTCTACGTGTGCATCAGACTGACAGGGCAATGACTTCATTGTTAGTCAGCAGGCCAGAACATTTGTCTCTTTACAATGGAATGATTTATTGTGAAACCAGCACCATCCTGATCAGCTTCCCACCTCTTATACCTTTCTTTAGAATTTGAAATTAAAGACTGTCAATATTTTGTTTTAAGGCTTAATAACTTTATCAAGGTGCTGAAAGCTTCACTGTGTTGGAAACTGCTCTCCAAACAGAATCCCAACATAGATTACTCAGTGCAAATGTGTAGGTGTTTCTCAGAGTAAGTTACCAACCATCACAAACAACAGCTAATACACACAAGAGAACCTGCTAATTATTTTTCCACTGAAGACTTACCATAAAAAACCCCAAGAAGGAAAATGCTATCTCACTTGCTAACAAGTATTGTGTAGTGCTCTGTCAATTGCACTGTGGAAAACAAGATGTTCTAGAGACTAAAAGCACGGAAAGAGTCAAAAAAGGCTTCCCAGGCAAAGCAAACAGAGTGGATGATGGTGCCCCAATGCATGGAGCTCAGGAATCCCTGCACTCCACATGACTGAGAGCACAGCAGGGAAAGGGCTGCTCTGAACCACTTCACTTCCAGTATTCCTCCCCTAAGCATTTACAGGCAGGCAGCTTGGGTACTGGATAAAGGGCACGAGTCCATACAGGAGATTTTATAGCTCAAAATGCCACCTTAGGCCCTATTTTACTGCACACAATCCAAACCCTCCTCCCCTATGTCCTGAAGCATCCATTGATTCTGCACATGGCAGAGCAGCTCCAAAGGTCTCTCCCCTATACTGCCACGTAACAGAGCTGTTGTGCTTCTGAAGTTGGGTGCAGAAAGAGGGATTTTTAAATCCTAGGACCACCTTAACTATTGACTCTTATCTTCTTCACATGTGTTTGCAGAACCTGTACTGCTTTCTACAAGAGGTTATAAAGTATAAACCTTCTCAAATGAAGATCTTCAGCTGAAGAGATCATATTACATAATGGGAAAATACACCCACCAACCCCAACCTTGGCTGTTTCCAGGAATTTGTCTGCCTCTCCACATCTGTGTCTGCATTTTAAGTTTGTTAAAAGCAAAAGCTTTGAAAAAGCAATATAAACCCAAGTGGGTATTACACTTACCTGACTGTGTCATAGATAAAGATTCATCAGACCAGTTGTGAGATGTCTGGTGGGACTTCACAGGTGAATGTAGCTGTCCTCCAGTCCTGTGGCTGCCTTTGCTGGAGTCTTGCTTTGATACAGATACGCTGCTTTTGGGAGGAGACTGGGAAAGAAAAGGATAAATAAGTAATTGCAGTTTGAAAGTAAAAGATCACTGTCATCAGGAGCCACTTACAAGGAAAGAACAGCAGGACAAGAGGACATCTCAAACAGTGGTACCTATACAACAATCTTAAGAAGAATTTAGTATTTTCTAGACAATAAAACAATAACAACAAGAGCAGCAACAGCTGCCTGCTTACTTTGAGCCTGGATTTCAATAAACCTGCTTAGACTACTCTACTACCACCTAAGTGAACTGACATGGCTCTGACTCACATGTGTTCAATACATTTGTGTCATCTGCAGCAATAGGAACTCCTAGTAAATAAACTAATAAAATTAACCACTTCATGTAAAGGATGCAAGACAACATTCTGAATCAGTGAAACAACAGAGCACTATTTTTCTGAGGTCAGGCAAAAACTCAAAGAGCAAACTTTCTTCTAAAATGCTGCTTAATGCTTCAATATTATCCTACAAACCTTTAACACACATTGGACATAATCTCTGGCACACATTAGACATTTTATTATTATCTACTCAGCAAATCTGCCACAAAAGTATTTGCAATAAGTCTAGATAAGCAGTTCTTTTATCCCACAGACACAGAATTTTCTGTCTTATTGAGCACAGGGCAAAGTTATCAGGATGAAACTCATTAAAATTATCATCCAACTAGAAATAACAATTGGAATAGAACAATAAGGCAGAATTAAGCAGCAAGCAGACACAAACCCAAAGGACTGTGCATGAGGTTTCAGGTCTGCTTCTTCATCCTACAGCTACACTTTGGGATACATTACTTGCAAATAAGGCAAAGTGGAAAAACAGAGCATAGCTTCCATGGCCTCAAAGAATTTATACAATGGCAACAAGCTAGCCTACAGCTAATACACACTGCTAAACTGGGTCAGTATTCCACCACTTAGCACTGCATACCTACGTGACATACGTAAAATGTTTTGCAAGACTACCCACAATTTTAAAAATATCTAAACTCTGTGTGGAAACAATATTTCCTCAAGACTTCAAAGCACACATCTGATCACAATGATGACTCATGGTAATGTGAAATGGTATCATAAACACAGAAAACAGATTTAGTTAATAGTGTAATATCTCCTTTGACAACTGGGATGGCTGTACTTGCCACTTCTCTGATAGTGTGTAAGAGTACAAAAGGCAGAGCAGCTCACTCACCAGTTTGCCAGGTGATGTAGAGGACTTGAAATCTTCAGAATAAGCCATTTCTTCATTAATTGTACTCTGATCTGGGCTTTCTGGCTGTCCATGGCCCATGGGCTCTGATGGGACAGACTCAGCAGCCAGACTGCCAAGATCTTCTGGGATAGAGCTTTCACTATTCAGATGAGAACAAGAAGGCACTGGAGACTCTTCCTCACTAGCTGTTTCTGAGATTCAATGAGAGAAAAAACAAAGCACATCAGAACCATCTTATATGCAGAAGCTGAGGGCATATAAGGCTGAAGGAATAAGGTTGAAGGAAAACTTTCTATGCTGTCTGCAGATAAAGTAGTAACTGCTATCAGTACCTGTCAAACAAGCATTATTTCACTCACCTAGACACTGGTGGGGAAATATTTAGCAAGAACAAGCCTGTTTACCAGAGAAGTATGATTTAAAGCATTATTTGTGTTCAAGAAACAACTGGATGTGGCACTTAGTGCCCTGGTCTAGTTGATAAGGTGGTATCAGTAAGAGGCTGGACTTTATGATCTCACAAGGCCTTTTCCAATCCAAATGATTCTGTGCATATGTGAGAACTGCCCAACCTTCTCAGTGATTGCTAAATATCTAAAATAAAGAGGTTTTCAGGATATTCTAGCATTTTCCAGACAACACACCCCAAAAAGATTATTAGGGAAACCTGTCCTTCCAGTTGACCATACAGAAGCAAGAGTCACTATTAGTCTGAAGAAGTCATGGAAGAGCATATAATCTGCAGGCCAGATCTTGAATTTAGAATTGATTGCTTCCTTTACAGTACTTGCAGAAAACATTTTAATGTTATGATTTCATCATGAGTCTCTTAAATGGCAACAAACAAAATAATAATTTGGGTTTCCAATATTCCTGTTTACTAAATTCTGCAGGAGTCATGGCATTACTAGGCAGCCATGGAGAACTATTCAGTCTTTGAGTAAAGGCTGGGGAGAAGGACTTTTCCTTCTGAAGCAGGGCTGTGCTCCAATGTTTACTGATAGATACAATCAGTTCTCACTTATTGATAAGAATTCAACATCTGTGCTGAATTTTTGTTCATGGGAACTTACGGACCCATACACACATCATCTTTAAAATGTCTTACAATGCCTAAAATCCACATGACTGCTTTCATTAACAACTGCAATAGGGCATTACTCTGAATTCCCCCTGCACATTCAAAGGATGTGCTGCCTACTTTCAGTAAAGTGGGGAAAAAAAGAAAAATAGGTATGTTTTTAGAACAATCCCTGAAATCACTTTCTCTCACTGCAATTCAGTTCCCTGTGCTTCAGCATGATCCACTTAAGACAGAACTGTAAAGTTGTAGCTTCCAACATCTGGGAATTCAATTTTTCCTCACAATAGCATCATTTATGCTAATTACATCCTAGCATACTTTGCCTCAGCTACACATTTCAAACAGGTGGCATTAACAATGGAGGGAAGAAAAAAATTATTTCAATTTTTTGAAACCTCAGACAATGGTAAAGCAGCCCCTGACAGGAGCCATCCTCACCAATACTAGTACGAAAGCTAACAAGCAGAGACACTTTGCTCATCACTGGGGAAAATTATTTTAACAGAGTAAATTCAGAAGACTACCAGCAAAAGAGCATGTGTGGGAAATTCAGGACTCCTGGACAATTAACTAATATGATTAAGTAGAAGCTGTTTATTGTTTACATTATGCACTTATTTATACATTCTAATTCAACTGCCCAGGCTGATCATGTATTTCTTATTGGTGCCTTTGCTTGTTGATGTGTTTTGCATGCACTTCTCAAACTATGTGATTGGTTACAGTCCAGGTGCTTTGCTGCCCCCTGTTATCGGGTTCTCGTGGTTTTGGAATTTGGTTTCTCAGCTTCTTCCTTGTTATTTTAGCACAGTTGCTAAAAATCATATTAATTAAGCTGATGCAGTTTATGAGTTATAACTCATATGATATGAGTTATGAGTTTATGTCTTAGTAACCTTGATGAATTCCAGAGGGCCCTGAGAAAATCCTGGTAAGAACAGTAACAAGTGAAATGGCTCATGCACCTTGTAGTCTAAGCTGTTCAGATACGTTGCTACAATCATACCAACATGCTGCAATATTTTTACTTTGAAAGACAGAAATACAGTTTAACAATTGTATATAGAAGTGACTGATGGGCTTATGCTGCACTGTTCACTTGGGAGGATACATAGCAAAGGAGAAACACACACTTAACTATGGTGTAAAACAGGCAACAGAGTGCAGAAATTGAGATTCCAAGAGTGTCCAGAAAGCAACCAAAATATCAGAAAAGGAAACAACTGCAAACCTACGCAATCCTTCTCTCTTATCATATGTGTCACTTCTCCCCAGTTCCCAATACCTTTGGGCTCAGCTCTCTGATCCCCCAGCTCTTTCTTGGCTATCTTGGTTTTGAGCAGCTCTTTGTCCCAGGCAGCCAGAGCTTGCTTTTCCATCCTCCGTATTTCTGCCTCCTCGGCATCCAGGCGCCGTTTCCACTCCAGCAGTTCCTCCGCATGCTGTCGGCGCTGCATCAGCTTCTGCTCCCGCTTGGTCAGGAACCTGACAGGCAGAGCACAGGACAATGCCACACCAGCCAGCCACACTGAGCTCCCAGCACCCAGATGCTCCACTGCCACCATTCCCAGAATTGCAGTTGCTCAGTCTGTTTTCTAGGATAATAGCCACAATAACTGCTATATCCCAGACTTCTGATGTGCTGCTGCAAAAACCCCACAAGTAGACAAGGGTTCTTTTCTCTGCAGGAAGTAATGTCTACATCATACTGTAAAGAGGCTGCTTATATTTAAAAAATCTTCAAAATCATTAAAATCATATGCACTAAACTAAACAGAAAAGAGTTCCCAATTTCCGGACATGAAATGTACCTGTGGTATTAAACTGGAACCTTCTAGAAAGCCATGACTGTTTGAAAAATGAACTTTCCTTTTTTGCTAATCCCAGTAACAGAAAAATTGTAACCTCAGTTGCCCCATGTTTTTTTTCTAAATATGTTATTATAAGAGAAGATGATTCTATATTAATAGTCTTCCTGGAACTTTAATCCTGCTTCCTTTAAGCATCATCTCTATGGACTGGTACACTTGGAATGTTAATTGTGAGCTGACAGCATCAAGAGAATAATGATGCCAGTATGTTTCTTCCCAGCTACTAACGTATCTGGCTGGTAGTTTAAGAAGAAATAAAAATTAAAGCTCATGCTGAAAATTCATAGATATTTTCTTTCTGACAAAGAGCTCTTAAGTGATCCATGAAACCTTAGAACTGACAAAACTCTCACAGGATTTGGTAGGTATGAATAGGTTTGTGTGCACACACTTGTTCTCTCTGCCAGCTCCTGTCTCATTTCTGAGCACTGAAGTAACCATAGCACTTAACCCTTCAGACAGTAAATTGGAAGCAAGTTTAACATCAATTGCACACACTTCCTCTGGCATGCCAAGTCTAGAGAAGAGTGTCTGTCAATCTATTAATCTCCTACACTGAGAGCTTTAAGATGTCACAGAATCACTCTGTAGAAAGTCCATAGTTTGCCAGCTAGAGAGAGTTTGCCATTGGTACAGAAGTTGTGGTACTGTAGAAGGAGACTTCAAAGACTTGTGATACTTTGTTTTTGCAAATGTCCTTATCATTTTCAAGCCATCCCAAGCACTGAGCATCAAAGTTTTTAAGCTGCAAAGCAGATAATAATCTCATTTGTGCTTTTTAATCTCTCATGTTTCAAAAAACCCTTTTATTTACAGAGTCTGGAATGGCCAAGTGACTAATGTGCAGGTCTTGCCTGCTAAGGGAAATTTCTCATTTGCTCACTCAGTTTGTTCTGTTCCCTGGAAAAGTGAGCTGGCAGTTGATCAGAAAGGTTGAGATTCAGATAAGTCCTTCTCTAAGACAGATTCAGACAAAGGGAGCAAGTTATGACATGAAGAGAAAAGTTTCAGAAGCCAGTTAGAGACGCTCACAATCTTCTTTCTGATTGTCAAAACAAGAGGAGGTGAAAAACAGAAGCACCTCAGAATCTCTGAACATCTGCCACCTTCAAGCTGACAGATTCCATGACTTTGTGCATAATTTTATCACTTCCTATAGACGAACATCAAACATCATCTACACTTGTGCAAAACTGACAGCCTGGTGTCATTAACAGAGCAAACTACCAACAGCAATTGCATTGCAAACATGACAGGGACAGTCATGACAATGTTCTGTCTTTCAGCAGCACTGTCAGATCTATCCACTCTTACTCTCACACACACATCACTTCCAATTAGTCCAGCAGATCATGCATGTGGAACTTGTTTTAGAGGTCATTATTACAACGACCTCAATGCAAAAAGCAACTTTTTCTTCTTTCTTCACCTATAGTTTGATTTCATCAGGAAGTTTTGCAGTTTACTGGGTCCTGAGAGAGGCACGTCAAGTTGAAATAAAATGCAGAGAAAGGCTGAAATAAATGGATTCAAAATACCAGGACTCCTTAAAAGCAGATGTCAAATGAATTAACCCAGAAGACCACAAGCAGGAGGAGAATTATGAAATTGCCATGAAAATAACTATCACAGAAGAACTACTAAATAAAAAAGATAAGTCAACAGAAGTGATAGAAGAGAAAGAAGATTCCAACAAAAAGCCCACGAGAAGAGGAGGATCAAAGCAGCATGGCCAAAGATGCAGACCCTTTCATAACCCTGGGGTTTTAAAGGCCAGAGCCACAAAATAGCAGATGCATTGCCTTAATATTTACTGCAGTCTAGAGGGTTCCAGTTGCAACACCAAGCATACACATTTATCCTCAAAAGCAGAAAAAAAAATTGCAAAAGCACATCTGGCATCTATGCAGCTGGAAATGTGGGGGAGCAATGAGAAAGCAGCAGCACTCAGATTACAGCAGCATGACTTCAAAGTCTATTTCTCTGTTGCTAACATCACACATTTTATCCATGCATTGCAAATATTAGTATTAATCTGCTGCTTTAAACTGTATTTGCATATTTTAAGGTATATTCACTATAAGCCCAAACAATGAGGTTTCAGCAGCTATTCTGAAGTGGCAACCAGACAGTGGGAGCAAAGTGAACTGTCTGTTTGCCACTCAGAACATAGTAGGAATAAGAGATTAGAATCCTGGAATGGTTTGGGTTGGAAGGGACATTAAAGACCATCTAGTTTCACCCCTTTACCATAGGCAGGGACTCCTTTTGCTAGACCAGGCTGCTCAAAGTTCCAGCTGACCTGAACACTTCCAGGGATGGGACAGGTTGTTGTTCCAGTGCTTCACTAACCTCACAGCAAAGAACTCCTTCCTTATATTTAATCTAGATCTAGCCTCTCTCAGCCTAAAACCATTACCCCTTGCCCTATCACTACAGCCCCTGGTGAGCCTGTCTCCATTTTTCTTATAACCTCACTGTATATGCACAATAAGGTCTCTCTGGAGCCTTCTCTTCTCCACACTGAACAAGCCCAACTTTCTCTGCCTTTCTTCATAGGGAAGGAGTTCCCTCTCTTTCATTTTTTTGTGGCTTCCTCTGGACCTGCTCCTACAGGTTCATGTCCTTCTCACACTGGAGACCCCAGAGCTGGACACCAGACTGCAGGTGGGGTCTCACCAGAGCGGAGTAGAGGGGCAGAACCACCTCCCTTGCTGTTCTTCCATGCAGCCCAAAATAGAGTCGGTTTTCTGGGCTGCAAGTGCACACTGCAGAGTCATACCCCATTTTTTAGTCCATCAGCATCTCCAAGTCCTTCTCTGAAGAACTGCTCTCAATCCACTCACTCCCCAGGCTGAACTGCTAGTGGGGATTGTCCTCACCCAGGTGCAGGGCCTTGCACTTGGCCTTGTGGACCTTCATGAGGGTCACCCTCCCAGAGCTGGACACCAGACTGCAGGTGGGGTCTCACCAGAGCGGAGTAGAGGGACAGAACCACCTCTCTTGACCTGCTGTTCTTCCATGCAGCCCAAAATGGAGCTGGTTTTCTGGGCTGCAAGTGCACACTGCAGAGTCATACCCCATTTTTTAGTCCATCAGCATCTCCAAGTCCTTCTCTGAAGAACTGCTCTCAATCCACCCACTCCTCAGGGGGAGCGGGGATTGCTAGTGGGCATTGTCCTCACCCAGGTGCAGGGCCTTGCACTTGGCCTTGTGGACCTTCATGAGGGTCACCCTGGCCCACTCCTCAAGCTTGTCCAGGTCCCCCTGGATGGCATTCCTTCCCTCCAGCATATCACCTGCACTGCTCAGCCTCGTGCTGAGGGTGGAGTGATCCCCCTGCCTACGCCACTGATAAAGATCTGCAAACAGTGAGGCAAGTGTCAACCATGTCCACTGCTGAAGAACCTCTGGACTTTCTAGGACTGAACAGAGCATGCTCTATCAAAGAGTCTATCACTGGAGAAATATACAGTTACCTGACCAATTGGTTGTAGATATACAGCTGGAATTTGGGGTGGAGGTTGGGAAAACAGACACTGAGAGAGGCCCAGTGGTGAGACGTAAAGACAGAGAAGAAGTAGTGAACAGGAGAGCAGTGTCTACAAAATAAGGAGGAAGAGTTTAAAACTAAGATAGCAATTAAGGCAGAAAGAATGAGAAAAGGATAGCATCTGGCAAAGAACTTTAAAATTAATTGCATTTAACATTCTATAGTTAATACCCAACATCTGCAGTACAAAAACTGTACACTGTTATGCAGAAGGTTATAGAACATACACTTGCAACACTTGGTTTTTTGTTAATGAAAGACAAGCTACTTTCACACTGCTGTATTTTTCTTTAAATTTTGGAGAGTTTTATTACTTTGATGCAGATTTCCACAGGCACCAGTTAACATATCTCAGCCTGACCCTTCTCATGCTATTCTCTCAAAGGAGTGTGTTTGTTATTGGTATTAAAGAGCATGCTGGTTTTGCAATATCAACAATTTCCTGGTCTGAAACTTTAAACACATTTTCTTCACCTGGCGAAACCTCAGTAAAATTATTTCTAAAGTAAGGTAAGCACCAGTGAAAGAGCAAAGAAAAATAGATTCAATAGTTCACTTTTAAAACATGGACAGTTCCAGATATACCTGCCATTCACATTATAGCTGCTAATTGGGATTTTTTGCAATGAAGTACAGACTTGATCTCAGAATACTCATATATTTCATTGAAGTATTAACTGCAAAAAGGTAATACCTATTGTCTTAAAAAATCTACATAATTTACAGCTCTGCTTAAAATGGTATTTCTTAAAATTATTACCATTTTAAGCTAATTCCTAATGAATTATCAAATTTATAGAAAAATACCATGCTCCATTTAGCTCTATCAACTACAATGCAAGCTAAGAAGCACACTAAGGAAAAGCAAATGAAAATAAGCATTTAATTTGTTATTGCACAGATTATCATTAATGCTGCATATGCAAGGGAAGCCAGGGGAAAGTGGTTAATTCTCTTTGACAGAGCATGCTCCTGTTCACATGCAGGCTACACAGACTCATCAGTAAAAATAAAAACAGAATTATTAATTCATTCATTCATTCCCCTTTTAGCACAAGACAAATATTAAAGCTGCCTCCTAAGTAAGGAAGCCAAAGGATTTCCACCTTGCTGTGGAGTACAGCAAATCCAGCATAGCAGGCTTTCCCAGCTCCTTTCTCTAGTTCCTTTATATTATTCATTCAGCTTCTTCCCTTGAGCCCTTTTCCACCCTGAATCAGGTTTTCCACCCTGATTCCCCTCAAATGGCAGCTTGCTACCATTACACCCCAAACCAAACATCTTACTGCTATTTTTATGTGCTTTACAAATCAAGGCATTAACAAAAAGATACCAAGTCAGCACTGTTTTTCAATCAATAAGCACTGCTATCACTACCAAAACACCTGCCAGAGGTGTGCAAAAACTGTACAAGAGGGAAATCAAGTTTTAGAAAATCATTTATGCTTACACAAAATACTTCCTCCTTTTAACATATAAAACAATCCAAGACTTTTAAAACCAGAAAACCCAAAACACATGGCCACACAGATCACACACAATTTCCACTTGTTCTGCTTAAAGTAATTGTTCCATCTCAAATCCTGGTATCCAGCTTCTGAAAACTATTCTCCAGGTGAGCAATATTTCCAACCACATAAAATAATCATCAAATCATGACTAAAATACCTTTAAAGGTAGAACATACTTTATATCTGCAACTATCCCTTGTAATACATAAGTCTTTATGCAATTTTAAGTGTGGCTTAGAAATGAATGTACTTTGAAAAAATAAATTTCGAGAACAATTTTGACAAAGTCACTAGCTGATAAAAAGTAGCAAAGGAAGTCTTGAATACACAAGTATATTTGTCACCTCTTTTAATACTAATACTGTATCTCAAACTTCCTAAGCAGCAGATTGTTTTTTTTATCACCATTTGAAATTTGTTGAGTTTATTTTTGCGGAAAAAGTAAGATAAAGACCCTCTTTTAACAAAAAAAAAAAAAAAAAATCAGAAGAAAAACATGACTTTCTTGAAACCCTAGAAGTCAGCATGGCCTACAACACACATACTTCTCAAGTCTCTATCTTAAGTCATTTACCAGTCTCAAAAGATACTTTGAGAATTTGCCACTATGATAACGGGGTGGTTTTCATACAGTTTGGAATGCCATGAGTTTAGTTTTAGAAATATGACACCTCAGAAACTTTTAATTATCAGTGATTTTGGCTGTTCAGTTTAACAGATGCCACCAGAGGAATCAGAATAAAACAGCAACCAAGTCAGGCTAGACACAAAGGCCATGAAACTACAACAGGTTTTGAGTTTTCTGTACTCACACCAAAGCCTCCCTTACTGCTGTTGGGTTTTATTTTCATCATAATCAAACACATGCATGGGTGGGAAATGTGCTTCTCAAATGATTGCAAGCAAACAGGCTGCCAAGGAGTCAAGGACAGCTGGCCTTTACATGGCACTGCTTGCTTTGGGATGTTTTATCCAGCTGAATTTGGAGTCTCAAGAGAAAACACATTCCAAAGATCACCCACACGGACTGAATGCAGTGACTGTCGTGGTTCTAAGCTCAAAAGAATTGTTTAAGCAAAGACTGTTTCTTGTGGCAACCGGCAGAAGCCAGACTTTCAATTAATTAGTCTGAAATAAGAATTTAGGGCTTCAAAGTAATGAGCACAAGCAGGTAAAGTGTTTGGGATGTTTCATGCACACAAAGTAATTCCTACACCAAAAGGATGCAGAAACAGTTTTTTATCTAAAACAGCTTCACAGGCAAAATCAGGAGATTCATTTTAGGTTTTCAGACACAGGAACTGCACACAGATTTTGTTATTTCCTCTGGAGCCTAACAAACATTTTCAACATTCTTCCAACCTGTTAACCAAATATATTCTCAGCCACATACATATAATATCCATTAATATTTAAAGAGTTAATCCTAGCTGATTTTAATGCAATCAGAATTAAAATTCAGCAGCTGGATAATTAGATAGAAATCACATACCTGACAACCTCAGTGTCTTTCTGTGAGCCAGATCTGAAACTCAGTTACTAGTTTTTGCATAAGATAATTGCTGTTATAAGTTACATGTCAACTCAAAAACGTGCATTGCAATTCCAGAATCTCACTCCCTATATTTTTTCACTCTTTAAGGTTAAAGGGGAGATACAAAGTCCAGGCACCATTTTGACCATTTGACTTCAGGTCTCTCATTGCAAGAGAAACTCTGACAGGATGTGCTGTGAAGCCACAACCTGTCCATATTCCTTGTACCTACAAACATCAACATCTCTTAAGCTGGTGTGCTTTTACCAACTCTATCAGGTACAAAGAATATTAAACCAAATCTTCTTTAATAAAACCTTGACCACATGGTCTGCCATAATGTTTGAATCATGCAAGAACTGCAGCCTTTAAATGATTATGTCCAAGGATTAATATAGTTTTATTCATGCTTCCAATCAGCTGTTTTTCAGGCAAATCAGATCAAAGTGTGGTATCAACACCACCAATATTTTTGATGGACATTTTTAGTGCATATTTGGGCCAAACCAACTTGTTTCACTAAAATAGCAAAATTTTTTAAAAGGAAAAAAAATATATAGTTACTTTTCATCCATTCTGCTGCGCATTTTTTTAAGTTTCTGCATAATGCTGCTGGTCTCACTGCTGGAGATGGAGATTGGGGAAGGGCTGCGTGTTTCTGCATCAGTTGGAAGCGGGCTGGAACCATTGCTCTGCTTGATGTCATCCTCACTGGGAAGCTCCTGCAATTAAAGGGTTAAAATAAAAAAGAAGTATTACAAGACTATTCCAAAATCCTTTAAAAATTGTGTTAATTTGTGTTAATTTAGCCTGTAATCTCTAGATTACATGAAATACTGCTTCAGATAAGTCTGTCCACTTGCAGATTTAACTTCATAACCTCATTTTTATTTGACACACAGCTTTTAGTACACCCTTTCTCTCCATAATTTAAGTTTTCCCCTAACTGTATCCAGAAAAAAAAAAAAAAAACAAAAACACATTAAAAAAAGCCAACAACAAAACAAAACCCACCCCCCCCCCCCCCCGAAAAAAACCCAACCAACCAAAAAAATCATAAGAAGTCCCCAAAAGCAATGAACCACCAGAATTCAGTTACCCAAACAGGAAATCAACCTTTTCTACAATACAACTATTAAACTTGTGTCTTCTCAAAATTTTGTAAGGAGACAGCCAGTTACCAAAACTTCATTTTGCTTCCTTGTAAAGTAGATGCAATAAACCTAGCATAACTACCCTAACACACACAGTAGGAAGTTTTGAGGTTAGTGCTTATATTTAGTACTTTGGGCATGACGAATAATCAAACAAAAATCAAAGCCTGAGACATGTAAGCATCAAAAAACTCACATTCCCAAAGTCATTAGTTCACCTTGAGAATGAACAAACACCATCTACTGCATGTTTAAAACATTTTGTAACTTCTCTAAAGGCATTTCCTTCAATGATGCTCTAAAGAAACTAAACATAAATTGCTGAGATAAAGGGGTGAGGCCACTTCAGGCAGACAAAACTTCCAAGTGATAGGTCCAATCTAGTATCCTTCCATTCCTATAAACACTGAAGCTGCATGGTGAAGAGGGAAGATTCCAGGTCCTGTGCTGAACACTCACCAGCTTGTTTTCTCCTGCAGACTTCAGTTTTTCCTGCAGCTTCATCGTAGTGTGACGGATTCGCTCGATTTCCGCCTGCTGTTTAAGGATGAGCTGCCTCTCCTTCCGAGCAGCCTTGTTTGCCTCCTGGAGACGTTTGATTTCTGCCTTTTAGGTGTAAAAGATTCAGCATGAGAACACTGCCAGACCTCTCTCAAGAACACACTCAAAGCTGCCACAGTGCCCCTGCTATGGGTTTGACACGACTGCAGTTACATGGGGAAGGAACTAGGCTGAACTTCAGCAGCAAAGAACTGGAGATTAATTAATACTTCAGAGTCCCAATCATGAGATCACAGATAGAGAAGGACCCTCAAGAACAACGTGCTGAGTATGAATGAAATGCAAATTAAAACTTATAGGTAAGAAATACTGCTGGTTCTCCATTCCTATATTTACAGTGTCTGAAACCTTTAGTGGGTACACATGGCTTTCAACAGGACTTTCCTAGAGGGCATTCCTTACCTTTTCCTGCTGTAATCTCAGCAGCAGACCACGCTGCCTCTTTCGAATTGGAGGCATCTTATCATCCTCTCCTTTGTCTCGCAAATGCCTGCAAACAGATTGAAAGAAAGAAATATAAAGTACTAAAATTACTTCATAATAATAAATAATAATAAAGTAATATGAAAAAAGTGCACGACAGGCCTTTTACTCTTTAAAGTGAAATAAAATAAGTTTATTTTTCCTAATCTGCAGAAGAGTATATACCTTAATCCTTGGCATGCTCTATGGTGGAATATTTTGCATAGTTTGGTCAGACAGGCACAGCAAAAAGGCCAGTGCAGGTAACAGATCATCACACAAGAATGGACAGAAGCTCTGCAGAGGTAGCACACTCACCATTTGTGAAACATAAAAGGAAGGGCACTTGGCTCATTACCTAATACTCCTTTGTCAAATCCACAATAACTAAAAATTGTAAGAAAATGTTTGCTGAACAATGGTACTCTCATGCAGAGAAAATTACTGATTAAATCTGGCCACTGCTGTTTATTAGTATCAGTGGGTACTTCTAGCGGATTTCAGGACAAAGCATATCTTAGATTGGAAACAAATCACTAAGCACAACATGTACCAAGATTCACAAAATGTGGCCTGAGTCAACTAAAATGACTTGAGATACACATCAGGCAAAGAAAGGTCAAACTATTCGACAGTTCTATATCTTCCTGAATTAAGATGTGTACAGGAATGGTTGGCAACTACCTTCTCCAACTGACAACAAACATCTGCTCTTCCAGAATTTCACTCTTTCAGTGAAATTCTCTATCAAACCCCATTCAATGTAAATATCAAAGCACATTTATAAACTGGGTCCTGTTCTTCTCAAGTCCCAGTAACAACTGTACAGAATACTGATGTCAGAAGATTAGTTCAACCATTAATACTTAATAAGGGAGAGGTAAGGTGGAAACAAAACCTTGAAAAGTAGAAGGAAATGGTCAGTCAGCAGTTATGTATATTCAGAGCTGCCTTACTTTTTCTGGTGTTCCAGCCATGCCAGCTCAGCCTTGGTCTTCTCTTTGAGAGCCTTCTCCCGGAGCCGGAGGAGTGAGGACTGATGAGCTGCCCGCATTTCCTCCTCCTTCATGTACTGTCTTACCATCTCCATGGTAAACTTGGAGAAACTGTCTTGCCCCCCTGAGAACGGCATGCTTAGCTCCTAGAAGGAAAGACAAAGTTGGCACAAAACCAAAGAAACGCTATGGCTTTTTTTCAATTACAAAGTGCATGTCTGTGAGTGTATATACACAGATACACAAAAACAGATGCAGGAAGGGAAGCTGTTTTTTTCTCTGAGCTTTGTGCAGATCAGCTATTTTTGCCCTGTGTGACAGTTTTGGGAGGTCCCCACTTTGGCCAGAGAGATGAAGCAACCTCTTGTATTTCCTAGTTCTGCGTTAGTATAGTTGGAGGACTTAATCCACTTTCAGAACCTACCTCAAAAAGTCACTCCTCCTAAGCCACAAGGTAGAGGCCTGGATGGATTGTTTCATAAGTCATCACACTTGAACAACAGTGACATACAGCATGATTCACACATCTCTGTTTTGAGATGCTCAGAGAACCACGGGGAGGAAAAGAATCCTCAACCCTGCAAGCTCAGCTCACTTGAAGCTTATCAGCTTAACCATGTCAGCTCAGTTAATTTAATTTAACTTAAATATGGTTGCCTCATCTACCTTGATAGATGACAGAGCTGTTTTGTCTGGGGACACTTCCTCATCAGAATCATCACGACTGCCCCGCTTCTTCTCCAGATTATTTCTGCGATGACTCTCAGAGGGCAGCAAAGACCGAAAAGATTTTTCTTCAATCTCATCCTCTGTCATGGACTCATCAAATTTCAGGGAATACTCTGTTGCAACAGAAGCGGAATCTGAGGGAGAAATCAGGGAAGCTGCTTTCCACTCAGTCTTGCACCATGAGTGCAATTTTAGTCTGTCTCATCTCACTAATTTTAGGGGGGTCAGAAAGACAGGGAGGTAACTAATGCAGAAAAATGGGTGTTTAGCAAACAGTGATTTTGAGTTAGAAAACATCTATTATCCAGCTTTGAGAGACCTAACAGATTTGTGTATACAGGTATAAACACATCTGGAGTTGCTGAAACATTTGGTGCTGTGCCTACAGGTCCAGCACATGAGCATGTGGCTAACAAAGCAGAATATCAAAGGTTCCCATCTCACTGTGCTGTTCTGTGTTACCTCTTAAGAGACTACAATTCACTTGGGACTCATCTTTCTTCACACAATTTCCCTCATTTATTTCAGAAATTCATTCTGAAACAGCACCACCCTCCCTCCCCCCTCCCCACCTGCAGACCCATCACACACCAGCAGCAGAGCCAACCTTTTTCATCTGGCAGGGACAAAACACTGTCACTGGGCAAGGAATCATCTGCAGCAGTCTGAGCCTGCTCTTCAATACTGCTGGCTGTCTTCTCATGACGGGAAAGTTTTTTCTCATTCTCTTTAGAGGATGGAACTGAAGGGCTCTCCTGGCGGCTGCTGGTACTACTGTGTTATCCAGAGATTATGTTTTTAAAAATACTTTGCACATTTCAAAATACTTATGTTACATTACTACTGTACACACCATGATTAACATCACAACAATAAACAACATGCAGAGGGTTTGGTTTTGGTTTCAAAATGCAGTTTGGCTACTTTAAAATTCCAAGTTTCATCAAACTACTGATTGTTGGTTTTATTCCAATTTAAAATCCATGTGGTCTGAAGGTATGCACATCCTTTACCTGGCAGTAGTAGTGATGATAAACAAATGCAAACAAATTTTCTTTCAGATTTTAGAAGAATGACTAAGTTAGAAATTGTGTTTTAGAAGTTAGGAGAACTACAGAGGACAACATTTTTCCAGTTCAAGATCAGAGAAGGGCTGTGAGAAATTTCACGGGACCTAACTAGATCAGGTAAGTGAACAGGACACAAAAAGCTTCTTACCTCTGATCATGAACCTTTGATCTTGAGGACTCAGAGTAACTATCAAACATTGGTGAGTACATCTGTTCTGAGTCACCTGTCTCCTCTTTACCTTGTGGTATGGCACCAGACTCACATTTCCTGGAAATGAGAA
Source organism: Pyrgilauda ruficollis (assembly GCF_017590135.1). Classification (NCBI taxonomy): domain Eukaryota; kingdom Metazoa; phylum Chordata; class Aves; order Passeriformes; family Passeridae; genus Pyrgilauda; species Pyrgilauda ruficollis. The sequence continues at coordinate 2,830,372 of NW_024526266.1, read as the reverse complement.
GCATTTAGGGTAAATCTGCATTGTCTGAAACACAGGAGTAATACAGTTTTCATGAGCTTTCATCAGTTTACTAAAAGTAGTAACAGCTAAAATTTCTGCTGAAATATTTTCTAAAGCTTAAACTAGGTTAAATCATCCCACAAAACATTTAGATTATCTTTTTCTACTCTTTTTATGTAGAGTTTCACAGAACCAGTTAATGTCACCTTTGGTGTGTGTACACTATTAAGGGCATAAAGACAGAATCCAAGTTCATCTTTAATGCTCACTCATTATGACATCTTAACATTTGCTGCAAGAACAGGTGAAGCAAAACCTAACAAATAGTACTTCCCCACTCCCAAGATGTGAAACATCAAGCCAAACCTGTTTGTATCAGCTCGGGCCCTCAGCTGCTTCATGAACTCTGAATGGTGCTGCCGCTGGTGGTCAAGCAAGGCGGAGCCTGGAGCGGCCGAGGCACTGACAGTGTCCCGTGCTAACTCTGTCATCTGAGTACAGCAAAAACATGGGAACACAGTGAGCTTATCAGCATCAAAATGCTTCTGGAAGAGAGAATAATCATTCTGGCAGGCAATTTAGTGATTTATAACAGCTGTGTAAGACGTGGGGTTACAATGGTTTGTAACAATACATGTCACTTCTGGTGGTAAAGGTGCATATGGCTCTGTGAATATACATTCCTCCATACTTCATTCCTTTACACATAAAAAATTACAGTGTACATTCAAAAATATTCCCAGCACATTGGTGACAGATGTTTCCACTGCTGCATTCCAATTAAAACAAATGGCTGTTCAACTGAGTACCTGGAGTCACTTGTGAACAGAGATGGAAAGGCTACTCTGCTGATCCAGCATCAGTGACCAGGTCATCCCCATCAGCCTCTCCACCAGCACGTCTTATGCTCAGACTTCAAACTCCAATCAAAACCTGAAGAGGTTAAAACCCTACACCAAATAAAAGCTATCTTCCCTGTTTCTTCTCCATTGTTTCTCAACTGATTTCCACCCACTTCAGCTCTGAAAACTACAAATTTTTCCTTGTCTTTATCCAAGACTTCACTATCTACTCTCAATGACCAATACGCTGCATCTATTTGAGGTGTCTGAGCTTTTGTGCTCCTTTAACCCAATCTTGTCTACTCAAAAATTATTTAAACTTCACATATTTGGCAGAGCCCAGAACAAGTACATCAGTATTATTCTACAATTCCATTACTCATCATAAAACCAGCCTTGGCGAGCACCAGCATGTGCACGAGCTGTGAAGAAACAGTTCTGCTCACACTCATCAGCCTTTTGCACTCCATCCCATAATACTGACCCACAGTCACAGTGGTTTCTAAACTGTGATGGACTAAGAGCATTTCTTGGTTACTGTGTTCCTTATCCATGTTTGAAGCAGCTGCTACATACTAGAAACAAGAAGTATAAAAACTGATATAAAAACCTGAAAACTAATAAATATTCTGTATAGCAGAAGAAAAACAAAGAGATTCAAAACAAGGAAACTTCAAACTCTGTACCAAGTCAAGAGTTTTGCTGAAGATTCTCCCTTCTGCTTTTTTTTTTTAAATTTTATTTGTTGTTGTTCTGCCTTCAGCAGTAAGCAAAATTGCAATTCTCTGCTTTTCTAATTTAATTTGCACATGAAACAGATACAGGATCAATTCTTGATGGAGAGCAACTCTTACAAACTGAAGATGCTATGTTCACTGTCATCAATCTGTCCTGGAAGAACAAACTTCTTAACAGTTCATTAACTGGAAGATCTTAAGAATATGGAACAGGGATTTAAGGCTGCTGATTGACTTCTAACTAATGATGCCAGAGCAGCTCCTTTGAAGTCCTATCATTTGTCATGTTATGAAAGTGAAGAAGTTGTACCAAGAATGACACCAAACAGAAAATAACGTAAAAGGCAAAAAAGTATTCACAGTAGTAAAATAGCTTTTTTCTCTCCCTGTGGCCTCACCTCACGGAGCTGGTGAGTTGCATCTTTAGAGAGCAGTGCAGGTTCTGCCTGTTTGGCTGCAGCCTTGCAGGGGGGCTCCTGCCCAGCCTCCTGCCGTGACTGCACCAGCTGCTGCAGTGACTCTGCATGGACCTAGGCAGAAAACACAGACAGTTCAGTTCTTCAAAATGGCCTGGCTATAGTAATTATAGATTTATTTCTCAAAATCTGGCAGAAAAAAGTTTGAAACAGGCCCTTGAGAGTTTCTTTTAGCTGTATTAAACCCTTTGGCACTTCCATAGGTTCACAGGTTCAAATTAAGAATACCTGTAGGCATGGATTTACTTACAACATTTTGCCTCTTACACACTCTGTATTTTTGAACGGCAGCCTTACCTGAGCTGCCTTCTGCCTTGCCTCTTCCAGTTGTCTCTGACATTCTAGAGCTTCTTGTTCAGCCTTGATTTTCCAAAGAGCCAAGTCCCGCTCATGGCGCTGCTGTTGTGCCTACAGATCAGGAAAACAAGTTTTAACCATGCAAGTTAAACGTAAAGATGTGATTTGCTTCAGCCACTGGTTTCAACTACCTTCTTAAAGATCTGGATCTACTCTGCTGGGGGTGTCTCTTCTGCTGAAACAGAGTTTTTAACCCACTGACCCTCTTTCTTTCTGAGGTAATGCACATTCCCCATACTCTTCCACCACAGTGCAGGAGTTTAGGCGAACAATTAATTCAACAAACTAGAATAAACAATCTTGTCAACATAAGGAAACTTCAGCTAAAAGTATTGTATTTGTGGAATAAAACAAAATCATCCAGCCCAAACAACTACACTGCATGGCACTGGAACTCAACATCAATAAAAGTAAACAATCGTGCTTTTATCTGAGGAACACAACCAAAATAAGGAATACAACCAAAACAGTGATTCCAGCTAAGAGTATCTTAACAACACATATTCCAGAGTAGCTACTTCCTTGGTGTCGCCTTAAAATAAGAAAGATAACAGACATTCATCCTAAAAAATGGCCATTATCAGAGATGCCCCATCATGCCATTACGATTTTTCTGCACTACTAACAAAAGCTTAACTTGCCCTAACTTGATTAATTTTTTTGCAAACAAACAACAGAAGAAAAAAAGAGAAAGGTTAACACGTATTTCCCCATTACCTTGAGAATCTGAGCCAAAGAAACACTCTCCTGCTGGGCAAGGGAAATGCCTCGTACCCGCTCCAGATCCGAGAGCTGCCGCACGGACTCCTCGAGAGCGCTCAGGTAGCTCAGCTCCGCTGACAGACGGTGCTGCAGCCCCGCGGGGGAGAAGTGCATGCACCCTGCAGGGCAACAAACACTGCTCACCCTCACGCCCCTCAGTGTCCCACACCAAAAACTCAAGGAAAAATGCTGTAGCTGCTCTGGCACCAGCATGGTTTTTACAAATACTCACCGCTCGTTGAGGCTGCTCCTGCTGCAGACCTGCTGGTTCCCAGGCCTGCGTCAGGGAAGGCCACGTTTGGCTTCAGCCCTGGGGCTGCACCTCCAGAAAAGCCAGCAGGTGACTTGACTCTTTCTGCTGTATTGCCTACAGAATCCAACTGCAACATTTTCTGGGAGCCAGAAGATGGGGAAGAAGTTGGTGTCTTCTGGGGTCTTCCTTTGTCTGAGAAACTTACAGAAACAAAAACCAAAAGGAGTCAATAATTCTCCTAGTCCAGCCATTTGATAAAATAAAGGAAGAGCCTTGTTCTTCCTTTCCTATACACAAACAGATCCATGCAAAGGGCACAGTCTGTTCAGTTTGCACAGACCCAGTCTATGTTCAGGAAATGGCCTCACAAGATGGGTTTTGTCCCTAAATCCCAGTTCAGAGCTAAATTTCTAGAGCACCCTATTTTTCCCCAATTATTAAGCCTAGTCAGCACATACACAAACAAACACATTAATTTAAAAAAAAAATTAACAGAGTATCTTCATGTTCTACATGACCAGACAAGCAGTTTCAGTGCCTCCTGTTAGGAGCCTGGCATGAGAAAGTCAGGATGCAATCATCTGCACCTGTGTTTTAAAAAGTGAACAGTTTACTATCAGCACATGGATGCAACTGATTGTGACAAGACACTGTCTTGAGTCTTGATCTCTCTCCTAAAATGCAATGGAGACCAAAACTTGACTTGAACAATTGTTAAGATACTATGGTAACACTTTCTGAGAAAAGACATTTCTTTTTAAAACAAAGAAAATTATAGAGATGCTTCTTAAATTTACTATTTCAATTTTATTAGGTTGAAGAGGATTAACAGTGGCTGTTTAAATCCTTTGGGAAGACATTCTGTTTTACTTGGCACATCTTAGACGGTCAAAGGACCTTTCAAACCCAATCCTGGATGTCAGCAACAGTCACCAATAGAAGCCAATACCTCAGAACTGCTCTAAACCAACACAGAATGAAAGATCACTCAAATTGTTTGATGCTTTTTAGAAAAAAGTGCAGTGAAAACCAAGTGTTTCAGAACCACCTTCATTGGACAATTAGCAGAAAAACTGCATTTTTAGCTAGACAAAAAGAGGTTGCAACAGAAAGCATATGTTTCTTTCTTTTTTTTAATACACTCTTCCAGGAATGGGTTCATCACTCAAAAGGCATCAACTCAGAGAGCTGGATAGGCTTTGTGAGTATTGGCTGAACACAAGTACAGCCAAAATTGTCTGTGTATCTACTGAAAAAAGAAAGGTGACTGCACAGGTTGAATAAAGCTTGACACATTCCTAAATGACCTTTTCTAGATGAGGGAAACAAAAACTATACTTCAATGCTTAAGGTACTGAACATGACAGGACACCTGGTTTCATATTTAAAGTACAGGGAAGAAATCTTTTCTGCATGCACATCCTACTAACATTTGGCCATTTCTGTTACTTCCCTTTTGCATATCCAAAGACACAGCCAGTAACATTACCAAGCATCATTATATTTGCATAAAGTCTCATAACATTCCTGTTACCTCATCAGGGAGTGTCCAGACAAGTTTTCCAGTGTGCTGTCTGTATCTGGGTTCTGCTCATGCTCTTTATTAGAAATTCTGCTACTCAATAAGGATTTCTTAGCCTGCTGGGATCCCCTCTCTAATTCAGACAGTATTTTATCTTCTTCCACAGAAAAGTGGTGAGAGCTTCCATTGAAAGCATCCAACCCTAAGAAGCAACAACAGTGTCAAAAGTTTATTTGGTTCTACATGTGAATACCTCAGCATCACAAGCCCCAAAACAATGAATTGAGAAGTTTTCCCCTGATAAACACAGCCTCTGAGTTAGAAGTCTATAGATCCAACAAGTAAGAAATGTAGAACTGGCAATGAAGCTCTTCTATATATTGTGTTCACTGCCAAAACTGTCACTCAGCTTTCATTTCAGCACACCATCAGTTTAAATAAGGAAAACACATATTTGATTATTTGCTACTAATAATCAGAACACAGCCTAGCTTTTTGGGGGAAAGGTAAAGAACTTTGAAAAAACAGCAAGAGAGATAATTTAGAATGCCTAATCCTATTTTTGTCATGTTTCTATTGGATTAAAACCTAGCTTTTTTTTATCCATTGCTTATATACTATGGGTGCACCAAGCCTCAAGTTTCTTCATGCTTTTGTTATGCACCTTTATGGGCTCAAAACCAATGTATTTATTAATTTGTGCCCTGGTGAAAACTAACTGTGATCTAAAGACAAGGCATTCAGGCAAAATTGTTGTCACCTTCACAAACATAACCCTAACTCAGAAGCCTATTGGCATTTTCCCAGTATAGAATCTAAGGTTACTTCCCACACAATATTAAATTTAACTTATTTATTAGAAGGCTGGTTTAGGGAACTTTTCAATTTGAAACTGTTAACAACCTCTTGCTTATTCAACTTTAAATGACTGTATTTTAAGGTTAGAGAATAACCAAAGTCGAAAAGAATCTAAGAAGGAATCACTGGAGGAATAAATCAATCATTCTATCAGTATTAGATTACAGTTTCCAGATATGTAGTACTGCAATTTTCCTAAGAAGAAAAGCCTTAATACAAAAGGATCCTCCACAGCCAAGTATTGCACTTACTTTCCTTCTTGCCCCTCTTTTTGGAGGAAGCAGATGAGCGGGAAGATGCTGCAGAGCGGGGTGCAGACGAGTGCTGAGAACCAAGATCCACAGAGCGAGGCTCAAGGGGAGACTTCCTACTGGGAATTTCTTCCTGAATGCTTGAATTACTGCTGCCACCAACGCTAGAAAGGAGCACATTGATGGTGATTAAGGACCTCCAGCTCCCATGTTACACTGTGCACAAGGAAACTACCACACTTTGAATTTGAGACAGATGACTAAACTGCACTACTCAGCTCATCTAGAAAAGCATTGGTTTTGAGGTTAAAAGCTATGACAGCTAAGGCATTGGCAAGTTTGATATGATATTGAACACACTGGAACATGCTTCCAATAATATGGAACACTAAAAGAAGGATAGCAACTGTCCTCTCCAATTTTAACTCTTAAGAGCTATTTGACTGCAAATCTGAACAACATAAGAATGACTCAAAATGTGACTGCATTTCAGATAATCTCCGGGCATACAGATGTCAGCTGCCAGAAATAAGAGCAATTTTCAATAAAGGATTAAAAAAGACTTGCAAAAAAGAGATGCCAATGCATCATCATACACTAAATAATACCAGCAGAAGAAAGAAGTTTTAATCAGAAAGAATAATTTTCAGTGTGCAAAGTGCCATTTAACTTCTTTTATTCTGAAGTATCACTGGTACAAACACACTTGTGGCCTCCCCCAAGGTGCCCAAAATATATAAATATAGCTCATTACAAAAAAGAGGGTCTTGGAAAATTCAGGAAGCCTTGTAGTAAACATGGAGAGTCTAGGATCTAGAGTCTTCAAATTTTAATCCGAACAAAAGCTTTTAAAAATTCTTACAGACAGTTTATGTATCCATTACTAAGTAAGCTTAGTAATGCTTCCTGAAAGCAATTACAGATTAACCACAAAGTTTTGAAGTACTGAAGGCATTTTCAGACTTAAAATAGCTTTTCTATTTTTTCTGAATTACAAGACTACCCAACTGAGCATTATTGCAGCCACACAAATCAGAGAACTAATTTTCAATAGACTAAAAAGGAAAAAAATCTTGTCTAAAGCTACCTGTCCAGGCTAAAGAACAGCAAAAATTAGATAGAGAACAAGAATACTGAACTCTGGAACAGGAACACTTGACTCCATCTGAACTATGTTGGCTGTTTTATTAACTGCAAGGTCCTAAGAAAGTACTTCATCATTTCAACTAGTATAGTACAGCACAGCAGAAAAGATATCCAGCATATTACAAACCAAATCTTGTATTAACTATTTTCTCTCGAATTCTGCATTTTTATTTTTCTAGGAAGTCTAACACAGTTACCTGAGGTCACGTGAAATCTTTTTGTCTGTTAAAGTGCTGCTCCCCTGTGATGAGGCAAAGTCATCCTCGTAAGAAGCCACGCTCTCTGGAGGGCTCATGGCAGGGAGCAGAGGGCGCAGGGGGGCAGAGCCTCCGTTCAGCCTTTCTTCAAACACTGAGGTGTGGAGAGAGAAGGGAGAGGACAAAAATTATAACAAATACAAACATACATCAAATAGGTAATAAGAATTTAAATGCCCCCAACCATGAGTTACAGTGACTTCCTTTCAAACAAAAAAGCATCAGGAGAACAGCAGTGCCCTGGCAGTTTTAACACAACATAACAAGCACAGTCCTTCTCTTTTTGTAAATTATTGAGTTCTTTACTTCATTAACACGCTCCAACCAAAACATTCCTGAAGAGCACAGTGCTTTAGAGTCGAGTCATCTGTGGAAAATTTCATGCAATCATTTTAAAGAAAATAATATGAAGGTAAAAATAATTGAGAAAAAACACAAGACAGAAATCAACTTCTCAGAAAACATTTCTCCTCAGTATGAGGAGCTCCAGGGCAGAGACAAAGTACTAATAAAAAGAGGAATAGATTTGTACAAAAAGTGAAAATAAAAAAGCATCCTGCATGAGACAGTTGTAAATCATGTCTTACAGAGATTCATATTTGAGACCTCTGAAAGCACATTCTGTGAAGTATGAAGAGCATGGAGCAATGGGACTGTGAAAATTCACAAGAACTTTGAGAAATGTTTCCATTTTTACCTTTTCCATGAAGTTGGTAATTCTTTGCAAAGATGTTGATGACACTGTGGGGACTTCCCTTGGCCAGTTCCTCCCAGGGCCCCTTGCTGTGTGCATCACTTGTCTGAGTGAAAAGTGGGGAGTACCTCTCAGCTGCTTTCTGAAATTCCTTTATGGGCTCAAAAGCATTTCTCTCCCGAATGCAAAAATCCTTCTCTTTTAATGTCTCCAACATCTTCAGTGGCAGCTGCTTGTGCTGGTCTCCTTCCTCTTCTGAGAGGTTTTCATCACTCAGGAGAGGCCCTTCGCTGATGGAGTCAATGCTGGACTCGTGAGGAGTAACGGCTTTGCTCAGAGGATATGCCTGGTTCTCACGCCCTGGGGAGTCCATCTGCCTCTTGGATAAATGTCCCAGGATCCCTTCATGCCTGTTGGCAGCAGGAGACCTCAATCCAAGGCTGATTACATCAGTAATTGGTCTGATGGTCTCAGGGAGCTTTTTAAACTCACTAAGGTTGCCTACCCCAGGAAGGCTGTCATCAAAGGCTGTATGAGACACACAGGCACCCAACATCCTTTGAATTCTGGCTGAAAAAGTATTTTCATTTTCCTCCCTCACAGGAGGACTCACAGCCTTTGCCCACCGTCCCTCATCCTGGTTTTCTTGCACAAATTCTGAGTTCCACGTGGTTCCATAGTTGATACCAGCACCAGCCAACTTTTTGGCTTCAGTTTCAATCCTGCTAGAAAGGGAAGCAGCTGTAGCTTTCAAAGCTTCAAGGCGATCTAATTTGCTCTTATACTGGCTGGCAGAAGGTTTTACCAAGAGGTTTTCCTGTGCAGCAGATGAATTCAGGTACAACTGAGGCATCAGGGACCCCACAGGGGCAGAATGGCTCCTCCTGCCTGCCAACATCGCGTCACATTCCTTTGACAGAAGGTCCATCTGCTCCAGACTCCAGTGCTGGGAACAAGGACCTCCACTTGAGCCCAAGGGAGCTTGTGGGTGGGAGAGCTGGACTCTTGGGCTCAACCTGTCTGGCTGTACCCATGGAGGCTCCATCAGGTCGCTCCTGAAATGAAAAGTCAGCATTTAGTTGATGATTTACACAAGTATTGATGTCTTAGATTAAAGCATTGTTGCCACAGATTTAATTTCAGGACAAAATATTTTTTGGTGGAATCAGAGGGGCGGGGAATGGGACAGTAAACACAATGTTATTTAGTAAAAAAACCAACAAACCAAACAACACAGCACCTCCCAAATCTGAAATGCCATTGATGGTGTGCTCTTTGTTTCAGGGTTGTAAAAAGCTGAGGTTTTTCACTGTCAGCAGTCTTGTCCAAAAACTTCCTGACTCCAAAAGGGAGAAAATTTTTTTTTCCTTATTACCTGCCCATGTCCAGAACACCCCAAAAGTTCCCCAAAAAAACTTATTCTCTGATGACTATGAGGGTCTCTGAATACCTTATGCAGTCCTGTGAGTCTCACCTCTCCTCTACTATTAGCAATTACATCTTTTCTTTATGATGTTACACTAACAGCATTTACCATAGGGTTTTAAGTTTTTGTTCTATACACAGTAGTAATGGCATCCCAGTGAGCTTCCTTGAACTTTTCTAGAAGGGAGACAGGTCTCATTGCACTTACTAAGTCAGAGTACACATTCTGAAGCAAGTATACATTTGAGAAGCAGACATTCATTATGTAGTTAAAAATGAAGACAGTTGCACAACAGGATATTAAGGATATCCAAGAAACTTCAGGATTTTTAGTTCCTTACATCTAAGTGTTTGGTCAGGCATCTTGACTTGCACTAAGAAAACTTTGATAATACACTGAACAATTCAAAATTGGGAAAGCTGCATGAAAAGAAAGAGGGAAAGGCTAGTTCCAAGCAGAAGCTGAGGTGTTTGGTACTTCATAGAGAGTAACTAATGCTGAATCCAAGACAATAGATCAAACAGCAACACTGGGCAAGTCAAGTAAGAAAAATCAAGAAATACATTCATGTGATTTTGCCCAATGGCAATGGCAGAGGAAATAAGAGTGTCCCAATATGAAATACACATCCCACTGACGTCAACAAAACATTATCAGCAACCACTATTCACTTTACTTGCACACTGGCAAATCAGCCATAGCCAAAATTTTCATACGGTTTCCTCTTTACTGTGATGAAAATGCTGTAATTGATGTAAAGACAATCACTCTCACTGGAACAGGAACTCAAGAGGCAAGGCTATTTTCTCCTCTCAGATGAAAGTAGGAGCACCTTCCTCTCTCCCCCAAGGCCCCATCTGCTCACCTCAGTAGCGGCAGCTGTGGTTCTGAAAGGGACATGTCACTGCTGGAAGATGCACTCGGAGGACGCTCTTGAGCCTTGTTTTCTTTGTCAGATTCCCCAGATGGTTGATAACCAGGTCTGGGCTAGAGATGAAGAAAAACAGAAAAATGCATTTTCAAAAGTATGTCAGAGTTTAGGAGCTCTTGCCTCATTACAATTGAAAAAGCTAATATCCAGAATTCAGCTTCTCTTTAAAATAGAAAGATGATTTTCAGTCAACTTTCTAGCAGGCCTTGCTGGGCCAAAAAGCAGCCACTGGCAAAGAGGCTGTACATTGAAATCACTCTGTTTAAGCAAAGCTACACTTTTGATTTGTTCTTTTTTCTTAACTGATAACTACCAGAACAGCACAAGGCACAACCTCCCTAAACATACGAGCTCCTGTTCCTGCAAACAACTGCAAGACCTTAAGTTAGTGAATCAGCTATACCTGTGTTTCCTGCACCGTAGGCAGCTGAGGTGGCTCTTCTAAAAGTGTTCGTTCCAGCAAGAATTTGGAATAGGTTTCCTGTAACCGTTTGGCTGCTGAAGGCTCAGGAGGAGGCACATTCTTCACTTTAGTAACAGCCTCCTTCTGCTTTCTGTAGAGCTCTTGGAGCCTTTTGTTCTTCTGCTCTGTTGCCTCCTTTTGTGCTTTCTTCTCTTCATTCTGCTTCTTCTTCCTCTCCTCCTGCTGCCTGATGATGTACTGTCGAACCTCATCACTGTCATAGTGGCGTTTCTTAGAGATCACCTGAGGCTCCTCACTGGCCGCTACCTTGTCCGGTTTCCTTTTGGTTGGACTGTGGCTCCTCTGAGTTTGAGTAGGCAAAACACATTTTTGATTCTGTTTTTCCACATCTGTCTCTTGCTTTGTAGTCATGGAATCCAACTGCAGGTCATCAAGAATTCCACGTATCTCCACGGGCAGGAAATCCTTGTTTACAGAGGCATGATCTTCTTGGTTATCACCTGGAAGAGCAGCTTCCAGTTTTCTCACACTGGTCTCAGACCGTACTTTACTTCTTGACCTTTCAGAACTTCTTGAAGAGCTTTTACGGGTAACATCCAATCTAGAATCAGAACCTGTCCTTCCAATGCAGCCTGCTAAAGAATGAGATGTCAAATGTCAGGTAACAATCAAATTTGGGAAACAGCTGCAAAAACAAGGATGAGGGAGGAGTGCAGATCTCACAGTAAACATGTCTTTGCTTCATCTGGTGTCACAGTCTGAATGTGGCAGCCCTTGCTCAGACTGAGCCCACACCCTTTCTACTCTCACCAGCCTCACCACCTCACAGGCATAAGAAGCACAGCAGTTCCCAGCATGCCTTATTTGTCCTGCCTGAGATTCTGGATAAATTCTGAAAAAGGCTGGTGGAGGAATCAATAAATATTTATGATGCACATGGATGACATTAAACTGCATCTGGAAGAACCACATCTCCTGTTAAACTGGGATGCTCAATCACAGCTTATGGATTATGTACAGCACACTTGAAAAATTCATCTGGCCTGTGGACCACTGCTAGCCATTCCTTTCCCCACTGACTTCAAGAGGCAAAGACAGGTTGCAGGTGGTCCATTTTTTTGGTTGCAGCCTATATCTCATATTTTCCAGATACCCCAAGCACCTTTGCAGCACATACCACCCCACAAGTCCCATGTGCAGGGACCATGACACAAAAAAAAGTCCATATTGCACCCAGGAACAGAGGTTATGCACCCCAACCATGGCTGTGAGCAAAATTTTCCCCCAACTCCCTCAAATTCTAGGTTAAAAATAGGAGCAATTTTGATAAGAAACTCCTGTCTCAGAACATTCTATCTCAGAAGTCTGCTCTAGTCTGCAGACATGCACTGTTATATAATAAAGTAAAATGAAGTAAGTCCATTGATAAAAGAACAACTTACCAGACTTGGCAGCTCTCTCTCGGCCTGTTCTGTCACTGGATACAGCTCTCCTGTCCTGTTCTATTCTGGGAGCTGGACCCAGGATCTTTTTTACCAGCTTTTGTCCCTCCCGCCAGGAGGATGCACTTATCACATAGTTTCCACCTTCAAAATAAAGAATAAACAAAAGCCAAGCTCTAGAGGATTTGCCATGGGATCAGAAAGAAGTATCATTGCAGCCATTCATTATTTCTGCACCATTTAATTCTGCATTAGTGGTACAGCTGCAGTGACACAAACAGCCAGAACACGGATGTCCAGGGTAACATCCAAAACACACTGCAGCACATTAAAGCCCTACAAAAACTGATTTAAAAAAGAATGGGTTATGCAGGTTTAAAATATAGAAACAACCCTTACTAGGGACAGGGGTAATAGTTCTAGAGTTGCCCACCACCACTCAAAATGGAAAATAAGAAATAAAAACATAAAAGCAACTAAATTGTTGTAGTAAGAGGAACAGAATAAAGGTGAGATATAAATATGCCTTAAGCTTCCTATCAAAATAATATTAGCTAATACTCTAGGAAAAAAAAACCTACTAAAAAACTACTTGAAAGGCTTTTACAAATAATTAATTGGTGAGATATGTCTTGTGAGGAGGTTAAAAAGTATCAAGCAGCAGACGTTTTACACCAATGCTAGCTCACTGTCCCTTAGCTGGGACTTCTGTTCCAGCACCAAAAACAGTTAAGAATAAACCCTATTAGTGGATACTTAATTCAAGGACAAATTACCTTACAGGTGACAGAAACCCAATCAAAATATTCTAGGATTATTTTATCATCTTACATATAATTAAATGATAACAACTGGTTATGGTGGCATCTTTACCTAATATTGGGTAGATTAAATGATAGGTTTATTCAACTTACCTTTCAACACACTAACTTCCAATACTAATATTTTGTTTTTTAATAATGACCTTAAAAGTGCTTTGGAACTGCTCTGGAGACAGCATAAAAAAGAAAATTTAGTTAGGTAATTCAGATAATTAATGATCTGTAAATTAATCAGACCTTTCAGGGGTATTTAATTGCCAGAAAAGCACCTAACTTGAATATGTAATTTGCAGTTGATTTTTAACAATTCCATTTCAGGCTCTACCTCCAAGTGCTCTGCCTAAAGAAACCGAGCCACTGCAGCATGAGATCACCACAGACAAACAAAAAAGACACTGTACTGAGCCCAAGAGCACTTTGAAGACAGGATACCAACAATGTCAAGTGAAATCCTGCACAGCAGAGTAATTGTTTTGGCAATCCCAGTCCTCAGTTTCCAACCCCCTTTCTTGTTGTTATTTTAACCTAGAAGTCTGCAGCCCACTACTCAACCCTTTGCAGGCAGAACTCCTTGTCTGCATTGTAAATTATCCAAGTATTTTATACAAGAGCTGTCACTTGAAACACGCCACTACAAGCCTCTCTGAAACAGAGGCATCAGCCAAAGGGGCTCTCCTGCACAACTCACTGTTCTCACACCAGTTCTGTGTGTGTTTACAGAGCCAGTGTAGAGTGTCACCTTCCATCTCCAGTCAGCTGTCTAACTGAAACACGCCAACGGGGCAGAACACGAGCCATGGCTATTAATAGCCTTGGCCATGGCAAGCAGTTTCTTACTGCAGTGACTGGAGGATGGACTAGCTTGGACATGACACTTAGAGCTGGTTCTTATCTTCCAGGGATTTCAGGCTATCATTTTCCACCCATTTAATCCATTACAACAGGGGGTGGCTTTGTATATAATGGAGGGGACGGAGCTTACAGCTGTTGACTCCCTTGAAGGCACAGAGGATTTCCTCACATGGGAAAGCAGAGGAGTGGGCACTGATCTCCTCTCCACGGAGGAGACAGGACAGTGTCCAGGGACAGGACCCAAGGAAATGGCATGAAGTTGTGTCAGGGCAGGGTTAGGTTGGATATTAGGAAAAGATTCTTCATTCAGAGGGTGTCTGGGCACTGAACGGCTCCCCAGAGAACTGGTCACAGTCCCAAGACTGATAGAGCTCAAGAAGGGTTTGGACAACACTCTCAGGCACAGGGTGAGATTGCTGGGGCTGTCCTGTGTTCCTCCCTCACTTGGAACTGTCATAAATGCATAAGACAGCTGAGTGTGATTCCTTAACTAGGGATTGATCAGCACAGGAGGGAGCAAATCCATGCTTATCACTTCAAGTATTAGTATTCCTCACCACAAAATATTCATAAGCAGGATTTACAGCATGAAAAAGCACATATTCACTCTCTAAAAATCCTTTGTAGCAATTTTTAAAGCTGCTTTTTTTTCTTCAAAATGTTTACAGATTATGAGTCACTGCACATAAGGAAAATAGAAAACCTTAAGAAGGGTTCAAAAGGTCCCTAAACTTGCATACATTTAAAGAAAAGAAATTGCTCTGTGTGTGATTGCAGCCATAGCTATTCACTTTGTATGAAAACTAAAACCAAATACGAAGCATATCTGGAAGTCTTCCTATTCTTTTGCTGCCAATATCAAAGATTCACACAACTGGAAAACTAAGAAGCACGGTCAGAATTCCACACATGTTTAATTTTATTTTCTTCTCTAAGACACTGCTCTAGAGAAACCTGCTTGCATCATCTTCTCTAAATAATTAAATTGTATTTAACAATCAGTGCAACTGTCAGACAACAGTGGGAAAAAGTTATCAGTTGGTAAAAGAAATAAACATTTATTTAAAAATACCAAGATTTGGAAGACTACTCAGGGAATGCGTGTTTACATTCTTTCACCAACTGAAAAAGCCAGAACTGAAGGTGTAGAATAGCAACAACTTGAAACATGGAAGAACAACAACCAGAGAAAAAGCAGGAGCATGCTGTTCTCTGCTTCCCCACCAAGAGAACCATCCAAGAGAACACCTCTGACTGCAGCCCCTCCTCACCTGACAGGAAAGCAACTTGGCAAGTCCCACTGGCACTGATTTTAATATCATGTCACAGCATTGCTGACTGAGCCATGGGTCAGGCTTTAACAAGCTTCATCACAGGCCAAACAGAGACAGGATCCAGAGCAGAGCTACTGCTTGTTTTTGTCTACATTACCCTGACAGATACCTAAGGATACTTCTCCCCACAAGAAACTCACACTCTGCAGCAGTTTCCTCAAGGTGCACACAGCAAGTGGAAAGACAAAAAATTAAAATAAACCACAAAAAAAGTGCACAAAGCCACCAACCAACAACAAAATCATACACAACCCCCAATGCAGCACAGTGCACAAACTCACTACAACAGGACTGTTGCACATCTAAGAAGTCTTTTAAAGGAATACACTTTTGTTATTCTTTCTTGAGACAAAACTCATCTCTGAAGGACATGTAACAATCCTCCCTCTACAGCAGAAATAAGTCACCTTGTTTGGACTCTGGACTTGACAATCGTGTCAGTTTTTGCACCTTCCGCACTGGTCTTGCAGCTTTCTTCTCTTTGTTTCTCTCACTAGATTTTCCTTTCATTGTTGAATCCTCTAAAAACAAACAAAAGCTGTTAAGTGATATCCCACAGGGGAGAACATAGAATAACAAGCTTGCTTCAGCATTTGAAAAACCAGAACTCAGAGAAACACAACAGAATTCACTGACTTTCCCAGATTACACACTCAGATCAATGACTTCCAGTCCAGCACTTTAAAATCCTCACAGAATTTTGAATCGAGGTCTGTTTACCTATGGAAGGCAATGAAGCTACAGCAAGGCCATAACAGATATTTACAAAGTTAACTTTCAATTCTAAAAGAAATGCTGGCAGTTTAATATAAACAACTGCTGGTTCTCTTCTGCTACAGATACTACATTTTACTGCTCTAATGTTCCACAAGGACATGTAGTTCCTGAACACAAGGGCTGCTGCTTCCACATTAATGCATGACAGCACATCCAGCACATCAGGAACGTTGTGGCCACTGTTACCACTGTTTTCTGGTTCTTCCTCATTAAAGAATGGGATCAGATAACCTAAAAAAACCAAGGTGTAACCCCCTCTATGGACAGATCTGAAGCTTTATTTAGATGCCAATGCAAACATTTACAGCCCCTAATTTCATGTGAATCCACTCTCTGATGCATGTCCATAGGAAGCATCAGAGGAAGAACAGGAGGTTTTATTGCAAAGATGTAAGAATGGAATTTTTAGAGTTTTTCTCACCCTTAGCACCCTTTCCTTACAAACTTTCTAGCTGCCTTTAAGGCTGACAAGAGCAGATAATGCAATCAATGCACTGAGTACCAGAAGCCTCAGTGATTGCATTTGCAGAAAGTTAACATCCTACTCACTGCCCTTTCCTGACTCCAGGAAAGTACAGGCTGCTTCTCACTCTGCTCCTATTACAGCAATTTGGTTCTAGTGGCAAATCCTGAACATCTTTAAGACAAAATTACTGGAAACTTGGGGTCCATACAATATCCTTTAGCCTAACTGCTATACAAAGATGAAGACATCCTGTATGGTCTATGCTTGTACATAAAAATCTTTTTGTTGGAAAGAACAGTGCTGCTGTAGATATCAGAGATATAACAGATTATTTCAGCACTAGAGAGCAAAGAACAGTTCTGATACAACTGATTGTACACACCCAAAACACCACATGGTGTAAATTTAATACAGAAGTAACACATGGATAGATAATCTGACAACCTAAAAATACATTTACAGTACATATTATGTGCAGCACCAGTGTTTGTTTACTAGCAATCAGCTATTCAGTATAATCTTTTCAGCTCAGAAAGGAGACACGTTCCACAACAGCTGTTCTCCACATGGCATCAGGACAGAAGTGTGGATCAACACACACACAGCTCCTTCCTTTTGTAGGCACTGGACACATAATCCAAATGCCTTTTAATTGGAGCTCTTCAACAAAGCTTTAAAAAATATTTGAATTTCTATAAAGAGCTTGTCATGCTTCCCAAAAGTAAAAAAAAAAAAAAAAAAAAAAAAAAAAAAAAAAAAAAAAAAAAAAACCACACAAAAAAAACCCAAAAAAAGCTAGTGTAGATTAAAAGTCTGTGGAAATTTGGCACTAATTTCACAGACTGATCTGAACAGTGTATTTGCAAAATAATTTTACCAAAAAAGAGGAAAAAGAGCATCTTTTCTTTCTGAACAATTTTTTTATGAGTGATTCCATAAAAAGTCCTCAGTAACTTACTGAGTTGTACAAGGAAAAAAGACAAATTGGTTTATTACTACACAGGTACCTACAGATTGAAATCTCAATGCATTTTCATTTAGTCTTAAATGTTTTGAGCAAAGTTATTCTTCATAAGTAAGCTCTTACTGCAAAACTGAAGGTTCTCTGGGCTTTTTATTTTCCATTTCCTTCCATTTTATTCACCTGATCTCTTCCCCCTCCCCCAGCTCAGTCAGTCAGAGGCAATTCAAGCTCACAGCACTTCACTGTAACCAACCCAGCAAATTAAAAAAGCACACTTGGGCATCCTACTCCAGCTCACCCAGAGACAAGAGCTGCCAATGGTACTGCAGTTTTTCAGAGTGGAAGATGTATAAAGATTGTGTCTTGGAGCAGTACATTTGAAAACAGAACCTAAAAGTGGGTTTTGTCCTTTTAACCAGGAAATTGTACTCATTCATGCAAACATGTATAAAAAAGCCACAAAATTAAACAAGAGTTATTCTAATGGAGACTTTTCTTTTTTCCTGTTTCAAAGAAATGCCATTACTTGACATTCTTTTCAGTACTGTTTTATTATTAGAAGTATTTGAATGAGAGAACTGGGAGAAGGACTAACCTTGTTGTTGTTTTAGTGTTCAGTAAATTATTCCTTCCATGGAGAGAATAACAATATATTCAACAACCATTCCTTCAATTTTTTCTTCCCATGACTTTGTAGACTTGTACAAAATATATTTCTCTGCCTCTCAGAGAAAGTTTGGTGGCTTAATCAATTCCACTTGTGGCTCACCTTTTAACTGGAGTGCAATATCTCTGTAAAGCTCCCGACCAATACGAAACTCGTCTGCATGCCAGATCTTTCCATCTGGAGCGCGAATCCTTGTTTCAGCAGGATTGAAACCTGAAAGTAAACAATTCAAGAGTTTAAAATAACTTCATAAAATGTAAATACAGCTTTGTTAGAGTGGAAGGGATGGGAAACTGCCAAGTAAAAAAGTAACTATGTGAATTTCTAATGCTAAATTAGAAGAAAGCAATACACCAGTCTGCCACTTGCTTGCAGTTGAAAACTAGCAGAAGGGGCTAGGAAAAGATTATTAAAAATGCTTTTTCAATCAATACAATGTTACTAAGCTCTGAGAGCATAAAAAAAAATTACTGCAATCAACCAAAAGACCAGTGAGCTTCTTTTTATAGTAATTCTAAGAGACAGGAAAAACTTCGAAGGAATTCGCGCTTCAGTAATTTAGCAAGAATTTCTTTTTCCTTGTGATCTGTGATCAAACCATGCACTCCCATATTGCCCAAAGAGAGCTATGAGCCAGGTCCATGGTTTGAATTGTTGCTCAGTGGACTGAGCTCTGCTCCCTCATCCCATACACCCAGCAAGGAGGGGATCTGCACCTTCCATACCTCTGTATGATGGAGCAGCAGACACGGCTGTCACCTTCCTGACCTTGGGAGTCACGGTGTTCTCCATGTTAGTGACCACAACAGGTTGCTCAGCATACCCCACGTGCTGCCCTCTGCCACTGAGCTCCTCAGAATGCTCCCACTGCTTTCGGATCCTCTCCTTCAGCTTCTCCAACTTGGCATCGTGCTGCCGCTGCTTCAGGATTTCCAGCCTGTGAGCACTGCAAATACTCGTGGCAGAAGGGGAAGACACTTTCAGTTCACTGTCCTGGGATGTGATACTCTGAGAAGCTCTAGAGCTACTTTCATCTCCCCTGGAGCCACTGTTTTTTTCTTCTTCCAGTCTTGAAAGTGCTGCAAGCCTAGGAAATGCCTCGTTACTCTGCAAGGCATTGATTGTTGGTCGGTCATTCAGGTACCTCACGATGGTCTCCTCTGCAGCAGAAGGGAAGGGGCTGTCAAAGGCTCTGCTGTGCCGATCCCGCTCGTCCCGCTCGTGTGCCAGACAAGCTGGGAGTTCACTCTTCCCTTCTGCTTCAATCAGCTCCAAACTCGACAGCAGCTGCTTGGCCTCAAGCTGGCTAGAACTGTGATAAGACAGAGAACTATATAAATCCCTGATGTAACAGAAGGGGGGAAAAAAATCACCATCAGAAACACAAATGTAGGACCTTCAACCTCAGCAATCAGCACATCCATCAGCTAAATGAATGACTTCCTCTACCCTGGCTCCACTTTAAAGGCAAGTTCTTTTAAAGCCTGACACCTCACATTTAATAGTGCAAGTCTGATGAAACAGATGGAGACTTCTGTTCAAAATTTCACTTGTTGCACTCTCGGTCTGAAAAGAACTATATACAACGTTGAAGACTAGAAAATCAGCAAGCAGTAATGTCACCCTTCAATTTAAAAGAGAAAAGCCTTAAATAACAAGTATCAAACTTAAGAGAAGCATAATTAGTACACGAGCTATTCAATTAACAAAACTGACCCAAATCAGGGATCAATCAACCCTGTCACATGCAACAAGGAGGACCACCTCAAAGCTGACTCAAGTAATGGAAAAAGAGATCAAAACTTCAATGTCAGGATAATAATCATGTTCTATGGCCTGTTCTGTACCACTTTTGTCCCATGAAAAGCTGTTCTTGTATGAGTTTCTCACACCCACAAAAATGGAATGTAACTTTAGTACTACCTCTAGTACTACTAGTACTACTCCTGCTCCACACTGTCTTTGTAACACATTTGGGAACATATGCTGAAGAACTCACGAAACAAAGCTGGAAAAGAGTAAGGAAACAGTCTTTTTGGTTCTTATTACTGAAACTAAATACCTATCAAACCCATCAGGTCACTAATGCCACAGTCACACCACTTGATGACCTGGCCCCATTTCAAAACAGCTGACTTTAAACTCATATTCACTGAATAAAAAATAAATTTGTAATATTTACTAGAAAGTCCAACAACACATGCTGTCATGTGGATAGGTGATAGGAGGAATCAAACCAATTTTTGAGGAGGTGTCAAAAACACCACTGTTAGCTTAAATCTAATCTTAGCATGTTTTTCTTCAATAGTCAGCTGTCCCAGCACTAACCTGTATGAAGCCAATGGCTCACGAAATTCCACACGACTGCATTTTTTTACATTGCTTTCCAGAGTGGTTGCTCGAAGAGGGCTGCGTGAGGACTTCTCCTTGCTTGATTTGTTTTGGCTGGAGGACCGGGAACCTGAAGCAGAAAACAAAGAATGCTCTATGTATCCACCTCTCCAGAAAGAGAAAGCTCCTGGCGCTGAATCATTGACATAAGTCTTTCTTGGGTTTGAGCAGCTCTCTCTTTCAACAAGCTGATCTCTACAACTAGGAGCAAGGCAGTAAGTCTTGAATCAATGACCATACTTAAAGAGAGATAATAATGCTTGAAGATTAATTAGAAGTAATTAAATCTGTGAAGTTGGCAGTGTTGCCACTAGAGGTCGATCTGTCTGTTCTTCAATAGCACACTACCAGAATGCTCTTAGTATATAAAATGAGGGCTTATTTCCTATAAGCAAATGTTCTCCTTCAGTCAGATAACAGAAGCACCAGATTTATCAAACTTCCTGTCAGAGTGGGATAAGCACTGCGTGGGGCAAGTCCTGTCACCCCCTCTAACCAAGAGACTGGGATAGAACACTCTCCTTCCTAAGCTCAGGGAAGGAAATATCAGTTTCTTCTGGGCAATTAGAGTCTCAGGAATATAGACCACAGGCAGGAGGCAAGCTGGGGGCAGGGAGAACCCAACCTTTCCCAGAATGCAGTGGCTTTATGCTGCCTGACACATTCTCTCCTCAATAATACATACCCTTCCTGCTGCTCTTCCTGCTGGCACTAGCAGAGGGCTTCTTGGCATCCATGACTGAATCGAACACAGCCGTGCTGGTGGGAGCTATTTCCAATTTGTTTTCTATATGACGTAGCTAGAATTGGAAGATAATGCAAATTAGAACATTGTTTTCTATTTTTAAGCTACATTTTCATTTCCCCCTGAACGTGACAAATTTTTCCTTTTTCACAATGAGTCAAATTGCAGGCAAGAGCAACTTCACAAGGCTGACAAAAAAAAAACCAAAAACAAACAAACCAAAACTCAAACCAAACAATCCCAAAGGAACAAAAAAGAAACTAAAAAAAAAAATTACTTACAGCAGCCTTAGTCTGAGAAAAAGAAGCCCATGCTGCAGTTAGGTCTTCCAGGGCAGAAACAAAGAAATTAATTTCTCATTAGTACATGAAAAACAATGAAAGAAAATGTTGCTTCAAAACAACTTTCACGCTCTTGCTAATAAAGTTCTTTTTACAACACAGCTCCCATCTGTAAATCTTCTCTATGAAAGACTGTTATCAGTCAAGGTTCATCTTAGCAAAGCTATAAAGTACTTAATGTAACATATTATGAGTTTACTAAGTTTGGTTGAATGCATGATGACACCTGAAATCAAATCCACCACATATAACAGATGTTTAGAAGATAAAATGAAGCTGGTTATCTACCCCAATATAAATATATTTTTCTATTATACTACAGTTTAACTACCTTTTTTTTCCCCCTTCCATTTTCTTCTTCAGTAAACTAAGCATGAATACATGGTCACTGAAAGACTCTACTCAAAACCCAAGCTCCGAAGGGCAGAATTATGAACAGTAATCTTTCTGAACTGTACACCCTACAAACAAAACAGAAATAATGTTTGTGAACAAGCAGGAGGTACTAACCCAAGCCTTTTCATCTAAACAGACAGCACCTACTCTATAAGCAATTGAGCTCAGGAGGACGTAGTAGTGTTTTCCTCTATAAATATTTACTTCCTCAGTTCCCCTCTTTTGTTTTCTAATGGTTCTCACAATCTAATGGTTTATAAAACACAACATCCATGTGTCAGAACCACGGAGAGTAGTAATAACAGAGAGCTGAAAAAATAATCTCTTTCTCATAGTAAAAAAAATTCCAGTTTCATTTCAGGCAAGAAGTAATAACACAAAGGAAGGGTTAGGGAAGCAGCACAGAAACAACTTTGCTTTGACTTCTAGAGATAGTGCTTCTGGTCCACAGCACACAACAGCTTCAAAAAGTAGGCAATTTTAAAAGAAACTGACCACACCACAGGAAATAATCAGCAATAATGTTCTCTTAGAGATAAAATAAGAATTTTTCTCTGCTTTCAAAACAACTTCTGGAGTCCAGTTTTGTCATACTGGAGATCATATGATCGATCTTGAACCACAGGCTTAGCACGCGACTCAGTTGCTCTACAGATGAGACCTTTCTTCCTTTCAGGGAAGATATTTTCAGGGAAGTACTGTCATTTAAAAATTTTTCTGCCCCCTCCTTTCCTAAAGTAGAGTAAACATAACAGTAAAAAGCTAAATGATTTCTCCAGCTAAGGGAGACAAAAGTGCTGTAAAAGCCATCCAAGCAGAGATGCACTGTTGCTATTCAAGTGTCTTCACCACTCGAACTGAGCAACTGCCAGAGGCTCTTCCTCACTTCCTTCAAGAGCCAACAGTTCCCAATTTCTGCTCCTGCACTGCTCCTCCTCTACAGCACTTAAAGAAAATCTGTCTCTGTGCCATCTTGGCAACCATATCCCAGGCTGGCAACTGCTAATGCAGATCAGCAAATACTCTGGAGATCAGAGTACAAAACTGCTATCTGCAAAAAGGAAGCCACAGAACACACGCTCTTAGCTCCCAAACTGAGGCAGGAGAATGCTTTCTGGAACAATTCCCCAAAGTTTCAAACAACTCATGACAAAATATCTCCCAAAACAAGGCAGCAGAACAGAGAAAACCCTTACCTCTGGTAGAATCCTTGCTTTGGTTATGCCTCGGATTTTGTAGAGGCACCTCATTAGACTTGCTGCTCCACATCGTGGCAATTTACCTAAAAAAAATTTAGTCCTGTAAGAATCAGAGGTATAAAGGAAAAGCAAATGTATCTTAGTCTAAAGAGAACATAACCTTGATCATTATGATGAATGTCTACCTCATCTGATGACTTCAAACCTTCATCATGAACAAGGTCAGATAATCAGCATGAAATCACAGATGTGGTCACAGCTTCCTGCAGAAACCACGGATAATTCCATGGATAAAGAAGGGTTTGATTTTGTTCTCTGTCATCAAGAAACATTAACTTGATAAAAGAAGGCCCAGAGGTCGATGCAATTTAGATCAGAGTAACAAGTATTGCAGCAAGTCTGAAAAGTCCACACTGGAATACTGCACACACAGGACTAACAGAGACAGCACCACATGGCTTGAACCTCTAAGTGCTTGGGGAAAATACCCAACTCCACCAGTGACAGAATGCATGTGTCACCAACCTCTGTAAAAGGAAAAGGCACAGCAGAACTGCATGGCAGGACACTACAGCCAGGAAAAAAACACAAGGCTGGTGCCACCATTGTTTTTCTGTGAACTTTGAAGACTCACAGTGAATCTAAAATTAGTGTGAACTCCCAGCCACTATCACCAAAGCAGTTTTTTTAAAGAAGAAAAGGAAAAAAAACCAAAACCAAACAACAAAAAAATAACCCAGCACATGCTTACTGAGCTGTCTTCATAACACACTGACAACACTTCTGTAATGGAAAGCAAAAATCAGGTGACCAGAGAATTCCAACAGGAAGTTCTAGACCTCTGAAGGAGTCATAAAAGCACATTCTCCTCTCTCTTCTTTCATAAACTCCCAAATGTAATTTTCCTTATTTTTTAATTACTGAAAATTTATTTTGCTCTTAACTTCTCTACACTGTGTGCCACATAAAAAAAAAAAGCAATCAAATAATAAAGATCAATCTTCTGGTAAAAGTAGGCCAAAAGTAATACTATCTACTACTTACTGAAATAGATTTTTGCCCATATATTCTGTGACAAGGATTTTTATCATTTATGGTTTTAAGGATACTCAGAGTGACCAGCAGTAAAGTTTGGTCTCACATTCAGTAATATATCCTGTATTTACTGCAGTAAGTTATCTCAAAAAACTGCTCTTATGCCTTATAACAACACAGGTCCTCAAAACACCTTTAGTTGTGACTTTTCTTGATGAGTTCAAGTAAGTGTTTGACAAAATAAGGAAAAGGCATGTAAGCTTATATATGTAGGTACAGAAACACAAGTCCACAATAATTCAGAAATTCTAGAAAGGAAGGTGGGTGTGTTAGTTTTTAAGTATCCAATAGTTATGGGCATTAAGCCAAGTGTAGTTAGAAAATTCTGCTTCTAGGACAGGTGCTGAAGAGCTCATTCATGCAGAACAGCACTTTGTGCCTCACATCATTCATGCTGTAAATCACAGCACTGCCCTGCCCTGGAAATCATCCAGCTGATCCTCTCCATCACTGGAGAAAAGAGCTGTTGGGCTTGAAATGTAGAGAATAAATATTAATAAAAATGAGGGAATTTTCCATAGAGAACTGCTGAAAATACTGTATCATACCAGTAGCAGTTTCTTGCCCAAACGCTCATGTAACAAAACCTACTCCATATGTAAATTTAGCTTTGGATAACTTCTGGACAAGCAAACATCTATTAAAGGATTAAGTATCCATCTTCATGTAATTGCTTGGGATTTATTCTTATCATTAAAATTATTAGTATAGATAAGAAAACTTAATTAGGAACTATAATTGTTCTTTTTATTTTAGGAAGCCACGCGAATGTAGAATTGTAACACACTCTATGTTAAATCTATACGAAAAGTACCAGATTAAACAATCTGAAATTACTTGTTAATAGCTTTCATCCTGACACTAAAAACTGCCAGTCCTTTACCTGAGCTGAACAGAACTCATTCAGATAGTGAAACACTTTAGAGAACACCTTATATAGTGCACCCTGTACACAGTGTAACAGACACTGAGTTATTCCCACAGGTGTGTGCTGATGATCACCAGTGGTCAATAATTCTATCTCAACTCCTTCAAAAGTCTCTAATGCCCCTGAGTAAAAGGCCATTCAATCTCTCCTCCAAGGTGTGGAGAAATCAGAAAGCTGTTTGCTGTACTTATCCTAAGGCACACGTGCAGTACCAGCTCCAAGTGTAAAGTCTGACCCTCCCTGGATCCAGAGCAGCCCCTGAGATTCAGGGAGCAGTTCTGCTTAACTCGGGCTGCTGCGGATTGAAACAAAAGCCACGTCAGAACCGAGCACTCTGGAGCTGTCTACAGCTTCAGGAAGGCAACACTGCAGTAATTTTCAGTCCTGATGTAACCAAAACTCTGAGGGTTTGGGGTTTAGGTGCCCCTCTCCCAGTCCTTTGGAAGGGTGGGAGAAATGTATGAGCTTTTCAAAACCTACATACAAACAAATCACGTTGATTCCCATAAACCTCTGAATTCCTACCTATTACTAAAATAACTTCTCTCTATTGCTACAGCTGACATGAATAAGCAGCACTCTATTAAAAAAAAAAAACCAACAAAAACAAACCAACAAATACTTGTACAATTCAATACCCTGCCTCTGCAAAAAATTCAAACAGACAGAGAAGATTCTTTAATGTTACAGAAAGGGGTGGGGAATAAAAAAGAAATAAATCCAGACACAGTTACAATGTCTGTTTATGGGACTTGTATGCAGGGTAATAGACCAGTTAAACACTAAAATACAACTAAATGAATATTGATCAGAGAATAATACTAAACAAAAAAATTACATGAAGGAAATTTAAATTATTTTTAAAATACATTTTCCATCAATACAAAAGTTGTCTCAAAGTCCCATGAATAACTTTTACATAAAATACATAAAAACTAAAATCACTCTGAAATGACTGCTTCAAAGAGATCTCGTTCTGCTAAATTAAATCACCATCTCTATTTAATACTGACCTTAAACAAAGGGAATGAGCTTAAAAGATGAAATGCCAAAGAACTTCTGAGGAGACAGCACTGATGGCACAAGGTCATCTGCAGGCAGCATAAGGCTTTGAGAATCTTAAGATTGTAGGAAAAAATGTGGAAGACTGCAGAATCAACAGAACTAAGTGGATGGTTGTTGGATTGCTCCCTGGGAGACAGACATCCCACACAGGTCCATTCAAGGCTGGCTTGCCAAGCCCCTCCTTGGGTGAGTGATTAAGATACAAACACCACTGTGTTCTGATGTTTCAATCCCACATCAAGTGCTCATCTCATTCTTTATTCACATGTCCAAAAAAAAAAAAAAGTACTCAAGAAAAGGCACAGCAGAACTGCTACAGATGAGGACCTAAGAGGAAACACAACAGGAAACAATATACTCCAAACTCCTGGAAGAAACTGGAAGGGGGGATGGATACAGGACCTGACAACCACTCTCTTCTACAAACACTGCTCCTACAAGAAGACGCTGAAGAGAACTGACAGATCAGAAAATGAATGAGAAAGCACCAGAAAGGAGGAAATGGAAACAGAGAGAAAACCACTGCCATGTAAAAAAGGAACATGAGAAACCCACACATTTAATACTAAACATACCAAGGATGGCACTGAAATGTACAACAGACAGCAAATCAAGGGGTCAACATAGTTAAGAGCACAGCATTTTAAAAAAAGTGGGAGATATGAAAGCAGAATATGCTTAGCAAAGATATAGAAAAATGTGAAGAGATTAAAAACAAGACTGGGAAAAAGAAAGAAAATTGTGAGAGAAGCAGGATAAAACATGGAAGAGAATGAGAAAGCTAGAAAGGTGAGAGAAATGCAATGAACTTTTAAAGAACTGGCACAGAGAGCAGCAAAAAGGAAGAAAATGAACTTATGCATTGGTCCAATTGTGAAGTTTTTCAAAGATCCTTGGTAAGTTTTTTTTTCCTTAGTAGCACAGACTTGGTAAGAAAAGGAAAGAGGAAACTCAGAAGTCATGGCACTGGAACACGGAAACAGGAGAGGAAACTGAATTGTGCAGATTCAGAGAAGGAAGACAATGTGAGCAAGAGATCACCCACTGCTATTTTCACTAACATCTCATGGTTATGGGGGGAAAAAACCACAAGTATGCACAGTGAACAGTATTCCTCAAGACTTTGCTTCTTATAAAAACACAAGGGATACTAAATGAAAGGGATACTACAAAATAAATTACGAAAGTTTGCTAAGAGTATGGAATGAAACAAGTTATTAACATTGACTTCTATGGGATATTCTCACACCTTTTATCCACATAGGGACAGATTTTGCTACAAACTGGGTACACAGTGCACAAGGACAACACTTCATGCAGCTTAAGCAAAAATAATGCATCAGTGCCAATTAAAGAAGCCATCTTTTCCTTTCCTTATGCCTGGGTGTCTCTTTGCCTGATTCAGGCAGAAAGTCATTGGGCTTATGGGGTAAAGAAAAGTGAACTGGGAGTGTGCTACAGGCTAAAAGAATTCTGCCTGTTTTTTTGCTTTATTAGTTTTCCCTATGTCACACTCTAAACAACACCCTCCATGCAAGCAGAACAAGAAGGGATGGAAACACTGGTGAACAGCAGGATCAGTCTGAGTCCTGCTGCTCCCCAGGAGCAAATGTGTGAAGCTGCTCTTGCCTTTGCCTTGAGAAGAACAGTGGGACTGAGCAAAACAAGAACCATTCACCTTCTTCCCAGTGGAGATAGCACTGGAGCTCAAGGGCACCCTGCCCAGTGTGCCCCACTGCACCCAGACCTCACACAGGGCACACTTGTCGGTGGAGGAAATGGACACAAACACAAATAATTGTTTTTTCCTGTTTGCAAAAACATTTTAAGTTTCCATGTATAAATACAAAAGTGACTTTTGAATCTTAAAAGATCCTCTGGAGCTCCTGTCTGTGCAGCTAAAGCTCTGCACTGCTGGCAGGAACAGACAAAGGTGGACAGGCACAGGCAGACACAGTCAAGCAAATTGTTTTGCTGAGCCAGTCCACTGAAAGTGATAGAAATTATATTTAAAGATGCCAGAAACACTTTCTATGTCTTCTCAAATACCACAAAATACAATTTATTATGATATGCTTGAGTCTGGAATAAAAATAACATTAACCTACTTGTTTTTCTAGAATCCAAGTCCTTACCATACTGCATTATCTCGCTTAAATGAGAGTTAAAAATATCCATAATAAATTGTTCTAAGACATCTTTGGTTATGCATATGGGGGCTTTTAAAATGTTTTTTGATACAGGAGTGACATATTCTTTCTTTGGCCAGAGCATATTTTAAGCAAACTTTGCCTTTCAACACTATCAGATACAGGCAATGTACTGACCTTCCTCAGGACTGAGGACAAATTCCAGCACAACAAACAAATGCATGACATGTTTATCCAAAAAGCTCCACATCTCCAGAATCCAGAGCTGACACTGCAGAATGAGGTAGGTCCTCCCTCCACCTTCTTCCAATCTCATTTATACAATAAGCTTTCAAATGAAATGTAAAGGAAGTGAACACCAGCAATGCCCAAGGAGCTCACGAATGCTAGCTGCTCTGAGTGATCTACTTTTAGATAATATTCAGTACTTTGTCTTGTAATACAAGCAGTATATATATATCAGAAAAACTCACATTCCAAACATCATTACTTTGGAAAATAAAACAAAACAAAAGCTTCATAAGTAAAAGAAATTAAATAAAATTTGATCTGTCTTAAGCTAGATAACAAGAAAACTTTAAGGATACTAAGACAGTACAAAAAAAGAGCAATCAAGATACACCACATACTTGCAGATAGAAGAGCACTTAAAAATTTCAAAGCATGTGTCACTACCTCTAGCTTTTAACCAGGAACATAAATGATATAAACACACATCCATCAAATGTCAAAAAAACCCAGTAGAAAATACAAATATGTTTCCTGAGTTCTATGATTAAATCACTGGCACCAGTCAGCTACTAAATTTGCATCCAAACTATAGTGAAGATTTCTCTATAAATAAAACATTTCTGGATCTGATTCCTTCCAACTGTATGCTGAGAATGGACACTTACCACATTCTTTTGCTATGAAAAGACATGGCAACTTGCAAAAGTGTCTCTGCTTCATCATAAGTGATGAAGAGGTGATAAAAAATAAAACTGGCTCTAAAAGTGGTTCTACTGAAATTGAATGTCTTCCTCTGCTGCATCACGTGCCAGGAGGTACTCTGAGGAAATCTATGGAAATGAATGTTGTGACAGCTAGTGTAACTTGATTCATTGTTCATGAAGAAATCAGAGTACAAAGGCACAGAGAATGCATCCATTTATTAAGGAGATGCACACAAGGGTTTGCCTATCCATTCACAAGTTCTGTATTTTCTTTGACTTCAAAGATCTTAGCATTAATGACAGAAAAGAAAATACCCCAGTTCTTAGAACAAATGAAGTACTCCTGCATTTTCTTTCCTCAGCCTTCAAAACAAGACTCTGTTCACTTGTTCCACCTCCAGTTACCAGAAACTTCACATTCGAAGATTTCAATTCTTGCAGTCCATAATAAATCCATTCAGCAGAATGTGCTCAAATTCTTCAAGTTCTGTCTCATCTCACATGGAACACTCCACTGTGAAGGAGCTTTCTTAGAACTCACAGGCAATGCCCTCAGCCAGGTACAAGATTCAGACCTGTCAATTTTGAGAAAGCAGCTTTCAACGTCTCAACAGAACCATGAGCAGAGAAGCAACTTCACCTGCCACTGTGTCAGCTGCAGGATGATTGCTGTTTTCTTTCAAAGCAGAGTAAAGTGCATGAAAACTTCAGGGAAAACATTCCAAATGACACTTTCTCACCCTTGATGCCTCTGCTCAGAATTGCATTCAGAAGGAGCATCTAAATACTGTCTCAATAACAATACAAGGTGTCAAAACACCCCAAACACAAAAACCTCACAACAAGCTGAACAGTGACCACCAGTTCTGTTTCTGACCTGGCATTACAAAGGCAGATACCAGGATTCTGCTAAAAGATTTTTTCTGAATCTAGTTAAATGTAGCAATAAGATATTTTCTCATGTTTAAATAACACCATCCCTTTACAAGTTTTTCTGTTTCAGTATGAGAACTCCACCTGGTGCATTGCCATGGATGTGACTTAGTGAGAAATTCTGCCATCAGTGAGGATGTTCTTAGGAAGCTAAATCAGCCAGAACTTCTGTTAGCATTCACTAAGTTTCAATTGACCTGGTATAATTGATTAGTTCATTTATTTGCTCTGTTCTTTCTCTAGCATATTGACAAAGGTTTCAGACTTAGGCATACAAGTAATTTTATTCTCAATGGAGCAGTCCATTAAAGCCTATTATATCATTAGCACAATGATATATCCATCTTCCAAGCACTTACATCTATGGATAAATTTTACACTTCTGGTGTAATCCAGCCACATGCCTAATATATTGAGTGCACTGGGAAAGTTTTCTTTCTACACTCAACTACCGAAGTCCTGTTATCATTATTGTATCACTACACCTGATCTTACATTAGCACCCATATTGACTTCAACAGCATAAATTAGTTTAAGTACATCAACAGCAGAGTTAAACAGTTCTGATACTGTACTGTACTGATAAAAAGCTGGCTGTCTGATGTCCATTTTCAAGGTGGAGTTGAGCAGATTCAGCAGCTCCACAATGATGAAGGAATCCAAATATTCCTTGCTATCTTCTCTACCAATCATGTCACTGTCAGAGATGCAATGCTCACCTGACTGCATCACAAGCCAGTTCAACTCACTAACCTGGCAGTAAATTAATATTTTTTCTTTTATGGTGACTTTTCTTTCAGTTTATCAGGTTCTGCCAGGACAGTCAAAGTGGGAGGAAAGAAGCAGCAGCAGTACATCACACCATTCACGATATGTTGTGCAGCTTCACTCACCTCCCAGAGACGGTGGTACAGAATAGATCCAGTGCTGTGTGCACTGACACTCCTGATTTCAAACCTAACTGCAAATGCATTAATAGGACTGCAGCCTCACCTGAGGACTCTGAAGTCAAGGGGACTAAACCCATTAATGACTTTATCCACAAGTCTGCTTGATACAAGGAAATCTCTTTAGCAGAAAGCAGCTGTATGTCTGGTACAGGGGTGAAAAGAGAGACAAAGTTCATTACACACAAGTCAACAAAACCTTCAGTACAGATGCGGCAACTCCAATATTAAGGGATGCTTTTGCCGTGGTGACAGAAATTGCCAATAAAGTTATTTGAAGACATAAAAGACATGATCCATGTTGGGACTGGCTTATCAGTAAAGTGCTCAAACCTGAGCTATGCACCAAAGCTTACTAAAACAAACCCACGCAAACAAGATGATCATAATTTTAAAATCACTTTCTCTCAGTCACCACCACACCCAGCCTAGGCAGCCTACAAGATGATCCATGCCAATCAGCAACACAGAATCCTACAATGGTTTGAGTTGGAAGGGACTTTAAAGATCATTTAGTTCCAACTCCTGGCCACGGACACCTTCCACTATCCCAGGTTGGACAGTGGAAGGATTGGAGCCCCATCCAATCTAGTCTTGAACACTTCCAGAGAAGGGGCAGCCACAGCTCTGCGAGCTCTGTGCCAGAGCCTCACCACCCTCACAGAGAAGAATTTGTTCCCAGTGCCTAAGTTAAACCCAGTCTCTCAGTTTGAAGCCATTCCCTCTTGTCCTACCTCTATAGTTCCCAACAAAGAGTCCCTCTGGTTTCCCTGTAGGTCCCTTCAGATACTGAACGTGCTGTGAGGTCTCCATACAATCTTCTCTGAACAGCCCCAACGTTCTCCGCCTGTCTTCACAGGAGAGGTGCTCCAGTTCTCTTACTGACTTTGTGGCCTCCTCTGGACTTGCTCCAACAGCTCCATGTCCTTTCTACGCTGGGGACACCTGAGCTGTACACAGCACCCCAGGTGAGGTCTCACAAGAAAGGACCAGAGGGGCACAATCACCTCTCTCAAGATGCTGCCCACACTCCTTTGGATGCAGGTAATTTCCACGGCACCCTGCCCCCTTGCAGATACGTGCCATCACTCCATAAATCGAATTGCTCTGCTTAGTGGGATCAGGACACCTTCTGTTTAAAGCAGCGTCACTCAGAGAAACCGAAGCCTTCCACAGCTTACAGTGTTCACGAGGCCACACCCTCAGGTGTATCTAATTATCAAGCATTACCTAATGAAACTGTTGCAGCAACCAGAACTATAGCAAAGAGACAGCAAAACTCAGCCCGTCGGTGCAGACAGCCCGACAGAACACTGAGAACTAAGATGCAAAGCAGTGAATCACCTACAGCTCCACACGTTTGTCCCACAAACACTTTTGGTCACCGTACTTTGAGTTTTCAAATCAGTAGAACAGTTGAAGCAGTTTAAGATGACAAACCCTCTCTCGCCCCAGAACCAACCAGTCAAGTGCTAAATTTTCAATTTCAAGACAGTGGATTGCTCATCTACACAATGAAGCTATTTGACAGACAAACCTCTACCTGCAAACTTACACAATGTGCCAGGAGATGCTCAGCTGCTGAGCTACAGCTTATATCCAGAAACAGAAACAATCAGAGAATCAGAAATTTGTCAAGGTTGGAAGACACCTTTAAGATCATCAAACATCCTAAACACATCTGAGGATGGGAACTCCCCCACCTCCCTGGGCAACCTATTCCAGTGCCTGACCACCCTAACTATTCCACAAAACCTACACCGACAGCAGGCAATACACCACACAAAACTGCATCCACAGGACAAAAAACCCAAAAACCAACAAACCAACCTAGCATGGAAGCCTTTATGCCTCCAACAGGCACAGGGAATGGCACCGATGCAGCCAGAGAGCGCTCGGGGCAGATGCTGCCGGGATGTCAGCAGGACTTTGAGCGGGCAGACCGAGCGATGCCGCAATGCCGGGGCAGGACGCCCTGGCACAGCACAGGCACACATTTAAACTTTAAAAGCTCCGTCCCGGTGCTCGGGGCGGCTCCGAGGGCAGCGGGGCCACCCCGGGCTGTGTTTCTGTTTCGCCGCACAAACACCCGCGATCGGTGGTTTCCCCCACAACGCGAAAGGACAACAGCGAAACGGAGCACCCCAACCCTCTCCGCTCATCCGCCACCCCCCGGTACGACAAGCAGCGGAAAACAAATTAAAACTAAGATAAGAAAGAGACTTAACGGTGAAGGGGATGCCGCGGAAACGCCGGAGCAGGGCGGCGCGGCCGAGCCAAGTGACAGCCGGCAGCTCCTCGGGCCGGGCCCGCCCCGGCCCCACCTCGCCCGACGCCCCGGCGGGGCGGCACCGGCGGCCGAGCGCGGCCTGGGGCGGCGGCGCGGGCCGCTCCCGCCGCCTCCTCACCTGGTGGACGCCCGCTGCGCCGGCGGCAGGTCGCGGCACATCCCGCGGAGGGCGGGCGGAGGCAGGGCGGCCCGAGCCCGGTGCGCGGCCCGTCAGCGGCCGCTCAGCGCCGCCATTACCGGCCCGCAACTGACACGGAGCGGCGGCGGCGGCGGCGCATCGGGAACTCTCGCGAGAACCGGCCCGCCGCCGACCTTCCCAGCATGGCGCCGGCCCGCCGGGCCCCCTCGGCGCCCGCCGCCATTTTGGGTGCGGCGCGGCCGCGCTGCCCTCCCTCAGGCGCGGGAGAGCCTCGCTCTCCAGGATTTCCCTCGGAGCTTTTCTTTCTCCCCTCACGGTTCTACAGGCTTGACCTGCCAGGTCACTCCCCTTGGTTTTATGTGCAGAGCCCTGGGTGTTGGTGCAAGGCCAGGACTTGGCAATGCTAATTAAACCCAGCGCTGATGTTGGCATTCCTGAAGCGGCTCCAGCCGAAACTAGGGCACCGCTTTTTAGTCATTTGTGTTCATAGCTAAGTCATCTTTAGAAAAGTAATTAATTTTTTTTTTTTTTTGCAAATGAAAGAGTCTCCAATTACGCTCTCCCAAATTTAAATAAACATTTGCAGAACTTCAGAGACATGACTGAGTTCCATGGGCTTCATTTCACTTTTATCACTCATTATAAACACGAATTAAGAATTTGTTAGTATACTGACTTCTAATGCATAGATTCCACCCTGAAGATACATTAAAACCACCCACGCTTCAAAAATAGGTCTAAGATATTATCCAGCTATAGCAAAATTATTTCCACTGAAGAAGGAAAGTTATTAGAATAGGAAAAAAGAATTTCTTCCTACAGTTATTTTGGGAATGTTCCCTTCAGGGCCTGTCTGCAGCTTCCCCAGCCGGGTTTTCAGTCATTAGTGTGATTGTTTGGTGCCAAATTTCTTGGGGGAGCACGGGGGTGGAGAGTTATCTACCCAAACACTAAAGGATCACAGTAACTATCAGAACTACTTTTTTTGGTTGTTTTTTTTTTTTATACTTCACTAGAAAGGATTAACCTATTTGTACATAGCCTCTCCTCTAGTAAATGCTCATCATTTAAGTTATTCCAGTATGGGAACATCACAGGAAAACACCCTAAATACTGGGAGATTACAGCTATGAAGTTTAGGCAATGCTGAATTTAATCACATCACAATTACAGGATGCTCATGTAGCCTTAATTTGGGTCTTTTACATATACAAACTAATTACAGAGTACGTTTTCCTGCACAAGCATATCTTCTTTGAAAGAAGAGGTAAGCTCGAGATATCAGTGATTAAACCTTTGGAAATTATTTGTATTTCCAGCACTCTGCAAATTGGACAGGAAATGGTCAAAGTGCTCCTTGGGCACTTTTAAAATTTATTTTTATTTTAGAATTATCTTTATTTTGCTATATGAAGGGAAAAAATGACTGAACATGGAAAGACAAGCACAGGTCCAGTGGGAAAGAGTGGCAAGCAGTGCCAAATTCCCTCCTGAGTCCTCAAAGAGCAAACTTGCTGCCCCCAAATGCAGGAAAATGAAAGTAATAATAATAATGCCCATTTCAGTCAATGAAAACAATATTAGTGCAATGTATGGGAGCCCTGATTGCAGACTAGGGCAAATGAAATTATTACATTCCCCATCATCTCATAGTGTTTGCTTAAATTTACTGCTTAATATTGCTGGACTGGCAGCCTATTTAAATTATTCAGCACTTTCGTAATGTTCTGCCTCTTTAATTATGCTTTTAAACATAGTTTCTCTTTTCTGCTTGGAAGCAGTTAGTCTAGTTTCACGCTCCTCCTTCTCATCTCCAGGCAAACTAGGCATCACATCAGGATTTTCTCAAACATGGAAATCATTTGGTCTAAAGGCAATGGAATTAACTCAATTAAAAGGCAGTGTTTGTGTGCTGGTTTTGCTCCTGTTTTGCTCTCTGTAGCTGCCAGTGGAACCTAACTGGTTTGAAAGTGAAACTTTTTCAAAGATTCCCTTGCAGTGAAGTGGAAAGCTCTGATGAGCAAACACCCAACACGAGGAGAGAAAGAAAAAGACATTCTCGTGGAAAAAGCTGTCACCTGGTGAAATTCAGAAATAAAACAAAGAAGCGTTTACCTGCACACAGCCCCAGGTGGGAGGACAGGAGGAGTGGAACGCTGCAGCTGGAGGAGGGCAGGGAACAGCAGCGAGCGCTGCCCCGGCGCTGGATGGGGACGCTCAGTGGGTGAAAAGCAAAGAGCCACCTTCTCATCTTTCACTCGCCCGCTTATTGCGGCTTTAAGAAAGAGGTTTGGAAAGTTTTCCACTCCACACTGTTCTTGCACACCCCTTCTAAAATTAGAAAGGGGCAGCTGGCTCCTGCAGCCAAGAGCCCCCAGACTCCCTCCCCGCTTTCCCTGACTGACGTGGCTCCCAAGAGCCATGGAGGAATTTGGGGAAGGGTGCTTCCACCTGTTGGATGCGGAATGAGATTTTCCAGGCATACAATTATAAATCCAACTGTCAGGAGCTGACAATAAAACAGGACACAGGACAGCTGTGAGGACCACAGGACACCCCCCTCCCTGCTCTGTACTCCTACGCCTTTGCAGTCCATCTGACAGCAGAAACAATGCATGGAAAATTGTTCTCTTATGAAATAAAGGCATCACTTCAGATTTCTTCCCACAGTTTTCCAACTGTACCACAGGGTCCTAACACAGAATCTGGCAAGTTGTTCATGTTTCGTTACACCCCTCCAAAACCAGATTCTTGTCCCTAAATACAGCATGCTGGCAATTGCACTGCAGATGGTCCTGTACAACAAATAATTTTATGCCTGCCTTGACATGGAGCTCTCATCCTACCTTCTGCATTCAGTTCAAGCTGGACTTCTCGTTCAAAACAAGTATAATTTTGAAAAACAAGGATATGAAAGCCACAACTTATTTTTTAATTTAATTTGCAGAAATAGTATGATTTTGTTGATGTGGAAAAAAAGGAGGGGAAAAATTAATTATTTTTTCCAAACCTGCTTAGCATGCTCCACACTCAGCACAGCATGACTCAGAGCAGGGTGTGAGAGACAAGGTAACACCAGCTGGGCAGTGCTTTGTTCTGGGTCCCCTTCACTGCCTTCAGCATGGCTGTTAAGGGATTTCCATGCCGCAGGTGCCCACAGGTGACAGCAGGAGAGGGGCCACACTCCCCCTTCCACCTGCAAGGGCTCTCACCAGCTGCAGCTCCATCTGCTCACAAGCCAAGGAGCACTTTGACCATTTCCAGTCCAATCTGCAGTGCTGGAAATCTTGTCCGCAGCTTGGTTTGTAGCTGGTTCAGCCCTCCCACAAAAGATCAAGTTCTACTCAAAAGTTTTTTTGCTAAAGGCCACAGAAGAAGGAAAATCCCCTTATTGGTCTTATGGCCAATTCTGGTGTCTTTGCTCTGTAAAACCACATTTTTTCTGTCACATACTAATTTCCTGATCTACTGACAGTCAGGGTCACTTCAACTTCACAAGTGAGATTTCTCTAGAAGGAGCCAAACTATTTTGCAGTTTGGAAAACATCAAATGGCTCTGTTTGCCCCAGGCAATGAAATAATTATACAAGGAGGATAGTAATCAGCTGCCTGTGAGGAACAGACAGACATTACTCTTCACCTCTGGCTGAGTAGGAGTTGCTTAATGAGATGTGCATTAAGTACCTGTGGATATTTAATGAGAGCCTTTTAAGGACAAAGCCACAAACAGCTACAGAAGGCCCGGCTGCTTCAAGAGCAGGGAGTCTTCTAATCCTGAGCCTCTCCCCCTCCTATGGAAGGGGCAATTGACTATGTAATCTTGTTTTTAATTCTTTTCAGACTAAAGCAGCACAACGTATTTGGAAGTACAGCTTTGTAGGCTTTCCCTACAGTTCACAACAAGAATAAAGATTTTCCTTTGGCTAGCACAACATTAAGTCTTCAGTTTCCAGTAAACCAGGAATACAGCTCTTTAACACCTACAAGGAAGAGAAGTTTTATAAACAGAAAATAACCTGTATCAAATATGTTTTATTTGTATATGTGTGCAATCTTCTGTCTGCAATATTGCAACTTTGTCGTCTTTTTTGTGGCCAGTTCTGGTATTTTTTTTTTAGTTACTTTTCAGTAAGACTGTCCCTCCAGTCAGTTCACAGTGCAGTGGTTTGTACACCAAAAGTACAGAACATGCAGCTAGGAGTGGAACAAGGATGAAGTCATCCCTTTTGTCAGCTGCTGACTCTTAGATTGGGCTAATGAAACAAGTGAACCATATCTTATCATTAGTTCCAGCTGAAATCAGAACTGGGGAATTAGTACAAGAACACCAAGTAAAAGACAATACACAGCCATTTCCTGGAACTTTCCCTGTCAGACAAAAGTCCTGATATTATGAAATACATGCATCTGCATCCCAGTATCTATCACTCCACTCAAGTTTCTTAAAAGTTCTGAATTTTGCAAAAGATTCTACTTTAGGCACCTGTAATTGCTCAAAGGTGAAATGAGCAATTTAAACATGGGGAAAAAAAAGTCTGACCACTTAAAATTCAGTGGGCAAGTCTTAAAACAGATTTATAAAACAAACAAGTATGTTTATTTTGAATCATTACTAAAATAGTTTACATAATATACAAACAAATATGCTATGAGGACAAATTTGAAAATAAGTCACAGTTTGTTTTGTTTTTTTCTCTTTTTTTTAATAAAAAGCATTTGTCCAGTGAAATGTTCAAAATGTAAATGCCATCTTTTCCTTCCTGAGCTATTAAACATCCAGAACAACAGCACTTCCATGTCTTCTTACTGGTTTTATTTCTGCCCAGTAAAATAGGAAGCATTATCCATTGCTGGCTCTCAATAGTAAGAACAAATCCACCTCGGGTTTAAGTGACCACAGCTCTGTGTCTCCCAAACTCTGCTCTTTTGTATTCTTCAGGTGATTTTGGTCAATTCCACTTAACACCCCCAAACCTTGCCTGGCAGAAAGAAGCCAGAAGCTCCAGCTCCTCAACAGGTTTTCCTGGTTGAAAATTTTTTCTTTTTTTTTTCAACAGGGCAGTTCAAGGGGCTTGTGAATGAAGGATGGCCAAATCTCTCAGCTGCTACAAGAAAACATTATTAATAAGAGAGCATCTTCACAAATTCCTTCATACTCAATAAAACCAAATGGACATGGACCAATAGCTCAGAGCACGAAGTAACAGCAATGAAATGGTGAAATGGAAGTGCTGCTATTCTCTTTATTTTTTTACCCAAAGTATTTAACAATAGAAACAAGTATTTCTTGTGAGGAACTCCTGACATGAGAGACTAAAAAACATTTTAAAAGCATGCTCTGCAAATCTGTTCTTTGCTAGAAATTTATACAGCAAGCAGCCAGCTATACACAGATACATGAAGAAAAGTTATTTTTTTAGGATATCAAGTACCACAAATAAATAGATTCTCTCAATGCAAAAATAATGATCTTAGTAAAAGGAGAAATAACCTATATCTTCCTAAAGTCTTGTTTGGAAAGGAGATAGTATGTACACGGGGATGACATTTTATAATTTCCATCCAAATTTTACGACTTGCAAAACTTTGAAAAAGAGTAGAGAACTCCTGCAAGCAGCCAGGCAAAGAGGTACTGAGGAATTATTTAACTGAGATTACTACTGAATTTAAGCAACCTTTATACCTCACCTTTTCTCTTCCTCCAGAACCATTTAGGGCAGGATCATTTAAGGAAGAAATGCTTGCTGAAAGGTTCTCTACAGGTCACAGATCTTTCAAGCAATTTTGCTACTTCTGCAAGTGGCCAGAGATGGCTGACACCTATGTTGTGATCCAATGGATCAGGAAGAAGCTTGTGCTTAGACTCACATCACTTTGTCATCATTTTCAGTTTATTTCTTATGTTACAAATAAAGTAAGCAATTCTGGGAGATGAAGGTGATGGTTTTACATTGTTACCTTGTCAAATGTGATACCAGCTTTATGCACCACCAGAGAAGGATCCTCACAGCAAAGCCAACAGTGCTTCAACACAGGTTCAGAGGCAGATGAGTGACTCTGAACTGAGGCACAGCAATGCTCACCTCCAGGACACCAAGGCTGAATGCATCACTGAATACAATTTACCAATAACCAACAAGTTCCTTGCTTACACTCTATAGTTTACTTAGAGAAGTCCCAGTTGCTTTGGCAGAAACAACTCTGCCAGCTGGTGGAAAGGCTCTGCACAGAAAGGACTGGTTTGCTGCTGCCTGAGCTCAGCAGCCACACTAAGTTCTTCCCTGTTCTGCCTTGCAACACAGATTTTGTGTCTTCCTCCTTTCCCAAGTGCTCTCCAGCAACTTCTATGTGCACCCCTCTAGAGGGAGGCCTTTTTCAGGCCAAACAGGCAACACAAGATGAGATATCCGGCTCCACAGTCCACTCAGCTTATCTGTGTCCATGCCATTGTATGAACTAGGAACATCTGAACTGGTGAACTTTGCCCAGAGGAAATCCCGGACTTTCTCCTCCACTTCTTGAAAGCTGAGGCTCTTTCTCAGCGACTGCTCATCCAGGAGAACTGTCAGCACAAGGGCCACGTCCTTAAACGCTGCGTTTTCATGGTCACAGTACTTGTAAAAGATTAAGGTGGAGCCTGCAGGCAGTGACTCAAATCGATGCACCACTGCCACCTTCTTGCCTTCACTGAAGCCAGAGCTGAGCTCTGTGTCCACCTCCAGCTTGACAATGTCACTGTCCAGCACAGCCTTGTCCACCCCGTCGATGCTGATTGTGGTGGCATTCTGGGAGGAGGCGAAAGCATTGGCAATCTCATTGCTCAGGCACCTCAGGGCCTTCTCAGCTTCCTGGCCAGCTGTGAGCAGCAGGATAGCAGGCTCCAGATGCACATGGGAAGAGTTAAGACGTTTCTCAAGGGACACACGGGCTTTTCTCCACAGCCTGGGGTCCTGGCTCTGGTAAGTATTTTTTAGTTTCTCCATCCGGGCCCGAAACTCTTGCAGAATTTCAGCATCTCTCCTTGAGGAGGTTCCACCTTGAATTCCACTCCACAGGACATAAAGCAGTGGGACACAAATTAACAGAACCAGTAACAAAGTCCACATCTTGTGAAATCCATTCTGTGGTTCACTGTGATCTATAGAGAGATGGAGCAAACAAGAAGAAAACAATGTTTTAAAAGGCATCAGAAGTCAACAAGTGAAAGGAAAATAAGAGCAAACAGTGAATTCATCCAATTCTCAATACTGGTACAGCTGTTGAAAAGCACAGAAAAAATGATCTAGTTAAAAAAAAACAAACCACAAAACAGAGAACACAGTTTTGAACTCAAGCCACTTTGTGAAGTGACAACATTAAAAAAAAAGAAATTTTTTACATGTTCCCTCATGGCCTGAGACTAAATTAGACCGTCTTCTGAAAAAGGAGCTCTTAAAAGTTCATCGATATTCCATTCAATTTAATAAAATCCAAACTAAGAGCTTAAAACTGTTCTGAAAAAGGTCAAAGCTTCTCCTACATATAAGGCCTGCAGAAAGGATCCTACAGAAAACCTGGCTGCACCAGAATGGTTTCTGTGTTATTTCTCTTTCCTATTCCCTTAGGATAAAAATAGTTCCTGCAGCAATTGTTGCATCTCAAACACTGTTGGTCAACACTATCACAGAACGTTGTGGCCTTTGGATCAGTGAGCTTCACAAAGTACACACAGCAAACAGTGTACATCAAATATCAGATATTTTGATTTGGACAGTTAAATTAACACTTGTTTCATGCACTGCAAGCAAAAGGATTCTGTTCCCAGTAAAATGAGTGACAAAATACACCCACCTTCCTGGAAACAGGAAGAACTGCATTCCTTTTGTTACCCTTTTACACCCTAACTTTTATCAGGACAGCAACACAACAATGGTTAAATAACACCACCACTAGCCCTGCCTCAGTTTTAATCTTGTAAACATTACAGATAAAAGACCTCAAATTCAGGTGAAAATGTTATCCATTGTACAACACCCTTTCTTCCTTCATGCTGATGACACATCCCAGCAAGCAAATCATCTGTTCTAGCAAGGACCCTCAGCTTAACACCAACTCCCAGAAACTGAAATACTTGGAAAGGCATAAAAATGGTTAAATGTTACACAAGCATGAAACAGAAGTGAAAGCAGAAGTCTCACTTTTGGCCGAAGGCTGTGACTGCTTCTCTGTACTGGACTGATACCGAGATTTACTTCTGCCTGTTAAGAGATTAAGAAAGGAACATGAGAAGAACACTAAGCCAACAATTAGAATCAATCTTCCAGCAGGGAGTTGAAATCACCAAACTGCATTATTTTCAACAAAAAGCTGTTCTTAGTTATGCTTTTACATGCAAAATTCCACAAGGCTTACAGGAAGAGTAACAAAGCACCCTGCTGAACCAAACCCAGTCCTGCTAAGTCACAGCAAAGGTGAGGCTGTCACCTCATCCCAGGTGAGGCAGGGTCAAGTTGAGGGTTTTCAGTTCCTTTCCACATCATTCTCCCCCTTGTGCTCAACAGAATCACCTTGAACAAGGAAAATGATACCTTCACCACTACTACCAGCCTGAGACGTCTCACTCAGCTGTCAGAGCAAATCTCAGTCTCTGCTCTTTGCCAAATGCCAGTTCCCAAGCCATCCTCACAACCTTGCCTAGAAAGCACAAGCCCCCAGCCTACCACAAATCACCCCCAAAGATTTTCAGCTCTTGAAGAATTATGCAAATAAAACTCAATTTCAAGTACAAGGTGATAAAATGGAAGAGACTTAACAATCTGTTATTTTCTGCACAAGGATCCCATGTCCCAATTAAGTTTCCTGATTTTGCTCAAGAATTTGAGAGGCGTAAAAATGGAAACTTAATTAATGGACACACTAGATAAACAACATAATGCAAGACCTAAACAGAAAAAACAAAGCAATATGTTACATGCACAGTCTTCTTTTCCTTCTCCATGTA
Source organism: Pyrgilauda ruficollis (assembly GCF_017590135.1). NCBI lineage: Eukaryota > Metazoa > Chordata > Aves > Passeriformes > Passeridae > Pyrgilauda > Pyrgilauda ruficollis. The sequence continues at coordinate 2,787,579 of NW_024526266.1, read as the reverse complement.
GCTTGGGTTGGAGGCCTGCTTCATCAGCAGTCAGTTTCTTGAGATGAATTATGCTTTTAAAGCAAAAAGTGCAAGCTTTCAACTTCAAAATATACTTTTGGTCTATTTAAATGGCCTCAGACAGCAAAGTACAAGAGGCATTATCCATAAAGTGTTATGAACAACTTTCCCAAGAGACCAGTATGAATATATACTGTGCACTTTTTGGTCAGCGTGTTTTCTACATTTAGCCAGTTAATTAAAAAGACAGGAGAATTTATGTCTCCTTGTTGAACAGCAACTGGTTCAAAGCTGAAGGCTCTTTAATATATAACCAAATCAGGACACTGTCAATGGCACTATTGAGAATAAATTGAACAAACATACCCTGCAGTAGTTATTTAAAGACGCTGAAATAAACTCCATAACCTTGTTTCTGTATGAATGTAATTGCAGAAGGTGCTAAAAGCAGCTCTGGTTTAAGCTGGGGCTTAACTGGCTTAATGAACTGCCCTATTCTGTAATTTCAACCCCCTACCCCAAAAGGGCACAGCCATGGAGCTTGTCACTGGCTAAGCTTATCTCAATCTTCTAAGAGTTAACAGCTCAAAATCACCTCAATTCTGTAAAACGTCACAATGCAGCTCTGTTTGCACAGAGCAGGTTCCATATCTGGGTGACAGCTGTAACTCATACACTAAAGGAAAAAATAATTCAATAAACAGTCTAAAACAAGATCTTACTCTAAGAATTGTGCATTGTTTCCAACACAATTTGCACAAAGGCCCAGTAAATTTTGTCTTGCTTAATTCAGAAAGTCTAACTTCTGCAGCCAGCTTAAAGATTTCAGAGTTTTAAGTGATCTTCCCAAGTTCTTCACCCTACACACAACTGAGCACTCCTGCAGCACCTGGAGTGGCAGAAAAAAGTGGAACTATCAGACAAGATAGAACTCTCTGCATCAATTTATTTTTCAAAAGCATTTCACAGATGTGCAGCTACCACAGATGATGAACTTCTCTTCCTGATAGCACCATGGTTTAAAAAAACAAAACAAAAACCAACCAAAACAACAAAACCAAAAAGAAACAGGTTCTTCAGACTGAAATCTGATTTACAAAACTTCATTTATCTATATCTATACCTGTTAAGGATAGAAACAAGCACCAAGATTTTACTAAGAACTCAGAACATTTTTTTTGGTCTTCTTTCAAGTACTCTTCCAACAGGAAAAAAAAAAAATGCAAATCCAAGAAAGCCCCCAAAAGTCTGAAGCACTGGGAGCTGGTCATTAGATGAGCAGACTGGATTTTGCCAGCAAGGAAAAATGCTGCTCCTTTTCAGGAGTACAGGATAACTAATTCAATCACAGCAAGCCACCACTTCTCAGGGAAAGGATAAAAGGGAAAGTTTGTGTACAAACTAATGTTCACTGCCACCAAAAGGTGAATGTTTTGTTCCCTTCCTCAGCTTACCCCACAATGCCTCTGCTCCATGCTCTGCACTTACTGTCCCATGACTCAACTCCAAAAAGAAAAATAAAAGAGAAAGTGGAGCATTTGCTGTGGTCAGCAAGCTGAATAACCTCATAGAAAGGCTCTGACTGGAATATGCTGCCTTCTCCAGTTCCTATTTGAATCTGCCTCGAGTGCATGCCCATCTTCCCAGACACTGTCCCAGGGCACAAGAAAAACCAGAAGAAGAGGAAAGGAAAATAACTCTGTCCTTTTCATTTAATGACAGGGAAAGACTAGGTTCCCTTGTTTTACTTACTCTGTGGTGCAGAAGTTGAGTAGCACTCTTGACTTTTCTCAAGGAAGTCAGCCTTTATTTCTGAAAGCAAAGCACCAGTGGAAGCACTCAGTTACCACATCAGAGGTCAGAATAGGACAGACCAGCCATACATGCTTCTAGCTCTTTCCATGAAATCCTCAAGGCTTTTTAGGGCAGGAGGATATGCTGTGCTGCCAAACCAAGCCTGCAGCATAGGCACAGCCTCCTGGACCCCTCTGAGCTGGAGAAAGCTACTGTTATCTATTAGAAAGGGCTTTATTTGGCCCTTCACCCCAAGGCTTCTGCCAATATGACAAATCATTCTTCTTATGTCTCCTTTTAAAAAGACATGTAACTTTCTTCTGTGGCTAAAAATTATCCCATTTTTTTCTCACTGTATCTCCTCATTGCTTCTGCAAGACACATGGAGAAAAATTTCTGAGCAATGAGCCAAGTGCTCCCTTACCTTGCAATTACTTGGTGTAGTCATTCCCCCTGCTAAAGTCAAAGATAACTCACCTCTTTAGAAAAAGAACACTTTTAGTTTTCTTTGCCTGGGGCAATCAAAGATCCACTGTCATAAGTTTTTTGAAGCAGGTATGATATTACTCTTTTTGTTTTGCTTTTCAAAAACCACACAGTTGGGCATTTATCAAAGTTGAAATCTGCCTCTTCTTGAACTTTAAGGTTTTTCACCCAAGCAGATTATCATCATATTATAACCAGTTTTACTTTGGCTCAGGCAGGAGTACACACTGATTTTTTTTAAAAGAAACCCTTTTTCATCCATTCAGATTTCCACTCAACAACTCCCCCTTTTCTAAAAGAACTGAATTATTATCATTTGAATACATTTAAGCAATCATTTCTTACACCATGGAAGAAGTACTGATAAAAGCTGTTACCTTTTAATGGTGCAGAAACGTTTGGTTTCTCAGTTTTGTTACTGTCATGAGCCTTTGCATTCTCCTTTACTGGATTCTGTTCAAAGTAAACTGTAGTACCACCTGTCAGAAGCAAAAAAAGAATAACAAGAGGATTGGCAACATCCTAAATCTGAAGGACCAAGTTGTGGTTTTGGAACAGCCATAGCCTAAATCAGTGATTTTCCAAGTTGTGAACTCCCAAAAGTTACTCTCTTAAAATGCAGCAAAAAGCAACTAAGACTTGAAATGCTTATGGTAAATTTAAGTTCACCATCACAGGCTTCTTTAAAAAAGATAAAATCTAAGGGAGTTCTTGGCTTAAAAACATGAATATTAGGAGCCAAGAAATTCCTTACACTAAGGGGATTCAGCATAAAGACCATGAGAGAGTTTTTCCCACAGCTTTGGGCACTCAACTTACAAACAATAATTGTGCTGTCTTTCTTATGCAGCAATGGGCAGAGGGGAAAAGAAACAGAAGCAAATATAGGAAATAAATTCCCTTGTAATGGAGTCCAAGCCATCCTTTAGTTAGCTCTCATTCTCTCCTAATCCATAACAGCATCCTATTTCACCCCTCAGGTAGGTGGGAAGAATCTAAACCAACTTCTTTCAGCTGTCTGACTTGTAATGGAGTCCAAGCCATCCTTTAGTTAGCTCTCATTCTCTCCTAATCCATAACAGCATCCTAATTTCACCCCTCAGGTAGATGGGATGAATCTAAACCAACATCTTTCAGCTGTCTGCCAAATTACAGAGTCATTCAGCTGTGAAACCCAGCTTAGTTAATGCCCCTAACTAGAAAGAGTAAACGCTGTAGGATATCAGAGATCACAGAGCAAAGGTCAGGGCTGGGAAACCAAATGCAGGAAAGGATGAAGTGCAATCCCAGAACCAAGAGGCTGACAAGAAAAAGCTCAGGTATAGAGTAAAGAGCTGTTGGGGAACAGAGATGGTGGCACAGCTATCAAGCATCAGCAGAGCAAACAGCAAAGGCAGGAATACAACTGGTAACTATTTTCTAACATTCACTCTGGGTCCTTTTACTCTTTAAACAGACCAGGCTCCTGCTGGGGTTCAGCGTGTTTCTGTAGCTCTTTCACCAAGGGCAAGGCACAGCTTGCCACCTAGTGTTTAGTCATGTTATTTCAGCTAAGAAAACAGCCTTTTTCTAACGTGTTCTGGCAGTTTCAGCACACCAGGGTATGTCAAACATACTAAGGAGAAAAACAAAACCAACAAACCCATCCAAACCACTGAAAATGGGAAAAAGATATAAGTTTTGAACTATGGTAAGTCACAGGTGAAGCAGTTAAGTATTTGCACACGCTTAATGGGGCCCTATGTTTTAAACCCATCTTAAAAAGCTCTTAAGTGACTAATTTCCCACAAAGCTCCTCACCAAATTATTTTCAGGAATACCAAACTACATATCCATAGTATTTCACTACGTACCCAGGTTTTACAAGGAAAATCTCCCTGGTAATTGTGACCAGAAGACCAAAAAAAATGTATTAATCTAAAGAGGGCTACTCAGGCAGTCCCTACTCTTAATTCCTCTCCCCTTCTTGGCATCAATCACTATTCTTTGTGTTACAGAGACTTCTTAGAAGTTGTAGAAAAGAAAGGACAATGTAAGACAATTTCCATGGAGACTGCTAACATGTATCTTCAGCTCACTGATCTAGAAGCTGCCCTGATTCAAGGCAGGGGGTTTTAGGCTCTTAAAACTCTGCAAGCTCTTCTTAAAGCTCTTAAAGCTTTCCAGCTCCCCAGGCAAGTTGCCTAACTGGTATTTAAAACCTCTTAGTAGAAGCCAGGAACCAGTTTCTCGAGGTGTGGTTTTGCTTCCATTCTGTTCTCAGGGAAGCAGGACAATTATGCTCCCCCAGCAACCCAGCCTGCTTATTCCCTGCCTCACAGACCATCCCCTAAACTCTGCAGGAAAAAACAAAATACTGCACATCTACAGATGGGGGGGGAACTAATCCTCTGCTTCTATATAAACAATTAAGAGTCTGTTATCATACTTTTACACCTGTTGTGCCTATAATCCAATACAGCTGTTAAGAGCTGGGGAGGGTGGGAGGGAGAGGAGCCTCATTTTCAGAGCCATCTAATTAAAAACCCAACCCTCAGCTGTACCTCCTGAAGCAGCACAGCCACGTTTAAAACACTGAGTCTATTATACCCTGTTGGCCACCATGTGGGAGCAAGAGCTTTTTTCATACACAAACCTCTGTATTTGCCTAAAGAAATACTCATAACCCTCCTCAAGATAAGATTTTTTTTTTTTCCATGCCTCCTGGAAATTCTGCTTCTGGAGCAGAATACAGGCAGACAGATCCTGGTGACAAAAACACAGATGGAAATGGAGAACAGTCTCAGGCTAGCTCAACACATCCCTGAGCACTACCTCACTCCAAAACAAAGAAAAGAGGAAGGAAGTACAATTTATTCACAGTTTCCTGGTGGAATGACAGGCTAAAGCCATATGACTACGTTACACTGAGTTAGCATGTTTCTATAGCTTGCAGAAAGACACGGGTTTCATCTACTAAAGCAACAAGTGGGTGCCACGCAGTGGCAGCTTGTCCAGGAGCAAGTCCCAGAGCATCCTTGGTGTTTCAAAGGAAGAAAAACCCCAGTTATGCACTTCCTGCAGCTCAGCATCCCTTATTTAAATCCTGCCTTTCAAAACCAAGCAGTGTTAGTAAAATTTGGACGCTGTGGTAAAGTAGTGTTCCAAGTGATGCCCTAGGTAAAAAAACAGGGTTTCGGCGTGCTCTGCATGCACTGATCCTTTAAAGGATGGCTTCTCCTCCCATCCCTCGTGTATGGGCTAAGAGGCACAGCGGGATTTCCTCACCTATGTGCCACGGTACCACCTGCCAGGGAGCTCGAACCCAAGAACCCACATTTCCCTGAGCGTGGGGCACTCCAGCCGCTCTGGGAGCTCTGGGAGCTGGAGCCTACCTGGCGATCGGTACGCCTTTATAGGGGGTCGCGTCAGGGAGTCTGGGGTGCCGAAGTGATGCTCGTCTCCTGAAACGAGAAACGGGTGAGGGGCACAGCCGGCAATTCAGCTCAAGCCCACGGGGCCCCGGCCTGAGAGCATTCCAGGAGCAGCAGGCTCACCGGGAGCCCGCGGTCCCGTCCCAACACGCCCGGAGGGGAAGCACACGGCGCCCGCCCGCCTCACTTCGCGCCGCCCCACCGCGCCCGCAACCACATGATCCACCGCGGGCCGCTGCGCCCGCCCGCGCCGCTCACCCTGCAGGGCCGCGCTGTCCACCTCGTCCCCGGCCTCCTCCGGCGGCGCCGCCGCGAGCCGGGGGCTCTTCCGCCGCCGCTTCAGCCCGGGGCCGTCCGGCGGAGCCAGCTCGGGGCCGTCCGGCGGGGCCGCCTCGTCGTCGCCGCTGCCCACCATGCCGCCCGCCGCTGCTCCGCGCCGCCTGCCCCGACCCCGTCCTCTGCCCCGTCCTCTTCCCCGTCCGCCCGCCGCCGCCTGCTCGGGCCTGCAGCTGCCGCCTTCCCGCGGCGGCGGGGGCGGCTCCGCGGGCCTCACTTCCCGCGGGGCGGGACCCGCGCCCTCCGCTTCCGCCCGAGCGCGGAGCGGCCGCCGCGGCGTCACGTGGTACCGGGGCCGGTCCGCCATGGCCCCGGTACCGCCGGAGCGGCCGCGGGGCCCGCGGCGGCGGCCGGAGGGGCCTCACTTCCCGCGGGGCGGGACCCGCGCCCTCCGCTTCCGCCCGAGCGCGGAGCGGCCGCCGCGGCGTCACGTGGTACCGGGGCCGGTCCGCCATGGCCCCGGTACCGCCGGAGCGGCCGCGGGGCCCGCGGCGGCGGCCACCTAGTGTTTAGTCATGTTATTTCAGCTAAGAAAACAGCCTTTTTCTAACGTGTTCTGGCAGTTTCAGCACACCAGGGTATGTCAAACATACTAAGGAGAAAAACAAAACCAACAAACCCATCCAAACCACTGAAAATGGGAAAAAGATATAAGTTTTGAACTATGGTAAGTCACAGGTGAAGCAGTTAAGTATTTGCACACGCTTAATGGGGCCCTATGTTTTAAACCCATCTTAAAAAGCTCTTAAGTGACTAATTTCCCACAAAGCTCCTCACCAAATTATTTTCAGGAATACCAAACTACATATCCATAGTATTTCACTACGTACCCAGGTTTTACAAGGAAAATCTCCCTGGTAATTGTGACCAGAAGACCAAAAAAAATGTATTAATCTAAAGAGGGCTACTCAGGCAGTCCCTACTCTTAATTCCTCTCCCCTTCTTGGCATCAATCACTATTCTTTGTGTTACAGAGACTTCTTAGAAGTTGTAGAAAAGAAAGGACAATGTAAGACAATTTCCATGGAGACTGCTCACATGTATCTTCAGCTCACTGATCTAGAAGCTGCCCTGATTCAAGGCAGGGGGTTTTAGGCTCTTAAAACTCTGCAAGCTCTTCTTAAAGCTCTTAAAGCTTTCCAGCTCCCCAGGCAAGTTGCCTAACTGGTATTTAAAACCTCTTAGTAGAAGCCAGGAACCAGTTTCTCGAGGTGTGGTTTTGCTTCCATTCTGTTCTCAGGGAAGCAGGACAATTATGCTCCCCCAGCAACCCAGCCTGCTTATTCCCTGCCTCACAGACCATCCCCTAAACTCTGCAGGAAAAAACAAAATACTGCACATCTACAGATGGGGGGGGAACTAATCCTCTGCTTCTATATAAACAATTAAGAGTCTGTTATCATACTTTTACACCTGTTGTGCCTATAATCCAATACAGCTGTTAAGAGCTGGGGAGGGTGGGAGGGAGAGGAGCCTCATTTTCAGAGCCATCTAATTAAAAACCCAACCCTCAGCTGTACCTCCTGAAGCAGCACAGCCACGTTTAAAACACTGAGCCTATTATACCCTGTTGGCCACCATGTGGGAGCAAGAGCTTTTTTCATACACAAACCTCTGTATTTGCCTAAAGAAATACTCATAACCCTCCTCAAGATAAGATTTTTTTTTTTTCCATGCCTCCTGGAAATTCTGCTTCTGGAGCAGAATACAGGCAGACAGATCCTGGTGACAAAAACACAGATGGAAATGGAGAACAGTCTCAGGCTAGCTCAACACATCCCTGAGCACTACCTCACTCCAAAACAAAGAAAAGAGGAAGGAAGTACAATTTATTCACAGTTTCCTGGTGGAATGACAGGCTAAAGCCATATGACTACGTTACACTGAGTTAGCATGTTTCTATAGCTTGCAGAAAGACACGGGTTTCATCTACTAAAGCAACAAGTGGGTGCCACGCAGTGGCAGCTTGTCCAGGAGCAAGTCCCAGAGCATCCTTGGTGTTTCAAAGGAAGAAAAACCCCAGTTATGCACTTCCTGCAGCTCAGCATCCCTTATTTAAATCCTGCCTTTCAAAACCAAGCAGTGTTAGTAAAATTTGGACGCTGTGGTAAAGTAGTGTTCCAAGTGATGCCCTAGGTAAAAAAACAGGGTTTCGGCGTGCTCTGCATGCACTGATCCTTTAAAGGATGGCTTCTCCTCCCATCCCTCGTGTATGGGCTAAGAGGCACAGCGGGATTTCCTCACCTATGTGCCACGGTACCACCTGCCAGGGAGCTCGAACCCAAGAACCCACATTTCCCTGAGCGTGGGGCACTCCAGCCGCTCTGGGAGCTCTGGGAGCTGGAGCCTACCTGGCGATCGGTACGCCTTTATAGGGGGTCGCGTCAGGGAGTCTGGGGTGCCGAAGTGATGCTCGTCTCCTGAAACGAGAAACGGGTGAGGGGCACAGCCGGCAATTCAGCTCAAGCCCACGGGGCCCCGGCCTGAGAGCATTCCAGGAGCAGCAGGCTCACCGGGAGCCCGCGGTCCCGTCCCAACACGCCCGGAGGGGAAGCACACGGCGCCCGCCCGCCTCACTTCGCGCCGCCCCACCGCGCCCGCAACCACATGATCCACCGCGGGCCGCTGCGCCCGCCCGCGCCGCTCACCCTGCAGGGCCGCGCTGTCCACCTCGTCCCCGGCCTCCTCCGGCGGCGCCGCCGCGAGCCGGGGGCTCTTCCGCCGCCGCTTCAGCCCGGGGCCGTCCGGCGGAGCCAGCTCGGGGCCGTCCGGCGGGGCCGCCTCGTCGTCGCCGCTGCCCACCATGCCGCCCGCCGCTGCTCCGCGCCGCCTGCCCCGACCCCGTCCTCTGCCCCGTCCTCTTCCCCGTCCGCCCGCCGCCGCCTGCTCGGGCCTGCAGCTGCCGCCTTCCCGCGGCGGCGGGGGCGGCTCCGCGGGCCTCACTTCCCGCGGGGCGGGACCCGCGCCCTCCGCTTCCGCCCGAGCGCGGAGCGGCCGCCGCGGCGTCACGTGGTACCGGGGCCGGTCCGCCATGGCCCCGGTACCGCCGGAGCGGCCGCGGGGCCCGCGGCGGCGGCCGGAGCTGGATCGGGCCCGGGCCCGGCGGGAGCGGCCCCTGGAGCGCCCGTCCGGCGGCCCCGCGGCTGCTGCCCCCCAGTGAAGAAAATGCGGGGCGGGCGCGGCCGCTGAGGGCTGAGGGCTGCCCGCTGCCCGCGCCCCGCTCCGCTCCCCGCCGCGCTGCTTGCTGCGTGCGAACCGATCGCAGCGCGACAAGGGCAGCTGTGCCTTTATCGGAGGCAGAAAAGTCTGTAAAACCCCCCAGTGAAGAAAATGCGGGGCGGGCCTCGCCGCTGAGGGCTGAGGGCTGCCCGCTGCCCGCGCCCCGCTCCGCTCCCCGCCGCGCTGCTTGCTGCGTGCGAACCGATCGCAGCGCGACAAGGGCAGCTGTGCCTTTATCGGAGGCAGAAAAGTCTGTAAAATAAGCACAAATAGCGGCTGAGTAGCAGAGAGAGGTGCTTCGGGGGATGTGAGATCCTCTGGCGCCGATAACATTGCACTGCTCTGTTCCTTAGTGTGGGAATCGTTTTGGTTAGTCAGATCTGGAATGTCTCACTAGGCATTTCACTTTTCTTACCTGTTTGCTCAGATACATTACTGGCAAACGGAATTTTAAATGCGTTTGATTGCATTCTTGATAAAGCTTTTTTACTCACGCATGTGGTAGAGTTCCTACGGCTGGAGGTTTTCAAGATGCAATTTGACAGGACTACAAGATCTCCTTTAGACTCCCTTCCCAGCAGCTCAAGACCTGCTTGGAAATGAGTTGCTAACAAATAGAGAGACCCTTTTACAAATTCACAGAATCACAGAATTGTTCCATTTAGAAGGCACCTCTGGAGATCTTCCAGTCCAACCGCCCCAGCCAAGGCAGAGTCACCTGGAGCAGGTGACAGGAACACGTCCAGGTGGATTTGGAATGTCTCCAGAGAGGGAGATTCCATGCCCTCCTTGGGCAGCTTTCCAGTGCTCTGCCACCCTCAATGTAAAGAAATTCTTCCTCATGTTGAGGTGGAACTTCTTGTGTTTTAGTTTGGCCACTGCTCCTTGTCCTGTCACTGACGAGAGTCTGGCACATTGTGCAATCCAGCAGGAAGGCTGGATGAGGCAAGTGCCATTCAGCCTCCACTCCTGCGCCTGTCTTCTCTGTACAAAGATTTCAAAACAAAAAACACCTTAAATTCTTTACTAACACACCATAAATGTTGCAGTTTCTCCCAAAAGCAAGTAAATATTTGTGAGGTAAGTTATATACACCTCCTACTGTACCAGCACTAAATATTGTTGTTCTTTTCAGTCCTAAAAGCACAACACACACATTGAGCATTGTTTTCTAAAGCAAAAATAAAAGAGGATGTAACAAATACTACATCAGGAAAAGAAAATCAACATAACAATGGCAAGATCCTTTTTTTAAACTGTTTTGTGATGACTTCATGCCCTAGGCCAGCCAGTTAATTTTCCTGCCAAACGCCTTTTTGGGAACTAGGTTCTCTACCTGGAGGGGCTGAAATGACCCCCTGATTTTGTCACACACTTGCCACCAGTTTTGTGACACTTGTGCTTCCGTGGAAAACGTGGCCCTTCAGCCCCAAACACTGTGTTGAAGGGACTGGATGGTTTTAGGGACAGAGGGATAGATAATGCCTGGATTTTCATGAAGCCCTTGCCACCTGCAGCTCCTCTGAGCTGTTCCTTGCTGAGGGAGATCAAGTCGTGGTGTGAGACTGAGGGCAGCCAGGAGCAGCGCCCTCAAGGTGACCTTGGCCCCTGTGAGTCAGCCATGCTGAGTTTTTCCTTCCTGCTTTTCCATTCTCCTGGTTTTACAGCCTCTGCTGCCCCTGGTGAGAGGCTGGTCATGACAAGGGAATGTGCTGAGTCTGCCATGGCCACTGTCCCCTCCTGTCAGGAATGAGGTGCAGTGGCCAGCACACCTCACCTTCTCACCCCCTTCCTGACATGAGCAGGTCAGTACTGATGCCTGTGCACGTGCTGACACCCCGGGTAACGTGGCACTCACATTTTATTGACCCCTCTGACACTGCCTCTGTGCTCCCTGGGCCAGCAAGTGTTCCTCCATACAGCATAAAGTATTTTTTCCTTCCCATTTGAAGGAAGCAAAGAGGTGGCAAGAGGAGGCCAGCGCTTGCTGGCAGGAGCCCAACCTCTTGCCTGTTTTACAAGTGCCTCCGGGGGGGGGGGGGGGGGAGGATTTAGTCAAATTGAAACCAACCAAACACATTAATCCCATCCCCCTTTCAGCCCTCTGCTCTCCAGACTGAGGAGTCCCAGCCACTCAGTGCCTGCTCCTTTCCAGCACTGCCTCACTCGCATTTCCCTGTGTTTTGTCTCAGCCATTTCCTGCTGGGCTCCTCTGGGGATGCTGGTGAAAAGACAGCAAGCTGAGTTCCAGGGGCACTGCTGTCTCTGTTCTGCTGCTCCCTGTGCTGCTGCCTTTCCTCTGGAGTGCTCCATGCTGCTGCTTTCCGTGAAACGTGTCCTGGGCAGGGGGAAAGAGGAAGGGGTTGGAACATCCCATGCCTATACATGCCACTGTGCAGGCACCACCAGTTAGAACAGATTATTTTTTTTGGAAAAGCATTGCCTAAATGAAGCCAAGGGCTGACACACACACTGTCAGACCCTTCCCTGCTTTGCAGTCTCTGGATCACTTCAGGGGACGCTGGGTGGGCTCCACATCCCTCCCCCCCGGCTGATGCTGAAGTCTCTCCATTCCCCGTCCTTCCCAGCCTCCCTGCACTGGCAACGTGACATTTCCAGAGTCTGGGCTTTGCTGCCTATGTGTTTGGGTTACTTTTCTTGTAGTACTTTTCCTAAATCAACTTGCAAACCAGTTCCCTCCTTTCACTATCGTTTCCTTGCTTGAAATCAGCAACACTGTTACGGAATGCAGGAACCCGCCAGTCATGAAGCGCGCCTGAAAAAAAGCGCACAGCCACAGAGTCGCGGAAACACAGCCAAAAAAAAGGAAGTTAATGTTCCCTGAAGGCTCCCGAGAATGACTGCGGGAAGGAAAACTACAGCTCCCAGCAGGCAGCCGGGAGCCAGGGAAGGGCAGAGTTCGCCGTCACGTTTCCAGCGGAGGATTCAGGGTGTGCGCTGGTGTCCTGCCACCAAAGGGCCTCTGGGACGGAGGGCAAGGGGAAAGGCCAGCGCTGGCCTCCTCTTGCCACCTCTTTGCTCCTGATCGCCGCCCTGACCGGCTCCGAACCTGCCCGGGTAAGCGTCCGGCTCCACTTTGTTCTGCTGACTTCCTTCTCCTGCCGGAGCGTCAGCGCCGGGAGCAGGGAGGGGAGGGACGAGCGCCGGGCGGCAGGGCAGCCGCTGCCCCCCACAGCCCCGAACCGTGTGCCGGCGACACTGCGGGGGGCGAGGTGCCCCCTGTGCCGGAAAGCTGCTGCTTTCGGAGCCTGGGCTGGAGGTTTCTGCACAGAAAACCGCACGGACCGCTCTCCAGCGGGGAAAGTTTCTTGGGAGTTTTCCATCCGCCTCAGTGAGCGCGGCTCCGTCAGTGCCCTGTCCCGAAGTGCTTTCCCGGGGGAGTCACGGCTGGAGGCGTGCAGACTCAGGCTGCGCTCCGGGCCCGGCACTGCTGCGGCGGGGTTCTGCCGGATCGCCTCCCGGCCCCGCACGCTGGGGGCAGGCCGGGAGCGACAGCAGCAGGGTCACTGCTCGTGTCGGCCTGGCTGCCAGCTGCCAGGTGCCCAGAGGCTCTCGGGGCAGCCTGCCGAGACCCAGACTCCAGGCCTGGCGTCCGTGGGGGTGAGACAGCAGTGCCTCACCCCCCTGGCATGTCCCAGGATAAATGCGGTCTGCCTTAACCCCTGCACTGACGGGAAGCAAGCTAGCTGACAGCCCATGGGCTGAAGGTTCATGGTTAGGGGCGACATCCGCCCATTTTCACCTTGGGAATCACGAAGGAGGAGCTTCCTCCACCGTGATTCACGGCTCCCGTGTTTCTGCTTATCAGGTTTGTGGGCGTGTGGCTGGAATTGGGCGGACCGGGACGGGATGGTGGCTGTGAGGAGGGCAGGACTCGGTCAGCCTCTGGAACAGCAGGGAGATACAGCTCCCTATGAACGTCGGAGAAAGTGAAACCAAACAGTGCCAGAGCTCCCGGGGAAAAGGAAAATGGAAGAGAATCCAAGCATGGATCTGCTTGGAGGTAAGTGAATCCTTAGTTTACTCCATCTGCTGGGAAGAACCCTTTGCTGCCAGTTTTCAGCATGACAAATCTGTGCAGAAGAAAAATAAACTTTGGAGGTAAGTGAATCCTTAGTTTACTCCATCTGCTGGGAAGATCCCTTTGCTGCCAGTTTTCAGCAGTGACATGACAAACCTGTGCAGAAGAAAAATAAATCAGTAAAAGAATCCCATCTTTTCCAGGCCAAGGAAAGCAAGTTGCCATAATTTTTTAAAAGGTGAAAGATGAACAAGTTACTTTCAGTTTCAGATTCTGACCTGCAACAGGTTTAGACTGTGTCCCAAGATGGCAGTAGAAGGAATGCTGAAGAGAGAGATCCAGACTGGAAGAACTTTCTTCCCCGTATCCTGGTGCTTCCCTTCTGCAGATGCTTAAAGAAAAGCCAGTTTTCCACCACCTGTGGTTGGAAAAACTCTGAAAGAGACAGGGCAGGGGTAGTTTGTGCCCAGCTTGAACAGCAGGATATCTCAAAGTTCCTCGTGTTTCAGTTTCTACCGTGTACTTACATGCTGTGGGAGCCTGGTTATGACTAGTACCTACAAATGTGTCAGTGATAAAGTGATGCCATCACCAGCTCAGGTCTGTCCCAGATAGTCAGAAGTGTCACTGGAATAATCAGCAACAAAGAATGTAAAAATCATGTTCTGACAAGTGACAAGTGCAGCTTTTTCTTTGTTTTCAAATTAGAAGGGAGTTCCTCACCCTTTTAATCAGTGTTTATTCCAATTATAGCATAATAATTGATGTAGTGCTTGATCATTCATAAGCATTTTTTCACAAATAGTACCTGAAATTTGAGCTGCACTTTGGTTTTGTGAGAGTCAGAATATGTCACAAACGCTGTTCAGTTGCAGAATCTCTCTATTGAATTATGCTCCAGTGTTTGTTTCTAATTAAATGTTGCCATAGCTCTTTGGGAGAGCAGCTCCAGCACAGAGACAGAGCATGAGCAGAATTATTATTTACATTCAGACAGATGCTTGAAGTGCATTGGCATAACTGTACTCAACAACAGCCTTAGGAATTATTCAAATCCATCACTATCTGTGAAAATCCACTATCTGTGGAAGATGTGGTAACTTATTTTACCACTGAAGGAAGGAATTGTGTGCCATTCCCACCTAGGACATAAGCTGGAATTGAATTAGCTTTAGCATGGCAGCTGTGAGGTCTGTAGTTTGGATCTGTGGGCTCAGAGAAAAAAATGTTGAAAACAGAGCAGTGTTTTGGCTGTTGCTGAACATCATCAAGGCTTTCTGCCCCTGCCCAGCAAATACCCTGGGGTGGGCAGAAGATTGGGCAGGGACCCAAGGTGGGAAAAGGGTTGTTGAACACAATATAACATCATGCTCAGCAACAAAAACTGGGCCAAAGGAAGAAAGGGAGAAAGGGGATGGCTTCCAAGGTGGCCATTGCTGGGAGACTGGCCTGGCATCAGTCTGCTTGCAGGAGGTGGTGAGTGATTGCCTTTGCATCCTGATTGCCTCCTTCCCTTCACTCAGCTGTCTGAATCTCAACCCAAGAGTGTTCTCACTTCTGGTCACTCTGTTCTCTCCCATCTCACTGGGGGTAAATGTTTCTGCAGTGCCAGAACTGGGAGTTGTGCGGGTGGTGGTAAAGCACTGGGCATTCTTGACTCCTGTGTGGCTCACTGGGCTTGTGAACTCTGATCCCAACAGCTGGACCAGCCCAGGGTGAGGTGGGGAGCACAGCAGAGTGTCCTGTGCACCTAGAGGCCACCCAGGAAACACCTGGGCACCAAGTGACAGGCAGGTGGCCTGAGACATCCTGCAAAGCAGAGGAAGGCTCTTCAGTGTGTGAATCAGCTGCTGATGGGGGAGAGACAACACTCCTGGGTTCAGCTGGTCCCACACTAGAAGAGAAATCTGCCCAGGAAATTGAAGTATTGCCAGAAGAATCTGACAAGACAAGAGAAGGTGTCCCAGAAAGACCCCTGGAAGAACAGGACTTGGATGAAGGTCAGTCTCTCCCCACCCTTGGGCCTGATAACTTGGACCTTGGCTTAGAGCAGGCAGAGCAGGAGAAAGGGTTGTTGGTTCTTGGGCTAAAAGAGACGAAGTGTAGGTCTGTGAATTTTATTCCCCACAGCTGGGCTGGGCCATGAGAATGTGGAAAGCAAAGGAGACAGCCCTGTCCACCAGGAAACACGGGAGCACCAGGAGACAACTGGGCAGTGTGAAAATCTCTGCAAAGCAGAGGAAGATGCCTCACCAACAAGCAAGGCACGGAGCTCTGACAGTGAAATGACCCATTTGGATGTGACTGGTGTGGAAGATGTCCCTAGAGGCAGCTTGGCAGAGAGGAGCAGTGCCACTCTTCCAGACTGGAAGCCAGAGGCACCCAGAGAGCAAGAAACACAGGAGAGCAAGTCCCAAGGCACATTAAGGAAAAGACCAAAAGGTGAGCTGGTGGCTGCACACTGCTGCTCTTCTGCTTCCTACATTTCCCATAGGCACTAGAACAATAGTTGGGTGAGATCTCTCATAGCTGTTGTCACTTCCCTGAAGTCAAACAGCCAAGAAGGTATAAGAAATTATTTGGCTTCTCTTTCTCTTGCCTTTGCTCCTGTTGTGCTTTGAAAGGCATGAAGCCACACTGCACTCTGCACTGTCTTTGTCCTTGCCCAGCCCAAGAGGAGAGAGCCAAGACTCAGGGTATATTAACCCAAAGCAGTATTTCCTCAGCTGGGAGCTCCTGCTTTGCTTACTACAGCTCCATTTGCCTGTTCCCTCAGCAGTGAGTGGCACATTTCTTTTCTCCTGTTGCAGGGGACACAGCCCCAAGCCCAGAGACTCTGTCTTCCCTGCAGAACATCACCACCCAAAACACAGAGCAGGAGAAGGCCAAAAAGTCCCTCCTGTGGAAAGGTGAGGAAAAGAAGCTTCCCTTGCATGTTACTCATCGACCAGAAGGCACTGATCCTCCAGGAGCAAGTAATAAAGCACATTTAATTACTCTTCTCTCTCGAGACCTTTCACAGCCTCTTCTGAGGGTTTGAGAGAAAAAACGTCCCCTTCAATACAGGCTCAGTTCAAGCCTATAGTGGCAGCTTCCCCTCCAGCTCTTCAGCCTCAAAAGCTGGCATATTGTGGTCATCATGCTGTGAGTGCCCTGGGGTGTCCTGGGAGGTCTGGGGGCTGCTGTGCTGAGCGTCCCCCTCCCCAGCCCTGCTCTGTCTGGGGCTCTAAGCAGGGACAGTGATGCTGATCTGCATCAACACATTTCTCCTGTTAGAAGGAGACTGTGCTTTGCCATGGAGAGGGACACAAGGCATTGTGTCTGGACCTTGCTGCCTTCTGTTTTCTGAGCAGAAGCACGGTGGCCTTTGTTCTCTCGTAGCATGGAGGAGGGCAGTGAAAGCAGCACTTTACCTGGGTCAGACACCTCCATATGTGGTGCCCTGAACAGCCACAAACCCCGAAGAAAACAGAGGAGGGGGAAAGAGAAGAAAGCTTGTGGGCAGCTGCAATTTCCTCAGGAAGGTTTTCACAATCCTTGCAAATCTCGTCCCTGGAGCTGCAGCCCTCTCACCTGGCACACTGGAGTGGGAATCTCACAACACAGAGCCAGCAGCCCCTTCACCTTTCCTGGCCAGCTTGCTCCACTTTCCTAGTGCAGGGGGAAGCTCTGAGAGGGCAGAAATAGCCATTGTAGCTACTTTCCAGCTTGTCACTGCGGGTCACTTGGGGCTGACTCCTGTTCCCCGTGTCGTGTCTCTCCCTGCTGCACAGGGCTTTTCATCGTGGGCCTCACAGTGCTGTGCTTGTGCATATTCTGCTTCGGCAGCCCGACCTCCAGCTCCCAGCAGCCCCGCAAGAACCCCGCTGTGGAGGCGTTCCTGTCCCAGTTCGACCAGCTGCAGCACAGCTTCCCGGGCCAGAGCCCCGACCTGTGGCTTCGCGGGCGCAAGTTCCTGCGGAAGCACCTGAACGCGTCCCAGCCCACGCAGCCGGCCATCGTCATCCTCACGGCCGCCCGCCGCGGCGAGCGGACCCTGCGCTGCCTCAGCGCCCGCCTGGCCGACTGCTACTCGGCCGCCCTGCACGGCAGCACGGTGCAGATCGAGGGCAGGGACAAAGCCAGGCTCCACAGCGACCGCGCCAAGCTGGAGGTGGACTCGGAGCTGAGCGCGGCGTTCCAGGCCGGGGGCCGGGCCGCGGTGGTTCACCGCTTCGAGCTGCTGCCCGCGGGGGCCACCCTCATCTTCTACAAGTACTGCGACCACGAGAGCGCCGCCTTCAAGGACGTGGCCCTGCTGCTGACGGTGCTGCTGGAAGAGGATGTGCTGGAAAGCCACATCAGCCTCCAGCAGGTGGAGGAGAGGGTCCGTGACTTCCTCTGGGCCAAGTTCACCAGCACCAGGAGCCCCAGCTCCTACGACCACATGGACTCCGACAAGCTGAGCGGGCTGTGGAGCCGCATCTCCCACCTGGTCCTACCCATACACCCGGTACAGACCATCGAGGACGGGGGCTGCTATGCCAAAGCCTAGGGACACAAGTGGCCAGAGCCCCGAGGAGGGTTGGAAAGATGGTCCTGGCTGGCTCTGGTACAGGCAGAGGCACAACTGGTGTTACTTCTCTTCAATTTGTTTCTTGTAGGTTCCTGGGAAGAGTTTGACAGGTAGAAGTTGATCCAGGACATTTGGGCAGCTGAGTCCTGGAGGTGATACACACACTTCCTTCTGGCAGATGGGAACAAGGGGTACTTTAGAGTTCCACAGGAGAACATCAGCGTGTGGGGAGGCAGGAGGGAAAACAGGACCTGGCAGGTAGCCTTTCTATCAAGAACTAGATAGTGTTCACAACTAGTACAGCAGAAAGATGCTGTGATTCAGCAGCTCTTTCATCTCTCCCTGCCCCTCAGCTTGCTACAGTTGTGTACATCAGTCTCACAATATATTTTATCCAGGGAGCTGCTGGAACACAGAACGATCAAATTCCTCAAGGCCCAAAATTTTGAAGGCATGCTTCAAAAAGAAAAGCAGTTTGCCAGTTAAGGATGTGACCAGTCAGCCCCAGTAGTGTCCCACCTGCACAGCCCGATTGACACCAGGCAAAGCCCAGATCCTCAGACAAACCTGCAATTCAGAGATCCCCTAAACATCAATTACCAGAAAATCCTGGTTGTCAGCACTTGAACACTACCCTAATGGCAGGGATCCCACGAGGGGACCCCAAGTGCCAGAGAACAAGCTCCAGAACCAGAGAGCAATGAAACAGTTGCTGCCACTGTGATAGTGTGAAGCCTCAAGGGATTACACAGGTGAAAAAATGAATAATACAATGTAATTTAATGCTTCCTCTCTCTGAAACAAGTCCACTCTATCCCTTTGCCACAGAAAGGCTGTGACAATCTCCTCGGGCTGATGCTTTGGTCCCACACAACAGATTGTTCTTCACCTGGATCTCTGGTCTGTGTGCAGGGCTGGCAGCCTGTGCCAGCCTCTCCCCAGGTGACTTCTATTGAGGAATGTAGATGTTAACATTGGGATTTCAAACCATGTAGGGTAGCACACCAGGTCCTTGCCCCTCCAAGGGTACATTTGCCTCCCTGCCAGGCAGATGGAGCTCTGGCATCTGCCAAAGCAAGTAGGAGCAGAGCTGGGTTAGCTGGTAAAGACCAAATCTCTGCCATTAACACTAAAATTCCTTGACAAAGCAGGTTAGCTTCTTTCTGTGCCTTCTCTTCTGCATCCTAGGAAGAGAACTCCAAGTCCTGGAAACACTGTGGTTTCCCTGCACACTGTGTTTTTGCAGGTGCTGTGGGGCAGAGCAGCCAACTCAGGAGCACCTGGAGGGGCAGGTGCAGGTTACAGCATTTGTTATAACCCAAGGGCAGCCCCAGGGACCAGCCCCATGTGCCTGTGCAGGAGCAGCTGTAGCAGATCATGGCCTTGCAGAGCCAGGCTCTGTGACCAAACAAGAACAAGTCCACAGCCCCATGGTGGTTTTTAGCAGATGCACATCAGGGTGCTCCTTACAGCAGCTGGACCCTGGTGTTGGATGGGTCTCCTGCCAACAGTGCCTTGCTGATCTGCCCCACCAAGGGCTTGAGGAGGTGCAGCCCTGCACCCTAAAAACCACAGCCCTGTCTCTTCTTTCCCCCTGTCGTGTGCCTTGACCTATCCCAGAGATTAGTGGCCCTTAACTTGGAGGAGGGGACAAAATGAAGGAAGAGGAAGGGTTATTTTTTCATGTTCTGGCCAAAGAACAGACTTTTTGGTTGGCTGGGGACATGAAGACAAGACCACAGGGGTTTTAACCGTGATAAACACTGGGCTAAATGTGAGAACTGCCCGCTGGAGCCCAGGGCAGGGTTTGATAGAAGACACAGATTGCTTCCTCCTCTCCCTCTTTTCTATTGCTGTACACTACTTTGGTGAGAGAAAACACTGTATCCTGCTCTGCAGGGTGTTGATGTAAGAACCAGCAGAGCATTAATCATGCTATGCCAGTGTTTGTTGGAAATGTGTATTTTAATATTCTCTCTCTCCATTTTGCATACTGTGTTTGCAATGCATAGCCCAGGTATGCAAAGGCAACTCCCTGTTGCTGAAAGTGTCACCCACCTGAGTTCTTCCAATACTGAGATATTTTTATGGCCTTCTAAAGGCAAATATCTGCTTGCTTCTGGAACAGGATTTCTATTTAAAAATAAATGGTGAGATTATGAAAGAAGCCAGCAAAGTGAGAGTGGAGTCTGACTGTATTCCATTCTTTTTTCTCAGCTATTTTCATTAAGGTGAAGAGATCATCATATTAGGCAGAGTTTATTTAGGTTAGGGCTGTAGCTGTGCAAACAAAGTGAATATTTGCTTTTCCTGGAAAAACTAAACAATATTTTTCTCAGTTGTTTGGGGCAAATATTTGCAGCTTTTTCAACTGAGGAAAAATTAAAAACAACCCCCCAAAGATTCAACCCAGGCTGAAGTACACTGGGGTTTGCATAATACTTAATGATAATAAATGAAGCTGAAATCCACTGACAACTGAAATGTTTCAGAAATACAAAAAGCAAATATTTCTCATTTCAACAGATTGGTTCCACTTGATATTCCACCACCTCAGCACACTCAAACTTTTAGTTTTGTGATGAATTATTTTGCCCAGCTGTAGCCTAAACAGAGAGGTCTGGAAAAGAAAGGATTTACCCTGTTAGTTTGGATTTTCTTCAGTCCCCTGACAACAATAGCCATAACAATGGCACCTGCCTTCACATGGATGTCCATGTGATTGATTGCCAGAAGTAAACATCACCCATCTCCTGTTTGATGCCAGAGGATTTGGTCTTACACCAAAGATTCACATGAGAACCCAGTGTCCCCAGGTACAGCAATGTAGTTTTTTGATGCAAAAACCAGGCTGCTTTTTTAAGACTGAAGTATTTTAAAATCTTTTAAAAGTTTTTTAAGAACAAGCTCAGAGGCAGAAAGGTGCACTGGTGGGTTTTTTTGAGTCCCAATCTCTTCAGGAAAGGATGTGTTGCCACGAGGTGCTCAACAATCCTAAAAATCACCTTGAAAATTACACAGGAGCACAACTGAGGGGCAAAACCAGTCCTGGAAGGCCAGCCTGGACTGCTGCAGCACAAAATCAGCACTGATTATCCCTGTGAATGTGCTGCTGTCCTGGAGCAGGTGCAGCTTTGTCACCCTCAGCGTTTAAAGCCACGTGGCCCAGCCAGTGCTGCCCAGGTGTGGCACATCGCCCTGTGCTGCCTGCCCCTGTGACAGGTACATTCCTGACACTTCCCTTCTCACCTTTTTGCAGCAGCACGGGCTGGAGCTGGCAGAAGGCAGGGCACAAAGAGGAGGAGGAGGAGGAGGAGTGAACCCAGTTCAGCCACATCTCTCCTGTGAGCTCATCTGCAGCTTAAGCCTCCTGCAGCTCCATGCACAGGGCTGCTCCCTCGGGGGCCACTTTCTGGCCTACAAAACATCCATTGTAATTGAGATTTGCAGATATTGGGAGCTGGAAGCTGTTTTTATTTCCCACCTCAGACTCTGCAGGGGAAGCAGCTGTACAATGAATCACACAAAGGGGCTTGGCCTCAGCCTGTGGGACGTGGATCCATGAAAAGGCTCAAAGAATGCAGCTTAAAAGTGTGTTCCCCACAGAGGGAGGGGGCAAAGCCATGGCAGGCATCCCCCTGGCCTCTCCCTGCTGTATCTGGACTGTGCAGTTCTGCTGAGGCTGAGGAGAGGCTCTGCGGGTCCCTCCTGAGGGCACTCAAGAGCTGAGGATCCTCTCAGAGCTGATGCAGAGGTATCAGGACAGCACAACACAAGGGATGGAAACAGCCTGCACACAGCTCAGAGTCCTTTGAGGTCTGCTCCATCCCTGCCCCAGCAGCCCAGGGATCACTCAGACCCCTCTGGGAAACAAAAACCAGGACATGGCAATGTCCACAGGGGAGCAGACCTGGCCAGACAATGACAGCTTGAGCTGAAGGAAGCCCCTGACCTCGGTGTTAACAGAGCTGAATCCTTAGGGCTGCTCAGAGCAGTAGGAAAAAGGATCAGCCACAGTCCTGGGCAAAGTTGGTGTCTGCAGAGTGCCTGGACCACACAGGTTCCTCCTCACAGGGAGAGAAAAGTCCAATTGTTCCTGCTCTGGGGCAAGCACCAGGCTCCCTCCAGCAGGCTGGGCAGCAGCAGGAACACACACAGGGAAATAAAGAGGTGCCTAAAGACCTCTCCACACCAGGCCAGTGTCACATACATCTTTCTTAACTCTCAGCCTCTATAATTATGATCCCAAGACTTTCCCCATGAGAAGGCAGCTGCTACCTGTGACAGGTGAGTTGGGAGCAGAATGCATCAGGACCTGATGCAACAGCAGCCACAAACACTGCTTCTCAATTCCAGAGGCCTGTGGTTCCCCTCCTGATTGTGTTTGGGAGATTTTTTGGGAAACTGTTGGCTGATGGAACCAAATTCAACGAAAGAAGAGGTTGAAATAATCCCAGGCAACTTCCAGAGGGCAGAGGATGAGTGTGAATGAGTCCCAAACAGGACTGGCATCCATAATGGAAAACATTGGCTATGGAGAGACAGCTGGGATGAAAATATGGGTGCTACCACAGGGGAGATCCTCAAACTCATTAATCATTTAAACACTGCCCCGTGGCAGTACAGACCTGCTTTCTGTTAACAGGACACATGAAACTGGAAAGCAACAAGGGGAAAGCCACTTGTGATGGCAGAGCTGAATGCAAGGCCACCAAGGGCTGCTGCACATGCTGGGCTCAGTCTGCTCACACATAACTTATCCCACAGCAGAACCAGCTGGCCCTATTGGAAAGTGGCAGCTTTACTTTATAGTCTCAATAAAGACAGTAGGAAAAAAAAATAATTGAGATTTCCAATTGGATTGGAAATTATTAAGAGGCTGGGAGTAACTTGTGGTGGCTTCATTTAATCAGTTGAGTTACCAAACCTTCCCAGACACAGGTTAATGTTGGGGGTGTCTCAAGACTACTTTATCTCCCATATCCTTGTTCCTTGAGAGTATTCAAACCCTCCTCTACACCTCGAGGAAAGAACCACACTGCCTGAACTCAGGATGTGAAATGCCAAGAGCAGCATTTTAAACCCCGTCCTTCTGCCTTCCACACTGCACTCGTATCACCCTGCGAGCACAGGAGGCTCAGGAGTGATGAAAGGGGATGAAAGCAGGACTAGCAAGAAGGGTCAGGAGAGAGGGGCACGGAGGGGCCCTGGAGGGGAGAGCAGCGGAGGCCACCTGGATTTGCCCCGTCTCGCTCCCGCAGAGCCTCACAGGCAGATCCCCTCTCCAAACGATCCGTGCTGCCCAGCCTCGCCCTGCCTGCCAGGGCTCCTCTCGAACACTGCTTTGGAGAGCGCCTGCAGGAGATCAGACGCTGAAACTGAGCTAAAACTGCTGAAACTCGCTCAGCTGGAGCCAGCCAGCCCCTTTTTCTGCTTAGGCACAGCCTCTCCCCTACCTCCGTGCCCCTCCACTATTTTTCTTATCTTCGGGGCAGGAGCTGGCTCGGAGGAACATTACACGGGGCTGCAGCAGGGCAGGACCGCCAGGAGCCGATGGAAGCTTTTCTCCCCTCCCTCCTTTTGTAGACCGGAGCTGGCTCGGAGGAACATTACACGGGGCTGCAGCAGGGCAGGACCGCCAGGAGCCGAAGCTTTTCTCCCCTCCTTTTGTAGACTCAACCGTGTTCTTTGTCAGTGCTGCTCACCCTCATTTTCTCCGGCTGGGTCAGCAGCAGATCGGCCCCTCCTCCCCTTGCCCCTCCCTGCCGGGAAACAGCTTTGATCAGGAGTCTCCCTGCTGACATCCCTGTCTTTCCTCTCCCCTCCCTCCACCTTGAGGCTGAAACCCTCGGTGAGGGAGCGCTGAGGACTCGATCTCCTCCCCGCACTAATTACAGCACATCTGGCAGGCAGCAGCCGGGGACACCTGATGCCATTTCTGCACAGCCTGTGGCCACGGATCCCAGCAGGCAGCTCCCGGGAGGTGTGCCAGCACGGCCACGGGCACCGTCCTGCCAAAAGCTGCCTTCTGGCCACCAGAAAACAGCAACCCAGAGAGGAGAGATCGGAGAGCCTCTTCCAGTGCCTAAAGGGGCTCCAAGAGAGCTGGAGAGGGAGGTTTTGTTAAGGACATGGAGTGACAGGACAAGGGGGAATGTCAGAGGGCAGGGTTAGATGGGATATTGGGAATAAATTCTTCCCTGTGAGGAGGCCCTGGCACAGATTGCCCAGGGAAGCTGTGGCTTCCCCATCCCTGGAAGTGCCAAGGCCAGGTTGGACAGGACTTGGAGCAGCCTGGGATATTGGAAAGTGTCCCTGCCCGTGGCAGGGAGTGTAACAAGGCAGTCTCTAAGGTCCCTTCCAACCCAAACCATCCTAGGATCCTGTGAATCAACCACCACCCCAGCAAGAGCAGCTCCCGGTGTCCCGGGGGATGCTGTGCTCTGTCCCAGCGCGGGCAGAGGGATGCCCTGGCAAGCAGAGCTTGCCTACAGAGGGCAGGAAGGAGGAATCGGGCAGCAAAACACTTTTGTGCGGGAGGAGACGAACGGAGCGCTCCGCTCGAGGGCGAGGGGCAGCGCGGTGGCTCCGCAGGGACCGCTCGGTGCCGGGGCCGCCGCGGGGGCTCGGAAAGAGCCGCAGGCAGCGCCGAGAGAGCTCCGAGCCCCGGGAGCGGCGGCAGCAGGGCGGTGCGAGGGGCAGGCGGGGCGCGGCGGGGCCCGAGGAGCGCCCGGCCCCCATCCCATCCCCATCCCATCCCATCCCTGCCCCATCCCTCCATCCCTCCCCCGCCGAGCGGCCGCGCCGCGGGTCGCCGCCCGCCGCCCGGCAGGTTGTAAAGTCATTAACTCCCCCAGCCATGCCGGGCCGAGCTCCGCGGGCCCCGCCGCGCCCGCAGCCGCCGCTGGTGGGCCGCCGAGCCGCCTCCTCCTCCGCGGCAGCGGCAGCAGCAGCGCGGCATGGCCGCCGCTCCCCGCCGCCTCCTCCTCCTCCTCCTCCTCCGCGCCGCCGCCCCCCTCGGCGATAAGGTAAGCGGCGGCCGCCGAGCCTCCCCCCGCGCCCTCCCTCTCTCCTGCCTTCCTTCCTTCCCGTCCTCCCTCCCCTCGGGGAGCCGCGGCGGGGCAGGGACCGAGAGGGGTCCGACCCGCGGCCCCTCGCCCTTCCCCGCAGGTTTCAGGTTCCCGTGCTCCGGGATCCCCGCGCTTCCCTCCCTCACTCCTGCGCTGCTTGGCAAGGGGGTTTCGTCGCCTGTCCCCCAGGCTGACCCCAGGAGCAGGCTTTGCCCGCTTGCCGTGCCTCACTAACAAAAGGCTGTCGGGGGTGTGAGGATGCACCAAGAGGGTCCCAGCATCACCCGAGGGACCGCGGGGGCGCGGCGCCGTTCCCTGGCTGGGGCTTCGCCCGAAGCTGCCCACCACGTTCATCCCTCCACGTTCGTCCCTAGCAGAAGGTTGGCTCAAGTTTAGGGCTGGAAACAAACAGATTTCCCCTTTCCCTGTCCCCCCCACCACCCCGAGCTTGGCTTTAGGCAGCTGCTTTCCCCACTGACCATGGCGTGCCTGTCCAGGCATCAGAGCCCCGCGCTGCCCTCATCTCTTCTCCCCTCCACAAAGCACCCCTCAGCCTGGTCCTCCTCCCGTGGCACTTGTTTCTCCGCAGCACCGAGACCCCTGTGCCTGTCCCGTCTCCTTCCCGAGGCCCAGCCGGGGTGAATCGCCCCCGTTCCCGTGGCAGGGCCGGCTGAATTCCGTGTTCCCGGCAGAAATCCCGACTTCGCGGGGTGCCGGCCGTGCCCCTGCCTCCACGGGTCACTGCCTGCATTGTACCTCCCGTTTCCTCGAGGGGAACCTGGCCGGATTTCTTTGCTGCCTAAGGAATTCTGCTCTGCTAAAGGAAGAGGGTTTTGGGTTGTGCTTCCTACCCCCAGACTCATGCCTGGGATAAAGCAATCCCATGTGAGCCATTTTAGACACAGAGAAGACCAGACACTGCAGATTTACTGGGGATAACTCAGGTTTGAGGAGCAGCAGCAGTGCCTCCTGTTCTGGGGTTTGTCTTAATTTTGAAGCTCAAGTGTCTCATTCCCACTTTGTTTTTACCTCCCTGCACATCTGCTGCCTGTTCTGTTTACCCCTGAGCTGCAGGGCTAAGTCAGAAGCTTCAGGCAGAGCAAGCCAGGTCAAGCTAAACAGATGTGAAGTCCTTAATTTGGGACCGACCTGGATGGACTCCTCCATCACCACGTGTGCGCAAGCCCTGGCTGCTCCGTTCTCCCTGCCCCCAGCAGCTGTGTTTGCACAACACCTCAGACGAGGGCATCCCCAGGTGGGAGGAGGATAAACACACACCAGCTCTGTCCTGAGCATTCCCGTGCTCCCCACGGAGCAATCCGATCACACATGATGTGCTGTGAATTGTCCCGGTTGCTGGTACTGATAGTTGTCGATCTCCGGTGCAAGGCACCCCACAAAATGCTCATTGGGGAATTCCCCCTGCCCTCCCGTTGTCCATATAAAACATTTTACAAAGAGCGTCAGAAAACCTCAGCCCATAGTTTGGGCAAGCAACTTCCGAACTAACTTCCTTCCTAACTGCATTCAATGCCTCTGCAAAACCTGGTGATGGACGTGTCTCACGTTCACTCCCTTCTCCCCCTTCACAGTTTTCCATCCTTTCCAGCAGCTTGCCCCAGGATAACAGCGTTGTCCTGCTTGCACTGACTTGGACCCAGTGTTTTGGGATGACGTGCAGCGCCTGCCTGTGAACTTTCTGTCATGGCAGGATTATGAACAGAACTTGGTAGTTTCCCTATTGACTTATGTTCACTGCTTTTCTAATTTGCTTTTCATCTGTGCCTCATTATATGTCCAGATTTTTGTTACTTATCTGCTGCAATTCCACATCCTTAACAAGCTTCCATTTTCCCACAGATTACTGTTCTTCCTGATCCCTTAATTATTCTGCATTGCTTGTTTTACCATTCATAGGATACCTGCCCCTATGAAAAACTCCTCAGATACCTTGTTTCAGCTTTTCTAGGGAAAATTTGGGTTTGTGTGTGCTTCCAGTATTGAATCTCTCACACGGACTATTTAGTCTACACAAATAGTGTAAAACAATGACAGGATGAGAAATAGCTTTATACCAGCCCCACTTCTTTTGTGAAACATTGGGGTATAATTGCAACTGCTATTGTTTTTTCTCGGGGCTCTGGTAGAGTGTATCACCGCAGTTTTAGTCAGAGAATGAGATGAGGAACCCAAACCAGGGGCATTGAACACGATCATTCATTCCCAGATAATAATCTGCCATTCATTCCAGGCATTCAGACATCTGAAGCTACTTAGTATTTCAGTAAGTGCCGTGGTTTGCCGCAGAGAGAAACCCTTCAGTAAAGGGATTGTGGAAATTTTTTGGTAGAGGACATACAGTTAACAGCCTCAGAAAAGGTCTGGGAAGAATTTATTTCATTTTCAGCTGCTGTTTTGAGTTGTCCTACACGCTCAGACAACGTTTTACGACAGCTACTGTGCCCTTCAGTGGTGGGCCAGCCCTCAAGGCTGCAGAGAGAGCCTTTCCCCCAGCTCCTCTATTAAGGAGGCATGTTTGTGGTCTCTCTTCCCAGACAGCTTTTTTTTCCAGGAGCCAGGCTCTAATGAATCTCAAGATTAGGCACAACAATAAGCAACACGGGGGACTGGGCCACCGACACGGTAATTGCAGCAACCCCCAGGTCTCTGGGAAAGCCAGTGTAGCTCTGAGCTGATCCAGGGCATGACAGACAGGCAGTGGAGAATTTATTTTATCCCTTTAAACTTCAGAAAGGCCGCCTGGAAATCCGATAGGATGTCAGGCCGGGCCCACCCTTCTGTGCAGGGCTGAAGCATTTTTTGCTTGTGGCAGCCTTTGTTTGGCAGGGGGGAGAGGGGAAGCAGCTGCTGGGCCTTGGCTTGGGCAGAAAGAGCTTTCAGTAGCACTGGCTTGGAGAGTGATGTTCCTTTGACACTGGCAAGTCTGGAGACAGGAATTTTCTCCTGGAAAAGTTCCCTGCAGGATGGGGTTCCCCCGGTGAGGGGATGGGAGGGCAGCCCTCCCATGGCCCCCAGCACAGGTGTGGAGGCACAGGAATTCCTTGCTTAGCCTCAGAGAGGAAAAGCTGCAGCTCTGTAACCACCAGGTGCCAAACCACAGGCACCTCGGGGGAAATTCCTGTGGGGAGCACCTGGCTGAGCTGGAATATGGTCTGCCTTTTCTAGGGATGGAAATTCTCATCACCTAAGGAATCATATCTCCTTTAGGCAGAGCCCTTGGCCAGGGCCAGCCTTATAAAGGCTGGACCCACGTGCATCTCCTGTGCCAGCCTGCTCCTTTTTTGCATGATTCTGCAGCAGAGTGCAAATTAGAGCAGCTCCAGCATCTCCCATAACCAGGACAGTGCAAAAGAGTTCAAAATTCAGCCCTTTTTATTTCTCCCTCTGTGAGGAGTAGGTGGGTAGGGAGGATTCATTTGTCCAGAGTTCACTCTTGGGATTTGTTGAGAGGCTTGGGAAACTGAAGCTAGGAGTTAATCTAATCTGGACTCTGTCCCACAGTCCTTAATTTATTATCTAGACTTTTGGAAAATGCATATATCTTCAATTAAAAACAAGAACCATTTGTGTGTCGTGGTCAACGCAGACTTATTTCTGACACTACAATAAATTCAGCAGAGATTGGAACCAGCTGCCCCAGCTCTAAGTACCTGAAGTTCCCACTCCTAGTCCAGGCCTAGGACTCAGATGCAGTCATGCCATAAGGGACATGGCCAAGGGGACAGCTCAGCATTGTCCTTGCTTACACAAGAAAATAAATGCTCCTAGGGAAGGTCTGGCAAGGGAGCTTGCTCATGGAAAACCTGAGAGCCAAATCAATCTGCTTAAAAAGTGATTGATTCCTCCAGCACAGAGAGGAAGCAGGAGCAGGGATTATGGATATGGGGGAACACGTTCTATTAAAAGAACAAATCTCCCTGACCAGCACCTTTCAATAAATCTTCATCCTGTCAGAGAGGTGCAGTGCAGAGATGTGTCCTGTCCTATTTCTCACAGAAAGAAGCTCACAAAGGCAGGGATGCTGATCTCCCCCAAAGCTCAGCTGTGCCCCCACATCCCTGATCTCCTTGCACCCAGGCAAAGCACCCCAAGAGCAGGAACCCTGAAAGGAGCCTGCAGCTTCTCACCATTCCAAATACACAAACCCTGCCTTGTACCTGGGCTAGATCAACAGAGCAGACTGTTCCTCTTCACCTGCTCTCCTCCTGCCCCTTCTCACCTGCTGGGATCACAAGATCCTCAGGGCAGGACTACCTTGTAGGTTACAGCTACTCATGTTTTATCTTCTGTCCAGGCAGTCCATGTGCCTCTTGGAAGGGGTAAGACACCAGCTTTGGTTTTTCCTCCAGCTATGGGAGAATCAATTTTGTGCTGAGCTCTCCATTCAGACACCAGATAAATCACTGGAATTCTCCTTCCTGACAGCTGTGAAGAGTTCTTCCACCCCAGCCTTGAAATATGTGTCACAAAGAAGCATAGGAGTGGTCGGGGAAAAATTTTAGCTGAAAATCCCTTACAATGAGAGACTCTTGGTTTATTTCCTTTGTAAATGTGGAAGCTGCACAGTCAGAATTTCCATTTACAGTCTGATAATATACAGTGAGACAAAAATTCTCACAGGAAATTGGTTAAGATGATAGTTTGGAAGAACAGAAAAAGGTATTTTTGTAAACATGTCTGTTTCTTTTAATTTCGTTTTCCTAATGAGCAGCTCAGCTGCTGCCCACAGCATTTGGTCCCTGTCAGCTCCAGTCAGAACACTGAAGTACAACAAAGAGTTTTGTTGTCTTGTTTTTGAAATCAGCTATTGCAATCACTGGAGAGCAAGGCATCGGGTACCCGGGTGCTTTTTTTGCAGCAGAGTTGGCCATCAGAAAGAGGCACAATGCACATTTCATCCATTTAATTTACAACTTCAAACCATTTGCATAAAGCAGCTGCATCTCCTCTGCCCAGAGGCTGCTCTGCTGGCAGGCACTGAGGAAACACAAGTTCTCAGGCAGGAATTACATGACAAAAAGAAGAGCACTTTGGCTTTATTACACCGTGAAAGAGCATTAAAGCCAAGAGACAGCCCAAGCAGTGAGCAGAGCACATTTAGAGATGAGCAAACCCTGCAGAGTTTTCTCTCCCATCCATCAGTTCTGCTTTGCAGAGGGTTGTTTACAACAGGACCAACTAAACCCTGCGTGTTTTGCTAACAACAACTTCCCTGAGCCCTTGCTTTAGGAAAGCACACTTCACACACACACACAGAGTATTAACTTTTGTCCATTAATATTTAAACACTTGGCATCTTGGCTGGATAAATCCCTTCCAGTCACTGTCCTGTGTTAAACTCAGGGCTACATTCAGCACTATTCACAGCTGTGTTTCACTAAACAGCAGATTAGTTCTTGCACAGGCAAGTTTGCCAAAGTCCCTGGGAGCTTTTAGACCATCAGACACTAAACAGGAAAATACTGCCAGGGAAAAAAAAAACCCAGCTAAACCACGGAATTGCTTACCTGCTGGGAATTGTGGAGGCACAGCCAACAGCAGCCTGAACCCTGCTGGGGCTGGAGGAGCTCAGGTTTGCCAAATTTGAAGGCTGAGACCCAGCAAGGTGTGCTGGGAGAGGGAGCATTCCTCCTCTGAACATAGTGGGGTTTGTGGGGAGAGGCTCTGGTTCTGAAGCTCTCTTGAAAATTATTGGGGGATGAGGAGCCTGGATCTGAGCTGCTTTAGTCACAAAGGGAAGGTTATTCATGGAAATAACAGCTCTGAGGATTGACACCTGTGTACTTGGAGCTTCCCTGCACAGCCAAGAAGTGCAGCTCTTCCTCTTCTCTCCTGAGGCAGGTGTGAGCTGTGCTGGGAGTGATGCTGTGGCCAGGCTGCTCTTTCTGCCACCCATGTCCAGCCCTACAGCCTTTCTCCATCCCATGAGATTCCAAGGCATCCTGCTTCCCAAGAGGAGCTCAGTCTTGGAGGGAAGTTTTAATTTTGAGATCCTGGTGTGTCCCCACAGGACTCAGACCCTGGCACATTTGTCCCACTGCTGGGTCTTTAGGAGGCATCCAGGTGACAGGACAGCTGCCTTCGGTGGTGAGGAGCCAGGTTCTCCAGCTAACAATGCTCTGTTTCTGTCAGGACAGTAGTGAGGCAGCAGATGGAGCTGGCACCTGGGGTGAAGAAGTCACCAAGTGGTGGGGAGAGTGGAGCTCCTGGTCCACCTGCTCCCGGTCCTGCGGAGGGGGAGTCACGTCCCGGGAGAGGCACTGCTTGAGACAGAGGTGAGCTGTGGCCAGCCTGAGCCCCTGGCCAGGGCAAGGGGGTGCCCCAGACCTGTGTTTTGGGGCTGAAAAAAAAACCCTGGTTTGCAGGGTGAGCTGTTCCCTCAGCTGTGGCCCCTGGGAAAGGAAGGCAGCTGTTGTGTGTGGGCAGTGGTGACAGGAGAGGCACGCTGCAGTGGGCAGGTGACAGGTTCCCTGATGTCACCCACTCAGCTTGACTTATCTGACAGGGAGCAAGGGGTTGGTCCTCTCTTGGGGTCCTGAAGATGACAGAGTTATGGGCTGGCTCTGTTCCTCTTCTTTCCCTCACAAACCTTTATTGCCGTGGCTGCTCTGACCAGCCCAGCCCTGATTTGTGGCCAGTTCCTGTGCTCAGGATGGGAGCACATGCTGCCAGACACCTTGTGGGGACTTGATTTACTCCTGGCAGCAGCCAGCTCAGCCACATCTCAGCAATTTCCCCTCCTTATTCCCTGCAGAGCTGGCAAGTTTTTCCCCTCTGTCATTTACCTGGCTGTCACCTGACAGCATCTGCATTTGTTCCCTACAGCTGTAACAGTGCTGGGATCAGTGGGATTGGGTTTGTGGGAGTGGGGAGAGCAGGGAAACTGCTGCCAGAACTTAGCTGCTGTCCTCTCTGGGCTACCTTGGCACCAATTCCCCCTCCTCCTCCTCCTCTCCTCGTCCTCCAGCAGCTCTGTAAGCTGCTGCTCCGGGCTGGTGGGATGTTAATGAGAGCAGGCATCCTGCAGCACAGCGAGCTTTCCCTTCTGCGTGACTGCACTGCTGAGCACAGCAAGCTCAGACCAGGGCCCCCCACCTGCCCTCCTTCCTGCAGCAGAAAACTTCTTTTTGGTGAGATGGTTGACAGCATGGTGAAGGTCCAGGTGTGCTGTAGGACCTTCCCTCAGGCTGTGGCCTCTCTGGACGTCTCTGCTGCTGCTCCTCCTCTCCAACACCCTGGGAAATCAATGGGGAACAGCGCAGGGAGGGAGCCTGGGGCTGTCCTGCACCTCTGCAGCCAGAGCAGCCCTTCTGCCCTTTGCCTGCTTCCAGAAGAGAGATTTTTCTCTCCATTTGATGCCAGCTCTATTCTTGACTCCCCAGCTGGGCAGGGAAAGGTTTGCTGTGGTGTTTTAGTCCAGGGATTAAATTTGAATTAAAAAAAAAGAGAAATCCCAGCCCAAAGGTTTTTGCAGCTTTATGGTGAATGGCTTAAGTGTGAGCCAGGTATGGCAACAAAACAATTTCTGACTGAGTCTGCAGGAAGCCTCTGCTTCTGAAAGGCATGACACTTTTGAAGTCTTACTGCAAATTTAGGCTCTGCCTGTGTCATGTAAAGCATTGCTCTGGAGGGACAGCTGCAGTACCTCCAGCCAGGCCAGCCTGAATATGCTTATGGTGTTCTTGTATTCTCAGTTCCCAGTGCTGTTAACACATTGTCTGCTGCAGGTCTTTGCACATTGCCTAAATTATTTTGCAGATCATTAGTGCATTGCCTTAACCTGTGGTCTCAGCCACTCTCCATATATCTGCACAGCTTTCAAGATTTTTTTTTGTCTTTGCATCAGCCCAATATCTCCTGGATAGCTCGCATTGGCCAGAGTGAAAGATTCAAGTGTTGATAAATTCCTGTGGTTTTGGCTCATCACCTGTATCAAGCCTTCTCTGATAATCTCTGGGGTGGCCAGTCCCCCTGACAGGCACCATCTCTCTGCCTATTGCACAGTGGATTCTGAAATCACCTCCCCCAGTCACTGCAAGTCCTGGGCACATCCGTAGGAGTGATGGACCATCAGATTCTATTGTCTTTTGGTCACATCAGCCCTTCTGGAGCTCAGAGCTGAAGGGACATGGGTGCCAATATTGCAATTGCTCCCTGTCTGCCCAACCTACCCCAAAACAAGACCAGCCTAAAATCACAGCCCACCTAAAAGCACTGAAGATGTGTTTCAGAGGAGATGCTGGCCAGTCTAGATCCAGAAAGCTCTGCTCTGATAACACACTTGCCTTGTTCCTCCCACTTAAGTCAGGTCTGACTCCTGTGTCAGCCTCAGTACCTGGGCACTTCACAGACCTCCAGCTCATGTCTGAAAACTTCTGCTTTGCAGGCTCCAGATGCCTCAGGGAGCAAATAGCACCATGTGTGCTGGTCAAGCCAAGCACTACCAACTGTGCCAGCAGCAGGTGAGAACCACTTCCAGTTCTGCCTGGTCCTTACTGGGGGGGTGTGGGACTCAGGGGGTCCTACTTGGAGCTGCAAAATCACCAACACTGGGGGTGGGATTGGTCCCTCAGAGGATGGAGACAAGGACATGATCCTCTCCTGGGGTGGTGGATGGTGTGCCTTTGAGGATGTGGGAGATGGGCTCTATTCTTTGGGACTGGGAGATGGGACAAAAGGATGTAAAAGCATATTTGTTGTGGGGTGAGGGGAGGGATGAAGTTTTCCCAGCGTGCTTTTCTTGTTGCTGCTTTTCCCATTGCTGGAAGGAATTTTTGCAGGGCTGTTATGCAGCTGTTTTGAGGGGCCCTTGGCAATGAAGGCCTGGCCTTTCTGCTTCCCTTAGGGGACCTTCAAGCCCATCTCCAATTCCTTCCAGGGTGGACAGGGCATTTTCATCCTGCAAGGATGGAGCAGGGAGAAGCAGCTGTCACAAGAAAGGCTGTGAGATAGGGAGCTTTATGGTTGCATTTATTCCCTCCATAGCCCTGCCCAGCCAACACAGCAAGCTTCAAACAGCAGCAGTGCTCCAGTTTCAATGCCAAAGCCTTTGGGAAGCACTATTACCACTGGATGCCCCTCTATCCAGGTGGGTTTTCACAACTTCACACAGGGGGTGAGGGTCAGAAAAGACACAAAGGATCTTCTTGGGCACAGAAAAGTAAAGTCCTAGGGGACAAGGGATGGATGCTCCTGACTCCTCTGGGTTGCTCTGAACAGGATGCTCATCCATTTCCTACACAGTGACTTCACGTGAGTGTCCAGTTGTGCCTTGAGGCCCAGACTGAGTTCACCTAAGATATTACCCTGTTTCTGGACTCACCTGTTTTTCCATGAGCTGCCAAGAGGACATGGAATGTCTGCACCTGCTCAGGTGAATGCAGTAGAGCTGGCCACCAGCCCACACAGTCAGTGCCCCTCTTACAGCCCTTTTTTTACTCATGTGCATTTATGTGTGGCCTGGGATCTGCTGATGCACATTCCTATGTTGGGCACAGTGATGGCACTACAAGGGCATGGCAAGGAAGGGGGTTTGCCAGCAGGAAGTATTTCTGCTTGGCACGGTCCCCAGTGCAGCCTCACACCGTGACCCCTTCGCTGCTGTAAAATCCGTGCCCTTGGGGTGTCACTGCAAGTGGCAGGAACATCCAAGGTGACATCAAACCATTAGCAGGGACAAGGGGAAGGTCCCCTTCCTCACTGCCCATCTCTGGGCACCTTGAGCTGCCTGGTGACCCTGTGCCTCTGTCCCTGCAGATGACTACACCAGTATCTCCAACAAGCCGTGTGACCTCCAGTGCACCACCCGGAGTGGAGAGAGGCAGCTGATGGCCCGAGCCCAGGACGGTACCTCCTGCAAGGACAGGACCTATCAAGGGGTCTGCATCAATGGGAAGTGTGAGGTGAGGCCCTGGGAGGAAGCAGTAGAGAAGCTGGGATTTTACTTGCATGGCTGAACCTCCTGGTCACCGCAAAGCCAAGGGGTCCCAGCAGGGAATTAAAACAGAGGCCTCTCATTGGATTCATTCATTACTACCCCCCAGAACCCCCCCAAAACAGCACACAGGGAAAGACCCTGCCCCTGTGGAGATGAGCTGACCCCAGGAAACCCTCTCTTGTTTTTCCTTTGCAGCCAGTTGGGTGCGATGGGAGCCTGTACTCGCCCCGGAGCATGGACAGATGCAGGGTGTGTGGAGGGGACGGCAGCACTTGCCACCGTGTCTCGGGCACCTTCCGAAGGGCAATCTCACAGATAGGTACTCCCTGCTACCAGTCTGGAGACTTCACCTGCTACTTCTTACCACCAGCTGGCACAGAGGGGGACTGGCTTGAATGTGGGTAGGAGCTTTCCCAGCTGCTTGGTGGAAAGAGTTGAGGAGTGCCACCACCCCTACTTAAATGTCTGTGTTTTGTCCTTCTCACTTAATCATCAGAGGAGATTGGTTTGATGTGCTTTATATTAGGCTGGTAAGGTTTCCCTCCACCTGTTTAGAGTAGGAAGCAGCTGGGGATCTATTTGTTCCTATTGATTTTGGCATCTTGCCCACCTCAGATAATGTGAAGAGATCAATGAATCTTCTTTTATTTGTGCTACGTGTTCATTTGAAACTTAAGCTATGATGAGGGTCACAGCATTTTTTCAACCTGCATTTAATCTGCTTTCCCCAGTTCTGTGGCTGGCACAGCTGAGGGACAGTCCCCTCTGAAATTGGGCTGAGGTTCCCTGCAGCCTGATGGCCCTGTCCTCCAGCCACAGGAGGAATGCACTGTGGTATGCTCATTAGTAGTTAACGAACTGTGGTTTGAGGATGTTTTGGAACAACGTTTCACACTGATGTTGTTTCACTAGTTTGCCTCACTCCCTACAAACTGCAGCCTAGAAAAGCACTCAGGCCCCTTTCCAGGGCAGGGGTAATGGTCTTACCCCCTGTAGCAGCATGGGTACAGTTTTGGGCTCCCATTCCAGCCCTCATATATCTTACAGAACAGACAGGACCTGCGTTTCCAGCGGGAAAGACAAACTGCCAAACCATGCAACTTTAAAAGCCTCTTATTTCCTCTCCCTTTAAAGGTCAGTTTTTATGTTACTCCTGAGACAAATTCCATGGAGTCAGGAGCTGAGGGGACCTATGCTCTTTTTCCACCCTCTGTTCAGCATCAGCCCTGATCACTACTAAGCTTTTTTTCTGTGCTCTTGCCAGAAGGAGTGTGAAAACACATTCATCCACACCCCCAAAGCCAGACTGTTTCATTGTGCAGTTCCTTCCCGACTCCAAACCCAGCAGTGCTCAGACTGACTTCCGTAATGGTGATCTGTTAATGGGATTTCAGAGGAGATCTGGGATGAGAGCTCACAGACTGGTGCAATATGCACTTAGGTCCTTGGCACCCTGCTCCTGAAGGGCAGTGCTGCCCCTCTACAAACACACTTGTCCCATGAGCTGCTTTTCCCACCCAGACCTTTTCTATTCTGCCCTGGGGGTCTCCTCACGCTCTGTTCTGTTCCCCAGGTTACGTGTTCATCACCAACATCCCTGCTGGTGCCACAGACATCCTCATCATTGAGCGCAGGAAAACAGAAAACATCCTGGGTGAGCAGAGGAGCTGGAGGGGTGTGGAGAGCCCAGTTCAGCTGCCTGGGAGGTGGGAGGAGGCTCTGTGCACTCCCACCTATGCTGTGAGAGAGCTACTGAGAGCATTTCCTCCAGGGTAGCTACATGGGTGCTTCATCTCTCCAAAAACCAGGGCTACCACATCTCCAGTGCCAGGAGAGACATTTGGAGCCCAAGCTGGCTATGGGCAGGGTCTGGGGTTCTGTATCAGCTGGGCTTTCCTCATTTGTGGGCTCTTTGCTCTCCTCAGTGCCAGAGTTCTGCAGAACGTCCCATTTGTCTGTTTTCTCTCTCTTTGAAGCACTTGCTGATGAATCTGGGCATTTCTTCTTCAATGGCAACTCTGCCATTGACAACCCTCAGAACTTCAGGGTGGCTGGCACCGTCTTCAAGTACCGGCGACCCTCGAGCCTGAACTCGGATGGGCTGGAGTACATCATAGCTCATGGGCCCACGAACCAGTCTCTGAATGCCATGGTATGTGAGGAACCAGCTTTAGGCTTTCCTGCCTCCCTCAGATAACAGGAGCATAACCTGGTTCCCAAGCCAAACCTGGGTGTAGGTGGGTTGAGGAAGCCAGACAGGTGGGTGGGGGCTTTCCTTTTGCATTTATGGGGATGCTGTCTTCTCTTAACAACCATCACCAAACAGATGTGTCTAGAAAAGGCTTTTGAAAAATTCATACCCTTAAAATAAAAGCAGTTTTGTTTTCTTTCCCCGTTTCCCCCAGTACTATAACTTTAATGGGAAAATGCCTCACATAACTTATGACTACACTGTGCCACGGACACCACCTCTCCAGACTGCAGCCCCTGCTCTTCCCAGGCCTCTCTATCACCACCTACCAGTGACCAGCCAGAGCCATCCCATTCCAGCCAACTCCAGAGCTGCCCAGACAGACTTCAATGCCACGTGGCTCTCCCTGTCACCAGATGACACCAGTGAACAGCTTCCTCTAAGAGAAGGGCAAGAAGATTTAGACTTTGGTCCCCCACACTTCTTCCAGACTAACTCTACCAGTCAGACCCGGGACTGGGGCTGGGAACAAAGTGAAGAGAAGGAGAAGTATGACTTTCAGATCAGACAGGTCTACCATGCAAACACAGCAGGAGAGGAAGAGGAGGAGGAGGCAGCAGCCGTTGGTGGAGAAACAGAGTTGGGTTGGTTGCTTTGTTCTTCCTTCCCCCATTTTATTGACTGGAGGCAGACATTGTGCAGTGGTCTTCTTGAAATCTGAGGTGGCTTTCACATCAGGGTGAACAGGAGGGAAGGATGGTGAATAGTGGGGCAGGGAGCAGCAAGGGCCAGTATCTCTGTGAGGGAAGGGGAGGCTGTGAGAGGGTGGCCACAGTGAGGAGGTGTTAGGTCATAGGTTGGACTTGATGCTCTCAAAGGTCTTTCCCAATCTGGTTCATTCTGTGGTTCTGTGATCCTGTAATATGGGTTAGGCAGGGCACTCACATGGGGTCTGAGCTTTTCAGGCAGGGCAGTGACAACAACAGGCCTAGCAACAGTCCAGTGACCATCAGGGGACAGCAAGGGGACAAGTAAAATCCAAGGTTGATCTGGGAGAGCCATACAACAATTCAGGAACAAAGAATATGTGCAACATTGTGCAACCCAGGACTGAATGCCCAGACTGGAGCTTAAATGGGGCTCCAGAGTAGTGGGCACACAGAGTGAGGGCTTGGCCAGGGTAATTAAAGCCTGCTGATGCTCCCTGGTAGAAATCTTTGATTTTTAGGCTGAACGCTGAATGGTTTTTTGCCTTGTTAAATGCCACACGGTGAAGTACAAGCCATCCCATATAGTTAAAGCATGTGTTTTAATTCCAGCTCTCAGGTTCAACCAAATCTCCATCAGCACAGCTGTGCCCTACAGCATGAGGAGACCCGAGCTGTCGGAGAACAGCCGTGGGACATCCTCCAGGCTCCGTCTCTTCAGGCGCCTCTGTCACCGAGAGCCTCACAACGCTGCCTTTTGCAGGGAGCTGCAGCCCCTGGCAGCCAGGCCAGCCCCCAGGAACTCCACGGCCAGGCTCTGGCCCCGCTGGCCACAGGGCCTCCACAGAGCCCTGGCTCGCAAGAACTCGCTGGAGGACTTGAAGGTGGAGGTGTTTGCTGGGAGCCAGGGGGAAGCAGCCAACTACAGCATGGTGGCATCTGTGCAGAGCCCTCTGCTCGGGGCCAGCCCGACCGCCAACATCAGCCAGGCAGAGCCCCTGCGAGCCCCTGGCACTGAAAGGTGGCACCTGATTTCCTGGGCAAAGCAGAGCATGGTTGGCTGGGGAGGGAGGGCCAAGCCAGTCCCCTGCTGTCCTTGATGTCCCCATTCACCAGTGTCTATCCATGGAAGCTGCTGTAGGTGTTTCCTCCAAGGACTGATTGTTACAACTGGCCTGACACGGAGCTCCTGGAACATATTTCAGGGTCCATTTAAATGGTGCTGAAGGACCTGGTGTGGTTGTAAACAAAGCCAGGAAACCATAGCATGTCACATATACACATCTACCATCATGTCATGCCCCTTCTGTCCCATTCCTCTGGGCACATAAGCTTCTGAAGCTTCTGTAAACATCTGCCAGGAGACTGAGGACTAGCTTTTAAATATTTCTGACAAGGCACATATGAACTCCTCCCACCACATTATACGATATGAGAGGGACCTTGCTTGAGCTTCCCTTTCCAACTCAAATCATGCCTTGAGGCGAGGTACAAGCTGAGGCTGAGGGCAACCCCATGGTTGGCAAACCATGATATACACAAGACTCGTTATGAACGATGCTTCCTCCTTGCTAGTTGAATTTGGGAGGTGGATCAAGGCTTTGCACTCTCTGTTCATCAGTGGTCTGCCTTGCCCAAGGTGGGGGAAATGGAAAGCAGAAACACTGGTTTTCTTTCCATCTTCAAAGACAGCAAGGAGGGATTTCCCTATATTTCATGTTTGTAGCAATTTTTTTCATTTTTAGCTCACACCACCTCCTTTTTCCACAGCAATGAGTTTGATGTGAGCCCCGTGGGCCACGACGACATCAGCTTGGCTGACATGTATCGGTGGAAGGTCTCAGCTTATGCCCCCTGCAGCTCCACCTGCACTTCAGGTAGGTTTGGCTTCAGGTGACTGATCACATGAGGTCCTTTTGAGCTGTTGAGGGAGAGAATCCTGGTATTTCTTTATATGACAGGGAGAGTTTCAGATGCAGTGAGCACTCCAGCTGTTTAATGCTGGTGGGAGGAGACTCTTGGCTCTGATGGAGCACGGCTGAGGGTGTTGCTGGCCCAGCAGGTATCAGCACCTCCTATGCCATGTGTGTGCGCTATGATGGAGTGGAAGTGGATGAATCCTACTGTGATGCCCTGACCCGACCAGAACCTACCCACGAATTTTGCACAGGGAGAGACTGCCAGCCTAGGTGAGTGGAAGTGACATCAGCTGTCCACAGGGAGATATCTTTCTAAGGATCATTTTCTGCTCAAGGCATACAGCCATTTTTGGGCTGAAAAAGTATGCTTAAACTAAGAAGAACTCATATCCCCTTGTAAGCAAAAAGAGGGGAAGAATTTGGGATCTGAATTACCTGCTAAGGGCAAAGCTGGTTCAAAGTCCAGCACCACATTTACTCAGATGTGATGAGCAGAGGCACAGCAGCAGCTGCTGGGTGAGGGAGCCCTGGGTGTGTAGCCCTGTGTTTCTGCCACCCTATGCCCCTGGTCCCCCTTACCTGGGTGTTCCTTTGTGCTTTCTCTGCTCGTGGAGGTGGGAGACCAGCCGGTGGAGCGAGTGCTCCCGGACCTGCGGCGAGGGCTTCCAGTACCGCACCGTGCGCTGCTGGAAGATGCTGGCGCCGGGCTTCGACAGCTCCGTGTACGATGACCTCTGCGAGGCAGCAGGGCTGGCCAGGCCCATGGAGAGGAAAGCCTGCAAGAACAAGGCCTGTGGGCCTCAGTGGGAGCTCTCCGAGTGGTCCGAGGTAGGCTTTGCTCCCAGAGCTGAGCAGCCAGGGCTAGGGGGGGCCTGGAGGAAGGTGGCTGGAAGATGATGGGTGCTGAGGAAGCCCCTGGCCAACTGCACCCTGGTTCCCCACAAGGACTGCCTTTATCTGCAGCTGCCCTGTTCTGGCACTGCTCAGCAGACAAAGCCCACTGCAAAACGTTTTTTCTAAGGTCACTTCTAAAGCAGGACAGTGACCAAGTGAAAGCCCTGCCAGCAAGAAGCTTCCTCTTCTGGAGGGTCCAAAGTGAGGGAAAATTGGGAAACAGTACCATGGAGATACAGAAAGCCCACTGCAGTCCCTTTGACGGACTGCTCTGCTTGTGGCCCAGTCACTTTGAACAGCAGTTTGGGCAACAGCCCATTGATGTGTTGGAACTCTAGGTCCCAAAATAAATGAGCGGCAAAGACAGAGGCAGACACACCTTTTTCTGTCCCTGCTGGGGCCCTTCCCCTCTCTCCTAGAGCAGCAGGAGGAAAACAGGAGGCGGCAGAGCCGCTTCCCCACCCTGTCCTGTGCTCTGAGCGCCGGGGCTGACTCGGTGTGGCCCTTGCAGTGCTCGGCGCGGTGCGGCTCGCCGGGGACCATGAAGCGCGAGGTGCG
This sequence comes from Pyrgilauda ruficollis, assembly GCF_017590135.1. Lineage (NCBI taxonomy): Eukaryota > Metazoa > Chordata > Aves > Passeriformes > Passeridae > Pyrgilauda > Pyrgilauda ruficollis. The sequence continues at coordinate 2,746,437 of NW_024526266.1, read as the reverse complement.
CTGCTCCGTGGAAGCTCCCCTGTGCGACGAGTCCCGCAAGCCCAGCAGCGAGAAGGAGTGCACGGGCCCACCCTGCGACCGCCGCTGGACCGCCTCCGACTGGGGCCCCGTGAGTCCGGAATGCTGCGCCTCTTGCACCCAGCGCTGGGCTGGAGGGTGGGAGCGGTGAGGCAGATCTGCTGCAGATCTCTGTTGGCTCTCTTCTGGCAGGGCCAAGCTGCAGAAACTAAAATAACCTCAGGTTTTGCCTCTCCTTGCTGTATATTTTGGTTAACTGTGAGCTGAGCTCTAGTCAATAATCTAGAGATTATTGACTACCTGGAGAATGGAAGGTCCTGACTAAATAAACCTCTAAAGCCCCTTGGGATCCAGTGCAACAGTCCCAGTGTCAGGGCTGGACTCTGGACTCGACTCTAGTAGCACCACCAACCCTGACCTCTCCAGTTCCCTGCTTTCTGATGTGTCTAAATGCCTTTTGCTCTCCAAGTGCTCAGGTTCGTGTGGCGAGGGGCGCATGAGCCGCTTCATCGCGTGTCGCAATCTGGAGGGCAAGGTGATCTCCAGCTCGCAGTGTGACCCGGCCACCAAGCCCCTGGCTGTTCACCCGTGTGGAGACAAGAACTGCCCCGCACACTGGGTGGAGCAGGAGTGGGAGCAGGTAAAGCCAAGCCCAGCCCTGTGTCCTCAGACCTCCTTTCCACCCCATATCCCACAGGATGTGGTGGAGCTTGGTTGAGCACAGTTGTACAGTGCGACTTCCAGACATGGATCTGTATCCTTGCCCCGGCTCCTTTGAGAAAGAGGGAAGGAGTAGTGAATATCCCAGCTTGTCCCTGCCGTACCCCATAAAAACCCCAAAGTTTGTGGCATTTGCTGCCTTCCCAAGGAGCTCCACGGGAGGGCAGCAATACCTTGAAGAAACTGCTCTCCCACCTGGCTCCTCAGCAGAGCCGCGCTCACTCACCCCCACAGAGGACACGAGTTTTCCCCCGGTAAAGAGAAAGTCTGAACAAAACCGGCTTAGTCTCCGATAAGTAACAGCTGGAGGTAAAGCCGAACCACAGCCCACAACCCTGTGTTGGAAGTCACATCCAGACCATAACCGTGTACTTGCTTCAGGGATTACAGTCCAGTGAACGTGGTCCAGATGCTCTGTTCCACCCAACACTCAGTCTCTGCACATCTTTTTACTCTCTTTCTGTTGCTCAAGGCCAAAAGACTTCAGGCTTCCCCATACATGCTGATCCAAACCCCAGAGTATCCAAAGAAACACATTGAGTCAGTAGCGAGGCTTGGGCTTTTTCTTTGAAGTCTTGAGCAAAACAGGGATTTGTATAGCACTAAGGAAGAAGGTTTCTAGGAAATAAGGGAAGCAGCCAAGCCCTCTTCTCTCAAATCACGGCTAAGCCTCTCTTCTCACTTCGCTCCCTTTATAGCTGCTGACTGCATTCAGCTGAGCCTTCTCCAGCACCAGTAAAAAGCACAGGCTGGTTAAACCTGGCAGTTCTGTAGCCCTCCCCTGCTCTGGCCCTCCAAATGGGTCACACACAGTCCTGAAGTGCCATTTTCAGCTGTGACCCAGCTGTGAAATTCAGCAGAGCTCTGAAAGACCAGCTGAGCTCCCCACCTTTGCTTATGCCAGCTTCTTTGCTGGGTTCTCTCCACTGATGAGCTGAGTTTTCAGGATGATTAAGGATGGATGCAAGCCAGTTGTGCTGGCCCTGCTGTGGTGGAAAAGGACTCAAAGCAGTGAAATCTCAAACTGGCAACTGCCTGCATGGGCATCAGGGAGCAGATCCGGCCTCCTGCTGCTTTTCCTGGTGGTGTCCTGAGGGAGAGAGCCCTCCCAGCTCAGCCTGCATAGCTCTGGATTCAGCAGGGCTTGTCTGTGCATATCACCTGCACTGCACCACTTTGGTCCTCTTGGGCCCACAAAAAGCTTGGCAGTACTCCAAGATGTAGGTTGCTACATGGATGTGCTGTGTGAATTTTCAGAGCAGAGATACACATAAAATCAGACAGAAACAGCTTTTTACAGTCCTAGCTTGGCTGCTCCAGGTGCCCTGTGGTTGCTGCTCTCGAGGCCAGCCAAGGTGAACTCAGCTGAACATTAATTACCAGCATCTGTCCCTGCTCCCTGGGAAATCTGGAGACACTCCCTGCTTCAGTGGCCTGGACAGCATTTCCCTCTGTTAGACTGGTGTTAGCACAGGCATTAAACCTTCCTTCTGAGCAGAATGGCCTCTTGCCTGAAGCTGGAGCATCATTTGTCACCGGGCTGCTCTGTTCCCTCGCAGTGCGACGCCAGCTGTGGGCGAGGGGTGAAGACCCGGCTGGTGCTGTGCGTGGGCCTGGAGAACGGGCAGTACAGGGAGTACCCTGAGAAACGCTGTGAGACCTCTCCGAAGCCTGAGGAACAAGCTGTCTGTTTCAGGAGGCCGTGTTCAACGTGGTTCACCACCTCCTGGTCCCAGGTAGGGCTGGGGGTGGTGGGGAAGGGGCAGAGGAGGCCTTGTAGCCCTGGTTGGTGGAGCAGGACCTGTGCTGAGGTTCTCTGGCAGCCTGCTCTGCCAAGGATCTGCTTAGTCTGGATGGGACCCCAAGTTCCAGGCAGCAGGATGAGAGACTGGCACGCACAGGCTGGAGAAAATCTTGGAGCATGGGGGTTATTGCCTCAAGAAGAGCATGCACCGCACTCCAATCATACAGGATACACATGGCTCCTCTACTCCAAGAAGTCTATGTTTTGTCTTTCCCTCTTTCCCTTAATAGTAACTGGTGAACATTTAGGGTATGGGAAGACTGAGGAGCTGTGTCTGGCTTATAGCAGCCATTTTCTCCATTTTCTGTCACGGCATCAATGCTCCAAACAAAAATAGTTCTGAGCCACAATAAAGAGATGAAAACCAAACTCTCCCTTGCTCTGCCCCAACCCAAACTCAGGGGTGCTTTCCTCCAGCAAAAAAAAAAAAAGGGAGAATAAATTTGAGATCAGTGTGGCATTTGACCCAAGCCTCCTCAAGACCAGGGATCCAAAGCAGGGATTGTGAGACCTCAGTAGAGCAAAGAACTTGGGAGCAACAGAAAACCAGAAAATGCCTCTCATGCTCTCTCTGCTGCTCCTTGACCCCGACAGTGCAGCAAGACGTGTGGCGCTGGTGTGCGACTGCGGGAGGTGAAGTGCTACCAGGGGGAAGCACTGGCTCAGGGCTGTGACCCCGCTGCCAAACCAGAGGCCAGGCAGACGTGCCAACTCCAGCCATGCCCCACGGAGGCACCAGGTACGTCTGGGAGGGCAGGGAGGTGGAGGAGCCCTTGGCTTTGCCCGTGATGTCCATGCTGGGGAAGCACGTCTCCTTTGTAACCCCTTCTGTGTGTGCTTCTGCTCCACAGAAGATGCCTGTGAAGACAAAGCGACGGCCAACTGCGTGCTGGTGCTGAAGGTGAAGCTGTGCTCGCACTGGTACTACAGGAAGGCCTGCTGCTGGTCCTGTCGCCTCAAGTCATCCTGAGCGTTGCCAGGCCCTACTTTCCTTCCAAGTTCTGGGGCAGCAGCCCCTCAAGCCAGACTTTCCACTTGAAGCCACCCCACTTGGCCTGGCTGTGGAGCTAGTCCCTGTAGAGCAGCCTGCTCAGCGAGGAAGGATTTTTATGACTTAGTCATCACTGTTCCCTCTCCACTGAGAGGGTTTTACACAAGACAAACCATCAGTGCCTAGAAAGCTACTGAGGAGTGAGTTGGGAGAGCCTGTCCCTGCTGTCACCGTCTCCGAGGGCGCCGAGGCCAGCCTGCGGCAGGGCAGGGACGGCAGCATCCCTCTGCTCTGCCCTGCAGGCTTCCTACTACAAGGGCAACTGCCAAAACACACCGAAAAATTGTGTCACAATAAAGAGATAAACTATAAAACTATGGATTTGGAATGCATGTGCATAGGCCAGAGCCAAGGGAGGAGCAGGGGACACAAGAGGAGCAAAAGCAGGAGCAGGAAGGGTGGGGAGGAAAAATCCATGCACCAGTAGAGCTTCCAGGCAGCACTGGATAAAGCCCTTTTGGTGTTGCCTGCCAAAAGAACAGAAACCACTCCTGGTTTGTATTTCAAAGTCCTCATTTATTTCTGACATTTAATTTGGACCCATAGCTGAGCAACAAAGACAGAGAATAGTAACAGGAGGAATCTGAAGTGGAAAAAAACCTGGGATCCCTGCCCCTACCCCATCCTGTTCTTCCACCCGCTCCCAAACCCTCTAATTCTCAGCTACATCCCCCATGTTTTCAGCCCTTCCAGACTCACCCATTTCCCTGTAGCCATTCCAAATCCAGGGCATGTGTTGGCTGCAAGGCCAACCCTCATCTTGGCCATCTGGCTGCTCTGGAACTGCCTCCCCAGCCTTGGCGCCTCGTTAGCCCGTGACAGGTCACGCTTAATTTGCTTGTGACGAAGATGACAATGGAGTGGCCTCCCTTCAACCACAAGGGTGACCCCCAGAAGTGTGTCACTCGTGGCAGTGGAAAGCCTTTCTGTGTGCCAAGAGGTAGAGTTGGATGCTGGGAGCCGCCGTGTCCGTGTGCTGGCTCTGTGCCCGTCAAGGGGACGGCATCTTGGGGCTGTCTGGCAGAGACCACGCTGGGACACGTTAACTTCTCCTGGCTCCCAGCACGATGAGACCTAGCTGAGCAGATGCTCTAGTGGGAAAGAATGGGATTTATCAAGTTAGCCAAGATTTTCTTCCAGTTACAGACCGTGTGTTCAGGGAGGAGCACTGGCTACATGGGAGGCAGTAGGAGCCACAGACTGTTGACCAGTGGGATCCAGAGAGCTTTGCTGCTGGTAACTTTCATCTTCCCTCCTGCCTGCCCTTAATGTGAGAGGACATTAAAACCTGCTATCACTATTGGGAGAATGGAAAGAGACTCTAAAAGCGATGCAGCCAGACTGAGTCTCCAGATAATGGAAATGCAATGTCTTTTTGGGCTGGAGATGGGGGAGATGGTGCATAACATTTGCTCAGAAGTGTGTGTAAAATGCAGGCTGGGACAAGGTGTTTGGTTACAAGGACCATCACCATGTTTTGTGATGTTTTGGCTCCTTTCTTCAGATCAGAAGTGCCAAGGCATGGGCAGGTCCAATGTGTACATCAGCCTTTTGCCTAGTAACGTGGACATTTGAGGCTGGTGCAGTGTGCCTCTGTGCTGAGATCTACTTTTTCTGTGTGTTGAGCGGGGAGGTCAAGTCCAAATCCTTCTGTGAGCAGCGGGATGATTTATAAATCACAAAGGTGAAAATAAAAGCCCACCGCTCACCTTTCTGAGCAGTCCTACCCTGTATTGCAAAGGCATGGCAAGGGTTTCCTGCTGTCGCCTCCAACAGCATCCGCAGGGATCATTGCTGTCCCCATCCTCCTCCCTGCTGTGAATGGGCAGTGCTCAGCAGAGCAGTCCTGCACTGGTTGCTATGGAAGTTCCTGGGAATGATGGAGATGTCCCTTTAGTGATTTTTCACTTAATTTGATTTATGGAGGAAGAAGAAACTTTCCCACATTCATTTTTGCAGAAAGGCAGAGTCACTGGCTGTCACTGCCGGCTGCAGTGCCTGTGAACCCACGTTCACAACATGCTCAAGACACATCTGGGTCTTGCACCCTCTTCTTCCAGAAGCAAAAGCAGGGGTACCCCAACCACCTGAACATCACTCTCCAATGGGAGGGCCCTGCAAAGGAGACGTGAGCCAGTGGGCTCTGCTGTTGCTGTCAAAAGCAAAATCCATCCCAAAGCCAACCTTCCTCTGGCTGTCGGAGCTGTCAGGGTGGGGCTTTGAAAGCTGAAGGTGACCAAAACTGTGGTTATTTAGGAATTCAATTCTTCCCATAAGTAAAATCTTGCCATATTCATGGGTCCAAGTTAAAATTGTTCCTAAGAAAGCTTGTGAAGAGTAGAAGAGGTGGGGGCTTTGGCCACAGAAGGACTGGCCTGTGCCTGTTGGCATGGGTGAGCACTTTTGCGAGGAGCTTTGCCTCCCCCGGCAGTGACCTAAATTCATGTCCTGAACTTCTTCAGCACGTGCAAAGACCGAAGCAGGTGGGAGACGGTGCCCTATCTTACACTTGAACAGAAAAGCTAACTGCTAGTGGCAACTGACGCAGTACGAGGGGAGCAGGATGACCTGGATCTTCCCTTCTTCGCTTCCCCATGGCTGAGGAGCGCTGCCATGCCCTGCTGGGCACTGGGATTCACCGGGAATGGCAGCTGGCCCTGGATGATCAGCCCATTGCTCCGTGTGCCGGAGGCAGCGGGCATCACCTCGGCTGCCTGGCTGGGGACACCGAAGGCCTCACTGGGCTCAGGGAGTAATGAAGTTAGGTTGTACTGTACATAGCCCTCGTTAGACAAGTCCCTTTGGGAGAGAGAGTAGATAATAATGACACTTATGATGGGTTCGGAGGTGGCCGGTTCAGCGTTGCCCTTTGAGGTCTCCCTCGCCTTCTGGCCTGTGAGGCTTGGCCGTGCTGGGCGCCTCAGCAGGACCGCGCTGGCCTCCGGCTGGGCTACGGGCTCCTCTCCTCAAAAACAAGCGAAAAGCCTCTTCCCTGGAGCGGGTGCCAGCTGGGGACACCCTGTGCTAGTGGCAATGGTGACTACACCTCCGTGCTGATGGCCCGCGGGTTCGGGAAGCTGTCGCGGAGGAGGCCGTGGCGGCTCACCGTGTAGCTTTGCAGGGAGGCCATGTTGAAGGGCGGCCCCATCTCCTTGTAGCACGCGGGGGCGTAGGCGACCCTCTCGCCCCCGTTGCGCACCATGTCGGCAGTCCGGATGTAAAAGGGGGAGCCGTACGGGGAGCACGTCGGGCAGTAGGTGTGAGCCCCGTGCTGGTTGAGCTCGCTGGGCGGCGGCGCGGGGCTGCCCTGCCCGTCCACCATGCGGGAGCTGCAGGCGTTGCACATGACGAGGTGCGAGTGTGTGGGCAGGTCGGGCTCTTCCTCCTCCTCCTCCTCTTCCTCCTCCTCTTCCTCATCGGAGTCATTTTTCTTGCAGCAGTAGTACTGCAGGAGAGGGAAGGGGTTGTGTGAGGGGAAGCGGAGCAGCCGGAGGGGCAGCCCTGCCGCATCCCCACTCCCCTCATCCCCCTGCCACAGGAACCCTCCGGGGCCTCTCGCTGATCTGCTCCATCATTCCTGCGTCCTGGCAAGCGGCAGAAGCCAGACAAAACCCGGACCTGAGCGTGCTGCAGGAGGCACCTGCTGGGGAACTCAGCCTCATCCATCCCCTGTGAGGTTTGCAAGGGGAAGGTATTTCATCCTGCCGGCTGAAAACTGCTCCAAGTGAGCGCTGTGCTTTTCATCACACGGGCATTGCTGCATGGCACAGACTTCACATTAACTTTTAAAGAGCAGGAGGTTGTAGCTAGCCGTTGTTGAAAGCCTCCTCGGTTAATTTACAAGGAGAAAAAAAAATTATATAAAATTCTCCATCTGGTATTGCAAACCCAGCCAAGCCTGCACCTCAATTAGTAAGTGCTGCAGAGCCTCAAAAGCCTCAGGGCAGCACCCCCCACACCTAGGGGAGGGAAGGACATAACTGCAGCACCTGGGGGGATAGGAGGTTTCAACTCCCTGCCATCACAGGCAAAAAAACCCCATCCAGACCCTTCCTGCAGCAGCACCTGCAGCAGCACCAGGGAGCACAGAATCCTAAGATATCCCAAGCTGGAAGAATAGAGTCCAACTCCTGGCCCTGCACAGCACAGCCCAAAAATCACACTGTGTGCCTCAGAGCACTTCTTAAGCTCTGGGAGGCTTGGGGCTGTGACCACTGCCCTGGGGAGCCTGTTCCAGTGCAAGGTGGGGGTGACAAGGCAGAGGACACTCACCTGTAGCCTACAGTAGCAGAGCACAGCAATGATGCACAGTAGGATCACCGTCGCTAGGATTCCCCCGGTGATAACAACAGTTCCCGCTGTCATCCGACCGATTCTCCATCAAACTCTGGGAGGCAGGGACACAAAACTCACCTTCCCTGGTTTTGTCATCACATCATGGATGTGATCCCCACAAGCCATCCCAAAATATTGCTTCCTCATTCCCCTCTCCCCAACTGGAAAAGCATGATCCAATATTATCCTCCTCCTCCTCTTAGTGAGAGGACACCTGAGATGCAGCATCACATCCCCTCCCTGTTATTGCTGCTCTGGCTTGGGGTCTTTGTCAAACACCCCACAGCCCACTGACAAAACCTCACCCTCACTGAGCCAAAAGGGATGATTTCCACCCTCCTGGCAGAAAATCCAGTTTCTGCTTCAAAATGCAGGAACAAACCTGCACTTTTCACCAGGCAAAGCCAAAGGGGAGCCTCTGAACTCCACAACAGTCTGAGCCCAAAAATTCCACCCTGGCTGCCTGTCAGGCACTTACAAGGCCAAGCAGCCCCCACCCCCATCCCCATGCCGTGGCACCCAGGGGTACTCACGTTCAGTGACGGAGGCGTTGGACCTGGAAGAAGTGGAGGGAGAGGTTAGACATGGCCTGACAGCAGCCCTTGCAGCTACCTGCTTTTCTCCATTTCCCAAGAATTTTCCTTGATTTGGGAGGTGAGGGAAGCCCTGCTTTACCCCCATGTCATTTTCTTTAATTTGAAGCAGGGAAAGGACGCATTTCCCAAGCTCTACAGGAACAGGGCACAGGCCTGGCTTAGTCAGCACTTGGCCTTTTCCACTTTCAAATTTATTACAAGGAAGGCGGATGCATCATCACACTGATGTTTTAGGTGCCGCTGGGAAACGAAATCTCTCCTCCATCCTCTCCAGGACAGGCAAGCCCCAGCATCCCCCCCACCCCACCAACACTTACCCGGAAAAGGACAGTCAGGATGTCACAGTCACGCTGGCCCCGGGCTGGACTGTGGGGACAGGCAGCACCACATGGCCACAGGGAGACTCAGCAGCCCTGGGAGGGAGAACAAGGAGAAAAACTCCACTGTCAGCTCATCCCCCTTCCCAAAGGGGCGGCCCAGTGTCCCCATTCCCACCAATGCCACCTCTGTCACTGCAGTGGCGCTAAATAAATTTTTTTTTTTTTTTTTTAGGGAGGCTGTCAGGAAAGGTGGGTGCTGCAAAGGTGGATAAAGCAAGCTTCCAGGAAAGGATGATGCCATGCCCCAAATGTGCCATTTCAGCAAACCTGAGGACTTGTAGCAAGAAGTGGGTGCAGCCATCGCCCCGTCACCTCTGGCGATAGCAGTGCAGCCGCATTTCATTATTGGCCCCCGTGTCCCTCTGTGCCTTGTCCAGAGCAGGGATAATTGATAGGGCCCAAGTGCCAGCCCGTTGCAGCTGAGGAGATCTAATTACCCGCTCACCACGCGAACCTAATTGACAGAAAGAGGTGGCAGCTTCCAGGAGAGACCTTTCCAACTCTGCCCTGGCCCGTCTCCGCTGCACGTCCCAGCAGGCACAGTGTGAAACCCTCCTCCCCAAAAATCACCTCACTCTGCTGTGGTGGTCTGCACATCCTGCCTGCCACAAATTGATTTTCAGCTCATGGGAAGTTCCTGTAGGAAGCCAAAAGGCGGGCACGCATTGGATTTCCTCCTTGAGCCGCTCTCACACACGAAACAAAGGAAAAAAAAACCCCAAAGAAATCAATATGTCCATAACCCAGCTAATATTGCCATCCATCAGGAGACCCAGCACAGAGCTAATAATAGAGACCAACACACTCAGCTCCTGCTTCTTATTACCAAACCGTACCCTGAACCACTGCCAGGAGTGTGAGGGGACACACAGGGAGCCATCGGTGCAGTTGTCACCTCCCCAGGTGCCTTCCTTAACAGGAAAAAGGTGACAGTGGGCTGAAAATGGCAAATGGTGACCTTTGATGACCCCAAGACGGACACACTGCAAGCTGGGCGGTGATGGATGATGCAGGCAGCTGTTCACATCCAGAAAACTTCATTTCATGGGAGCTGTGATTTGATTTAGAGAGCAGCATCCAATTAGCCTGAGGATTGGAGTGAGCAGGCAGCCCTGGAGAATGACCCTGGGTAAAGAGGGACTAGCCTTGGGGATCCTTTGGTCACCTCTGAGACCTGGGTGTCTCAGAGGATGGCTGGGCTTCCTCAAGCCCCATCTCTGGTGTTCCCATTTCTGGGAATGCTGGGGTCAGCATTTCACTAGCCCCTCTCAGAAACTGAGCTCTTCCTTATTAACATAGTGAAGGTTAAACAATGGCAAAAATTAAAATGAAGCACAAGAGAAGCACTGCCTTTCCTCTTCTCTTTGGAGGAGGTGTTTTTCAAGAGGAGGAAGTTCCTGCCCTTCTCCCCTTCCCCAAACCCAGCCCACCAGCAACCCAGAAGTTAATTTCCTACCATGTTTGTGACTATAAAATAGCTTTCTCTAGCCCACAGCTCTCTCCTGCATGGATGAAGAAGGGAATGTAACACCTCCCAGGGAAGGAGCAAGAGCCACAGTCTCAGGAGTAAGTGGGGTTTTGGGAATTACAAGTTAAGTATATCCAGAAAGGGGCAGGACAACTACAGCAGCCTTTTCACATCTCTGCCACCAGGAACCAGCCCACACCCTTTTTCCATCCACCCTTCCCAAGCACATCCCAGCCTGCTGGGAAAGGAGCATTTTGGGCTCCACTGGCTAAGCTCCACACAGCCTCACCCCTCCATCCCAACAAAAGGCCATACATTTTATGGATCCTGTAAATCCTAGGCTGCACTGTGAGCTGAGCAGGATAGGACACAGAGGAGCAGGATAGGACAGAGGGGGATGCACAAATCCAATTCCCTGGGGCACAGTCCAATTTCTCCTTCTGGCTTAAAAAGGGAGTCAAGAGTTTAAACACTTAACTATCCCAGGTCGAGCAGATGCCTTGGCACTCGCTGCTCAACCGCTCCCGGGTGCCTCGGGACAGGCACAGGGACCCTGTGGCACACCAATCATCTGAATAAAACCAGGATTTATACGAGCAGGGCTGCATTGCCGTACTCCCTGCCTTTCGGGGAGCAGTGGGAGCGGTGTCACTCTGTCCCTGGTGCTTGGGGCTGGGTGGAGGGTGGCTCCGTGGCTCTACCCAACTCCTCCGGGCAGGCGGGCAGAGCCGCTGGCTGCAGAGATACATTTTCTTTAATTGATGTTGCCTCACGGCTCAAAGTTAGGGCCTGAAAAGTGATTCTGGGAATGAGTGGCATCTCAGGCTTCTATATTTATTCTCCTTCAATAACGTCCATTGCAGATTTGCACGGTTTGCAAGTCCATGGTGAGGTTTTTGCCAGCCAGCAGCACTCCCAGCCCAACCATCCTTACTCACCCTGGATGTCCCTGCAGCCTCTACTTATCCCTGGTGGGAGTCAAGCACTCCCACCAGAGATCAGCAGCAGGTTCATACTGGGGCAGGGCACGGTTCTACACCAAGAGCATCATGCCAAACCTTGCCACAAGTCCTGCCCCAACCCAAGCTCTGTTCTCCTGGTTTTGCTCTGCAGCTCACGGGATAATTCAATGAAATGTCTGCCTGGTAAATTAGCCCGGCCGCTGCCTCACCAGAGTCATCTCCCAGGGCCTAATTGGAAAAAACCAGCATCAGGGGCTGCCTTTTCAAAACAGATTATGGCAGCAGGCAACAGGGCAGCTCCCAGGCAGCTGCGACCTGCCCCGCACGGACCCAGCCCAGCAAGATTCAGGGGGATCAACCCCCTGCTGCAAACCCCCAGCCATGGGGCAGGATGGGTGCTCAGGCAAGGCTGGGGTCCCCCAAACTCCCTGCTTCTCAGGTGTTCTGTACTGCAAAGCATGAGGAGACAAGCCAAGCCATGGGGGAGCAGAGCCAAGGAGACCCCACCACACAAACGAGCTGAGCCAAAGGAAATTTTACCCAGAGCAATGGCAATGTGGTGGGATGCAGCTGGCAGCCCCCCAGGAGCCTCCCTCTGGTCCCAGTGCTTGCCCCCAGGCTTCCTGCCCAGCTGGAAAACCCCTGGGTCACTGTGGAGCCCCATCAGCTGAACCTGCTGCTGGTTCTGCTGGAGTTATACTGGAGTCTGGACTGGACCACAGACAGAAATCACAGCAGCAGCTGGGAAAACTTTTATTTCTGCCTGCTGCAGAGAACTCCAAATAAGGTTTTTCCCAGCAGAAAGGGTGTTTTGTGCGACCCATTTCCTGCCCGAGGCTTTTTCCTGCTGTGATGCCTTTGGTGCCTTGAGCCACGTGGGGTTTTCCCAGCAGTTTTCCTGCAGCCAACACCCTGCCCCCGGCTACCACAAGGGCAGCCAGGTTGCAGAGGTGACACTGTCCCCCAGGTGAGGCTCCAGTGACTCACAGTCAGTCATCAAAACCAAAAACTCTATGCCCTGCTGCAAGTCTGCCCTTGCTTTCCCTCCACCACTTGCACCAGCTCCCCAGGGCTCCCCACTGCCTCTTTCCAGCCCAGGGATAGAAAGACAAAATACCAAGGATGTGAAACCAGCTCTTTTCTTGCAAAAGTTTTGTGGAAAAGGCAATATATTAATCTCAATTAAAAAAAAAAAAATCAAACACCTTCAATGGTGGAAGCTGCCAGGCAGACCCCAGCTCCTGGTGGGCATGAAGGGCTGCACTCCTGCTGTAACACTGTGCTCCTGACCCTCTGAGCCCAGGAGATCCCTTCTCCTGGCCATCAAACTCGACCAAAAACCACCTTCTTGCCCACCCGGGTTCACTGCCTCCCACACCACGTCTCATCCTGCCCTGTGGGAGCCCAGGAGAACTTCCCTGCCAACAGCAATTTGTCTTTACAGCCACAAAGGACCAAGCATCCCCCTCCGATGTCTGTCCAGGTGTGTGAAGCCCTGGCACATCCTGGGACCAGCTGCCACATCCGCATTCCTCTCCCTGGGAGACCTCCCAGCACTGCTCAGACTTCGGGAGGAAGGGCAGCTTTGCAGGCTGGGACGTTTCAGGCACGGATTATCCTGGTATCTCGTTACTTGGGCATCTCATCTGCCCTTTATCTCCTTAAGCGAGTATTCAGATCCCATCTCGCTTGCCTGAGTGGATTAGCTGCAGCCGGGACACAGAAGGGACTGTCACCCCACCCTATCCCCAAAAACACACAGACACCAAACCCGTGGGCTCAGCCAGGGCTACACCTGGATCGAGGCAAGTCTCTATATAATTCCAACCCCATTTGCAGCTCCTCCTCGCTGCAGGGCGGTTTAAAACCCAGGGCGGGAGAAAGGCAGCTCCCTCCTCATCCCCCCACACATCTCCTACCCGCTGTGCCTGCTCAGCCCAGCCCGGAGCCAGGCTGGGTGGATGCAGTCCCGGGAAGGGCGGTGAGCAGCCCCGGACACGGGGAAGGTGTCAGACGTGGGCAGCCCAGAGCGGGATGCAGGATGGGAATATCCACACGGCTCATGTCCCACCGCTGTGCCCAGGGCTCCTCCCGGGCCAGGTCCTGCCGAAAGCCCCGTGTGGCCGCGGAGCCGCTCCGCCGTGCTCCCAAAATAACCAGGGACAAAACCGGTGGCATGAAGCCAGGTCACACAGAGAAAGGCTTTTGAGATTATCCTGCACGTCAGATCCCCACGGGCGCTCCGGAGCCAGCCAGCACCTGGCCAGCATCCCTGCTGCAGGCACCGTCCCTCCCAGCAGCCACACGGCCAGCAGTGGAGCGAGCCAGGATGCTGGGTGTGTCCCAGGTGAGACTCACCCTCACCAAAAAGCTGGAGAATTTTCCCACACGTGTGCTAAAGGCTTGGGACCTTGCCTATGGCCACGGCTTGAGGAGAGCCAGAGCCCAGGCTGGATCCTGCTGCATTGTGGATCCCTGGAGGACACAGATCTGGAGAGCAAGGACATGGATCTTACTTGCAACCCACGTTATCCCTGTCACAATGGTGCTTACAACACCCAGCAAAAGACACGGATCCTTGTGAGACTGGAAAGGATCAGGAAAGGTTATTTGCTTCCACCCTGATTCCACCCTTGGTGTTTACACCTTGCACTGCTGTGGGTATCCCATGACTGATTTAACCCTGTGGCAGGGCACCAACACAGCACAGGTATTCCCCAGCATCAACCAGCATTCCCAGCACTCTCCCCAGCAGTGTGATGGTGCCAGCCTCCCACCAAGGATGCTCCACTGTTTATTCCCAACCCTGGGAAGGTCTCTCCAGCACTCTCATTGCTTCAAGATGAAACCTTCAACCTCACACACCAGTGGGCTCTTCCCATCAGGGCAAGGACATGAAGACCTCAGCCAAAGCCCTCCATTCCCTGGGGGCTGCAAACACACTCTGTGGATATATGATCTTCTCCCCGGTTTGTCTTACTCCTCCCCCACAGGAAAGGTGCGTGCTCTGCTCTCCAGCAGGGGTGATTCCACTAAGGGACAACAAATGCATCTTCATCCCAGGCACAGAGTGGAAGAGGAGCATCAATCCTGGAAGCATTGCTCAGAGATACCCCACAGAGCATCCCCAACAAGATCCAGCCAAGCAGAGCAGTGAGTTTCCCTCCAAAGATTCTTTTTCATAAAGCCAGTTTCTCAGCAGCTTTCTGTGAAACAGCCCCCAGGACAACTTCTCCTCCAAAGCACCACTTTCTTGTCACCCTTCTTGCTCTGGACCTCAGTGACATTTCACCTTTCCCACCTCATTTCCACTATTCCCATGAAAACTCTTTCCCCAGTTCCCCAGTTCCCACATGGATCTGTCCTTGCTGCCATATCCCAGTTCCTCCCAGCCTGCCATATGAAACAACTTGTGCAAAACCTTTCCACGTAGCAGCAGCAAGCTCTGCTCCTGAAAGAAAAGCCCAGGGGAAAAGCTCTGGATGAAGCTGGAGCCTCTGTAATCCCATCAGCTCCAGTCCCCCTGGCACGGCACACCGGGGCGGATCCGTTGTGCCGCGGCGTCACCCAATTTACGTGTTTTGCTAAAATAAAACACAAAATAAATTCTCTGTCTCGCCCCCTGGGTTTAACCCGTGCCCTCCCACAGCCTGGGGACTGGTGGCTGAAACAGTGACAGGTGTTTGAAGGGTGCTGCTCCTCAGGGACATGCAGGGGATGTCCCACTGTGTCCTGCCAGCATCTGCCCTCCTGCCTGCAAGTGTGCCAGCTAGACAGCCACTGTGGAGGGATTCAATTAGCATAGACATCATTAGGGGTAATTGCACTGTTTACCAGTTAAGAGGAATGACAGGAGATGAGCCTTGTGTTTGTCCATAAGGTGAGAGGCCACCACCACCCCTCTTGGCTCAGGTCTTTAAATCCCATTTACATTACCGTTAGGAAAACTATATGGATGCCTATTGGTGAATCACTGCACTTTCCCTTTCACATTTTGCTGCTTGCCTCACGATCATCTCCATCCAGCCATGGGGCCAGCTGAGATCTCTCCCAGCTGCCTACCACATCCAGGTAAGGGTTAAACAGGACATGGCCATCAGCATCTCTAACAAACGAGGTACATCTCTGCCCACTTCCAGCTGGCCAGGTGCCCTTTGGCACCAGGGAACAGACAAGCCCCCAGATCACAGCTCCTCCAACAAAGAACCCAACCCTAGGGCTGGTTATAGCCTAATCCTGCTCTCACAGTAGCTGCTAATCTGCATGGTGCTTGGGAAATGTCTTTTTTTCCAAAGGAAAGGGAGATGGAGGGTGCCAGCCCAGGGGAGGAAGGCATGGGGAAGGGCAGCCTCTTCCTCCGCATGATGCAAGACCTGCTGCTCCGACTGTCAGCATCCCCCCGGCATGTTTGCTTGGAGTAGAAACAGAGATTTATTTTAATGACTCATTAAAGCCTAATTGCATTCAGGCAGCAATACAGAGAGAGGAGCCTCCCACGTGCACCAGTACTACAGTCGGGAGGGCTCTCAGAGCCTCCCCGAAAGCACAAGGCAGACAGACTGTCTCTTTTTGGGGCCAGACATCAGGGCCAGCTGCTGGCTCTGGAAGTGAGGCTTTGTGATCAGGGTCCAAAAAACAACCCAGAAAACTCTCTGATCTTCTCTTCATTTGCCTCTCTCTGCCCAATGTGGCAGCTGCTACCAGCTGCTCATCCCTGAGCTCCAGGGAGGAGACGTGACTTGCCCAGAGCTTGGATGCCCATCTCCAGGGCCCCTGGGTGACCATCTTCTAGCTTTGGGAACACAAATGTTTGCAACTTCCCCCTGGGTTTCCAAGGAAGCATAGCAGGAGCAGGGTGGGATTTGCACAGGAGCCACTGCAGGTCACCCTGGCAGAGAGCAGGACATGACGCAGGGCTGAGCTGCTCCTCCCATCCTGAGGGCACCACAAAGTGGCCATGATGAAAACCAGCCAGCCTGGAGGGGAGCCAGCCCAAACCCCACCACTGGCAATCCAGGGAATCTGACACCGCCCACAAGGAGCCCATGTACCTCATCCTTCCAAATGGGACTGCAGACCCAGGGACAGCCACACCACCCATGGGAACAGGAGCTTACAGCCACTCTGACCTCCAGAGATCCCCATCCTCAGGACACGTACTGGGAAGCCCCTCCTGCCCTTCTTACCAGAGTGAATCCACTGATATCAACCTGAGGATCTCTCCTCCTGGAAAGTTGCCCCATGCAGGGGTGGGAAAGCCATAGGTCCCCTTTCCTGCTCTGCAGTTCAGACACCCCAGTACCCACAATGATGCTGACAGTGTGCTGTGGGAGGACAGCCCATCTGGAAACAGACACCCCATGGGATGGACAGGGTCACCCAGCCACAGCTCTGCTTTCCAAGCCACCAGGAATCCATGTCTCAGAGACGGCTCATCCGTCAGGATCCTGGACCACAGCCCCATGGCTGCACAAACCAGGGAAAGCTGGGGCCACAGCTGGCTCTGGGGTCAAACACAGGGCACAGCATCTGACCCAAACCTCACTGTTTGTGGTAAATCCAAGTGGAGTCATTCCAGGATCAGGTCCAGGACTGACTTTTCCATAAAGCTATGGGAAAAGCTCACCTGCAGTTGCTACTCACATTCCTTTCACCACCTACTGCATCCCAGGCAGAGCAAGGAGCCACAATGCAACTAGGCACAGGCAGGCCACCCCTGCAGAGCTAAACTCTTTGCTGGATTTCAGACCTTTTTTTTTTTCCTTGTTGATTTATCACACAGCAGGGCTACAGACTCATCCATCACTCAGGATGCTCCACCTCAGCAGCCCCATCAGGCAGGAGCGGGGCCAGCCGGGGTGGTCGTGCACACGCTGCCACACACACCCAGTGAGGAGGAAAACCCAACCTGAAGTCTCTAAATGTCTCCTGCAAATGAAGTGTGAAACTCATTTTCAAGAAAACAAGGGTAACAGAGCCACAATAAATATTTCATCCTGGCGGGAAAGCAGCAACAGGGAAGGTTAGGAGGGCAGAGATACCAGGAGGGATAGGGGGCAGCAGGGATGGAGGATGGAGGGGGAGAAGTTGGAGGCAGCCAGAGCAGGGAACAAAGGGAACACCACAGCCTGACCTTATTTCTGTTTGCCACTTGCCCTGAGGGCTATCAGATTTGAGGCATGACCACAAAGCAGCTCCCAGAAATAGGAGCATATCTCATGTTCCTGTTTGTGCCCATGGCTAAGCTGGGTGACCCTGCACCAGCTGGGAGCAGCTCAATGCTCCATCCTGACTCTTCCCAGCAGACACACACAGCTGCCAGCTCTCCTGTTGGTCCATGCACCCAAAATGCCCCAAAATGCAAAATGGCTGGAGGATGCTCTGCATTTCTCCAGAGGAGGGTTTGCAAAGTGGAAAATCCTTCACACCTGATTTCCACCCTGCAAAGGGTCTTTTGGGCTGGAAAAGTGCACGGCTGTGCTGTCTCTCCTAAGCAGGTCTGTGGAGCTAGCTGCCCTCAGGCCTGTGGCCAGGCCGAAATCCAGCACTTTGGAAAGAGATGGACGAGGATTTCACATCCCAGCAGAGATGGTGCTGGAATAGGAACTCACTGATATGATGTTCACCATCACATCCAGAATGGCAGCCTACTTATGCTCTACCCTCTTGGATTTTCAACAGGTGAAAAAGTCCTTCCTAGGAAAAGCCTTTTCTCCCAACCCCTGGCTAGAACCCTTTGGATCCTGCAGGAACAAAGCTGAATGCCAGCCAGCAGCCCCAGTACACACAGTATCCCTCCAACAGAATCATAGTGAATTCTGAGGCTTAGGGAAGCAAAAGGGGCAAAGCTGGGGAAGGGGAAAAAAAACAGCCCCAGAAACACAAGTCTCCGTTGGGGTGGAATATTCCACCACCCCTTAGAAAATCTCTCTGCTGGAGAGACAATCAATAGTACACAAATGAAATACAGCTGAAAACACTAAATGTTTCCACATGCCCTTTTGGAGGGAATAAAATCCTCCAGGATAACCTTAAGAGAAAACAAAAGCCAGGCAAATAGCTCAAGCACAGGTCTCCTTTAATTACTGCAGCCCAATGAGAGATAAAACAGAGATCCTTCGGAATAAACAAAGGATTTGATTTCCTCCACTTCAGCAAAGGCAGCCACCATTTCTCTGGAGAGGTTTGGTGGTGAGCTTGGGGATTTGATGGGCTGACATGTCCTTGATGAATGGCAAAGCTTTGGGCCCCAGGAGAGGGAGCAGGAGGCTAAGCCCCTGGCTTGGGACTTCCAAAACTTCAAGTGTTTACAAAGAAGTAGGTTTAGAGACGGGAAAACTCTGTCCTACCCACCCGAGCTGCCATCAGAGTTCACGGGGACTGAACAAACCCAGCACAGCGCTAAGTTGGACAAGATAGCCCGGAGAAAACGAGTCAGGATCTTGTAGGGCACCACAGCACCGGAGCTTTGCCCAGACGAAGCTGTGGCGCAGGGACCCGGAGCAGCCCCGGGATGCAGGCAGCAGGGTGATGCTGGGAGCATCCCACCGAGCATCCCAGCCCGTTCTGCTCGTCGCTCCCCACCACTCGGGCTTCCCCCTTCCCATCGCAGCCCCAATCCCTGGCAGAGCCTTTCCCTGGCCCCGACGCCCCTGGAGAGCCGCGGAGCGGGGATGCCCGAGCCCTACCTGGGCGCCCGGGCCGGGCAGCGGCGGCGGGTCCGGAGCGCGGCGGCGGCGGCTGGGGCGGGGACGGGCCGGGACGGCGGGGGAGGGCCGGAGGAAGAGGAGGAGGGCAAGAGCAATAACAGCGGGAATAATAAATAATAGGAAGAAGAATAATCACCGGAGCGGTGGAGCGGGAGCGCCCAGGCGGGTCCGGCCGCGGGGGAGGAGTTTGTCGGGGCCGGAGCTGCCGCCCCCAGCGCCGCCCCCGGCCCCGGCCCCAGGGCAGGGGAAAGAGGGGGGACACCCACTCAACACACACAAAGCCTAATCCTCTCCCGGGGGAGCACACACTGGCAGCACCCTCGAACTTTTGGTACCTTCAGGCTGCCCCCAAAGCCAAGCCTTGCAGCACCCCAGTCGCTGTCAAACCAGCAACATCCCCACGCCCAGGTCCTGCAGCACCCCAGGCACCCCAAAGCCACTCTTGCAGTCCCCTGAGCACCCCCATCCCTAACGGTGTCTCCTGATGTCACCGCTGCCTCGGCCCCAGGCTGGGTGTCCAGAGGCTCTGTCTTGATCCATTCACCGTGTCCCAGCTACTTGTATTCTGCCTCTGCAAACAGTCAGGAGAAGAACCCATCACACACCACTGCCACAGGGATCAGCCAGGCCCAGGGGTGGGGATGCCAAGCCTGTCCACCATTTTTCAGACAGAACGACCTCCCCTCCCCAAGACTCCCTGTGAAACTCATCTCTCTTAGCAGACACTGGCTCCCCACTGTGAGACCAGAGGCACTGCTGGCTTTGCTGCAAGCTCAGCCCATTGCTGCGTGCCCCAAGCCCATGCTGGCACTGGGAAGCCACACACACATAAACGCTATTGTCCCCAGTAAGGGTTTCCAGCTGCTGGGAAGCTTTGAAGCTCCAAAGCAAGAGTTTAAGCTGGAGAAGGTACAGCTTGCAGTTGGCATTGCCTTTGGAAGCAGAGAGCTGCTCACTGCTGCGAGCTACGATAAAGATAATTGAATCTCATGCCTTGCACCACAAGCTGACCGCTGTGAGTGTGAGGATTGCTGTGCCAGGAGAACATGTGTTTGCCTGTTTCTCTCTGATTTTGGTCTCAACAAGGCACAAAAGCCACGGCAAGGCAGTGCAGCTTGGTGGGATCAATGCAGAACCTCTGCTACAGTGAGGCAGTCAAACTCTCCTGTGCTTCAGTTCCTAAGGACAAGACACCACGGATACTTTTCCTCCCTGCAGAGCAAGCTATAAAGCTGGGCACAAAACACCACTCACCTTCTCCTCCATCACCTTGCCGTCCGTCAGGGCATCCTGCTGGGCATGGATTGCTCTCTCTGCTCTTTCAGCCCAGCCCTTGCAGCTGCTGGTTGTGATGCCAGGAGCCCAAACCGCTGATTCCTGCCTGGGATCCAGCAGCAGAGCTGAGCCGGGAGGAAATGAACGCTCGTTTGGATGCAGAGGGCTCTGCGCCTTCAGCAAAAGGGCAGGATGAATTATGAAATGCAAAGGCCAGATAAGTGGATCTTGCCACAGCACTTACCCTCTGTGCTGCAGGGCCCAAGCACCTGCTGGCTGTGGGATGCAGGGCTGCTGTGGGATGCAGGGCTGCTGTGGGATGCAGGGCTGCGTGGCACACACAAACACCTGCACTCAGCCTGGCCAGGGACAGCCTCCCTACTCCCCTGCCGGTAGGGGAATCCACATCATCCACTCCAGCACATCAGAGGGCTGGCAAACACAGAGGAGCACTGAGCACGCCGAGTATTTCTGCGCAGGGTAGGAGAGATGCATTTTCCCGTTAGCTGGGCTTCAGAGCTGCTGGAGGGATGGGAATTAGAGACATCCAGGCGAGCACGGAGGAGGAGGAGTAGGCTAGGAAAAGTGACAAAGTCATTTCCTGGGCTGTTCTGGGCAGGATGCAAGGAGGTGATGACAGCCCAGGATGCAGGGAGAGCCACTTCTCCCCTCAGCAAGCACTGCCAGGGCCATGGGAGGCATTATTACAGCTAATTCAGGAACTGACATTTCACCATTTCCATGGCTGGACATGCAAAAGAGTTTCTTTGGGTTTAAGGAGTCACTTGGCTTACACACAGCTGAGATTGCCCAGATCCAGATGATGCTCCTCCATCACCCCCCGTGGCTCTGGCCCAAAGCAGGCAGGCACTGCAGGAGCTCACAGCAAAGCCAGTGTGAAGCAGCATCGCTCCAGCGAGCAGGTTATCAGCTCGCCTGATTCCTCTGCTGGTCTCATTTTTTTCCCCCTCAAGCTGTCTTTCCTATTGTTGTTACATTATTTTTTAAAGCAATGCATGGGTGACCAAACAGAACAGAGAAGGTGGGATTCCCACTTTGTGGTGGCTGGGAAAGGCTCAGACACAGGAGCGCCAGATGCTCCACAACGGGGAAGAAAATTAAAGCTGAAGTTTTTGTTTTCAGTCGATGTGGTTTTAAATAAAACACATGGTTTGGGAGGCTCAGCTGGTGTGTTCAGAGTGTTTGAGGTTAGCACTACAGGCAAATCAAGCAGCAGTTTGATACAAAACACTTGTCAAGTTCTTATTTCAGTTTGTTTTGGGGCAAGAGCAAAACAAAGCACCTGCAGAGCATCCTGCCTTGTTGGCATCTCGGGATCAGCTGCTGCCAGAGCACCACAAACAGCTCAGCATGCCCAGGCCTCAGGTACACAGGTACCCTGGCAATAGAGGGTCATGAGCCTGCCAGACTCTCACCCTCTGCTACCCTCAGATGTTGCAGTATCCACAAGCACAATTGACTTTAAACCTTGTAAGTATTGCAGCTAATCCTGATTCAACACAGGGAGTTCTTGTGGGTTTTATAAAATTCCATCTTTCCTGTGCTGGAAAAGATTTCACGGACTAGTTTTAAAACAAAACCATAAAATACTTTTGGTTCCTTCTGGGTTTTTCTCTGTTGTAAAAAATCTAATCTGCCAGACTTCTCTTTCCACACCCTTACCCATAAGGATGAACATTCAGGTAAAGAACTCAGTGAATCCTTAATTTAGGTGCTTCTTCCATAATACCTACACATGCAAACCCCATGAGATGCCCAGGTGTGTGCACAGAGCCCCAGCCCTGCTGCAGAGCCCTGCTCCTGGGTGCCCTTGCCTCGGTACACCTCACCCCCCTGCACTCCAGCACATCAATCATTTCCTTCCTGTTCAGGCCAGCATTTCCACCAGCCCAAAATGCTGATGCTGGAGGATGCTCAGGAGCTGAACCCGCAGCTGCTGGCAGGAGAATTTATTTCATTCTGTGCTAGATCTTGCTTTTATTTTCATTTTAGCAGAACCCAAGGCTGCTGTATCAATCAGAAAAAGCCTGACAGTGCCAAATTCTGTCCTCACCTGCATCTAGCCTGCTCCTCACAGGTTTCAAGCTCTCTAGTTGCCTTGTGCACGCAATATCAGGGCTTCTGGGCTGAAAATGGGGGATTAACACATGCAAAGGTCTTCAGGAGTCAGCCAGAGCACGTTTCTGCATCTCTGGCTGGGGGGTGAGTGTATGCATAGGTTACAGTGTCTCAGCACCATCCTGTGATACTCTCACCCCTCACTGGACCTTCATCCCTCTCCTGCCCACCAGGAGCATGTGGCCACAGCCTCCCCAGCCTGCCTGCTCGCTGGGGAGAGCTCAGGGGAGCTGATGCACAGCTTCCCCCTGCACAGCACATTTCCCAGGCCAGGTGTGCATTCATTAGCCATGGTACACCTCGGTGGGTTCGCTCTGGCTGCACAAACACTGAAAAACGAGCTCAGCCACACAAAGAACATCCAGCAGAAGCTGTGCAGCAGCCCCAACATCTCCCTTATTTAGGGATGTGCCCATCCTGCAACCCAGGGATCACACATAGCCAGGCATCAGTGTCACAGGAAGGTCTCTTCATGGCTGCACTTCTCCCAGTCTGATGTGTTTGGGGGACTGCAGAGACCCCCCCAAAGCCAGTGGGCTGGGGGAGAGATGTACCGTGGCACCTGCACACCCACTGAATGGGCAGGTGGTTGTTTTCCCCCAGGAGCTGGTGAAGGGAGGGTGCATTGCCCAAAAGAGAATCTTTCTCCATCACTACAGCTATCTAGGAACTCCAGCCTGGGTGTCGAGGACCAGGCTGTCCACACTGCACAGGGACACACAGGGCTGCCCATCCATCTGAGCTGGAGGAGAGACAGAATGAGCCTTGGCTAATATCATTAGCCAAGAGTTATGCTTTCTCCTTCCCAAAGACAAATATCATTAAAGCTGAGGCTTGAGTATTTTACATCCAGAGCTGCAGTGATGTTCCCCCGGGGTAGGGGTTTACAGCTTTGGGCTGTGATTAGGCAGCAGGGTAGTATTAACCCCTTGCACTCTCAGAGCATCAGCCTGGGAGCAAGAGCTGCTTCCCTTCTTCAGCTGGCTCAGTCTCCCCATCCCAGGGGCATGGGAAGAAGCTCAAAAGTCCACGGGAATCAAGGGACAGGATTTAAAGCTGTGGAGGGTAAATCTGGGTAGCCCATGGGATACTTTACTCATGTGCTCCTATACCCTGCCAGGAGCTAAGGATGCACTTTACCTTTCCTTGTGATAGTTCAGATGTGGGGAAGATATCCCATATTACATTTTGGACTGCTCAGTCTAAAAGTAGGATGCTTTCCCTGAGCTGAGTAAACACATCCCTCCTGGTTCATTCTCCCCAGGAGACACAGAGTGAGCCACAAAGGGAACAGGCTCCCTCACATGGGATCTGGGCAAGTCTGGGATAAAAAAGGGGGAAGGGACAGATACGAGAATGGTGGTGCCCAGAGAAACTTGGATAAATTAAAAAACCTGTTGATTTTCACCCTCCTGCCCAGCAGATGTGAGGAGGCAGGTTTTTTCCCAGCCAGCACAGGGATCCCATGGGGAAAGTGCTGATGCCCTTTCCATCACTAGTGGATACAGCGCTGGCATGAGACACAGTTTTCCTTTTGCCCACCCACAAACATGAAGCCTAAATATTTGATGGATCTGAACAGCTTTTCCTGGCTTCAGGAAGGAAATGCCCCACCTTGTGGAGATCTCGGGGCTCTCCAGCAAGAAGGTTTTGCCCTGCTCCAGTGCTCCCCTGGCTAGGGGAGATGGGCTGCAGGGAGGTGATCCTTTCATGAGAGCCAGGGATTTCCTTGGTGCATCGATTGCTGAAGGGTCTCTGTGCCTGCCAAGCCACAGCCCTGCTTGTCTTGGCAGAGGCCCATCAATCACTGTGGGCACAGCCAGAGCGCTGGGTTGGTAGGGAAAACATGCCCAGTGGGATTTGTGGTTCATGTGGCTCCAAGCAGGGCTAGCAGCAGGCACAGGGAAAAGCCCATCCCGGCCCCAGAGGGGGAGTCTGGGTGATGCTTAGTGTAGTATGAAAGACAGAGCAGAAAATTAACCCCTTGCAGCCAAGCGTGACCTTACCACACATACACCAACCACCCCTCCAGGCTCATGGGAACACAAGCTCCATGGTTTGGTTGGAACATCCTCCCAGGGATCACCATGGGCCATCCATGTGACAGGGCAGCACAGGGCAAAGCCACAAGGAAGAAGTCAGGCTCATAGTGGCAAGCTTCAGGAGCCACCAGCGAGGAGCAAGGGGTGCAATGGTGCTGCCCCAGCCCCAACCAGCACCCCTAAGCCCCTGCAAAGGGCAGGGCTAAGACCTCCACTGGAAGGTTTTCTCCCTTCTTTCTTTAGGGAGCAGAGCCCTCTCCAACCTTCCTGGCTGCACAGGAGCCTTTCAAAGTCACACTCTGGCCATAACCAAGAGAGCAGTGCCTGCCCAAACCCTGGCACTGGCTGCTCCTGGCCGTGGGCTGCCAAGCCTGGCTCGACTCTCCTTCAGCACAGGTGAGAGGGAGATCAGGGAAGATTGAGCCATTACCCCAGTGACCACCCAGACAGCCCCAGGAGCCTGTATGGCTCTGGCTCTCTGCATTCCCCCGTTCTCTGCCCTTCCTCGTGTTCTGCTCATATGCCAGCTCCTTTCTGGGTAACTGCAAGCACATGGGCAGACAGAGCTTCAAAACTGCTGAGAACAAGCCCAGGAGAGCAACGATGAGCCAGGCTGATCCTAGGATAGCCTCCTGCAGCATATGGGCCTGGAAATCCAGGGAGCTACTCATGGGGCATCGGTGGCCAGGACAGAGATGAGCGACAGCACCTTCCCCTGGCACTGCCGAGCCGTGCAGCGCAGTTTGTGAGGCTGGGAAGGACGCTCAGCCCCAGCTCCCGGCACATCAGCTTCCCCTCCCGCAGCCCCCAGCTCCGCATGCGGCAGCAGGGCAGGGATGCTCCGCACGCAGCCCGGCCACGGCCACACGTGTGCGGCAGCAGCGGGGGGAGGTCGGCCCCGGGTCACCCAAATGCAGCTGGAGCGGAGCGTGGGCTGAGGCTGCAGCGCCGGGAGCTTCCCGAGCACCTTCAGTGCCTGGGGAGTGGCTCCTGCCGCCATCCCAGCTCCTCTCCATCCCGCTCCCAAAGCCACCAAAGCGAGCTGGTCGCACACTTCTTGCAGCCCCTTCCTATGTCTGGAAGTGCTGGAGAGAGCAGTGGGGGCAGCCACGGCCCCTAAAGCATCCCTGGCTCCCTCCCCAGCCCCTGCTCGCTCCAGCGTAGCCCAGACTTGTCCTCATTTCAGGCTGGGCAAACGGCAGCCCAGCCCCAGAGGTAGAGAGATGATGTCAAACCTCCTAATGGAGCTTGACAGCAGTGGGATTAAAAGCACAAGTGAGATCGCAACCCCTCTGCAATCAGCTTCTGCCCTGGAAGAGCTGAATCAGAAAAGAAACCTCCTGGCAGCAGGGAGGGGATGAGGAGCCCGCTCACGCAGGGAGAGGGCAGCAGGGGCCAAGGGAACCTCATCCATCCCAAGCCCTCTTCACTTGCCCTGCCAACTCACTGTCAGTAGGAAGGAGCCAATCTTCCCCTCCTGCAGCAGCACCAGGAAAGGGTTTCACCAGCAGCAGTCCCAATTCCAAGTGGTCCTAAACTTTGGAGGCAGAACAGCCCACGCCACCTGCCCCCCTTCTTGCTGCCTGTGAGGTCAAAGCATTCCACAGCATGCACAAGGAGCTCCCTCCTTTCTCCCTCTCCTTTGAACGCTGTGCTTGGAGTGGTACCACGGACACTGGAAACAACAGCTGAGCAAGGGGGGACACCTCACCTGGATGCAAGGGGTGCTCAGGAGGACCCCTACAGCCCTGTTTCTGTGGGACAGGGTGTGAACAGATCCTTGCAGCCAGCACCAAGCCCCAAAGCATAGCCCTGGTCCAACCAAAAGGCAGCACTGACCCATTTCCCACTGAGGGATGCTGCAGCAGAATTGCTGCCCCACGTTTCCTTCCCATTCCTTCCTGTCAGAGGAATATCTTGGCATTTCCCCCGAAGCCACCCAAAGGGGCCTTTGCAGAGATGCAGTGCTGGCCAGCTTGCATGAGCCATCCCAGGGATGTCCTCCAAAAGGCCAGCCAGGCACAAGCACTGTCCCCATCTCTGCTCATCCGAAACCCAGCAGCCAGAGGCTGCTTTCCTGCCTGGCAGTCATTTTATCCCAGCAAAATGCAAGGTAGAACCAGGGCTTTTTACTGCAAGAAAAAGGGAGCCACTCCAGGGACCGGTGGGAAGAGCTGATGGGTCTTGGCACAGTGCTCAGGCTGAAAAGCTCCAGCTCCAGACCTTATTTTGCAGTGACCTGTACCAAGCTTTGGCTTTTCCCTTTTTCTTGCCAAATGGAAAGAAAAAGAAAGCCTTCCAGGTCAGAGGAAAGAAAATAATTTACTTGTGGGTCAAGTGAAACAATCTGATGCAGGGTTGAATGCACTTTTATCCTCCCCAAACAAGGAAAAGATTCAATTTCCATCTCAAAAAAACCCATCTAAAAATAAAAACACAAACGTTTTTAGGGTCAGAAGCACTCAATTTTGGTTTTCAAGCCCAAATGATTTTCTCAAGTGAACCCCACGTTGCAAAGCATGGCTTGACTCAGAAGTGCAGAGGGGTGGGGAGGGATGGGCTGAGGCATTGATCTGCAAAATGCCACCCTCGCTGAGATGGCACAGCCGCAGCGACCGCTGCAGGGCCAGCCCAGGACCACCCGTGTCACCGGAGGGCAGCCTGGGAATCCTGAGCTCCGCTCCTGCAGCGCCGGGAGGGAGGGACAGAGGGAGGGATGGAGGTGTTTGGCCACCTCCGCTGCACTTTGCTCATCCAAAGCGAACTGTCACTTCCCATCCTCCTCGCGGGCCAAATCCTTCCTGACATCCCGTTTAAAACACAAAGTACCCGATTACCAGTGCAGCCGGGAGAAACTCTTCCATAAACACCCCCAATCAAAACAAAATCCCTGCCTGGAGCACTGCTCCTCACCCTTCCCAGACCCACCCACCAGGGCTACCTGGGTCCTTCCTGAGGTGGTCCAGGTGTGGCTCTGCTCTCAGGTGTGTGACCCCAGCCATGGGAACACCACGTTTCCAGCACCTGCTTCCCAGCAGCCCAGCAGGGGAAGAGCCACCGGCCCCAAAGCTCCACGCACCCGGCAGGGCTGACCCCGGACCCTCCCGTCCCCGAGTCCATTAGCAAATCCCCAGAGCACACATCTTGCTGGTGTTTGGATTAACCCCAGCTTTTAGGGAGAGCTGCCGAGCTGCGTTGCCTTTCAATTTTTAATTTCCTCTAAACATTTTGGTCCTGTCCCCAGGGACTCCGAGTTGATCACCTCTGCTGGCAGCACAGCTGTGGGGAAGGGGGAAACCAGGGGCAAAGGAGGGGAAAGCAGCCCCATTCCAAGCTCCTTTGGAGAAGCAAGATCCCTTTACATGCACACCCTGGGATGAGGGGCATCCACACCAGGCTCCCCAGTGCCCCATGGAGATGCTCCACAAGGAGGAGGAAGGGGGATGACTCCAGATCCCTCCAGGAGGGATATTACACGGGCAGGGACACGGCTGTTGCAGAGCAGAGCACCCTCATTCTTCCATCAGACACCTCTGGGGTCTGGGATCCCCAAAAATTGACAAGGTTTATCCCAGTGCCTGGCACAGCCACCCCTCCTTCCCCAGCATCTGGCACTGGCACACAGCAGTGCCCAAGAGCAAGGATATGAATACAGGATCACTTTCCAGTCCCTGAGGTATCTTTGTCTTTTTTCCACTGCCTTAGGCAACAAATGTACAAACAGGGACCTGCCGGGCATGAGGAATGTGAGCTGAACTGCTCTGGGAAGGGAGATGCCAGCACAGAGCTGGGAAGAGCAGCTCAGATCACCGGGAGCAGCTCCAGATGGGTTTTCTGTCCCCCAGGTGCTGGGGGGGTCCAGGCTCAAGGTTAAGGTTCAGTTCTTCACCTTTTATCTTGATTGAAAGTGAATGGAAAACTAACCAAGCACTAGCAGACAAAATGTGAATGGCAAAGCCTCAAAGAAAGAAGAAATCCTGATCAGCATGAGGAAAGATACCTGGAATAGCAGCGAGGCCCTGTAGCCCACCTTCAAGAGGTACCCAGGGGGCAAAAAGAGTGATGTGCCCAGAATATGCTCTCTCCATACTCAAACTGGCAGGTTTGGGAGTTCCCAGATCACAGGGATACTGTTTGACTGGCTCCCTCCCACACATTTGCTGCTACCTTTCTGCACACATGTAAGCTCCCAGCATCCACACGGCATCTTCCAGACCCCACAGCATCTCCCCACTCTCAATTTCCTGAGACAGCAGTGGGACCCATCCCCAAAGCTCCCAGTTGCATTCCCAGGCAGCCTGGGGACCTGCTGCACTCCAGGCAGGGAGTGGGACAGAGGCAGCTCCTGCAGGGCACAGGGACCTGCCCACTGAGCAGGATGTTCTCCAGCTCCTCACCTCCCCTGCCCTCCCGCTCCCGGAGGAGTTTGAGGCTGCAGGGAGCTGAACTGCTGAGCACTGGCCTCGGCTGCCACCTAGCAGTGACCCAGCAGCAGCAGGGACACACTGACAGCTCTGCCAAGTTCAGGCCCCTGCTGCAGCCCAGGTGATGCCTCAGGTTTGGCTTTTTTATTTTTCAGATTCTGTACTGCTTTAGTGTTTAAGTCTGGGCTTCATATGAGGGGATGGTGAGCTCTCCACACAGAATAGGGAGACAAAACAATTCCTTCTCTAGCTGGGGACCAAGGATAAATGATCCAAATCTCAGGCCCAAGAGCACAAACAACGTGGGCTGAAGAGAGAAAAACAAGGATGGAACTTCATGGACTAAAGCTGGAATTGGACGATTAACTCCAATATGCAAATGGACCAAAGCTTGTAAAAGTGAGGGACCCCGTGACCAGTTGTCCATTTTTTGTGACCATTTTGGGTTGTGCTGCCCAAGGTGGATCCATTGAGGCCTCTTAATAAATCCCTACTTTATTCTCTAGCTCCATCTAGTCTCTGTACCAGGTCAGCCTTCACAAGGCTTCACAGGGAGGTGGAAGGTTGGGTCTGGGAGACATCCTGCACCATGTGGAATTTTAGGGGGCATCAGCCCACTCAGGGCCACAGGCCCCTGGTCACAAACCCCAGCCCTTTTCCAAGGGGAACAAAACTCACCACCCCATTTTCCTGATGTCAGTTTGCAGGAGGCACTTGGCACTGCCAGGGTAGCCTGAGTAAAAAGAGGATCTGGGGATCTTCTCAGGACACCCCACTGTGGCCCCAGCTGTCACCTCCCTGAAACCAACTCTGGCATGGGTGCAGGTGGGCACAGAATGGCCCTTGAAGCCCCTGAAGATGTGAGGAGCACTCCAGGTACCAGAAAAGCAGCTGGATGCCAGCATTCCTAACCAGGGCACTTCTGTTTTCACAGCTTTTGTCTGCATTAACACCCATTAGGATCACTTGCCAGAGACAAAGAGCTACACAAACATGGTCAAGCTTCAGGCTCTCTCTCACTGGATTCCTTACAGATTTTATTCCATATCTTTAAGATGAGATTCCTGACACTTTGTACACATGACATCCAACAAATCGCAGTATCTTCTTTTTGGGGAAGGAGACTTCTTCAGCTTTCCTCAGAGCAAGGAGAGTGTAGAGCAGCCACTATATTAAAAACCAAATCACATCCCCACACAATGTCCAAACAGCTCATGCACTGAAGGAAGGAGGGATGGGCAGCCAATTTCCCTCTCTTAAACTTAAAGGATACATAACACAATGTGACACTTGGATGTTCTCCTGAACCATTATATTAAAGAGCAGTAACTCAGTACACCACTGGAACAACAAAAACAAACTACTCTCCTGAAAGTAAAACTAACATTTATCACCCATGCTGGGCACACCTGAGATATCATACCCCAGGTTTTTTCAAGGGATTAAACATTTCTGAACAAAAAACCCCAGACAACAGGGTCATACAGAGAGCCTGTGCTGCTCCAGCCAGCCTTCCTTGGCAGCAGCTCCAGCTTCTCCCCTCCTATCACACTTTCCTTCTCAGGCTGGGCAGCCACTGGAAGCAGGCATGGGAAGTGGCCAATCATGGAGCTGCCAACACTGCAGAGAGCAGGGCAGGAGGGACACACAGTTTCTGAGGTGGCCCTTGGTCACAGAGCCCAGAGCATGGCAGAGGCCAACCATGAGACTGCTGGGAAGGTGTTGCTCTCCATGTTTTCTTCATCTGCATAAAGGAACAAAAAAGAAAGATCAAATCTACACAAGCAAATCCAAGAGCTCCAGTTGAGACTGAAATCCCTTTTGCCTGGGATCCCTCACCAGGTCATGGAAAGAAGACTTGCTACTGCACACCTGTTTGATGAGTCTGACATGGTATAATGCAAGGACCCCTCTCCTCCTGCTGCTGCAGCTCCACTTCCCCAGAGGTGGGAAATCAGATGTGAATTCAGTTAGGTTTTGTCTAAGGAACTCTAGAGAGAAAGTTCCAAGGCATAAACAGCCACTGCCTTTGGCAAGTCACTTAATCCACCTTGTAAATCGAGCGGCTCTTGTACGGGTGTTGTAAATTCTTCCATCATTTGGAAGATGGAAGAAAAGCACCCACACAGGGAACTTGCAGGGTTTACAAAATGCTTTAGTTCCCTGTGGTTGAGAGACTAGGAGACTTAGTATGAAATTAACACTGGAGTGGAGAAACAAATACTTCTGCATGCAAGCAGCAGAAAGCCTAGAAAAGAGAACAAAACCCAACAATGAGAGAACTAACCCTCAATTCATTTTGTTCCCATTAAACAACTAGAAATCCATTTTGCTGCACAAAGTTCAACATTGCATCTAGCTATTTATTATTGTTGCATCTCCAGCCCACAGAAACACCAACATTTCCATCTGTTCCAGCAGCACCAGCCTTAGGATACCCAAGAGGGGCTATAAAACTCACAGTAACAGACTGCTCAACTTTCTGCCAATTCTGAATGAATCTGTTCAGACTGTCAAGGGGGCACAGCATGAATGGTGCTGCCATGTGTCCAACAGTGGGATGGACAGCTTCATAAAGTTGGGCCCTGCTGGAAAAACTTTCTATCTGATCTGGGTCATCTTGTCTCATTTCTGCTGGTTGCCTGGAGTCAATAAAGGAGGTGTAAAGGTCTTCCACTGACTTGACTAAGACAGCAGGCACTGAGGACTCTCCAAGAGAATGAGGTATCTGCAAATGTATGTAAAAAAATTGAGAGGGTGCAATTAGTGCACACTTAGCTCATTAGCTGCCCCGATCTTAATTATCTCTCAAAATTTACAAAGAAGCGGAAGGTCAGCAAATGGATAATTAAAAAACCAAAACAACAAGACTACACAACAATAATCCCCCAGACCCCCTGGCCAAAGGGCAGCTTTTCCTCCACAGCAAGCTGGAAGGAGCCAAAGATTATTACAAGAGACAAGGCACCCTCTCTTAGCCAAGAATTGACAGCTGTCTCATCTCAGCAGCCCCACGCAGAACCAGAGATGGCAATGACAGAGGGAGTTTCTGCAAGAAAGCAGGAGCTGAGTCAGAGGAAGCCCCTCTGCATTTCTGATTAAGAATTCAAATTAAATTTACATTTCAGGGATGTTTACTCATTTCTCAGCCACAGACAAGAGCTGATGCTTGTATTTTTTAGCTCAGTATGGAGGAGAAAACTAGTAAAATGACAGACAAGCAGCAATTCAACCACAGCTGTTCAAAAACTGGGTACTTGCTCTCTAGGCTGCTTCAGTTGTCAGGGCACAAGGGGACTGTGAGGCACTCCTGCAGCAGCAAGGATGGCTGGGCAGCAGGAATTCAGGGCTGACAGGATGCCAAGACAGGCATCACTGGAGCCCAATTAGCCAACTACTCAGCTGGATACCAGCAGCCCACTGAAAACCTCTGCTTAACATGCAGGAAAAAAATATGAGTGTCAGGACAAGGCTACAAGATGATTTTTATCTCCTTTTGCCACCCACAGCATTCTCACTGAGGGACAGGATGCATTTACATTCCTCTAGTCTTCAAATCACCATCTGTGTCTGACATTTATGAATCTTGCTTTAGTCAGCTAGGTAAGGAACTCTCCAAATTCCTGCATTTGTAACACAAACTCAAGATTTGCAGTTTTCCCCACATTACCTTCTCCCAAACACATACAGTAAGATGATGGTTTGTGTCTTTCAGTTCACTTGATAAACAGACAGAGCAAGGACATTAATATCCAAGACACACAGCTTACACAGAGTTTCTCTAGCACAGAAACCTAAGTTGGCTAGAAAAAAAAATAGAGAAAATGACTACCTTTACAAGTTACTAGCATCAGACTTGCTTTTACTCTTCCTTCAGAGCAGTGTCAGAAACAGCCCTAGAGCAGGCCCACTGCTGAACACTTCAGCTGACACTGGCTTGAAAGGTGTTTTGCTCCCTGTAGTAAAATGTCTCATGAAAATACCACAGTTTAAATAACACAGAAAAGGGGAGAGAATCACCTGTAGACAAGTGCTCCTGGTGTTTTTAGACTGCACTCAAGACCTGGGGTTTACTCCCTGCTGAACCTCTCTGTTCAGCAGTTGATCAAACTGTTAAACAGCCAAGGGCTTCTCTTTGAACAGGCTCTGAAACTCTAGGTGTAAAGCACACACATATGCTTTACATTCACCTTAGAGTCATTTTGTTAACAAACCTTTAGTTGTACAGAACCTTATCCCCAGCAACAACCAGGACTGCAAATCACTTCCTTTCAGGTCAGTTTAGGATGAGCAAGACTCTTTACTGCAAATATTCACCACTAGCACTTGTGGTCTTTCCCTGCATTTACAGACTACTACTCTGAATTACTACACATCCTTTGCCAAACCCAGAGATCTAAGAGGAAAACACACACTTCCTGCTCTGAGCACTCAAACTGAAAAATTATGGTGCAGATAGGGGAGGTTAGAGACAGCACACAGTCTCCCTGAAGTCTGCAAAGGGATCAGAGGACAGGCAGCTAGAAAGGTATTTATGGTGCACATAGTGCACATAAATAATAGTTTTCATATTATGTTTCTGCTTGCTTTTTATAAAAGCAGAAAACCATCTCCACAGAAAACTTCCATGGGACTAAAACAAGACATCTGCTGAGCCCTGGAGGTGATTCCATGGAATGACAGCTGTGCCAAACTCTCACCTAGTCACAGCTCAGCCCTGTTCAGCTTCAAGGTTGCTGTTTCACTGTCTGCATCTCGAGATTCCTGCTGCAAGCAAAGGTCTGGCTCCACCACTTCAGCATTCCCCTGCTTTTCACTGGGCTGAACATACAAGGCTGAAGGATTCAGTTCCTCAAATTCCTAGAACAAATTAAAACCATGCCAGAACAGTAAAAACCCTCTACATTGTAATTACCACAAAGAATAAAAGGATGCAGCAAATCTCTAACAGGTCAGCAAATGGGTGAAGGTGCACAACACCAAGAGTTAGCTCCAAATACTTGCAGAAATGGCCTTATTAAGAAAATCAACTCCTCTTTTGCCAGCAGCAAAATTTCTCAGCAATGCCCCTCTCCCCCAAAATTTGGCCTACACGTGCAAAGATACCATCACAGGATCTAATCCTGCCAGAACATGCATTCTGCATCTGCTGAATAAAACAGATAGAAGCACTCCAGGCGGTGAAACTCAGCTTTCTGCTGAAATATAAACTCATGGCAGTACCTTTCCAAGGGTTTGCATAATCCACACAGTTCTTACTGGAACTGAGTTGAGACATGCAAACAATGCCACAGGTAAGCCTGAAGCACAAATGATCTGGCTTACAACTGGTGTGACAGTAGGCAATCACCATGGTTATGCCATCCAGCACTGTACATTTCACTGGCAAAATATGAGAGTTTGTAAACCAAAACCACCTCCATATAAACTTTTAATCCATTGCTAGAAGGGAGGCTGAAAACAGTTTGTTCTACTAAACAGAACATCTCTGCTGTACCATCAGACTCCAACTTAACCAAAAAGCAAGCTCCCCACATATAGTTAGGCACTCTGGGATGCAGTCACAAAATGAAAAGCCACAGGAAAGCAGGGAATACCAGTTTTGCTCTTCACAAAACCACTTGCTTCAAGGTAAGAATCTTTCCATTAAGAACCTTCCCATTTACAGGCACCCAAGCAGGGATCCTTCCCTTCCCCTTCCTTTCAGCAGCACTCGCCTCCCTCCTGACCTGGGAAGGGATGTTCTCCCCACAGACATCAGCATATCCCATATCCCTCAGGACAGAGTGGAAGTAGACATCCTCCTTGGTGGATGTGTCACACAGGAAGAGGTACAGAACACCATCCACGTATTCATCCACGATGCCCACAAGCTCCTTGAAGCGACAGAGATGCTTGAACAGGAGAATTGCTGCACTGGACCACGTACCCTGAAGAGGAAACAATGTAAAGTCACCATAAACAGACCAATATCCACCACCTGAGACTTCTCCTTGTGGTGGGCACTTGTCAAAAGCCAGCTGAGCTAGGCCAGGCTAGTGACAAATACAGGAAAGTCAGGCAGACAAGCTTCCCAGCATGAAATTAAACCAAACTACCCCAAAGCCTGCAATTCTCACTACACTGGGAATGCCTTTCACCCTAAATACCTACTTCCAAACATAGTTCCATGGCATTCACCAGTGATTTTAATACAGTTGTTTGTTGGAATTTTTTTTTTTACTTCCTGAAATCACAAGACTTTAAAAGTATCAAAAGTTAGTAAGATGCTGCTAAGCCTCACCACAAGGAAAACTGTGATTAACCCTCAAAACTCAGGGGAAATAACTTTTTAAAAGCAACATCCTTAAAAACACACAGGCAGCAACTCTGCTCACGTGCTTTCCTTCAGAGATTGTACTTCTTCTCAGGCTTCTTGACCAAGAAATTTCCCATCACAGAGAAACTTTCTTATGACCTCCGTAACTCTGGCTGTGCTAACTGCATCAAACCAACTCACTTAAAGCTCTGTTACAGAATAAGTTTTTAAAACAGAGGGTTGGAGCTACCAAGGCTTCAGAAGGACCTTGGGGAACTACTGGCAAGGAGAGGAACAAGTTTGCTGTGCTGCTTAACAGGAGCCATCTGTTTCTGCAGGAATATAAACAAGAATGCTCTGATGGCAAGGAAAGCTCTGCAAGGGTGATTGCTTGTAGAGCAGACACTCATCCAGTACACTCTGCTGAAATGTAACAGCACTAATTCTGCTGTAAATAGCATCAGGACCTGACTTCATCCAAATGTTTGCCCTTGGCAGGAGAAAAAGACAACCTCTA
Source organism: Pyrgilauda ruficollis (assembly GCF_017590135.1). Lineage (NCBI taxonomy): Eukaryota > Metazoa > Chordata > Aves > Passeriformes > Passeridae > Pyrgilauda > Pyrgilauda ruficollis. The sequence continues at coordinate 2,710,699 of NW_024526266.1, read as the reverse complement.
CTTGGTAACTCCTCTACATACATCAATAAACAGAACTGCGTGTGGACACCTACCTCCACGGGTTTTACCCATGCCAAGGAACACGGGATGGCCTGAGCAGGGAGCTTCAAGTAGTGCCATCTAAAATACAAAGCAAAACCATTACAGTAAAAACAGGGATAAATCAGGAGAAGAGCAGAACTTCCTCATCTTCTGGGTTTTACTACTGGTTTAGGAATGCAGAAGCATACACTGGATTGTGCACTCATGACTAAAACCCAACAGCAACTTCGGAAAACACTCCATACCCAGAGAATAGTCACAGCAAAACCAGCAATAACAACTGGTCCCTTATGCATTCCCTGGGCCAAGCATCTTCCCATCAAAACCCCTTGTGCAGATAAAGTTACAGATAGAGAACCTTGACTTTTGAACCAAAGAATGGCAACAGTCAGGCACGAAGAGAGGAAAAGGAGGGGGAAGACACAAATATGGAAAATGTACTGAACTGCAGAGAAAAACTACCTCTGACATTGCACACAAGTGCTACCTGGGGGATGTGCCTTCAGGAGAATGTGTATATCCATTCATGCAACCCAGGAAGGAGCATTAGGAGCTTGCCCAAGGTGACAGACAGCAGCTGAGGACAGCTGAAGAGGACAGACTGAGGAATGAGGGCAGACACAGCAAAGGATTTAGCAGTGTACCCCAGGGGCCAGTGCTGGGTCCAGTATTGCTCTAGGTCTTCATCATCTATCTGGGGGATGGGTAGAGTCTACCCTCAGTCTGCTGATGACACAAAACTGGCAGGAGTGGCTGATGCCCTAGAGGGTCAAGTTGCCATCCAGACAGATCTTGACAGGACAGAGAAATGTACAGACAGGGACCTCACAAAGTTCAACGAAGTCCTGCACTTGGGGAAGAACACCACCATGCACCAGCACAGTGTGGACCAGCTGCAAAGTGACATTTTCTACCAGGAGAGTGACCAAGCACTGGAATGGGTTGCCCAGAGAGATCATGGAATCATCATCCTTGGAAACATTCAAAAACCATCTCAGCATGGTCCCAGGCAGCCTGCTCTAGACAGCCCCACTTCAGCAGGGAGCTTGGACAGGATGACCTCCAGAAGCCTAATCCAACCTCAGCTGTTCTGCAATTCTGCTGCCCATGAGTAATTCACTTACTTGAGGAATCTCAGCCAAGACTTCTGGACAATCTGGAGGTGCCCATAGTCTGCATAGAACACCTCTACCTCCTGGTCATTGATCACACGGTGGATGATCACACGGTACCACCACTTGGAGACCATCACACAGCAGAGCTGCCCAGGCCGCACTGCAGACTCAGGCATGATGTATTTGTCAGAAGCAACTTTATGTGAGTAAACGTGTCTGTAAAAGATGACAGTGAGAAACCAGCCTCAGGAGGATGCAGGAGATGAACAAGGAGAAATACATGGGGCATCAAAAGAATCCTGACTTTTTAAAGTTTCCATGACATGAATTTCCAGAAGTTGTATTAACAGATCCTTTGTATCTCTGTTCTGCCACACTTAAAATTGAAACAGGAATCAAATTGCAACCCTGAACTTTTAACATTTGAATGATACTCTTGGGGTCCAACAAAAAGTTAGTTAATGGGGATTAATCAGAGGCTAAACACAGACATCCTAATTATTACTTTTTTACCACTACCTTGACATATCAGCATTTCTCATGAACCAGGTTCTGCAGTACTGCCCAGATGCAGTGTTGGAGGTGGAAGTCAAAGCCTTAACTGAGCACATTTAGCAACAGGTGCACAGACAACACACAGGAACCCTCCAAGCTCCTTTCCATAACCCTTCCAGGCTTACAAAGTTCAGAACTGCTAGGACACAGGCGAACCACAGGAACTGCTGGTGACCACACTTACTGCTTGTTAGTTAAAAGGGATGCACATTTTGAGTAGTGTTTCAGGACAGCACCAGCATCTCTGTACCACGCCACGAAGCCAGCAGTGACCATCACCAAGAGTGCCCTGCTCCCTCAGCACAAACACCCACTGCACTGCCATAGCATGCTCCCACCTCATCTCAAACATCAGATCCTGCAGTTTATAGGATGCTTCCGTGCTGCAGACGTGGATGTAGAACTGGCTAGGAGAGACGACGAATTCCACAATGACTCCCACCAAGCACCTTCTCTTCAGAGGTGGCAAACTGCAAAGGCTTCTGTCCTGAACAGCATCTGGAGGGATTTCTGGAGTCGGTGGAAACTGCTCAAAACCGTGATGCTACAAGGGGATAAGGGCGAGGTGGCACTCAGATGTCTCATCATGCACTGAACACACATAATTGGCCTTTCCATTAATTTAAAAAATAGTTCTGCTTTCCTGGGGACTTGTAAGTTACTGAATATCAGAGAATCCCCACAAATTGGGCAAACCTGAAACATGAAAACTTTCCCTGTGATAGAAACAATCATTTTCACGCTCTCTTTCTTTCTTTCTTCCCTCTAGTGTTAAGAGGGGTGCAACAAAAATACCTTGCTCATATTCCTGCAAGGAATATAGGAGAGGAATTGAAGTCAGGTCATATATTTAGACAAAAATAGTGAATAACTATTGCCTAAAAAGCAAAACAAAATCAAACCCCAAACCAAATCCACCTCTTAGCTGGATTTTATTGAAAAGTTATTATTTCTATACTCCATGACTGTGAAAAAGTACATGATTGAACAAGCAAAACTATCTGAAAATTATTCTGAAGTGACAGAAGGCATGAATGCATCCCACTTTCACACTAGAGCTGCTTCCCAAAGACAAAACCAGTTACAATCTAAAATTTCTGTTCTTTTCTCACTTTAGACAAATTTGTACAAGTGAACTGTTCGAACAGCTTTCAATTTTTCATTATTATAACTGCTGAAAACATGATTTCACTTGAAGCAGTATGGATGGGAGCCTTAATCCAACATCAGCTACTTTCACTGCCTCAAGAGCTTTCTTTTGTGCCAGCAGACAGCACTTCTCCAACGATTAAAGTCAAAAACATTTCAATTTCACTCATTGTGAGCACAGTACAAATTACCACTGCATCATACATCAGGCAAGGTGTGGGCAATTCATATTCCAGCACACTCCCTGCTGCTTATTTCTAATTCAACTGCAAACAATGGGGTTTTGCAATAGTGGCTCTCTTAATCACTTTGTAAAGGTGCAGATCATAGAAGGCACCCACAAGGATCATCAAAGTCCAGCTCCTAGACCTGCAAAGGACCACCCCAAGAATCCCACCACGAGCCTGAGAGCATTGTCCAAATGTTTCTTGAGTTCTGGCAGGCTTGGTGCTGTGACCACTTCCCTGGTCTCTCCTTCTGCAGACTGAGTAAAGCCTAATGCCTTTCAATTTTTTGGAGCTAGAAATTTTGACTAAAGCATTTGAGTTAAACAGAGAGTTAACATTTTTGAGTCTAGGGGCAACTGAGGGAATTCTGGCCTGAGCAGCAGCATCACCTCTAAAAACCCCTTACAATTCCACACATTTCCCCTCACAATTTCACAAATTTCCTCTGTGTATTCCTGTGAATGGTGGCATTTCTAAGGGACAATTTTGCTCTGATAAACCTCTTCAGATCAGAGTGTTAAGGGCACACATGAGCTTTATATGCTTGCTCACATATTGTTAGTGACAACAGACATTTCTTTGAAAGACTTAGGGGATGTGCACTTGAAAAGAAGCTCACAAAATGCAACAAAACTATAAAAAGATAAAGCAAGATTTACACAGAGTAAAATCAGGCTTTATAAGAGGTATGACTTGCAAGAGAGGCTGACTCCTTGCCCCAAGCTGGACTGGCATCTGCCAGGAGTGGTGTGGGTGACACTTTTCCTTCTGTCATGGCAAGAAAAAAAAGCTCCTAAGAGCAGCAGCTCTGTCTTTATCCTTCTTGGAACTGAGCAGATGGACTCAGCCCTTGTGCCCCATCTGACCCTGAAAACACTTCCAGGATACCTGGCAGCAGGGCAGGGATCGGGCTGCATCTTTCCCCTCTACCCTGCAGCATCCTGATGAACAAATGTCCATTGCACACCCAAAAAACCACATTCTAGACTGCTTTCCTCCTCTTTAGAGCTTTTTTAAAACAAAACAGCACACTTGGTGTTTCATGACAAACAGGAGCTGTACAAACATCTTGCAAGCCTTGTCTTACCAGGATCTTTAAATGGGTTCCTTCTGCAATACCTAGGGACAAATCTGGGGCTACCTAGACCACATCCCCTCTTTCATTGCCTTCACACAATCAAACTTGTGGTTTGATCCAGGGAAATTCCCTGTGGACCTCATCACACCAAACCAAAATTTCTTTAAAGGATCAGAACAGACTGCCAAAAATCTCTCAAGTGCCACAATCTTAGCAAGTGCTACACAAAGTCCAACTCATAGTTCCAGGCTTCCAAGCTCATTAGCACACAAAACTCCAAAGTCAGAACACTTGGGATTCTTTCTCTGCCTCTAAGCTCCAATTGTACAGCTGGGTATAGCCACAAGACAATCTTGGCAGAGGAAACAACTCTAAGCAGTAGGATTTTCTGAGAAAAAGAAAGCCCAAAGGTGCTCAAAAGAAAAAAAATAAAGGCAGTACAAACAAACTCTGCCAAAAAGATTTGGCAGCTCAAAGCCTCTGCACTGCTATTCTCCAGCCCCTTCTAAAACCACACTGCTAAACAAAACAAAATAAGGATAATTTCCTACCAAATAGCAGACTTGAGACTGCAGGAATCAAGGTCACTGAGGAACATTCCCCAGCTCTGTCCAACTGGTTGACACTGAAGCCCTGTCAACAGCAGCAGGGGAAATTTCACACAACTGGTCTCAAAACAAAGTTATCAAAGTCCAGTTACAAGTAACTATATCAAAAGGTATCACCACTCTTGTAAGCCAGCAAGATAACACTTAACTGGCCTGGGATGATCTGACAGACCTCAAGATCAGAAGGAGACCAGAAACAGACTGACTTTGGATGCCACATAAAGCTATCCACCAGCTCACTAGGAGTCTCCTTGCCTCCAGAGACATCTAAAACAGGTACAAAAATGTTTGGAAGCAGCGGTGCCTCAGCAATGCAAACTCAACAGAAACAAAGACAGTAAAAAGAGTATCACCCCCTGAAACTGACGTGGCAAATCTACAGATCATTTGTCCAGCCACTTACCTGTTTGAGGTGATCACCCAAATCTACTGCTTGTGTTTGCACTGCCTCTGAATCCACCAGAGCTGCTGCCTGGCAGAAGCTCTTAGTCTCACAGGTGGGTTCCAAAGAAGGCATCTCAGCTGCAGATGCTGCTGCAAAGACAATAATTTGGCTGTGATTCTTTGTTGGACTGATACAGTGTTGCATATTAAGCAGAAAGGGAAAACATAAAAAAATGGAAGTCTGAAAGCATTGGTGTTGTTTTCCTCAATACTTGTAGCATTCACAGCCACCACCACCTTCGTGAGGATTCACTGTGTCAGTAAGTTAAAATGAACCAAGAATCACTTGCTCTTGCAAGCAAGCTGAAGGTTAAAACCCATTGCTAGAATAATGTTAAAATGTATTTTCCCTGGAAAAGCTGTGAATTTGGCAGGAACTGTCTGTGATTATCCACCCTCTCCCATAGGTTTTAGGGGAACGATGAGGGTGTCTGCAGCCCTGTCTCTTTTGTGGAACACTGTAGCCATGCCTTTCAGGCCAGTGTTAAATCTTCAGTCTCAAAAAGTGTGGCAAAAGCTTTACCAGCCTGCAGAGCAGACATTGACAAGAAAAGATCTAGTTTTTTCACCTATCACCTGGAATGACTAGAAATTCCAGTCCTGCACACACATTCAGCAAGTCCATACTCTGAACGGGCTAATCAGCCCTTCTTTCACCTCACACCACAAAACAGTGCCAAAAACCTTCCCGTTAAATTCTCTGCTACCAAGACAACTGCCTCGTGACAGCTGCTTCTGCAGCACTCAACAGCCCTTCTGTGCCAAAGCCCAGGGGAATCAGGACTTCTGCAGCAGCTGCAAATGCAGCAACAGAAACCTGAAAGGCAGTTGCTTGGCCACAGAGCTTGGAAGAGCTAGGTGCTTTCAGTTTAAGACACCACCTCACCTTGCAGCATCTCTTCCTCCTGAGCCTCACCTTGGGGCTTCTTTTCTTCCTGAGCCTCATTTTGAGGCACCTTCTTTTCCTGAGCCTCACCTTGAGGCTCCTCTTCCTCCTCAGCTTCACTTTGAGGCATCTCTTCTTCCTCAGCCTCACCTTGAGGCACCTCTTGCTGTTCTATCTTGCTTGCCAAGTATTTCCTGAGGACCAGCAAGGAACCTGCCTTTGTTTGCTCAACGACAATGGAATCAGACATGCTCCTGAGGACTTCAAACACGGACAAAAATCCGTACTGCCTGTACTGGAACGCCCGGCCAAAGCGCCTGAGGAAGGCCTTGTCCAAGTCTGCCAGCAGAAGCGGTGAGGAGCTCAGCAGGTCCTGCAGCTCAGCCTTCACCATTGCTGGCAGGACAGGAGTCCCAGCACTCAGAGTCTGGAAACTCTGTGGATTCTTAGAGTTCTTAGTGAAAAAAGTAGCATTTGCCTTTGTAGCAGTTTTCTTTGATGCCTTACGTGTCTTTACTTTCTGGTTGGCAACCAGCTTGGCAATCCCTTTGGTGGAGTCATCTGCAATGGCTGCAACAGAAGGAAATAAACAGACAACCAGAACAATTAACCATCAAAAGCTCTACACTGGCAAAGCTCCTCTTCATTCCTTTCTTTTCTCTTCTCCACACCCCTTCCAGAAGCAGTTGCCTCCTTTAAAAGCAGTCACACTAAACCATGGCTGATCTCCAGCAACCTCACCCTTTGCAAACTGAACTGTTTATAAAAGCCAGCAACTAGTTTGCACCCTCATCCCTAGAAATTCAGCCCAGGCAGGAAGGCAGGTCAAATTCTTGGATGCAGGATCACAAACAAAAACCAAGCTGCTGAGAGTTTTGCTGGGAAAGCAGAATCACAGTCAACTCTCACTACAGAGCACCCCCTGCCCAAAGGTCTCCCTGGAGAACAGCCCAGGTATTTTCCAAGCTCCTAAACAACTTGTGTTACTGTAGCACTGAAAAAGCCCCCAACCATTTCACCCTCCCCAATCAACTCTTCGCAACCGCCACTTGTTGTCACAACTCTTCCCCAAAGAAAAAGAAAATAAAAAAGGTTCTTTGATACAGGCTAAGCTTCCTAAGCTTCCTTCCTTGTCAGGTACAGAAACCTTCACAGCTCCTCTTGAGAGGCCCCATCCCTGGTTTTGGCTCCTGCTGTAGTTTGCATTTACAGGAAAAAGTAATACTTACCAGTTCTAGTGTACACATAAGGAAATGTTATGTCAGCTTCTAAACCAACAGCAGAGTGAAAAAGTGTACAAAAATAACTAGAAGCATGCGTGACTTTTTTAGGAGGGAAGAGCACAAAAGTGTTAAAAGACAGATCAAAATACAAGAAGATATATCAAAGACAAAAAATTAACCAGAGTCGTTTGAGAAACAGATTAACAGATACGGGACATACAGTTCTGCACATCTGAACATCACTCCAGTATGAGGCTCCAAAATACTCCTCCACCCATTTGGAAACACAACCTCACCTTTGAGGATTACAGCACCATTCTTAGAAGAGCAGATTTGGACAACTTCAGGCATTTGTGTCACCAGCTCCAAGGTGGACTGGAAGCCCAGGTTGTGCAGAGGGAGAGGTTTGCAGACCATGGCCATGTACTGCTCCTCCAGCTGCTCTGGCGTCAAGCCCGCCTTGGCAGCGATCAGCATGGCCCTCACCTCCTTCTTCAGCACCTCCATGAGCTGCGCCTGCTTCAAAGCCTCCGTACTAAAGGGGAACACAAGCAAGCAGATGACAACTTGTACCACAGCTGCTCATAATCACGTGGAATTTAAGCTTTTTCCCCACTTAGCACCTGAAAGCTGGCAGCAGGTTCACGAACAACCCCCGTATTCACTTGCCAGCACCCCTGGAGTTTAATGCACCCTTAAACCTCTGCCAGCGCAGACACCCTGCGCGTCCACACTGCTGCCCGAGGACACCCCACCCAGCGCCGGCGCTCCTCGCAGAAACCCCTGTGAGCCCCAGCGCGGGGGTTCGCCCCTCAGCCTCGCAGGGTGTCCGTCCCCCACAGAGATCCCCGCTCCCCTCAGCCCCATGCCGGGACACCCGCCCGCTCCCACACGCACGGCGCCATGGCTCCGGCCTGCCCGTGCGCCTGCGCGCCGCCTTTCCCGCCTTTCGGGGCGCGAGGGCGGGGCGGGGCCGCCCCTCACCCCGGCCAGGGCCGGCATTGCTGCGCCGCTGAGGGGGAGCGCTCGACACCGCCCTCAGAGCTGGGGTGGGATGGGCTTTCCGCTGCCTCGGACCGGCATGTAGGGATGGATGCTGTCCCTACCTTCTTCTTCTTCAAAAAAAACCCCCAAAAAAACAAAAAACAAAAAACAAACAAACAAACAAAAACAAACAAACAAACAAACAAAAAAACCAAAAAAAAAAAAAAACAAACCCCAACCAAACAAACAAAAAACGATTGGAGAAGATCTCTGAGATGGTCGAGTTCGACCCAACACCATGACGTGAGCCAGACCAGAGCACCGAGTGCTGTGTGCAGTCTTTCCTTAAACACCTTCAGGTGATGTCCCCACCTCCCTGGGCACCCTGTTGCAATGTCTGACCACTCCTTGCCGTGAAGAAATTTCTCCTTAGTCCAACTCAAGCCTCTCCTGCTGCAGCTGGAGACTATGTCCCCTTGTCCTGTCTCTGCCTGGGTGAAAAGCCTGACCCCCACCTGGCTACACCCTGCTGTGATTGTGGTTGTAGAGGGTGATAAGGTCTCTCCTGAGCCTCCTTTTCTCCAGACTGAGCTCCCTCAGACTTGTGCTCCAGACCCTTCCCCACCTCCACTGCCCTTCTCTGGACTCGCTCCAGAACCTCCATGTCCTATTGTTAATAAGAAGAGTCTTGTATTTTGTAAGAGGAGTCTTGTACTGTAAGGAGTCTTTATATTTTTTTGTCCCATCTAAGAGGAAAATCCACAGTGGAGATACAAAAAGCATGTTAGGAAAGAGCCACACACAGAACAGGACCGGTTCCTTCAATGTAACAATATTTAAAACCAGATGTGGTTATTAAGAGGAGCCTTGTATTTTTTTCAGTCTCATCTGAGAGGAAAATCCACAGAGGAGACATTGACTTTCCAGAGGTCACAGGCTGTAGTTAAAGAGGGGTGCAGTGGCTGTTTCCTAAGGGCTCACAGATATCTGAAAAACCCCCTCAACTGTACAGCTGATTTCCACACAGGAGTACTTTTGAGACTAAAACAGGAGATAAACCTGTGAATTTTGGGACACCCATCAGCATGTGCTCTCAAAAAATCTCCTAATTTCAAAAGATAGCAACGAAACATCTGCCACGCGTGATGGAGTCAGGACCCACTGGTTGAATAAAACATCAGACAAAACCAGCATGTTGCAGGTTTGGAGGTGTTAAACATGCCAAGGTACTTTTGAGAAGACACCAACTGGAATCTAAAGCCAGATCTGAGCTGCCTTTTGCTGTCGCTGCTTAAAACACCACCTGCCTTTTCAGCAGCTGGAGACCATCTCCGCCAGTCTCATGTTGGCCAAGCGATAAACACAAAGTGGAAAGGGTTTCTGGAGCACTTCCAAAGAATATATACTGTATAAATTTATTAATTACACCCCATTCACACCCCACTTTTCTCTGCCTTTAGCCCTTTCCATCCATCACTTCCCTGCTGACCTGCTGACACGGCACCCAGCACAGCAGAGAAAGCAGGCAGCTGCGGCTCCTGCCCTCCCTGCCTGCAATATCCTGACTCCAGGTGGAGCACAAGTGTCCAATAAAACAGGAATCTGTGAAAAAACAAGATCAGCACCTCCCCAGCTGTCTTCCCAGCTCCCTCCAGCCACTCCTCCACACCAGGGACTGGAATCCCTGAGCTCAGCCCTGCCCTGCTTTATGTCCCAGATGTGTCTTTCTGTAGGGTGATTTCTAGCTGGGTGCTGATTTCTTTAGTACAGTTGGTGACTTTAAAAATGTTTTTTCCACAGGTTTCTGCAGATGTCAACACAGGCTGAGCAGCATGAAAAGAGAATGCTCCTGTTTGCTCTGCCATGCTCCTGCTGTGGAAAACTAGGGAGGCATTTAGGCACAAACTCTTTTGGCAATTTACAATTCAACAGCTCTAACTCTGTGATGGCTCTCATATTATCACCCATTCAGGAAAGCTGGGACCAGTTACTTTCCCTCCTGGCTAAAATGTTGAGATAGGGGTTGCTGCCAGTGCCCCTTCCCAGTGCCAGCCAAAGGGCTTCTGGGGAGCAGAGCAGTGTGAGATGGCACTCACCCAGACGTTCACCACAACAGCCCCTCCAGCCATTCCTGAGTAAGCCACTGCAGTATCCTGACTCCAGGTGGAGCACAAGTGTCCAATAAAACAGGAATCTGTGAAAAAACAAGATCAGCGCCTCCCCAGCTGTCTTCCCAACTCCCTCCAGCCACTCCTCACCAGCAAAGGCTTTTCACCCTGGTGTCTACACTGGGCCACTCTCACCTTTTGATATCTTTGGGTGATAACCAAATATAGTTGATAATTGCCTGACAGTTACTTTTAGGTTGCTTTTCAACAGCTTTGGAGAAACTATCTACTAAAAATCACCAGAATGCTTCTGATTACATTTTATTTCCAAAAGCATAGATGCAAATAGAATATCCTCCTGGGGTCCACCCTGGCCAGGTCTAACTTTCCTTCCCATCTCCACAGCAGTGCATGATGAGAGCAGAGCAGCTGGAAACAGCTTGCTCACTTCACTGTCCATTATGCCTGACAAGCCTGTGATGAACTTGAAACGAGCCTCCCTGATGTGACACCTCCCTTTCTCCTCCCCTGCCTGCTTTTCCTGCCTGCAGCAATAAATTCGAGCACGTACTCATTCTAGTCCCCGGGCAGCTGCGTGCTCCTCGGCACAGATGAGGATGGAGAAGAGGTCTCGGAGCTCTTCCAGGGAGTCCCATAGGAGACGCAGGGAGTCCCCGGCTGCGAAGAGCAAACGAGAGAAGAGGGAGAGCAGCAGAGAAGCTGCCAAAGGGAAGGGAGATGTAAAGCAGGAGAAAGCCAAGGAGACCAAGAGCACTGTGGGGAGTGATGGCAGGGTGCACACCTCCACGGTGGTGGACGTGGATGATGTGGTGTCTGAAGAAGAAATGGAGGCAATGGCATTGCTGGATAGTGAGCAGCAAGAGGAAGGTATGGCTTAAAGAAGGGAAGGGGTTGGAAAACTGTGGGCTCTTTGATGCTGCGTGGGTCACAGTGTGACTCTGCTCTGGTGGGTGTCATCACACCCACCTTACACAGGCGTGGTTATCCTCAGGATAGGATATGGGAGACTCCAGCAAGCCTCCCAGCCAGCTTCTGCAGGCTTATTAGCACCATCCAGCAAAGCAGTGAACCTGGATACAAGCAGTTACATTCCCAGCATCCTTCATGCTTCAGCTTGCTATTCCCCGGTTCTGTTCATGCTCTGGTCTCTTCCTTTTCTTGCTTGGCCTCCTTTGGGTGGATGGCACTGGCCTTACTGCCAGTTCATAGCCCAGAGGACCTGCTGCAGGGAAGAACTGCCCTTGAGGTGCACACTTGTCACTCGCCTGCTGGATAACCTTTAAGAGCAGCTCCTCTCCTCGTGTTTGTTAGGCACATTCCCAGCCTGCTACAATAGAAGGGAGCATCGTGATCCTTTTGGAATACAGCTGGGCCTGTTTGGATCCAGCATCACCATAGGCATGGCAAATGTCTATAACAAGACCCAGCACCACTTGTGCCCTTCCCTGCTAGCACCTCTGCTGCCCCAGAATGACACAAAGGTTCAGACTTGCTCCTGACTCCCTGGGAACAAGCTTTTCACAGCTTCATCTTTCTGTCTCCATTACAGGAATTACAGCTATTGGGCAGTGCTTAGGAGCTCTAGTGACTACACAGGTTCTTGGGATCTGAAGCTCCCTCAGGACCTGGTGGTTCTATAAAATATTTCAAAGGCAGAGGAGCAGGGATGGAAGGGTTGGAAGGGATTAAAAATGGGAGGGGTGCTAACTTCACAGCTGGAAATCCCAATCCACTCTCTGGTTCCATCTGTTTTCATGCCATACCTGCCATTTTTTCCTTCAGAAAGGAGCACAACAAAGGGTACCCAGAGCAAGATGACCCACACTCACTTTGGGGAGATGTAGAAAGTAATAATAAACTGGGCTGACCATGCCAATAACCCTCCAGCACCCTGGGGTGACTTCTTAGAATACAGGAAGATTTTACTGGCACCAGAGGCTTCATCCCACTGCATTTGGGAGATGGGATGCAACTAAAATCCTATTCCAAAACAACCTGAAATACTCTGATAGAGAAGGGCACTTCAGGCTGTGCATGTTTAAAGCTCTCTCTTATTTACAATATTTGTCTTTAGCTCATCTTTCCAGATAAACTTGAGGGATCCCAGCTCAGCAAAGTTGCCCATTCCAACTTTCAACACTGCTTTGTAGCCCAAATTCTTCAAGATGAAGTCTGCTTTCTACTCAAGCAACCACGGAGAAGCATGGCTCAGTTTTTGTCAGTAAAGCAGAGACAAAATCTATCCATCCATCTGCTACTCCTGGCAGTCTGGAGCAGGGAGTGTTCCTTAACTCACCTCCAGAGAGAGCCAAGTGGTTCATCTACAATGAGTCCAGGCAAAGGACAGCAGTGAAGCTGATGTGTGCAGGCACTTGTCAGGCTATCAGTATTTTGGGAGCAGTCCTCTTCTAACACACTGTTGTTGGGTTTTTACCCTAGGTGGAAAGTCTCGTGGTTTGGGTGTCTGTGAGTGGCTTTTGACCATCTTGTCTTTCCTGTTCATCATAATGACCTTCCCCATTTCTGTCTGGTTCTGCATGAAGGTGAGAATAGCCACGGGGCCTTACAGGATTTGGTGTCTGATCTGGATGTCACACACTGATTCAGCATGTGTTGGACATGAGCATAAAGGGGTTTTTGGTATAAGGCCCATATTTATACCTCTTCAATTAGTCATTAATTTTGATTTGTCCTTTGTCATATGTTGCTACAGCATAGGGGTCCAACCATTGCTTATCAAATACTCCTGCTGAAATACCAGCAGGAAGGAACTAAGGTTTCTCTTTTTAAAAAAACATTACAAGTCTGTTCACTTTCAGACATGTCCCTCAGCCTACCTAGCCCAGACATGGCTGCATTACAGCAGCAGAGTAAATAGGCTTTAAATTCAAAATTTTAAGAGAGATTGATCTCTCAGTTAATAGCAGATTTTCCCTCTTCCTCTAGTTTTTATTCAGCATGGCTACAAGTAGGCACTTGTAAGCATTTTGATTCCCACTTCTTAAGATATTTCACATTTGTCTTGTTATCAACAAGAATGTCAGTATTACAGCTCAGCTCTTAGGATGAGCATGTTTGTCTTAGAGGGAAACAAGCAACGTGGAACATTTTAACTCAGGTTATTTAAGTTTGGCCAGGCTATAAGGAAGCAAAATGCTGGGTTATCTTGGGAAACCCTGGGTGGGTCTAACATGGGTTGCTCTCACCAAATCTCTGTCTGTCACAGGGCTGCTCATATTCAAGGCTGGCCAGCAGTTCTGGGTAAAGGATAAAGTGACTCAGTGGCAGGCAATGCCACAACCTCTGAAATCCTCCCTTTGCAGGGCTTTTCCAGAATAAATTTCCTCCTGCTGGTGAGGCTGCTTTTCCCAATCCTACTTCTTCGTCTCCAGCCTGGATTTGTTTCCCTCTGCAGGTGGTGAGGGAGTATGAGAGAGCCATTGTTTTCCGACTCGGGCATCTCCTTCCTGGCAGAGCCAAAGGACCTGGTAAGGTGTTTACTGAGCTCCCCCCAGCCACGCTGCTCCTCTTCTGCATGCCTTACCACAGCTCTCATGCTGGTGCCCTCCAAGCAGACATGGCCAGACAGAAGATTTGATGTTTTTTGTTCCCTTCCTTTTAAGGGCCAGTAGTTTCTGATGCCTTTTCCATCACAGAAACAGCCTGAAAGTCTGAGCCTATGTATTGCTATTCTTTTGTAGTTCTGCATGCTGAACCCTCTCCTGTTCTCCAATACAGAAGAGGTAATTTTTGTAGTTCTGATGATGAACCTACTGTCTTTCTCTTCATCTCACAGGCCTTTTCTTTTTCCTTCCCTGTTTGGACACCTATCACAAGATTGATCTCCGCCTCAAAACCCTAGAGATTCCCTTCCATCAGGTATGGCTGACACCCCCTCTCTATATTAATTTTGGAATGTTAAATCTTATGTTTCCAACCTTCATCCTTGCAAAGAAAAATTTCAAAAAACATCTCAAAGTAACCTCTACTTTGCCCAAGAACAGTCAGTAGCAGAGGTGGAAGCTAGGAAGACTTAACCATTCAGCCAATTTTCATAATTCTCTCAGTTGTGTGCTTTTCTGTGCTACCTTAGAGTTGCCAGAACCAGCTCCATCTCCCCTAATGTCTTCTACTTAGGTGGTGACCAAAGACATGGTTACTTTGGAGATAGATGCTGTCTGCTACTACCGGTTGGAAAACGCCTCTCTTCTCCTCACCACGCTGACCAGCATCTCCAGTGCCATCCAGCTGCTGGTGCAGACCACCACCAAGCGCCTCCTGGCACACCAAGCCTTCTCTGAGCTTCTGCTGGAGAGGAAGAACATCAGCCAGGAGATAAAGGTGCTTCCTTGGGGAAGGAGAGGGCAAAGCAAGGGGTGAGTTGAGGCTCCAAAAGAAGCTCAGGTGGCAAGTCCCTCAGAGTCACAGACACTGGTTTGAAGAAGGCTTCCACACTTGGAATCAGTGTGGACTCCAGTAAAATCACCCTAAACCCCTGGGGTTAACACAAATGGGAAGTGAGTGCAGTCATTTTATTTCTGAGGGGCCTTGCCCAGTAGCACACTGAACCTGATAAATCTGCCTTACAGTCCTGCAATTAAAGTCCCTGCCCCTGTCTTGCTCCCTGTAAGGGGCCTAGGCCAGGGCTGCTGTCCCCATGCTCTAAATATTTGTCTTCACAGGTGGCTTTGGATGCGGTCACAGGCTGCTGGGGGATCAAAGTGGAGAGAATAGAAATGTAGGTAGGAAATGCTGGTAGAAGGGAATTCTCTCTCCCTTTGCAAGTACCTGTCCTATGCTGCTTGCTTTTGCCTGCTCCTCTTCCTGCTTTCCCTCTGGCTCTCTCCCTGCTGGTGTTCTACACAAGGTGGAGCCTCACCTCTCAGCTTCCTATTTTCCCTACCCTTTTCAGCCTTTGTCTCATGTAAAATTTCCAATGTAAGGCTGTTCTTTCTCCTGGCCTGACAGCCAGAGCAGGATCCTTAGCTGGGATCTCATCACCATTTCACTGCTGCTGCAGGCAGAGTTTGCACCCAATTCTGGCAGCCCAAAAGGCACAGCAAGGCACTGAACTCTCATGTCACTCTCTAGATCAAAGGCCGTGGGGTCTCAGCACTAGTAGGGCTCATCACTCAAGTCTGTGCAGAAAGGTTGGGCTCACTGATCACACAGAGGGACATGGAAGAGAGAGCCAAGCAGTGAATTAATAAATCTGTGAATGGAACATTACTGTGACTGTCTTGAGAGCTGTCTCCTAGTGGAGTCTCTGCTGCCTCACAAAGAGTGAGCTTAAACTATGAGCCTCAGAGACACAAAGAGATCTCCCTGCTGGCTGGTGATCATCCCTGGTCACAAGAAAACCAGGATGAAAGAGAAGGTTGGGAATGGAGGTAGAAGACTAAAGTGAGACACATGGAGAGGGACACCCAGGGGCAAAGAATATGAATGAGCTGCTCTGTAGAGACCAACTGAGCCCATCCCAAGCCTCAGACTGACCACGCAGTGTTGCCAGGAGTGCCAAGAGCGCAGCTAATGCCTGTCTTTACTACCACAGCAACAACGTGCAGCTGCCTGCTGAACTCCGGCAGTCCCTGGCTGTGGAAGCAGAGGCCCAGAGACAGGCCAAAGTGCGGGTATGCCAACACCTGAACACTTCTCATCTCCTTCCAAAGCATTCCTCCTCCCTTTCCCACCTCTGGTTTGAGGTCCCTGGGACACACCACACAGGCATACAACTCTGGCTTGAGATGTTTCCCTTAATTCCTGAACAAGAGCTGAGTCTAACAAGGGGAGCTCAGTTGTGAGCTCTGATGGGCCTGGCAAAAACATGCCAGACATGAGCTTCCAGACTTCTGGCAATGCCAAGAGGTTAGTACATGCTGTGATCTTCAAGAAGCAGGAATGTTATAATCACACTGACCCCAAAAATTTCATCATGGCAACCTTCCTCTGTAACAAAACAGTCTGTGCCCCCTCACTCCCAGCCTCACAGAACCTTCCTTCTTCCCCTGCTTGGTAGGTGATCGCTGCAGAGGGGGAAAAGGCTGCTTCCGAGTCCCTGCGGATGGCAGCTGAGATCCTGTCCAGTGCTCCAGCTGCTGCTCAGCTCCGTTATCTCCATGCACTGCACTCCCTTACCACAGAGAAACCAGCTGCTTTCATCTTGCCCTTGCCTCTGGATGCCATGAACCTGGTCTCTTCAGCTACCCACAGCCCTCCAGCTGTGAGCAGCCTCCTCACAGGCACCACAAAGCTCCCAGAAAATCCAAAAGACAAAAAGGACTCACCCATGCTCTGAGAGAAACGGTTCCCACCTTGCTCCTGCTCGGAAAGGAGCAAGAAGGCTGACCCACCATCAGGTTCTGACCTGGAGGCAGGAGGGAAAGCAGCCCAGGCCTGCAATATAAAGTGGATTGTACACGGAAAAAGCCTCTACTTGTTTTGGAAAAGAAAAAATGTGGAGTGCAAGGAGCAGGCCTGGCAAGTGTGTGAGCAGGGGGTTGAGGGAAGTGGGGTGTCATCCCTTCCCCTCCACAGAGCCAGATGCACCTTGACACATTACAATCTGGCTCCCAAGGTGTGATCCATCTTGCCCCATCACCTTGGAAGGAAGGACAGACCTTCCCCTATGTCCTTACATGTCCCCTATCCACAAACCAAACAGCCAGGCAGGTGGGAGTGGGGCAACAGCATGCAGGCAGGATGCTGGGTGCTGCCATCCTGGTGGTCCTGCAAGGAGGGAAATGTCCTTGTGGTGTCCTGGATACGGGATTTCAGTAACCACCCACATACATCCCCACAACCAAGTGGTTTAGCTCTAGTTCTGAAGTAGGAGGAAAAGGAAGAAGGGGAGAGAGGGCAGCTTCTAAAGCTTGGTGCTTCCCTGCCGGGCACATCTGCTGTGCAGAGGAAAGGCTGTGCTGCTGCTCGCTTCCACAGGGTGGTGAGGCAGGACAGCCTCTGAGCTCGTAGGCACCTAAAAACCTTAGGGTGAGGTGATGTGTTTAACCAACGCCCACTGGGCTGACCAGGGGAATCCGGCACCACTGGCTGAGAGCCTCGGGAAATGTAACACCTTTGCTTGCCTGCAGCTGCCTCGGTAATTTTCATACACGGAGAACAACAGAGAGAGTTCTCAAAAATCCTAGAAGCCACAAAACTCCTATGTATCTTTCCTGCCTACAGCTGTTTGAAATGGCCATGAACCTAGAGGTCTTGCAGTCCTTTCCCTTGGCAAAAATCTGGAGCACTGTCAAAGGAAATATCCCTCCACTCAGATTTTCTGATCCTGGTGCCCTTGATATAGACATCAGCTCTGCTCCTGTCCTTTTACTTGACCTACAGTTTCTCCCCCTTCATCAAAGCAGATCTCCCTGCACAGCCATTCCCATCACCACTGTTCTGCTGCTGGTGTCCTGTACAGGTCAAGAGAGAGGGCACTCTGTTGCCTTTCTCTTAATTGCCCCCACATTGTTGGTCATGATGCCCGTGCCTAGCAGGGGATACTCAGCCAGTCGCTCGCTCTTGAGTTTTCATTTATTCACAGCTCTTTGTCTGCTGGTAACTCTGACTACTCCCATGACTGCTCCACAGTCTACAAATATTTGCCAGGATTTTTACAGCAAGGACACCTGGCCAACCAGCCCTCTTACAAGTGGCTGGGAAGTGGGAAAAATCCACCTCAGAACTTGGCAGTGACCCCACAAGCACCTGACCTGTGGGTGTAACCTCCCACTTACATGGTTTGCCACTGTGACCCTCCCAGGGGAGGGGGCAGCAGGAGCACTGTGGCTGCTGCTGGTGTGGCTGTGATGCATCTCAGGAGTGATCTGCTCGCGGAAAATTAGCTCTGGGAAGTTGAAAAACTCTGTCATCTTCCACTGGGGAACATGAGCTGTGCAGTTACTCCTCTAAAGCTGGTTCTGGTTATTTCTCTTGCTGCTGGAATAGGCCCCTTCTTTCCCAGCCTCAAGGGCATAAGAGCAAAAGGGCATAATACTGCAGAGTGAGCTGCAGCTGATCCTTTCTCTGAACGCTTCTTTGGCTGCATTTCTAACTCCATGTAAAACGATCCATCCCCACCAAGATTATTGACACAGGAAGGACCAACAGCTTCACAGATGAAGTCTCAAAGGAACAACACTTAGCCCAAGAACTGACTGTCAGGAGACACACAGCACTACGTCAGGGCGCACCCATTACCCTGTTTGCACTTGTATCTGCAGAAGCCAGGCATGGGTTTTTCAAACATGTAACTTCCTTACAGAAAGGCGAATGATAGCTAAGAGAATTCTCAGTTCCAAAAAGCATGCCTTGTTCCAGCAGGATCTTCTCTCTTCTATATGTACAGAGCCAGCAGAAACTTGTAATTTTATCACCAGGAGATATTATGCTCAAAAACCTTGCAGAAGGAAAACCTAGTTTAAAAATGTACTTAAGGATTAGGGAGAGAAGAAGTTTCCAAGAGAGAATTTACTCTGAGGGAGCTGGCAGGTGTTGTCACTGTGAGCCAATGTGATTCCTGACAGTTTCACTGCCTGCTCTTCCAAGATGAGAATGGGTCAAATTGCAGTCATCCTAATTCTTGTACATTTTCCTCCTAATCAGACAGACAGCTGGTAGCTGAACCATCTGAAGCTCAGAGGATGAAGAAGGTACCCACTATCAGATACATAACCAGGCCATGCTGGCACTGAGGTAAAAAAACCCTCTTGGTATGAGAGGGAAGAGCTGCAAACAACTGGCTTGCATGATACAACAGGGATGACACAGAAGGAAATAAAGCAGCAAGAAGAGATTGATGAGTGCAAACAGGAGGGGCACAGGCAAGAGAGGTGTGTTGAGTAGAAAGTTGAAGTAGCAATTGTTTTACAAGGATGACAAACTGTACAGATGCTAGAACTGTGGGAGGAGGCAGAGGACAAGCAAGACACTTGTGGAAGTGACAGGGGCAGGAAGAAGAACAGCATGAATGCTGAAATGGCAGAGACATGTCAGGGTAGTATGTAAGGAGTAACAGCAGTGGATCAGGGTGAAATGCTGCTGGGAATGGGCACTAAGACACTACTCAGTCATTGCTGTTCTTCAGTGCTTGCTTTCTCTGGATCCCTTGGGCTGGCCAGAGGTAGAAGATTTGGGACTTGAGCAGGCCACAACTTCTGAGATATTTTCTTGGAAATTTTTCAGAAAGAAAAAACGGCAAGCCAAAGCCATTAAAAATACCACAGAGTTAAAATATGCCTAAGGTATCACATCCTTAACAAACAAGTTAGCCCCTCCTCGAGTTTTGAAGTCAAAGGGACAAGATACATTGAAGGACTAAGGAAAGAAAATTTAATTACCACTTTTTCTCCTTCTCCACATTTAAATCCTGTGGATCTAGTTAAGAAAGAACACAAGGAAATGCTTTCATGCCTAATAAGCTTGTGACCTAAGGAACTCACTGCCACACCATGTGGGCAAGAACAGTAGGTAAGCAGTGTTCAAACCACTCCTAGAGAAAGCAAGAGTGTCATGCTATAAACACAAAAGATCTGTGGCCTCTGGAACATAATTTCTTTCTAAACCAAAATCAGTGATCCTAAACAGATCTTCTTGACTGTCACAGGGAGTACACACAAGGAACATGATGCCAATTACGGTGATCTCCTAGATATAGACGCTATGTTACATGTCAAAATCATAATTAGTTTCTCTCAAAACCAGAGCATGTTCAGCAGTTTTTTCTGCCCTTATCTAGAATCATGTTAAAAGCCTCTTTGCTTGACCCCTGACAAAGTTGAGACAAAACCCCAGGATGTGTCCAGCAGGGGAGGGTTCTGCATTAGGGTTAGATGAGTGAGGTCTCCTCAAAGATTGCTTCAGTCTCCACATCTGGAAGAAAGGTTCAGAATATTGATTATCCTGACTTTGTCTTTCCTTGGTTTTTTTGCTTTTTGGATGCCTTCCTTGTCTTTTTCCAGCTTGCACTCTAGCTCTTGATTCCCTGCAGAGCTTCTTCCTGCTTCTCTTCAAGACCTTCAAATCTTTCCTATGCATTCTGAGCACGGATCTCTCTTTGTTTGAAACACAGAGGCAAAGTCAATGCAAAACCATGAAATCTAAGGAGCTGCTGTCAGGAGACCCAAGAGAAAGATCTGGAGAGCTGCAGAGTCCAGTGGGATTGGCTGACTATAAAACATGTTTATGGTTTCAGAGAAGGGCATTGTTAAAAGATCTACAAAGGATTTTATGGCACATTTATGTAAACCTTGCAAATTTAATTAATTATAAAACTCAGTGTTTGCTAACAGAGGGTGAAATACTGATCTTCACTGTGAGAGGATAAAAACAGAGCAGAGTCAGTTCTATTAGCAGGGCTAATGAGATGGGTTTCCCTGGTCAGTGCAAGCTCTCAGACAAAACAAGCACCTGCCTGAAATGAAACCCTGCCCTGCTCAGGCTTCCAGCACAGGACCAGTACTCAGAGGAGCTGCACTTGCAGATATTCCAGGGCTGCCAAGACTTCAAAGTCTTCCTGAGAAAACGAAGTGGAGGACTTGCTGGCAGTTACCTCCCTCTGGTTGGAAAGGAAAAAGCCTTTTTTTAACTGAACATGAAACCAACAATGCCACATTTCATCAGCAGCATGTGCCTGGTGTGATGCCGGTGTCTCCAACCCAGGCAAGAGCTCTGTGTCAGCAAAATATGGAAAACCAGAGGCCAGGTCAGGCACTGAATGCATCTTGGCATTAAAAACAGACTAAAATCCTTTTCTGATGCAGATATGAAACTCTCACTGGCTCATAGTCTTGGATTGCTGGTGCAATCACTAGGTTACAGAGGTTGGAGATGGCTGTAGCTCGGCCAGGAGCAAAAGAAACCCCAAAACACACACCAGAATGTTTGGAGAACAGAAAGAAGCAGCTCCTTACAGGGTCCAACAGGAATAAGTCAGCTTTCAACTATGATTTTTCAGTAAAGTAACTGTTGAGAGGCTCCTGCTCTAATCTTGGAAGGTAATTGTTATTTCCAGGGATTTATTTCTGTAAAACAAATCAAATCCATAAAGAAATGCTCCTGCATCTTCCACTGGTATGCAGAACTGCTGCCCTAGGTCAGATAATTCATACCAACACCTGGCTGCTGCTGAGAGAGAAAAGGAAATAAGAGAAAAGGAAAAAAAAGAAGTAGGAGATACCACTGGCCTAGTGGCATTCAGGGCAGTTGTAGGGCCACATGTCACATCACACACTGTGAGTAATAAATAAAAACGTCCTGCTGGAAAGTAGCACATTGCAATTACTACTGTCACCTGCATAATAGCAGCTTCCTCTTTTATTTCTAATCTTTCTTTCTCTGTTACAGATTTCCTGTTGTTGTTGGCATCTTCACCGGCAAACTGTTCTTGAGTTGAAGAAATTATAGTCCTTAAAGTCCCTAAAGTTCATCTGTAGTTGCAGTTCCTGTAAGGCACCGTCAGGATCAGGTTAGTAATGTGCTCCATTTGTCCATGCAAATAACCTAGGCAAAGCCAGCTTGTCTCTGAGTTTCCCTTGCACCTATCTAGCCTTAAACTCCAGCCATCTAGGGAGTCCTGGGTATAGATATTTCTAAACACAAATGAATAGGCTAATTACTTAACATTACATCAGCAGCAGGAAAAAGACAGGCAACATGAGAGCTTCAGCCCTGGCTGTACACTGGAGTCATGAACATCACTCTGCCTTGGGACTGAGTTCAGAACCAGTGGGAACAAATTGTCCTAGACAATAAATCCAAATCCATTTCCATGTCATCTGCATGTAACCTGCTTTTTCATGAAAGCAGACTAATGCCAGGCTAGCCATCTATACAATGCAGCTCGTTGTCACAGGCAGTCTCAAACATCCTTCCACAGAAGAAATTAAATCAGAAGCTCAACCTGATCTCCTGGGCAAGGCAAGCACCAGGACTGCAGCAAAAGTGCACCTCAATGGGTGAGGCAAAAGCCATCATGCACCATGGGGAACTGATCTACAGGGTACAGGAACTGAGACACTCACAGGACAAGCAGTCTGCTGTCACATCACAGCAAATCCACCAGCCACAGGACCAGTTTTCTGTGCAGCTCAGTCACCTGCACAAAGCATCAGAGCAAACCTAAACCACTAATGAACCACTGGTCTTGCCAAGTAATCTGAAGTTGGTGTGTTTCACATAAGTCAATGTCCTACCTCATTCAATTTGCAAACTGATCCAATGACAGAAATGTTTATTTTTACAATTTTTTTCTTCCTTATTCATTACAAACACGTTTTTCTACTATGCATCTACCCTTCTCCCAGTTCTTGTTTAGGATCATATGCTGCTTATCAGCCATGCATTCTCATGTCCAGAATTCAGCAACAAACCAAAAATCACACACTACACTGCAACCCTAAGAGAACCACTCCCTAGAAATCTGCAGCCCTAAGAGAAGGAAGTAAAACCACAGAGAGCCAGCAGACCCAGCTGCTCTCTGAACGGGAAGCATCAGTGTTATTCCAGGAAAAATGCTTACTAAGGGTGAAACAATAAATTTGTGCTCGTGCACTGTACAGGAGACCTTGCAGCTACTTTTAGAGGAGATCTCCTCTTCTCCTTTGGCTGGCAGACAAAAACCACAACTCAAACAGGAAAGAAAGCGTCGAAAGAGAAACAAGTGCTCTTCACAACTGTGCTCTGGCCAGAGGGAGACAAAAGGAACGACTGGATACTAGATAGAAAGCTCTTATCCCTAGCAACTGGAGTCTTATGCTTCCTTTTTCAGAAAGAACATCATTAATTCAAGAATGGAACCCATTGCTGAATCATCTGACAAAAAATCCCTAGGTACCACCAAAGAAAGCCCCAAATCCAGAAGCAAGGTGACCTCCAGACCTGAAGGATCTCCTGTCTCAAATATATGTTTTTGCTTCCCAGCTCAAAACCCCCCAAATATTTAAGCTGGAAATATCTGGAAATATCCACCATATGCTGGAAACCTGACACAGGCTTTTTTGTTAATGCTCTTGTTGTGGGCAAAGCTGGCAGTCACAAAGAATCATGCACATACACATTATGGATGTGTTCTGCACATGCAAATTATTTATTTCTTGATGATATTTACAATGGAGCACCATGGAGAAGAATATGCCCCCACATATCTGACTCTGTATGAATCACTCATTTTGATGGGTTTTTTTTTCAAATGTCAAGATTTTTAAAGCAGGTGGCAGTTCTGAGGGAGATGGGGGTGTTCCAGGAAGGATATTGAAATCTCCAACTGTTTCCACAGGTGTTGCCAAACCAAAGCAAATGAAAGGCAGTCACCAATCACTTTAACACTTCAGCTGATCACGTTTATCCCACTGCACCAGGGGCCCCACAAAAGGACATTTTTCATGTAGTTTTCTGTACAAGGCCAGCCCAGAGCCAATTAACACCTCTGTCTTACAGGAAGTGTGGTTTATCATCACTCTCAGCTTCCTGCAATGGGCTGGAGCCTGTGCAGCTCCTCACTGCATCCACCTGGGCCAGTCAGGCAGGAATCTCGTGATAAAATGCTGGAGCTTGGCTTCGTGCATGCCAGGACCTCACATCGACTTTCACACCTTGAATACTTCTACCCAGTGCTGTCAAAAAACTAGCTGTGTCTGCAGGGGAAGAAAATACAACCTTTAATTATAATTCCTTCAGCCAACAAAAATAAAACTGGATTCTGTGAGGGATGCCAAGAGAGATGAACGGCCTATGTGGGAACTGGCTACACTCAGGATTAAGAATGAGCTGTTTAATAAACACTGGATACAAAGCAAACTGAAAGAAAATAGGCTTGATGTAAAGCTCTGACTTCTTGTCTTGGCAGATTTGGCTCCCTCATTGTACAAAGGCTTAATATAATTCTTTTTAAAAGAGCCTTGCAGTTACAATCACATTCTTCAAAGATGCAGGTGATGCAGGTGTGCAAAATGCCTGGATAAGGCAGTAAATTACTTGTTCATTCACTTATCTAGCCATGCTGATGGTTATTCCTGTTTCTTGGGGAATGTGCTTGAGATGTAACAATGCCTGCTCTTGATAGCCAATGTTTAACCTCAAAGTCTTGGGGAGGTCTTGGTCACCATGACATCTTGTAGCAAAGTTGGCACGTTAAGGACACGGTGGTAGGGGCAATTCTTTTATATTTCAGTGATTTTGATGAACCATGCATGATTTTGATGCATGGCTTGGTTTTCCCTCTGCACAGCTGTGGAGTAGGGCTGATTGACTTCTCTGGTTTGGGAGTAGTGCAGTGAAGCAGGGTTGGGTAAGAAATGGAGTCATTTACCCTCTGTAGGATGGAACTTGTTAGAATGCACAATGGGAGCTCCACAGCCAGGCATTAGTTTTGAATTATCACGAGGCCAAAGAGAAGCAGTAGGAATGGTTATTGTTTAAGTTTTCCTGGTGTGCAGCATCAGCTTAAGGGGAAAGATAAGGTAGGTGCCATGAGGCCATGGGATGAGGGAGAACAATAACTTGGGAACACTTCCATGGGGTTTGGCTGTATTAGCCCTTACAAGTAATTTGCTATCCTTACTAAATAGCAGCTGGCTTTGGGAAGGCTGTCTGTGTCATTGCATTGATCTTAGCACTTAATTAAAGCCCAACACAAGAGAGACCTAAATGAAGCTTACTGGAGAGGCCACTCTAGTCCCAAGTGCAAATTCCAGAGTAAAAGCACACCTTGTACTCACAATGACTGTACTCTGTGAAGGCTTTAAGAAGTGATCCAAGAAGACTGAATAAAAGCTCAGACCTTAAGCCAAACCTTATAAATTTCCTGTAAGTACTTTGTTTCAGAAATGACAAGCAAAAATCTCATCTGTCATTGTTTTCTCTCCCTCTCTCATCCTTGTCATCAAAACATTTGTATTTCTGTCACATGCTGCTTGAGACCAGGTCATTGGATCATAGAAGATAAGAAATACTTCAGGTAACTGAGTGCCCTTGCCTTACAGGACAAAATTACCATATTGTCAGTATTGTTTCTTACCTGTTCTTTATAATCTCTCTCATTTTCAGTTTTTTTTTTACAAAGAGCCATTGCAAATAGAAAGGATACCTTGTGTTTTCAGCTAAAAGGCCATTCATTACATCACAATGCAAAAATGAACCCAGGCCATTCAAAACTCTTGCCTTGTATGGATCAAGAGAATACCTTGCCTGTGGCCCAGTTCCCCAAGCCTTTGTGAAAATGAGCTAAGATTTCTTTTTCTGGGCTCTAGTAGCTGAAGCAATTTTGGATCAGATATCCATGCAGTGCCTGTGCTCAGACCATAGCTAACTATGACAATCTGCTGTTAACCTTTTGCCATGCTGGTGTGTGGCCAATTCTGGCCCCATTCCTTCATCTTGCTCTCCCTTTCTTAGGACAATTTATTTCTCTGTCCCATCTCCTTTTGTAGGCTGAAATATGGCATGTAGCATAGGCTAATGCAGGGAAAAGGACAGCATAACCCTGGGTGAAGGAATAAGATGACACTATGAGAAGCAGCTCAGCAAACCTGACTAACACACGTGCAGTTTAGTTTTAGTCTGAATAAAGGAAATAAGAAGATTAAAAAAAAACCAGCAGAGATGAGACACTTGGGAAATCAGGAACCAGTCAAGGTCTTGCAGAGGCAAAGGTTGAGAAGGTTAGTTGCAAATTACTCAACAATGGTTTGTTATCTTACACAGTAGATGATAAATTTGATAAAGATAAGTAGATGATAAAGATGATAAACAAAGAAAACATTTATTTACATACTTTATTATCAGGATAATTCAGTATCTAAATGAAGATAACTTTGCATTACTGATAAGGTAAAAAAAATATTACCCTCAGAGAGTGCTGTCTGGTTAATGATCTTCAAAGTGATGTTTTGCTCTAGATTTCAAATATCCGTCCTTTCCTTTTATTTTCTTTTCCATAAATCATCCACATAATCACAAACCACACACTCTCCCACTGAACATATGACTTGCCTGTGTCATATCTGCACTGCATGTTCTTTTCACTGTATCACATTTAAAATCACAGAAATTCTTTTCACCTGTGACTGCAAATCAAGTTTCTTGGAGTTTATCCCTGGAATGCTCTTGATTCCCAGCACATATCTGGGGGTGATAATTTAGCTTTGGAAAAGGCCAGTACACACTATGTCAACTGGCCCTTTATTACCTGCTTTGCTGACATCCCCAGGTAAAAACTGAGCTGCAAAACTGGTCCTGCCTTACCATTCCCTGCACTTTTACTTCTGCTGGATTCCCAGTAGTTTACATGCCCTTTGGTTTGTTTCTTCCGGGGCAGGTTGCCATGGAGACAATGCTTCCCTGCTGCTCTAGGTCTGCTTTTAGCATCTGAAGGAAGAGCACAAACCTGCTGTGCCCCCAAAAGCTGGACCAGCCTTTGGCTGTGACAGAAAGGTGATGGAAATCAGGTAAGAGAAGTATGGGGAATCCATGAGCATAAAGATGCCACAGTGAGTAGGTAGCACAATAAATTGCAAATCTGCTGGTGACAATTCTGAGCATTAGATTAATGTAATTTATCAGTGACCAGAGCTTTTGATCAGATAGTGCTCAAATGGGACTTTAATGCACTGCCTGAACTATGGCATTGGTCAATCATAACTTCTCATGCAGAGACTCTTGAGCTTCAGCACAAAAGGTTTGAGCTGAAGTGGTTTTGTTCACACTGGTGATGAACTTAGATGCCCCCTGGGGCTCAGCTAACACAGGACAAACACTGCTTGACAATGTGTTAAAAATCTTGCATTTATCGACTCCTTGATCTCTTGTAGGATTTCATCCAGTGCTTTTTCATCATCAGAGAGCAGCTAAAGCAGAGGGAAAGAAGGGAGGAGAGCTGAGGAAAAACTCTGTTAGTAGTCGAGGTCTCTTCCAAGGATGTGGCAGCCACAGCTTCTCTGGGCAACCTGTGTCAGTGCCTCACCACCCTCACAGGCAAGAACTTCTTTCTAATATCTAACCTGAACCTACTGTCTTTCAGTTTGAAGCCATTCCCCCTTGTCCTGTCACTTCATACCCTTGGAAAAACATGCAAGATTCATGCACATACTCCTGGTTCCCTCCCAAAGAGGACACAGGTTTGGCAGCTGGGAGAGGGAAGCTCACAGAGTCTTTTTTAACTCTGCTTTTACCTTTCCCACGACATGATTCAGAACCCGACAGAAACAATCTACATCAGAAAGCAGATGGAAACGGCCAAGCCTGAACTGTGCCAGGGAGGCTGATGAGTTTTAGGATCAGGGTAACACTGGGACACATGTACAAGGCTGTTCCTTCTCCCAGCTAGTGACAGACCCAGAGAGACAGCTGAATGACAGCACTGATGGGAGTAAGCGTGACTCTACAGCAGCCCAGCACTCCCTTAGTGCAACCTGAACCACGCACCAGTCTGCACTCAGCCTGAGCCTTACAGCCAAGGCTCCCTCCCCTGGGTCAAGAAAGATGAATGAGATCATGTTTTTTAGGCAGATTAAGCTTGCAGTGCCTGTGGTTGGCCAAAGACCATTTTTCAGTCTGCCCTATTGCCTACAAACCAAAACATTCCTCCCTTCCTAGGGCCGTTAAGCATCGCTTATGTGCAAAGAAGTGTAAAGCTATTCCCTGCTAAGTGAATTAAAGCCAGGAGAGCTTCTTTTCTTAATCATGGATCACAGAGCATCCCTGCCAGCCTGGCATCCTTTGGAAGGATGGTTCTAAGAAGCTGTCACTTAGCAACTTTTTTGTTTATTAATCCCAAAACATCTTTCCCTCAGATCTCTTGGCCCACAGTCTGACAGGACAGCTGGTCCATTCATCCAGCCACCTACCAGAGACCAAGGGAGAGACCTTGCTGTGTGTTCCCAGCTCTGTCTTTCCACTGCCCTGGGCTCCTTAGCCCTTCTTTGCCTACCTTCCAGCACCCATCAAACTGACAGGGTGGTCTGTCAGGTATCTGAGTTTGCTCCAGCAATTAGGATAATGCCAAAGCTGATCTTGCATTTGCAGGCAGCTCTGCAGACAAGGCACATGTGGCTGTCACTATTGAGCAAGAAACGTGTCAGGGGGTGGGAGAGGTCAGGGTGACCAGCTAAACAAGCTCTCTGTTATTTCTTGAGGCTAAAGAAACCAGTGTGGACAAAACCTCAGCAAGGGATTGACAGCAGCACAGTGCATTTCTGAGCATGTTTGCAGGGACTGGAAGGTAGCACTTCAAATCTGAGTCAAATGGTGTGGTCAGCAAAGTGATGCAATATAGGATAAACTTAGGAGGTCAGCAAACTTTTTGCCCAGGGAACAAACACATGCCCTAGGAAAGACTATTCTACAGAGAAAAAGAGAGGAGATAGAAACACTCACCCCAAAATCCCCTGGGGCTTGGGTGGTTTGTGGGGACTGTAACCACCCTGGGCTGTGGAGAGAAGCACTAGCACAGGTCAGGCTTTGGAAACCTCCTCTGAAAGAAAATGACTCTCCAGAGAGAAAGAAAAGGCCTGATGGTGGTTAAGCACCATGGAAGTATCCCTCAGCTTGGGGATCTCTGGAGAATAACATATCAGAACCAGTTCAACAGCATTTACTCTGCTGGTGAAAGAGAAAGCAAAACTGATGATAAAACATAGGGCTGAGAAAATCTGATGCAAAATTCCTGGTCCTTTACCCCAAAGCAGAATTTAAACCACAGGCAGCTAATCCCATGTTTAGTGGTTGTTAGATCTTTGGTGAAGCCTAGGACAAGTTACCTGCTACCTGTAGGAGATAAAGCTCCAGGTGCATGGACACCAAGGGATGCTTCAGTTTGTGTGTCTCTACAGCCATTTTCCTTCTGGTAGACTGCTAGCAGTCAGCTTCCTGCAGAGTTGGGACTGCCCTAAAACACCAGCAACTGCATAAATAAGGCAAAATGGAATGCAGGGAAAGATCCCGTTACCAAAGAGAAGCTGGAAGGATGGAGAGTCAGATGCAGAGCCCCACAGCCTCCAGCCCAGAGCTACCTGGCAAGTCCTCACCATATGGCCCCTCTCATCTTCCTTCCATTGGCTTTTGGTCCAGAAACAGGCACTCCACTTGTAGCCATGGTGAGTGAGGTTTTTCTAATGCTTAACATTAAAAATTTGCAGTAATGAATCCAGTAGCAGAATTAATGTAGTAATGGTCCAGTAGCAGAATGAAACACACATTTATACTTCATAGGGCTAGGGGTTTTTTTTTGTTTGTTTGTTTTTTTTTTTTTTCCTCTATTATTTATTGTGGAAACCCCCCTTACACCAGACACTGTGCATCTGTTCAGGAGCCCACAGAGCTTTGCTGTACCCTCCAAAGAGGCACTTACTTGGTTTCCTCATACAAACTGCCTATAAAGCACAACTGCTTCTTTCATAGATCTTACTGGGCCAGAGATTTAATGGTATTTGTCACCAATTATTATTCTTACCACTTTTTCTTCTTGGAGGTGTATCTTCCTAATGAAAAATAAATATATTTCCATTACTCTCATAATCCCCATGAATTCTCTTATGAAGCCTTTCTCCCCCACCAACCTTGCCAAATGTGTCAGTTTTTATAAATGCTTCTGCTATGAAGAATTTATAAGCATTCTCCTTATCAGCTCTATCCCTGTACTGTAGGTTCTAATTACATTAATTACATGTCTTTGCTTTCAGATGTTTGTGGGTGTAGGTATAATCTAGGAGTAGCCCTGACAGGTAGATTCTTGTCTTGTTGTGCAAATGGTTCCTCAGAAAGAAAATACAAAAAAAATTGCAAAAAAATCTTGACAGAAGTTTTGTTTTCCATCTCGTGCCTCTTTGGCAGTACTTGATATTCCCACCAGAAAGAATGGGAAGATTAATGGCCTTATTCTGCAGCTGTTACAGCTTAAAGACACAGACAGGACTTTGGAGCATGTGGTACAGAGCTGGAAAAATATCACATTAAGTTCTTGGCTCACAAACCCTTTTCAGGCCCAAAGTAAAGGCAGAAGTCACCAACATGATACACATTTGGCAGCCGCTCCAATTTGATGTGTATTAAAAGAAACTCTGGTCTGTTCCTGGAGCTACTGACTCCTTCCCTGTGCTCCTGTCCTGCATCTCAAGGATATCCTTTCCCCTCTCAGTGATGATACAAAGTTTAGAAAACCCCAACTTCCTTTCTCACCTGCTATGGCATGAATGTCTCCATCCCTCTCCCCTCCCTGTCCTTGGAAAGTAAGACACAGCCCCACCCAGGACACAGCTGTGGGCACAGGCAGCTTCAGGCTTCCCTTCCTTCCCGAGACTCTTCCCAACATGTTCCCACAGCAGCCACCTTTCCCAGGAGAGAAACCCCACCTACCTTAATTCTGCTCCCAATCCCATCCTCTGTGCCCTCTTGTAACTCCCCCCAACAAGATGCCTCGGAGAAAAAAACAGGCCAAAGCAATTTCTTTTCCTTCCCTAATAGCAAAATATTTTTTTAAACTGCTGTAATACAGTAGATTATAAACAGCTCTTGTACGTGACAGAACATGTACAGGTGACATCATGGAACGGCTGGTGCCAGCGCCAGGGCTAATGCTGGGGTGTCCCCTGCCACGGCCAGGGACGGGCCACCGTGGCTGGGGCACCTGCAGAAGGGATGAGCCAAGGCTGGCTGGGAGGTCTTTGGGGAGCTGGGTCTGATGCTGAGAGCACATGAACTCCTGGAAGCTGCTGTCCCTCTGGCACATCTGCATTCAGAAGCAGGAGCTCAACCAGTTGTTTGCCTTCAGCAGGTAGGCCAGGTGCAATCCATGCAATGTGTGAACAAATCCAGCAGGAATTCCCCCAGCTGCCCCCACAGAACACACTGTACTCAGACAGCTGTCACAGGAGAGCACTGAGCTTACAGCTCAGATCCAGGCCTGCTTCACCCCCACAGCTGGCAGCCACACACCCCAACAGGAAGGACAGACGAGGCATGAGGACTCCACAGAGCTTTGGTCTTCCCAGGAACAAATAGTTTTCTGCATGAAAACCCCAGGACACATTTTGAAGGAGTAACACTGATTTTCGTGCAGTTATTGAGCAAGAAGCTGCAGCTGTACTGGCTGCCATTCCAAAGCTGGAGGCTTCCCACCTCACAACTCAGGGAGTTACCATGGAAGCAAGCTGCACAGTTCTTGTGTTGGAAAGAACCACAGAAAACAGTATATAATATATTACATTATATTAAGAGCTTGTAATGGGCAGGTTGGCAACCTTCACATCCTCACCACTGACCAGAACACTGCACTGCTCTGGCACTTGCAGTCTAAGAAACTCAAACGTGGTGTAATTGACTTTTAATTAAATAAGCAACGTGCAAAAGACTTACTATTTCCCCTCCAGCACTCTTGAGAAAAATGAAAATAAGCCCACATTCAAAAGCAAATTAAAAAACCCACAAAAGTGAAAGTAATCCAAATTGTTAATGCCCTGACAGCACGGTTGCCAGATGCCTTGATCTACAAGGCTGAAAACCTCAACTTGTCCAAAACTAAGACTAGTTCCAGCAGCTGAGCATCCCTTTCTGGTTGTCTTTAGCTTGCCAGATGCTCAAGCCCTCAGGCTTCAAACAGTGATGATGCTGACACAGTAAATGCTGATATTCCTTCTGGGCACGTGACAGTGCCAGGTGTGAGGGAAACACCAAAACAGGGCACAAAGTGCCATCCTTTGGTCTCTTTTTGAAAACACTGAAACTGTAAGAAGACCTGCCATGGGTTTCAAGATAGCAAACCAAGTCCCTAATCCATCCCACCCTCTTTGAGTGCAGTTACCTCTGTAAGTGTTTTGAGCACCAACCAAAAAAGAATTGGACTGAATCTCTTCCTGTACTAAGGAGGTCACAAAGCTGTTTGCCAAAGGGTGTTTTTTTGTATTTTTGACTATTTTTTCAATAAGGAATCTTAGTTGTTCCAGAACTTTTATTCTCTCCTCCCACAAAAGTTATGGTGAAAGATTTCAGATTTCTCAATCTGAATGATGATAAAGTAATCCATTTAATTCTCAGGATTTTATATATGAATACTGCCAAATCTGAGCATATAGTTCCTCTGAAATTACTTCAACAGTTTCATCAAACAATTTTTAGCAGAAGGTGTTGTAAGAGGAGAACCTCACACAGAAACACTATTTGGCAAATTTGACCTGGTACAATGTCCTTTCACAAGAGCATGATTCCTTCTTACTGAAGACTTGGAGGAGTTGAAGTAGTCCCCAGCATTAATGAAATTACTTCTGACTGAGGTCAGTGAAAGCAGAAGCCCAAAGGAGAGTCTGAAGTGGCTTGGGAGACAAGTCCATCAATGGTCCCAATACTGCTGGTATGAAACACCCAGGGCTGTAGGTAGTAAGGATATGCTGTTCTCCATTGGCAGTTTCTGATAACATTTGAGTAATTCTAACATATTTGCCACCAAAGTTCTGGTATCTCTATCAGGTGGCCCTTTTCACCAAGGTTAAGGTATGTCCATCAGGTGACCCTGTCTCAATAATGGGAGCTACAGTTCCAGTAAAACTGGAGTGATCTGTACCCAGACACTCTGCAAGTTCCCTGCTCTGTTTAGCACCTGAAGGAACCCTGATTCATTGCTATGGAAACACCAAATTCACACAGGGCCCTGCCTTTATTGGCGTGTGTGGGAGGATGTCCTACCTCTTCACCAAGAGGGCAGTACCCAGGAGGATGATCTCCACCTGAAGCCCCCTCTGATGCCAGGGCAGACACAGGCAGGTGACAAAGCAGCACTGGGTCAATCCTCTTTCCCCAGCAGCATTAAAAGCTTCTCCAATACACATGGGCAAGGTGTGCTGGCACATTGAATTGCACGTGGCCATTTCAAAGAAGATCATGCTCTGTACCTGTAAAGTTGATCCCATTTTCTTACAGTTTGGTCATATTATTTCAAGGTTTTCTGAGTAAAGAAACCCTTAAGAACCTGTGTACTTTAAAGCACCTGCCAAACTAAAGCAAAAGCTCTTTTACAAGTTAATCATGTTAAAAGAACTGATTACCTAGAACAGGAGAAAGGAACAGCAAGAAGAAAAAGTACTCCTCAAGTTACAAGGGCCTTCAGAGAACAAAAATGCTGTAAGGCAGTTGGGAACTAAAAGAATACAGAGAAACAAATTTTTGGTGTAAAAAGTCATATAAAGACTGCACACACCATGCCCTGCTTCTGATCCTGACTTAGCACAGTGACAATCCCTCTTCCTCTGCCCATTTTATCTCTGTTGGCATACAGGATGCAGTTTGAAGCCAGCCAGGAAAACTTTGGCCATCTTCAGAGCAAGGAGGCAAACACCCTGTTGCTCTGCCACTTGTCCATGTCACAGTGGCAGGCAGGATCATGAAGAACAGAAGTTTTGTAGACATCCCATTACCAAAAAGGAGAAAAAAAATTGCAAACGATGGCTAAGAAAGATGGACGGATACCAACAATGAGCTACCAGCAAATCTGACTAGCTTGCCTCTTGTCCAGAAAAGCAGCAACTTGGGGGGATCCCTGGATGAGTAGCATTCCAGTAGACTCCACCTTCAGCTCAATGTTTTACTGGCATGGAAATGGCTCAAAGTGGGACAGCATGTTATAGATGCTGCCTTTGAAGTCTGTTGCAATCCAGGTCAACTGGTTTGCTCCAGCAATATTTAAAAAAATTACAGTTTCTCCCCAATAATGAGGAGGCCCAACTTCCCTTAGAAAAAGTCTGTAGTAAGTTAGATTATTGGTCCAAATACTTGGAGGACACCTCTGTTTTTCTGTGATGTCATGGCCAGAGCACCCCATTTTCACATCTTCACATGACAGGACCACGAGCGTGGCTTTAAATAGTCCAGGAATGTGGGCTGCAAAACATGGAGAGGCAGTAAATTAGTCACAGGCCAACAGCACCAGCTGTGGTTCAGGATGCTAACAGGAAAGATCAAACGACATTTCTGCACCCTACAACCCTGTTCTTGCCTTCACTAAGCAGTGCCTGGAAGTGTAAGTACAGCCACAAGTTCTGTTGCATCAGGTAAACACTGTGCCTAGTAGCCTGTTCTATCAAGAAGCCAAGTAATTCATGATGGCAAACTCTGGAGGAGAATCAAACTTAAAATAGAGGCTGCCAAAGGATACCTTTGGTTAAAACTGTAATCAACCAGGACAGCGGGAAGTTTTGTCTAGAACAGAACCTGGTACCAAGAACATAAGTTAGAGAAAACAGCACCTAAACCCCAAACTACCCTGGGAGAGGCACAACAGGCCCAGTTTTTGTGGGCCTTCTACAAAAGTTTCTCCTGGCTTCACTGGCCAAGTGCTGCAGTTCCATCGCCACAGCCTAAATGAGGTCTAGCATATCCTCAGAAATGGGGTAACATCACCCTCAGTTTCAAGCAGTGAAATCCTACCAAGCACAGAACACACTTCTGTTAGGCAGCTTCTAGGCTAAATAACTCCTAAGGAATGGATATAGCACACTGCCAGAAAGGTTCATGCTCTTTAACTTCCACTCTTCCTGCACAGCAAGACAGGACAGCCAGTCCCACAGCTGGTTATCCCAGGGAATAAGCAGGCACTCACATTTTCCGTGGGGCAGTACTGGCGGGCGTACCACTCCTGGCTGTAGAGGCAGATGATGACACCCTGGCCCAGGAAGAGGGAAGTCCACATGATCACGTTCCAGAAGGGCCCTTTCCGACGGTCATTCAGGGTGAAGTTGAAGACCACTGAAAAGGAGAGGAATGAGAAGCATTATTCAGAAACAAAACTTAAGATTCAAGAATCAAAGATCAACAGATTTCACTGGATCTTCCCCTCCTTTCACTTCATCTCTAGAGCAACAAGGTTATTGCATGAAAATCTGATTATTCTTGGCAATAGAGCAAATACTCTGAGCTGATTCTCACATTTACTTCCAGTAAGTTTGCCAACAAGCTGTGTGCCTCTGGGGAATCAACATTTTTTGTGTTACACTGGTCACCAAGGCATGGCAGGGGTGGCCTACAGTTTATTAGAGCCCTCTAACTCAAAACACAAAAAGAAATGCAAGAGCTCTGACTTCTAAATGGGCTCTTCTGTTAGATAATACTATTTTCTGACCCAGAGTTGTGTAACAGAGATGTTTTAAAAACTTTTATTCTGTCTTCAGTCTCATGAGAAGGGTGAGACAATACAGATATAATTCATGCCATCATAAATCCATTTCCCACACTCTTCCTCACTGCAGTACTGAACTAATAGTTTCCTTATACTGTGAACAGAGGAAGACTGACAAGCTGCTGACACACAGCAATTCAACTACAGCCTGGCAAAGAGGAAGCAGGGCTGTTAAACTCTGTGCAGTGTCACAGGAACAGCAGTGTATCACATAGATCTCTATTCCTCGCCACCAGGACCTTGATCATCTAAGCCCCAAGCTTCCAAATCCTCTGTGTGTATATAGGTGTGTATCTCCTGAGCTGCAAAAATCCATTCACAAAGCTTGGACTCACAACTGCAGCCCCTGGGCAACAATACTGTGTGTTAGTGCTGAGGGAACAGCTGGCATCATTATCAAAAGCACAAAGCATGTGTCTCTAAAAAAAGCCACAAACCCACAGCCACTCCCACACTCTCTTCCTTGGAGCTTACCTCCAAAGCATGTAAACAGGCAGAAGAGAACTGGATAGAAGAAGCCAAAGCAGATGCTGAGGACATACTCGTGCACAGCAGCTGACACGGTGAAGACAGACAGCATGGCTGCTGCTCTGAACTTCTTCCCAAAAAACTGGGAGAGACAAGAATGCCAAGTATTAGGAGCTACTCTGCTGTGGTTTTTGTTTGGTTGTTGCAACACAGTGAATTTTCTTCCCTGAGCTAAGAAGGTTCTCCTCCAGCCAAGAGGCACGTGTGAAATGCTACATGCCTTGCAGAGCACCCTGGGGTTTAGGTGTTTCTCTTCAGGTATATTTCAGGTTCCCTGCATTAGTATTTGTGCTGAACCCACTCCTTAAATGCCTACCACAGCTCATGGAAACAGTGCAACATGAGTTCTGAGTGCTAAGGCAGTCTCTGCATTCCTACATCTCAGCCCCACGTTTTGCACACATTAAGGACTCGGAAATGAGCAATGGATCTCTCTAAAAGCACAGTGGCTCCCCACAACAGCTGACATGAAACATTTTTATGCTTCTAAACAGACAGGGATGCTGCATCTTGACAAATGTTTTGCCCAGTAGTTGAACGTTTAATTAAAAAAAAGAATAAATCTGCTTGTTACTCACCCAAAGGAAGTCCCTGTAGGCATAGTAATAGAGCCAGTCATGTACCACCACATTCCAGGTTCTGTAGTAGTTTGCATAGGATGTGGAATTCCACCAGTCCTGAAAGCACAGTGGAAAGACTATAAATCTAATAAAACATTCTAGAGGGCTTTTCTAGGATATCAAGTTGAAAAATATTGAACAAAAGAATACCAAGCTAACATAACAATTTGACCAAGCTTTCCATCACACTTCCAACATTCTACTTGGAGTATCAAGGTCTGGTTTTATCCCAAACTGCAGTGGCTGATGTGATAAAAGAACAAAGAGAGGGCTAATAGAGCTAATGGGTAGGTCTGTTGGCTGCTTCTGTTTGTGCACAGAAGAAACTGTTAAAGAAACTCAGACTGCCAGGCAGAAACCAAATCTGTTCTACAGCACAGCAACAAACTTAAGTCTTAACAGCATAAACCAAGCAAAATCCCATGGTTGCTTTGTTTGGTAAAACAATCTTCAGTTTCCTCCTTTTTTTTTTTTTTTAATTATGACAATGACTTTCAGAAGCTTTATCAACTACAGCTCCTGCTTCTCACCTTGTAGAACATCCTGTCTGCAAAGCGCAGCATCTCGGCAAACGCGTTGAGCCAGCAGTGAAGGAATGCAAAGAACACCAGGAAGAGGATCAGTACACCTGGAAACAAGGCACAGCCACACCAGTTTGGTAGTGTTTTCTCTCACACAAGCAAGAGTTTGTAGCGTTTTCTCTCAGCCACAAGCAAGAGCACCTAACACAGTCAAAAACTGTTCTTACAGGCACTGACACAGATGAGCTCTATTGTTTTGTACAGGTAGCACAACAGTATTCAGTTTCTCAGCACACCAGGCCCTGCTCGCCCCAGAGGGCAGCAGCAAGGCTGCCCCAGAGCCTGCAACTTGAAGACAATTAAATTCAAACCCAGCTTTTATTTTGTATTGCTGATTTTGAAGTTTTACTCCTTAATGCCGCAGTCTGCCCACAAGACCTTATTGATCTCTGCCTGTCATGAATGCGTCTCAAATGAAGCACTTCTCCCTTCCACAAAGATGAAAGTCACTCATGGATCTGGGCCTTACCTGGCAGGATGGAGTTGAAGATACAGAGGACCAGCCCTCGAAGGTTGAAGGTTTCCTGGCTACTGTTGCGAAACTGAGGAATGCAGAGTCTCACAAAGATGTAGTAGGCATAGAAAAGTGAGCCAAGCACCTGGAACAAAAATACCCCAAAACCTGACTTCATAACAGGAACACACAATTAACACATCACCACTTGCCAGCTCTAGGAGAGAACAGCAGCTGCCAACACAAGCCAAAATAATTTATTTTACATTGCTGCCAATAAACCTCCCTAAGGATCCAGGCAGAAAGAAAGCCACAGCAATCCCCAGAGCATACTGAACAGCCAGCAGCAAAATCAACTTCTCTTTTCTACTACAGCAGCTGTCAGTTTTTCCCAGTCCTATCAACTCACACGTTTTGACACAAAAAATCCATGCCACTGCCAAAGTGGGGAAAGTACCCTTGATGTACTTCCAATATAAGGGCAGAAATAATTGAAAAATACTAAGTGTATTTAAATCTAATATTAAAGCTTATTTTGATTTTATTCCAAAGTTGACATCTACAGGCCAAAGCACCTCAGGCTTTCTCTGGCTCATGAACTGATGTTGCGGATGTTGTGGTCAAAATGCCAGTCACTGTTGAAATACTCTGATGTAAGGCAGGTGTGTGCTCTGTCATCCTCTTTGTCCAACAGCAAGCAGCCAAAGGCCTGTTCATGCTGCCCTTTTTTAAAAAATTGTTTTGCTCTTTAGGCCATAAATGCATATTGTGTGATAGCAAAGGTTTCAGTCACACAAATCCATTACTTGGAAACCCATCCACAAGAAGCTACTGAAGCTCATGGCCACAAATGTGAAAAACCAGTCAGTCTTGAACTCAAGCACTGGGGATTGGGACTGCAGGCCTCATTATTTCAAAATTGCTTTGAATAACTGCAGAGAGGAAACTGTACCCCTGCACTACAATCAGGGTGAAAAAAGAGGGCATGGGTGTTGCTCTCACACACAGAGTTTTTTTTTTTTTATCTGGAGGCTTGTTTAAGCAAAGATTTTAATTTTTTCTTTCTTTGGTACAACCATTAGTGCAGCAAGATCACAGTTTATTTCTTAGTCACTGAAAAGTATTCTTTATTGGTAAGGCCATGCCAAGTAGAGTGATTTAATGCCAAAGAGAGCTGTTGAGCAACACATCTTAGATGATGTCCAAGAGTGTATCCTGCAGAAAGCTGCACCACTCACCTGTGCAAACTTGGTAGCTACATAGCCCCATCTTATTGTGGGATTCCTAGGAAAAAGAACAGGATATCACAGCTAAATAGGACCTCAAAGCAGCAAACCCCTCCCTTCAATTACTTGAAGGATTTTACAATTTTACTGACATATTCTCTGAAAAAAATGGCTTCTGAATTCCAGAATTCTTAATCTCCTGACGTCCAAGGGATGTCTGCCCAAATTGCTGGTTCCTCACTTTCAACTACAGCAGAACTCCAGCAATTCCATAAATGGGAAGGTATCTGGAGGGCAGCACTGTACAGTCCTGTAGGAGGTGGGGAACTGCAGTTTTATGAAGGACTGCTGACTTCACACAGCCAAAGTGCCACCCAGCAATGTACAGAAGAGTTTGGGAGTTCCCACTCATAAAGGCTTCAGCCTCAAACTCAGAGGCACAGCTGCTTATTAGCACCACATAAAACACACAGGTTCCTATTGCAGGAACTGTCTATCACTATATAATCTGTAGCAAGTTCTTAATTAGTTCAACTGCAAGTGAGTTTCCCAAATAAATAAAAGTAGAACTCCATGAGCAAGTCCTGCCCTTGCCAGTTTAACCACATCTTTCTGAAAGCTCTAACTCATAAATTGATCACACCCAGGGGTGCTTAATGTTGGCTTCAGTTTTCAGACTTCTTTAGTGTTCTGTTGTTGCTCACATTACCTGGGGTAGTTGTCTCTGTAGATGAGGGTGGGAGCAAAGAGGAAGTACAGGTACTGAGAAATTCTGGGAATATGTACTGTGCCTGGGAAGATGAGGAAATAAAAAACAAAAGCAATCTTTTTACTGACAGTTCAATTTCCCCCAGTACCCTTTCAAAAAACAGTGCCCTTCTCACCTCAGAAACCTCAGCCTGGAACTAAAGGCATGGGATTTGCAGAGAATAAAACAAACTCAACCTGTCAGATGGTGTGCATGAAGGACAGTTAGCAAGTGAGGGTAACCAACTATCTGCTAACATCTTGGTATCACATCTTCTTTCCTATCAACACATGGGTTCAGTCCAGTCAGCTCTAGCATGTCTTGCTTAAAAGGCCTTTTGTTCTATGACTGCTGTCACTTCAGATACAGCACCGAGCTGGAGGTCTGCAGGCAACACCTAGACAACTTTTACTCCTAAAAGAAGAAACATGGAATCCTGGAGAACAAAGACTTAAGATCCAGAGAGGACTCAGACCTGAACAACAGTCTAGCCTGTTGTCTAATATAACAATACAAATGAAATGGTTCAGGCTGAAATTATGATGCAAAACCTTCTGTCTCCCCATCCAAAGTCACCACTTCAAATCCCACCTCTCCAGCTCATGAGAGCAGCTCAAAGCAATGGAAGGAAAGCTAGAGCTGGCTATGTAAAATGAAGCAGGGCAAGTTACTCACCAGACTTGTCCTTCACTGAGGACAGGACTCTGGGTACGTTCTCCCGGATGAAGGAATGAGCCTTCATAACAAGACGAACCTGAAAGGCCAAGAGAAGAACAGCTCAGTGCTCTCATTTTCACAACCTTCCAGTGAAGACTGGATCAAGCATTTTACAGCAACACCTTCAGCATCTTGGTTTCTTTCCTATTCAGCCCTTTTACAAGGAAAGGGCTGCTTCCTCTGCCTACCAGCCTGTTTACCTGACATGCATTCCAAACTCTGCAAGGGGAAACATGCAGCAGCAACTATGGCTCAGGAGAGTCAAAACACATCTCATCTACACTTGCAGGACCACCACATACACAAGGACTCTGAATAACACCAGCAAGTCACTAATCAACTAACATGAACTTAAAATTGAAGGGAAATCCCTCTCCATTTCAGCATGCCAGGATGTTTCAAAGTCTAGGTGTCCTCCTGAAGTTACATGTGTTGTACAGCAATTATCACTACCTGGGTATAAGGTGGTGCCCCACATAAACAGTCCACAGCTGTCAAGCAGGTTTTTCTTTTAACTTTGTTTTAACACTGAAAAACCAAAAGTAGGGCCAGTACAAAGTTAATTCTTAAAACTCATCCCTGACCATCCTTGTTTTAACCTGATGGACTGACCAGACCTCCATTCCTGCACTTTTCTACTCCCTGCCACAAAAAAAAAAAAAAATCAAATTCCAAACAAGTCCTGATTACAGAACCAAGACACTTGCTTCTTGAGAACAGAAATGCCAACAGGAACCACTTCTTGGCCATGTACTTGCTTTTTTGGGTTTTGTTTTTTAAAGAGGAACATTACAGCTTCCTTATGGACTATGGCACAACATGTTCTTAAAATTGGCTTTAAACACTTAAGCAATCCACAAAACAACCAGAAACAAATGGAATTTCAGTAAAATCCACAGAAAAATCTTAAATACTGGGTAAAAACCCATGAGTGTTTTCCAGGTCAAAATGAAGTTTATTCTCTACTTTTTCTTATTAGATTTGCTGCACGTAACTGTCCTCAAGTCTCAGAGATGCTGCATCCACAGCCTTAGCTTAACTTAGTGAATATAAACAACACTTGACTCCTTTAGGAAAAAGGACCCTTTCCACTTTGAAAATAAAATGCAATTCAATGTATCCTAGGATCCAGAGGATGCAGGGTAGGGACTTACCTGTTCCAGGATTACAATGAAGCGGGAAGCTGGAGGCAGGGCATAGGATACTGCAACATAAGTTGGTCCAAACCCAAGGCCAGCTATTTGGAAGAGTGTGAACAGCATCCCATAGAAGAAAGAGTGGATTGCACGATGGGAGGAACTGGAATAGCCTTGGGCCCACCACACAAAAAGGTTGTATGGAACAACTACTGTGGCACTGAACATGCACAGCCAAGTACAGAAGACAACTGGGAACTTTCCAAAAACAAAGACCAGAAGATCAAATCCAAGGACCAGCCTAGAAGGCACAAGGTAAGAGACAATTTTTGAGCGTCCATTCTTTGATTAGAAATACTTCTACTCTACTAAGTGGCTACAAAACACAAAGGTTCCAGATAATAACTGTTTGACAGTCTGGATAGAAGTGACCGTGGCAATTTCAGCTCAGGGCTGTCTGTGGCAGCTTCAAGTGGCCATCCTCAAGTATCCCAGAAACTAAGAGAAGGACTGATGCTATCAGGGCTAGCAGGCAAAGCTTACCTTCAAATCCCACAGGGCTTAAGCACATCTCTAAGATCAGCATGTGCTTTAGGAGCAGGCTCAAGCTCATCCCTCCTAAGAACAGGCACGTGACTGAACAATCCACTGCTGGACGAGGGTCCAGGAGAGCTTTTGGGGAACACTCCCAGGACATCATCACTACTGCACTGAAACTTAGCTCTTCCCAGGGGTTTAAGCCTAAAGAGGCTTTTTCCCTGCCTCTATAGGCATGGGGTATTTTAACATCCAGCACTCAAACTTAGTTTAATCCTTTTCTGTGGGCATTCCCTATGGACTCAGTTTAGAAGTTATCCAAAAGGCTCAGGGTCATTAGAAGATCAGTCCAAATAGGACCAAATGGTGTGCATCAGGTGCTTTAGTCCATTAATCAAGCTTAAAACATAAGGACATAAACATAAGGCTGATCAACTTTACTGCCTCTCA
The DNA here is from genome assembly GCF_017590135.1 of Pyrgilauda ruficollis. Taxonomy (NCBI): domain Eukaryota; kingdom Metazoa; phylum Chordata; class Aves; order Passeriformes; family Passeridae; genus Pyrgilauda; species Pyrgilauda ruficollis. The sequence goes on along the minus strand of NW_024526266.1, from coordinate 2,668,106 downwards.
CGCTCATCAGAGCTTACTCCTACAATAAGCAGCTCTTCTAAACTAAGACCAGAGAAGATGACAGTACAGAATACACCAACAAAAGTTATTCCTTCTCAGGTGGAGGCTCAGTTGCAAACTAGATCCAAATTATCAGATCTAGCTAAAACCATAGATATTATTTATAAAGTAATCAGGGCATTCTGCCTTAGATGATTTTAAGGTAAATACCCATTCTCCCTCAATGTCCATACACTAATAAGTTAGGATCAGCTAAACAACATTCAGTAGCACACAAGCCTGTTCTTATACCCAGACTAAAGGGACAATAATTATAATCAGGATACAGCTCTGGTTTTGTACACTGAAGAGCAGATAATCAGCAAGATAAACACGTAATCCTACTTGTGTACATAAAATACAGCTTGCCAAAATACCATTTAAGCAACAAGTGAGGAAAGCAGTCTTTCACAATCTTATTCACAACTGGCTACCTGCAAAGCACTATCTTAGCAGTGGCTCTGCCAACATCCTTGAGATTTTTCCCCAGGAAAAACAAAGTTCTATTTTTGTTTGAGTACAAGCACAGTGTTCCAGAACTGTCAGAAGGACTGCTGAAGTATTTAAAAGTTTTTCTAAGCAGAGTCCTTCTTCAAGCAACACAAGCAGCTGAAAGCTGCTGTCTCATTAAAGATACCCAACCAAAGTATTCCACATTCCCTTTTGCCAGCCTCGTGATGAACTAAGCACGTTAGGCTGAACTGTGTGGCCACAATTCTCATGTAACACATCAGTTAGCAGTGTTTTCCTAATATCCAGCTTTCCAATTTGGAATGGTCATATCCTCTCAACAGGAATTCCAGCACATATTCTAAGTATGCCAAATTGAAACCCACACTTCCAGCAACACCCCAAGAAGGATTCTCCCTTCTTTCTGCACCATTCTGCAGTTTCATGTGCATCTGGCACTCTGGAAGAGCTATTCCCAGCCCTTATCCCTGTCTTTCCAAGGCATTCTTACCTTCCTTCATCAATGAAGTCTACTAGAAGTGTACTGAGGATGAAGACGATGAGAAGAGCGATGAACATGTGGTAGATTGTCCTGATGTGACTCACTTCAAACAGCTCACTAAGGGAGAGACCAGAGTTAAGGTACAAACACAGACACTTAGACACAGACACTGCCTCAGCTTATCCTCAGACAAAGGATAATTAGCCATGATCCCAGTGCTACTGAGATGGCTGTAATTAAGGTTTATATTTGCAAGATGTACTACAGATATTTTAGAAAGAGAGAAGCTTGAACAGATTAATCCCCATGGATTTGAACACTAGACTGTGGGTGGTGGCAGGGAAAGTACCTCAAAGCAAAGGCTCATTAGTTTGCTGTCAAGGGTATTTTCAGTGCATTTGATGAAATTACTTTGATGAAGTTAAGTTACTCACTCCAAGAGGGACCTCCTGGCAGTAAAGATTTTCCCATGTTCTGGAGGGGCCCTCGAATTCCTGCAAAGAATATTTGTTTGACATTTGAGACAAAAAAGGAAATAAAGCTTCCAGGAAACGTAACCTTGTTATAGCAACAGCTTAAAAGGAACTTACTTGGCTTTGTGCAGTTCCTTCTCTGCACAGGAAGCTGGGAAAAGGGAGGCTGGAGATGAGGAATCCAGGAGCGCCGATTTTGCCACCAAACAGTTCACAAACTCTGTGAAGTGACTGTCCACCTCCTTCATGAAAGCTGGCTTCAGTTGCTGACAGAATAAAAACACAGCAGCAAACTGTTTAACTTGCTGGATACATTTTCATAAAATATTTATATTCCTTTTTATCCTGGAGTAGGACAGAGCAAGGCATCAAGAAAACATTTCTGTACCACATACCAAGAGTTGGACCCTACTTGGATAAGACTGGGGCTTATCCTGGCCTGTTCACACACCTCAGGCCAGAGGACTTGGAATAACATTTATATTCTCCATGAGATTCAACACAGAATTGATCTAGCCTTTTAGAAGGCTTATCAGAGTTCTGAGAATTTAGTTCCTTAACATTTAGTCCTCAGACACTAAATGTGATGGAGCCAAGTGAAGAAGCACAGCTGAGAGCCAACCTCTGAGCTCTGCCAGCCAGCCATCACCTTCAGCACAGGCAAAAGGCAAGTTTCAAGAAATTATTTAAAATCTAATTTCACACGATGTTTTGTTTTCTTAATGCAAGTGTTTACTAGCCATGTTTATCTGGGATCTGCCATCCTTTGCCTGGGATTTTTCCAGTTTGCCTCCAGATTCAAGGTGCAAGTCTTCCTACATGATAATTACATATCATCATTTCATCTGCTTTTCTTACTCAAGAAGCTCAAGAAACACATATGTTTCCCAGATCAGAATTTCCAACTCCTATCTACTTGCTCATCTGGAAGGTTGAAAAGGAAAAAAACATCTGTTTTCAAGGAGCTTTCTGGAAGAGAGGGTTGTGTGGAGACCTCACAGCACCTGCCAGGATCTGAAGGGGACCTACAGGGAAGTCAGAGAGGGACTCTTCATGAGGAACTGGAGTGACAGGACAAGGGCCAGTGGCTTCTAACTGGCAGAGGGTAAGTTTAAATCAGATGTTAGGAAAAAATTCTTCCCTGTAAGGGTGGGCAGGCCTGGCACAGGGTGCCCAGAGAAGCTGTGGCTGCCCCTGGATCCCTGGAAGTGCCCATGGCCAGGTTGGATGGGGCTCTGAGCAACCTGGGATAGTGGAAGGTGTCCCTGCCCATGGCAGGGGGTGGGACAGGATGATCTTTAAGGTCCTTTCCAACCCAAACTATTCCATGATCCTATAAAATACATGAACAGATGATGTATTCTTAAAAAATGCTCCTACTTAATGTGACAACAGCCAAGTAAGTTTAACTCTCTGGCAGAAAATACAAGACAATCTGAAGTGAGACACATCCAAGCAGAAGACCCTGAAGTCACTGGATCAGAACTCTACATTCCTCTCATTTTGTAGTGGTCAGATCCAGAGAGATCTCTTGAAACAAAAGGTGCAGTAGGAGAAGGAGCAGATTAATATTTAACTTTAAAAAACATTTTTCTCCTATTTGGCAGCTTCCAGAATAGAGTAAATATGCTTCCCCCGTGCTTAACAAAATTCTTAGAGACCTCACAGCACCTGCCAGGATCTGAAGGGGACCTACAGGGAAGTCAGAGAGGGACTCTTCATGAGGAACTGGAGTGACAGGACAAGGGCCAGTGGCTTCTAACTGGCAGAGGGTAAGTTTAAATCAGATGTTAGGAAAAAATTCTTCCCTGTAAGGGTGGGCAGGCCTGGCACAGGGTGCCCAGAGAAGCTGTGGCTGCCCCTGGATCCCTGGAAGTGCCCATGGCCAGGCTGGATGGGGCTCTGAGCAACCTGGGATAGTGGAAGGTGTCCCTGCCCATGGCAGGGGGTGGGACAGGATGATCTTTAAGGTCCTTTCCAACCCAAACTATTCCATGATCCTATAAAATACATGAACAGATGATGTATTCTTAAAAAATGCTCCTACTTAATGTGACAACAGCCAAGTAAGTTTAACTCTCTGGCAGAAAATACAAGACAATCTGAAGTGAGACACATCCAAGCAGAAGACCCTGAAGTCACTGGATCAGAACTCTACATTCCTCTCATTTTGTAGTGGTCAGATCCAGAGAGATCTCTTGAAACAAAAGGTGCAGTAGGAGAAGGAGCAGATTAATATTTAACTTTAAAAAACATTTTTCTCCTATTTGGCAGCTTCCAGAATAGAGTAAATATGCTTCCCCCGTGCTTAACAAAATTCTTAGGATCTGGCCACTTTTAGATATTGCTTCCTGGGAGGCAAAAAAGAGGATTGTCTCTGCAAGAGACATGAACTTGTTCCTTTAAAAACAAGAGAAAAAATATAAACAACAAATACTGAGTACTTGTGAATATAACCTGTAACAGAAGATGTTGGTGCTCTCTGGTACAGCCTAATGTTACAGCATACATGCACATATCCCTACAAAAAAGTCAAATAGAAATTCCTATTTCTGTTGGAGTCCTCAAATTTCCATGCTAAACAAAGCATTATTCATTCCCATCAAAATATATATATTTTTTAATAGTGTCTCCCCATTTTCAGTCTAATCTCTCCTCAAGTGAGGCTTCAGCAGATGGTATTTCCTTAAAGTACCTCTTCCCTTTGGCTGGCACTCTGCTGAGATTGTCTCCTCCCAACACAGTCCTTCAGGGCTGATTCCAACATGTGCATGTTTCTATTGGGAGAGCAGGGCTCCAGTTCTTAATAGATTAAATCAAATACAAACTGGAGTACAGGTCCTACAGTAATTGCAACTAACTGTAATTACAAACCAAAAACCCTTGAAAGAATGCTATGCCATCAAAAGCAGAAGCTGGCCAATAATAAAAAATTGATGGCAAGTCAGAAAGTTGAGGGAAGTAACCCTTTACTTACAAAATTGCAACAGTTCCCCAGAACTGTACTCATTCTAACAGATTTAGTAATTTTTGGCACTGACACGTGACAGCCCTGACCTAGTGACAGAACACACCATTCTCAGCTCCTTTTAGAATGAATAAAGGACTGGACTTTTACACCACAGATGCCTGAAGACCTCCTATGCATGAGGAACATCCAGCTCCTACAAATCCCACTTCCACCTTGACCAGGCTTTTCACAAGTCAAGTATCTGCCTAGAAGTTAGATACCCATCACAGAAAAAGTAAACTGTAATCCAAGCCTCTGTTCAGTGGTTCCCAAAACAAAAGGGCCCAGCACTCCAGGAATTCTCAGGGATTTTGCAGTAGGGTGTATTTTTGTTTGTTTTTTTTTTTTCCCCCTCAGTCTTGAGGCACCTGAAACAAATCTGCAAGCTGAATTACTCAAAGCTTAAAATCTGAACTCCCTGTGTTTTGGGAGAAACTTCAGCAATTAAAACACCCACAAAGAATCCTAGAAAACCAGTGGTAAGAAAACTTTTTCTATTAATTGTGTCTCAAAGCTGGTGACCTGAAAAAAAAAAAAAAAAAGAAACAAGAGACACTCCTGAAGAAAGAAATCCAAGGTCAAGTTGTCCCCTTGCAACCAGCTAGTGCTCCCTGGAACTTCCAAAGCTACTTGTGCTACAGTGAAAGCCTTCTCCTGCAAACACCCACTGCCAACAGAGTGATTATCAACGACTGTTCTGTCTGCAGAGAAGTTACCAGGCTTGATCTCCTGTTCTCAGTAAGGATAAACAGGATAAGACAACATCCAAAATAAAATTCTGAGCTGACTACCTCTCTAAAGGGATGAATTTAAGGAGTTTCATCAAAAAGAAGCAGCACACCTTTTGCAGAAGACTATTTAAATACACCTTAGTTATACCTGTTATAAATGACACACCAACTATAGAGGAAGGGAGAAAAAGGGAAAAAAAAAAGACTGAAACAGGAAAATATCTCAAAGGTGCAATGTATTTTTCTCTGTCTTCTAAATATCCACTCCCTACTATTCATGTCAAGCTGGCACAATTAGATTACTTCAGATTTACCACGGAATTTTCTGCAATACAATTATGCAAGAGCACAGGGCAATTTGCCCTGAAGAACACGGGAGCCACAAAACAATGGTTAACAAGGAGGTGCAGTTCATCATTAGCCAATTTCGTTTAATTTGGGCATAAATCACCTTAATATAATCTAAGACAAAGGCAGCCCACACAGATGCAGATGGTGCCAGAAACACCCAGTGCTATTTTCTATGAGGATATTGTTCACTGACAAAAAGAATGAGACCAAAGCTCCGGGAGTTCATCTCCACAGCCAGGGCAGCAGCAGCTGTGGGGTGCAAGCTCCATGCTGCCCTTTATTCAATGGATAGCAGGACACAGAGCATTTTAAAGGCTCAATATGCAAGCAGGCTGGCTAATCATCACACTGCCAAAAGTTAGTGGCAAGGCAATTTCAATTTTATTTACAGGTTTCAAAGTTCATTCTTATCTTTGGACTTCAACCTGTTGGGGTCAAGTAAGACAGAACCTCATTACATAAGATTATCCCTCTTGTGCTAAGTGGGAGAGAGAAAGAGGGCTGTGGAAAAGTCACTGCACTCAATCTAGGACTGAATAGGGCTATTTGTGTTCCAGGGCTAGTGACTCTCCAAAAGACTTCCAGGGTCAATTGTCCTGCTCCCCACCACAAGCAAGAATTGTGTTTACCTCAGCTTCTGCTATGAGCTGCATTTTCCTCGTTATCACGTGGTCCACATCAACCCAGCCTAAGGAAGGAAAGCAAATATTCAATATTTTTTGTTGCATGTCTGAAAACACAAAAAGCACAGCATACAGTAGTTCAGACACCAATTTTTCAATAGCATTTCTGACTTCTAACAGGGTCCTACTAAACTCAAATCAAAGCTGCAGGAAGTTCATAAACTGTGACCACATATTTCAGGATCATAGCACTGTAAGGCAGTCCACAACTGAGAACATGCTGGATTTTATTTTTCATCAGCAACTGCAAATTTTTCCAAGGTCCCTAAACATATTCAGCCTTGAAGCAGCAATCAGAATGACCCTTAGAAGGTCATTTCCAAGTGTGCTGATTTTTTATCAGGGTTTTATCTTAACCAGACGTAAGCTTAGTTTGTCTGGAGGCCTCTACACTGCCAACAGACAAGGCAGCCAGCCACAGCTATTGGTAAAATACCATGATCAGCTCTGAGACAGGCTGAATGGCAAGTTGGACAGTTATCCTGTGTTCAAACCTGGCCATTCCCACTCCTTTTATCCCCCAGGAGAAGTGCTAGATATCAGCGTGACTGTATTCCTTAATGTGTTTGACTGTTTGAGTAAACAGTCAGGTTTAACATGCCATCAATATAATCTGACTTTTGTCATTACTCACACCATTGGCCAACAGGTAAAGCCTCAAATGCCACCTTTCTTTCACATTAAAAACTACATATCTGAGATGCCTCTGTGACATCAAGAGGAACAACACCCACAGGTCAGACATTTCAGACTAGCTGTGTTTTAGGACAAGCACCAGCTGGTGTTTCACTTCCCCAATAACAACAACACAGAAGATAAAGTTACTTAAAACACAGAGTCTTGCACATGAAGAAAAATCAAGATTGAAGCAGCAGCATCCATCCCCCTAAAATACCAGTCAGACTGAAAAGATAGCAGCAAACCTTGCCTTGTTCTTATCCTTTGGCATTTATAGCTACAGCACCACCTTACACACCAACACACTGCCAGCATTACAACTTGCATGTTTGGTTTCTAAGACAACATTAACACTTTTAGAAAAAGAAGGTACTGAAGTGATTCCCTAATAAGATTCCAGGGAAGCATGAGCTAACAGATTTGTTGTAGAGGTGCCAAAGTTGTGCTGCTGTGAGACAAGAAAACAGACTGAGAGCACTACCACAGTGCATAACGTGACCTCCTTGTATGAGCACAGCCTCTACACACAGAGCAGTTTCATTTTCAGAGCAGGAAGTGCCTCTGTGCTGCTCAGGAGCCTCAGTCAGTCTGTTTGAGCAACCGGCTTTAAGTATTTTAGGTAGGCCTGCTTCAGAGGTGACTCCAATTCCAGTACTGGAAAAGAGTACAACAACACAAGAAACTTTCACTTCAGTGCAGCTATGATCAGTTGTTAGCATCAATTCCCCTTCCCACTGATCAAACAGGAATTTTGATTTTTGTCTGTCTGCAGGAATTTTGGTTTTTTCCTATCTGCTACACAAGCTGTAGATTTAAGGACAGACCAGCAACAACTGCCTATCACTTAGCAGACTTCTAATGTAACAACAAACAAGGAAACTGCTTGACACCATTGATTTTGGCTGCATCCAGGATCCCTTTTTACAAAAATAGAACTCCTGGTTGCTAAGCATCTCACCTCCAAGACAAAAATAAAAAACAACCAAACACCTCAGAATCTGAGCTCATTGTGCTGTTACATTTGCAGAACAACAGCAGTTTGGAAAACAATTTGAGAAGAATGTAAGATGCCCTTGACCCACTCAGCTCATGCACTTTGCTGGTCTCAAATAAGTTCACCTCCGATATATTAAAAAAATAAATGAAGTTGTTCCACAAGCAGCAGAACTGTATCCTCTTCAGATGTTCTCAGGGGCTCTACTCCCTTCACTGTGCCACTCCACAACTGTATTCCTGGCCTGCTCCTTCTATTACTACTATGGGAAGAACCCCTTGTGCTGACCTGAGAGCAGAACAGAGGTGCTGAGCTCAAAGAAAAACTAACCTTTCCCTTCAAAAACTAAGAATTTGTGTCCTTACTCAGCTGCCAATCTTCAAGATAATATCAAGTTTGCTTGAAGCCACCCAACAACAGCCAAAGAGAACAGGACACATGGGACTTAAGGAATTGCATTACCTCCTTTTAAAGATAAGCTAAAAATAAAATAACCAGTTCTTTGACCATATATTTCCTGTCAGATCTTGCCTTTGAAGCCTCAGTCGTTAAAAACTCACATTAAAAGCTACCCAGGGCATGGCTCAGTTTGGAAATAAAACACCCTTTTCTACTATAAGGCCTTAAAATTTGGTATAGCTTTACATATACCAAATGTCCAGCTTTAATGCTTGTACAAGAAATGAGGACAATCTCTGACCTGCTGATGCTGCAATTACTAAATTGCAGTTTGAAGTGTCCTCCTGTCACTTTAATTGCCCTCATACTAGTGTGCATGCACAGAAAAGATTAGAAAAACAGCATATTTTAATAGGTTTTAAAATCAAGATCTCCATAGCTTCAGCCTAAGCAACTCATATGACAAAATAAACTCACCTGTGAACTTGTCTTTCTCAACACAAAATCTTCTGTAGAAGAAAACTCATCCCAAACCAACCCATTCTGCTGTATTGCATCACCCCATAAACCCAGCTGTGTCACAAGGCAGATACCAGAGAAAAAGCACATCATCTTTAATCACTCAACTTCCCTTGCACAAGACACCACTTATGTTCTGTCAGGTCACTGGAGAAGAGATTCACCACATGATTTTGAGTCTAAAAGGAAATGTGCACTGCTGAGAAGTCCAAATCTTCACTTTCCTTTGACCTTGCAAATGAAGCCTGGATCCCTCTGTATCACTTTGGGATTGTAACAGCATTATGGAAAAATGGACTCAAGGCTGCACTCTACAAGGAGGCACATCTTTGCATTTAAAAGAAATTAAGATATGCCTTAAGAAGACAGAAAATATATATAAAGTCATGAGAAAGCTGTCTTGAAGACCAGTATGAAATAGTGCCCAATTTCAGAGGAGGCTTAAGCAGGGCTTGCTTTGGAAGAGCTTTGGTTCACAGGGAGAAGTTTTTTATTTAATGGCCTTGGGTTCCCTTCCCACCAGCAAGGACATTAACAAGATCTTTAGAGGGCCACTGGTCTTGAGCTTGATCCTTTTAGAATGTGACTCCTGTGTACAGACCAAATTCCAAGCAGGTTCAAAAGTCAGAAGAAAAAATTATTGAACAATTTAATTGTAAGCTTTGTTTCTCTTTGAAAACCAAGCCAATAAAAAAAAATCACCTGAAGATTGAGAAAGTTTCTTAATTGTTGAGAAGTTGAGCAACTAAAATTTCACAAGACTGAAAAAGTACCTCTTCCAAAGGATCTTGATGTCCCTTTTTCAACCCACTCTTGTACATTTTACAAATAAGTGACATTTGAAATGGGTAGAGAATCACTCACATGATGTTGGGGCTGCAGCTTGGGATCCAAAAAAACCCAGCTTTGTCAGTTCTTGATAAGACAACTTCCCATTCAAGAGGTTAAAGCAACACAGGCAGAAAGACTTCATTACTGTCAGTCACCTGGATTTAAAGGCTCCCTCTCCAAAAACACTGAAGATTTTATCAGAAGCAAAGCAACAGTAAAGCAAATCTAGTGCAGGGCTACTGTAAAGAGGGGAGGAGTTCCATATTGCTACAATACAACACACATTGATAATTTGATGCTAATGAGCTCTTATGCTTACTTATGGTAATTTATTAGGCCACTCAGCAATTAGAGGCAAGTTATGACTAGACTCAGATGATCTGTTTAAAGAATTCACAGGCCACAGGTCACTGCACTGCTGGGCAAGCATTTAGCTTAAAAAGTCAGTTCTGCAGGACATGGAACCCAAACAGCCTCTTCACCAGCAGGAAGGAAAACCAGCATTCTCTACATTACGCTACCATGTCCACAGGCTCTTCACAAGAAACTGCTGAGCCTTCACCCAAACCACAGGTTCCAAAACATGACAGCCCCTAAAATTACCAGAATCCACCTAGACAAAACAGCTTTTTGATCTATCTCTCAGAAACACATCCCAGATACTCAATTCAAGCAGCTCAATCCACAAGAAGAAGCCTGTTGAAACACTGAACACTCATTGCTGTGAGTCATACAGCAAAGGCTAAATCTCTCCAAATTGCTCCCCCTTGGAGAGCTCTCTCCTCCTCCATCCCTCTGTAGGCACACAATTTGTGCATCACCATGAACTTTTGCACCAGGGATGATCGATAGTGACCTCACTGGAAGATAACAGCCCCTTCCTAAGATCAGCATTACCAGTCAGGCTTACTCACACCAAACAGATATGCCACATAGCTTGTTTGCAGATCAGCCTCCAGAGACACTTCCAGTCCTTGCCTGTTATCTGGGCAAACAAGAACAGACTCCAAACCCACCTTTTTACTGCTCTGAACACACTATCTGAGCATTTTAGAGGCATTCAGGTACACACTTATGATGCATGTCCTCTCTAGCCTTTTAAGATGTGTCCATGCAGTTTGTTATGCTCACTCCAGGTGTCTGGTACAGTCTGATACCAATATCTCATTAGGCTGAGCAGTTCTGTATTTCTCTATGTACCTCCTGCTGAAAACATATAAGACTAATCTTATTAAGGAAGCCTGGCTTTTGACAGGGTATTATTGCCACCTAGATCATCTGCTGACTCTAAACCAGGACCAAATTAGTTGTTTAATTACAACTCTGGAGCTAATTCAAGGAAGAGAAATTATGTATAAGTCTGAAGTTCAGCTACTCTGTCAAAGTGAAATTGCAGGCTGAAAAATTACAAGATAGAAACAAAGAAATCTTCTGGCAATCTCCAAGTTATGAGTATTTTCACACTTCTATAAAATTTGGCATACCTGAGTAAAAACTATCTGAATCTTAGAACCCAAACAATGAGACAGTCTTCAGTAGCATGGCAGAACCAAGAAAAAAGAATAACCTCAACTGTACAAAAGGAAGAGTCAGACCTACTGTAGCTCTAAAGCCAATACATGTATTAAAATTATTCCTCTAAGCAATTTCAGATCAGCCAAAGGATTTGAGTTTTAATGAAGAAAGGATTAAGGACCCAAAAGCTTCTGTAGAAAGTTCACACACTTCTGGAAACAAGTCAGTTGGCCCTCGACACCTCAGCTCTTACTGTAAAAAGCAGATTGTGTTTGCTATAATCAGAGAGGATCAAGGGTGGGTAATCATGTTAAAGGTTTAGTTTTTCTATGGCTATAACTGCTACAAACATGCTACATATTTACTTCTGTACATTCTTGGCCTGGCTAGAATCCCTTGACTGCAACAAACATGCATTCTGTCTAAAATTCCTCACAAACACGCAGCATTAAGTTGTTACAATACAAAAAAAGCTGTTGCCAGACAGCAGATCATTAGCCTCACACTGCCTTTGTGCACATCAGCACTAATGCCTCAGAAACAGCTATTCAGGAGAGAATGGCCAGGACAAAAGAAAGAGAAAAAACATCTATGCCTGTTCTGAGAAATTCTCCCACCTCAGTCATAAAAGTCCTACCTAGTTACATGGGCACCCTGAACTACATGAAGAGGCCACTGTCTGCAACTCATGAACACTTCAGCTTCATAAACCTTCAACCTTTGGGCCACAGAACTGCTGATTTAACTCCCCTGCACAGAGGAATTCCTGACCAGAGGGATGCATCTTTCTCCCATGCCTCAAGGCATCAGATTCAAGCCTCCTACCTCTCTGTGTTATTCCTATTGTCACCAGCACTGAGGTAAGAAACACTTTGTGACACCCCTGCTCAATTGGCAGCAACCTTGGCAGGTAAGATGCACTCAAGTCTTGACTGACCAGGATTCCTCCCTGCTGTCTCTCACTGCAGTTTGTGTGGGATTTAAACCACACTGCACTGTTCCAAGCCAACCCACCAGGCACATGGGCACTCTGAAGAGATCTACTCCAAGATGTTGGTTTGCTACACACTCACAGTATCTCACCTGCAGTGAGGTTTTATCACATCTCAGAGGTGTTAAAATGAACGGCCTGTAAAGACAGACACACCCACCCATCCAGTCCTAATTATCACTGCTCTATTTATTACTTACCCTTCATTTATTACAATTAAGGAGTTTCCACACATGAAAAGGTTAAAGTGATAGAACTCTACTCCCAAGCTCAGCATCACTGCATTCCAGTAGACACCAACTCCCTGCAATTTTCTAATACAGTCCCATTTGATTCAATTAAAATTATGTGCCACCAAAATCTTACAATCCCAGTTCTCCAAGCAGTTTGTGGGATGGCTTTCTCTCCAATGCATTTTATTTTCAATAAGAAATCTGACTTGTCCTAGACTTAAACATGCTCCAACTTCCATTTCAGTTGAAAGAAGTACTATTGAAATAGTGATGATAACCAGAAGCATATCAGTGAGAATTATCTCCTTGGGTCACTGGCACCAGGATTTTGGATCTTGTACTCATATGGCACATTGTGATAACCTACTTTAGCTTTTTGCTTAATCTATCTCAAAGAGAAAGTAAACAAGCTGCAGTTTCATCTCCAACCTCCTTATCATAGGCTGGAATGTGGTACAGCATAAACCAGGAATTACAGAGGGTCACAGGCAAAACCACTCATAGTGCCACACAACTGTCCCTGTAACCCAAGGGACAGGGCATGGCAGCATTGACCCTTCCACAAAGCCAACTTTAAGCCACATAACTTCTAAGGTGACCACAAAACAAATGAACAGACAAAACTGTGGATTGTTCAGTTTTCTGGTAGCCAAGATTTAGTCTGAATAAAAGGGATTCTGGGATTCTGTCATGTCCTGACATGAACAGAATCCCAGAGCAGCAGAGAATCATTCTCTGTGCATCCTACCTCCACCTGTCTGTCAGGTGGACACAGCACCTTAGCCAGGCATGTTAAAGACCATTTTCTTCCATCTTGAGAAGTCACATACTTAAAGGCCATAAATGAAGTGAGATGAAGTCCCAGAAAAAGCATTAACCAAGATTACTCAAAAGTATTTCCAGGAGGCATTTGCACCATTTACAGTTCTAATGAATCTCTTCCTCCTGTGACAGTTAATCACTGTTTTAGATCCCTGCAAGCACTGCAGTGCACAGCTCCTGAGGGAAAGCTCTGCAGGACAGCATCCCAAACAACCCACACCTACTGAAGGGGTGCAGTGCAGCTGGGACACAGGGAGCTCCACCTTCAGCCCTCCCAGAGACAGAAAAACAGAAATGAAGGAGCAAAGAGATACAGCCATGAGTAGAAACAGCATCTTAAAGGAAATCACATCCCAGAGATGCAACCAGTGCTGAGCCACTGAGTCTCACCATTGCTTGAGTTTTGAAAGGACCTCTCGCTCTCAGGTCTCCTCTGTGTTTCTTCATTCTCAGGGACCTTGGAGGTTGCAGTGGAGCCAGACTGGCGTTTCCTTACACCATCATCTCCTGCCATGGTTACCTAGCTAGATCAGAAAAAGAGAGAAATAATTAACGATAAAAATCTCATCTATTGTTCCATAATATATTTACATAAAGTTGGGCTTTCTTCCCTTCATTATGAATTCAGAGCGAGGATAGAGGAAATTCAGCACATGCTTGAATTAGTCATTTACTGTTGATCACACTTCCTTTCCCTTACTACAAGCAGTACAGGAACAAAGTAGCCAAATAAGTTCCCCTACCAAATAAAACATCTCCCCACACCACCCTCTTTTCCCTACAGGTCTTATAACTACTTAAATAACTTAAGCTTTTGCGAAATCTTTAAAATCACAAAAAGCCCTTGCAATTCTTTCTGACAGCCAGATGGACATCAAGACTTGTCTTCCATGAGCTGTGGCAGGTTTACTTTGTGGAATCACCAGCAATATTTGACCTGAGCCAAGTCCCTTCCTTGTCAGGTTCTCAGCTGTTGCTCAGGAGCAGCTTCCTCAATGGATCCTTGCGTTCTGCTTGGTCAGACAACGGCTACGTTGCAAATCAAGGAAAAACAGGAAGAGAATCAGGTTTGAACTACACCAGTTCCAATAACAAAGGTCACTGCTGGGGACAGAGCTGCCAGCAGGGAACACCTGAAGCACCACATGCAGGTGGAAAACAGAATTTTCGGCTAAAGAGAAGTGGACAAGGAGACTCTAGTTTGGCCACAAACTGCTATCCCAGAACACTTTCCATAAAATTCATCTTAAGAATCTCTTGGCAATGTAGCTACAACCAGGGACAATTTTCAGATTTTTTCCAGAAAACCTCACAGGCATGTATGTAACCACATTTTCAAGCTTGATATATTTTTTCATCTTGGCACAAACTCTGCAGCAGATGTGTTTAGCTGCTAGTGAACAGCATACGTGCACCAGCACAGATGAGCTGTTACAGACAGGCCAGGAAAACTCAGGAACTGGTGAAAAAACAAATTAAGGATGGATTACCTCCGAATAAGGAGGCTGGCACATCTGCAAAAGGGAAATAAAACTATGACCAGAGCTTTTCAGAACTCAACTTCCTGTGTTTGTCCCTCTAGTAGGAGAGTCTCCTATTCTCCTTTCAGGCTGCACAGCACACAGGGGAGAAACACCAGCCACCACCAAACAAAAAATCAATAGTTGGGTGAGTTTTCCAGCTCAAATTGGGGACCAGAATTCTTGTCTTGGGACACTTTTCACCTTCTTCAAGAGCTTAGGAAGGCATTCCTTCCTCACCGGTGCAGAGTGGTTACAGTATCTAACTGAAAGCTTAACAGAAGGAGTTAAAAATAACCAATCTTGGGGTGGGGGGGAAGGAAAAGTCATGTGTGGCATGAACTTTAAAACAATTAACTTAAAGAGTTAATAATTCAGATAGGCTGTTATCACAGCACAGCCTTTTTCACGCTGAAATACGAAGTCTGCTAGGGGAAATCTATGAAAACAAACATTTTCCTAGTCTAGTTCCCATACGAACAGAGGCGCAGCATTACGGTACCTAAGCAATTATCAGCAAATCAGAGCCTAAAGAGAGATCAGCCCATCTTTACTAGAACCGAAACATTCAAGACACAATGCCAGGATAACTCCAAGATGTTCACCACCCCCCTCACAAGAGGAAATCGCTCCTCACAATAGTAAACACTCCTTTCACCCCACTCTGAGGACATCCACAACTGCAGATGAAGTTTGTAGTGCTACAAGCCCATTAACAGATTTCCTAGCAGAGACTCCCTGGTTTCACTGGTACCTGATTTACGGTACTCGCAAAGGGCTCAGAGACCTTGAGCTTCTCCGCCTTCCCTTTGGACAAACTGGTAATTAATCAGAAGATGCTTTGGGAGAAAAGCAACACTTTACAGGAAGTTCATCTTTGCGTTTCAAAAGGCTCGGTGAGGAACAGCTAGGAAACGGCACGGTTTAGGCTGGAAGGGACCTTCAAGATCACCTAATTCCAAGCCCCTGCCTCCAACACCAATCACACTAGATAACACCCTTATCCCAAAGATTTCCATCTCTCTAAAGTTTTCCTTCGAAAACTCTTGGCCCTCGGGCACAGCCCCACCTCGCAGACCCGGACCGTCGGTACCTGCAGAGCGAACCACACAGGGACCAAAACAAAGTTAAGGTCACTCCACAAACCAAAGTTAAGGTCACCGCACGGCTCATCCGCAACGACACCGGCAGGAAAAGGTTTTTTATCCGAAGCCTGAGGACATCGCTGGGAGCTGCCCAAAGCGCTGCCGAGGCTCCGAGCCAGCCCCTGCCCCGCTGCCTCCCTGCACGCCCCCGCCGAGCCCCAGCCCCGAGCGGCTGCGGGAGCCGCTTTGCCCGGGAGCGGGGCGGGACGGCGCGGGCACGTTCCCGTGGCCGGTGCCGCGGTGGCCGCCAGCCCGCGGTGTGTCACCTCAGGGGCGGCCGAGCCGCTGCCTCCTCCGCGCGCCGCCGCTCCGCTCTTCGCCGCTCCCGCCCGCTCCTCCCGCCGCGCGCGCCGCCGCCGCCTCTTCCCGGGGCTCGCGCACGTCACGGCGCAGGGGGCGGGGGGAGCGGCGGTGCCGCCCATTGGCCGAGGAGGCGGCTCCGCGGGG